>NC_090440.1:195782525-196407525 GCF_031143425.1 Pleurodeles waltl | reverse complement strand
GGTGTCCATGTCTCTCATGTCCATGTCTCTCTGTGTCCGTGTCTCTCTGTGTCCGTGTCTCTCAGTGTCTATGACTCTGTGTCCATGTCACTCAGTGTCCATGTCACTCGGTGTCCATGTCTCTCAGTGTCCATGACACTCAGTGTCTGTGTCTATCGGTGTCCATGTCTCTCGGTGTCTATGTCACTCAGTGTCCATGTCTCTCATGTCCATGTCTCTCGGTGTCCGTGTCTCTCGGTGTCCGTGTCTCTCGTTGTCCATGTCTCTCATGTCCATGTCTCTCGATGTCCATGTCTCTCTGTGTCCGTGTCTCTCAGTGTCCATGACTCTGTGTCCATATCACTCAGTGTCCATGTCACTCGGTGTCCGTGTCTCTCGGTGTCCATGACACTTGGGCCCTCATTTTAACTTTGGTGGTAAAAACCGCCTACTGACGCGGAGACGGCCACCAAAAGACCGTTGCCGCGGCTACCAGCCGTCTGCCATATTATGATTACAGCCGGATTTCCGCCACAAGAAGGGTGGAAATCCGGCTGTGGCCATGCCAGGAGATGGCGGTAAGGTGTCACTGCTACCACAAGCAGCGCCATACCAGTAGACTGCTGCGAGCTGTATTATGACCAATAATACGGCCTGGCGGTGTTCTGCTGGTGGGCGCTGCTGGCAGTAGCAGCTCCCCGTCTCCTGCTGGAGGACCCCCTGAATCCAGGTAAGTTGGGTCTCCGACAGGGGAGGGGGATTTTGTGTGTGTGTGAATGTATGTGTGTGTGTGAATGCATGTGTGTGTTGAGTGGTGAATGCGTGTGTGCATGTACAGACGTGTGTGTGCGTGTATGTTGTGAGGTGTGAATGCGTGTCTGCGTGCATATTTGGAAGTGTGTGCAGATGTATGTGTGAATGGATGTATGCATGCGAGTAAGCATGTGAGAATGGGTGCGTGTATGCGTGTGTGTGTGTGTGTGTGAGGGGAGAGTGAATGTATAGCTGGAGAGGAAGGAGGGAGACCACTATCAGTGCCAGGGAAGGAATTCCCTGTCACTGATATGGCCTACCACCATAGTTTTCGTGGCGTTACGAATGCCACAAAAACCATGGCGGTAGGCGGGGTCATAATCCTGCAGGCGGAACAATGGAGGCCGCCGGGCTGGAGATGGATTTCTCCAGCCCGGCGGCTGTTACCACTGTGGCGGTCGGAGCGGTACATTGGCAGGTTGGCTTCAGCCAACCCGCCAATGTCATAATATGGCGGTAATTACTGACAGCCTGTTGGCGGTACTCACCGCCACATTATCATCAACTGCTGGGGTCGTAATGACCCCCGCAGTGTCTGTGTCTATCGGTGTCCATGTCTCTCGGTGTCTATGCCTCTCAATGTCTCTCGGTGTCCGTGTCTCTCGGTGTCAGTGTCTCTCGGTGTCCATGTCTCTCATGTCCTTGTCTCTCGGTGTCTGTGTCTCTCAGTGTCCGTGTCTCTCTGTGTCTATGTCACTCGGTGTCTATGTCTCTCATGTCCATGTCTCTCCATGTCCATGTCTCTCTGTGTCTCTCAGTGTCCATGACTCCTTGTCCATGTCACTCAGTGTCCATGTCACTCGGTGTCTGTTTCTCTCAGTGTCCATGACACTCAGTGTCTGTGTCTCTCAATGTCTCTTTGTGTCCGTGTCTCTCAGTGTCTGTTTCTCTTGGTGTCCTTGTCTCTCGGTGTCAGTGTCACTCGGCCTCCATGTCACTCTGTGTCCCTCGGTGTCCATGTCTCTCAGTATCCCTCGATGTCCATGTCTCTCGGTGTCCGTGTCTCTCAGTGTCCATTTCTCTCAGTGTCCGTGTCTCTCAGTGTCTATGTCACTCAGTGTCTATGTCCCTCGGTGTCCATGTCTCTTGGTGTCCATGACACTCAGTGTCTGTGTCTCTCAGTGTCCATGTCTCTCGGTGTCTATGTCACTCAGTGTCCATGTCCCTCGGTGTCCATGTCTCTCGGTGTCCATGACACTCAGTGTCTGTGTCTCTCAGTGTCCATGTCTCTCGGTGTCTATGTCACTCGGTGTCCATGTCTCTCGGTGTCCATGTCACTCAGTGTACATGTCACTCGGGGTCCATGTCTCTCGGTGTCCTTGACACTCCGTGTCTGTGTCTATTGGTGTCCATGTCTCTCGTTGTCTATGCCTCTCAATGTCTCTCGGTGTCCGTGTCTCTCAGAGTCCCTGTCTCTCAGTGTCTCTCAGTGTCTCTCGGTGTCCATGTCTCTCAGTGTCGCTGTCTCTCGGTGTCCATGTCTCTCAGTGTCGCTGTCTCTCGGTGTCTATGTCTCTTAGTCCCCCAGTCTCCAGTGCTTTAATTGGGATGAAAAGTGTGGAGGGGCTACAGGTGGCATTTAAAAGGAGCTTGTGCCAGTAAGTGCAGGTGCTGGTATGTGGTTGCAGCTGCCCTGTGTCTCTGTACGCTACTGCACTTTGGGTATCGGTGGGTACACGCTCAGTGCAAGTGGCCGTGGGTGCAGGTGCCAACTGTCCATGGGTAGTGAGTTGGCCAAGAGCAGCGAACATCCTATGGCGAGGACGGTGCCAGTGGATCAAAGTGTAGTGTCAAAGGTGGAGGTGCAGTGTGAGTGCAGGTATTGCAGGAGCAGGAACCTCTGGGTACTGCGCAGGAATGGTTGCCGGCCGGCTTTAGAGCGTGAGTATGTAACGCCCCCCTTAGGGTATACCACACTGAGGTAGGGCCCTGTGGCAGTGGGTCACAGTGGAATGGTCTTTGATGATACAGAGCCATAAGGTGAGTGGTGGGGCAAAGCAAGCAGTAGATGCAGGTGGGCTGCACACCATGGGGTCTATCCCAACACCGCTGCGTATGACTGCGTGCCACCTTACAGAGAAGGTCCCCTGACTGGTCATAGGATCCTCTCAAAGAATCACTAAGGGTTTAGATATCTGCAAGGTAAGGTTGGGGCTCAGTGTAGGTGGTGTAAAGTGGGGTGGAGATGGACCACGCCCCAAATGATTT
The DNA here is from genome assembly GCF_031143425.1 of Pleurodeles waltl. Classification (NCBI taxonomy): domain Eukaryota; kingdom Metazoa; phylum Chordata; class Amphibia; order Caudata; family Salamandridae; genus Pleurodeles; species Pleurodeles waltl. The sequence goes on along the minus strand of NC_090440.1, from coordinate 196,404,525 downwards.
GCAAGCTAAAAGTCTGGAGTATAGCAGAAGAATTGCTCAGGGCTACTGTGGAAATATTTTTTATTGTTTTTTGAGAAAGTGAGATGGTGTAAGGTTTACCACATTTGAGGAGGCATCAATTCCAGAGGGTGAAGCCTCTACCCAGGACCTCCCTCCTAGTCATGTTTTTCATGAGGTAAATAGTTTTAGTAATGATCCCTGATGGGATTGAATGGAGGTGATATGTTGAAGGGATTTGATTTCTGCTCAATGGTACGGTTTGTGTGATGGATACTGATTTAAGGATATTCTTTCAGTACTCGGGGCTAATGGTGCATACACAAGACCGGGGAGGTGTCGTCTCTGGGCCTAAAATCAAGTAGTTGCTCGGCAGTCGTGTTAGCAAATCCCACTGTTGCCCTTGTGTACATGGAGACCTGTGTGACCATGTATGTTTGTTATTCTTTCAGTCCGTGTGTTGAGGTGCATGTATATCTGTATTAGTCTGTGTGAGTAACAATGCAGTATCCTGTATGTGGGCATGCACTTGCTACTTATGTCTGCTTACCTTTGGTGCGCTGGTAGTTTTGCACCTATTGATTTTCTTAATGCTGCCTCTAGTCGTATGATCATCAAAGCTTAGGTCATTTCTAGCAATTGTAAACATCCTCACTATCGTAAGCCCCACCCACATCATTCTAGGTCTCACAAACCTGCTACATTTTGACCCCCACGTTTTTCATGTATTTGAACCAAAAAGGAATGCTGATGGAGAGGATACAGGTGGCCACCCACCAATACACAAAGGACATTCATCCCTAAATAAAAGCCTAATTTTTCCAGGAACTCTTCACTCTACAGTCCTTTTCGACACGTCGTGCAATTGGGTACATTGGTAAACTTTCTTTTGTCAAGTTCGGAAAAGCATGGGCTTTTTCTCATCAGCCCTGTGTACAGTTGCACATTTGAACCTTTTGTTATGTTCGTAGTGTATTTCAGGACTCGTATGACATAAACTAGATACAAAGAAACTGAGGTCTGTTAGTGGGTGTAGGGTTTGGGGAGGACTGATGGGAGTAAAAGGACAGAGGACACCAATGTCATCCTAACCCCAGATTAGGGGTGGGGGTGGGAGGGATGGGGGTAGAAGGAAGGTAGATTGGGAAGTCGTGTTTCTGGCATTCATCTTGTGTCCCACACTCACTCTCACGCCAGACATCAGCTAAGAATCCGAATATTGAGACTTTTTACCTACTCGCAATCAGACCAGACTAAGACTAGCGCTATATTCACTTTTCATAGCATGACTTGGTTTCGTCAATAGGCTACTCATGGTATTTCGCAGCCATCACTTGCCCCCTTCAGTGCTGACATTCACTCAGTGGCCAGGCCATGAGATGACAAGACCAGACTGGCTTTGAGAGATTTGTAGGCTACTGATCAAGACTCGAATCAATATCCCGATCTGCCACCTGACTTACAAAGCTGTCTACCCAAAGACATCTCCCTGTCTGGCCAACCTTCTCTCAGGAACTGTGATTCCTAAGAAGCTAAGCCTTCTTATTACATGAATTTTAAAACACAACACCTTCCAGGTTCAAAACCAATCCTTCCATGGTGCAGCTGCCGTTTGCTGGACCTCTCTGCCCCTCCCTTATCCTTTAAACACTCTCCTCTTTGCTGTCCTTCAGGGGGAACCTAAGATCCCTTCTTGGGCTAAGTTTTAAGCTAATTGATGTCTCTTCTCTCATCAATCTGACATTTGATGATTACTCTTTTAAACTGAGTTTACGTCTTCCACCGTTGTACAATCTCTGTGTATATCTAAAGCATACTAATCCCTCTTGAGGTGCAAAGGGCCTGTATAGGACAGCTAAATAAATACTTAAAGGTGTCAAGCTTAGGGACCTTAAGTAAATAATGACTGCCCATTTTCTACAAACTTTCTTATCTCCTTAGGAACGGGACGACATTGTTTATGGCGGTACAGAGCTTCATCAGGGCTCTTCCAAACAGTGCTGGCATGGAGGGAGACCAGACAGGTTTAGTTCCAAGAGCTCGTCCTGACTGTGCCCTGATGCAGTGCTCCCAACTGTACTCCCCTGCACTGTGCCGACACATATCAGCCCGGGCGGAAGTGGGCCCAGGCCTATTGAGCATGACCCGTGCATGCTGAGGAGCAGCCTGCCAGGAAGGAAACTGAAGGAATGGGCAGCTTCTCCTCTTCCACCGCCCAGACATGTGAACCCAGCTCCAAATACCTGCTTTCTAAGACGTATTATACACCCACATAGGCTCCAACTTGGAACAGGCACTGGGGATCAAAGGCAGCACATCCGTACGTTGCCATACGTTTTATGTATGTAAGGAATGTGAGTTTGCATGTGCTCTGTAGGTATGCGAGGTTAGGTTTGTGGATATATGTGCATAATTATACTACTAATGGCATTTTTTTTGCCAGTGCAAATGGAATTACTTGTTTTCTCTTAATTATGTCTTGATTACTACCCAGATTAGGTGTACAGATTTAATCAACCTTGGAAATAGAAGAGAGTGGGTTGCAACCTGCAAGCATTCTAATACACACGAATACATACCTTAGAAGCAAAATGCTGCTATATGCAGTGGGTGCATAAACTACTCAGCTATTTTGGTAAAATCAGAGGTGCGGCCTCCAGGTTATGCAATCACCTCTGCTGTAAATGAAAACAGAGCACTGCGGCATGCACATTCATCCTCTAAGATATTTTATTAGGTTTCAAACTTGGACTCGCAGATTACACACATATTTCTGCAGCACTTGCATTAACCACCTAAGCTACCTAGGCAATACTGTACTATGAGACTGGCTAGTTAAGCATAAATCTCAGCTACAAGTGCTATGATGACAATCAGAGTCTAAATTGACTTAAAATGTGGGTTTTGTGACCAGGACAGTTTTGCTATCACATTTCTTCTTATCAACTTCTTTGAGCACAGAATACATGAAAATCCTCCAGTCCATTTGTGCACCTCTTCTACAGTGCTTTTAGGCAATGGGAAACCAACAATTCCAGCTGTGATGCAGATTCTAAGAGTACATAATAATATTATATTTACTTACTAACTAAGCTAGGCATACATTAAATAATGCAAAGCAGAAAGTACAACCTTCTTGCTGTCGGACAGTTTCATGAGCCTGAGAAGGATAAGCAAACTTTTTCTTGTAGAAAAAAAGAGGACTGCACCACGCGCCTTCGACGGTCAGCAAAGATTAAAGATATTATTCACTTATGTCATTCAAGTCAGGAAGCACTTCATCTCTTACTAAGGGTGTGCAGAAGTTGCTTACTTAGCTTGTGTACAGTTGTGTGAAATATTAGGGAAATTACTCGTTGTTATATTACATACAAATCTGTCATTTAGTGCAATATTTTACCACAAAATGTGTCCTCGTGTTAATTTTTGAGGCAAGGGTGCATTGTGTACTAAAAAAATATAAAAACTAGCACGCAAAATCAGAATTGTCATAAGCAACAGCCACTCGCATTCTGGTTGCCTGCAATGTTCCCACTCTCCAGTGGCATGATAATGCGGAATGGTGTCACATCCAGTTACGGTTGCTATCAGGGAAAAGTGGTGGGGCAATGCGGGTGGACAATAACAAACAACAACAAAAAGTACCTGCTGCCAGCCGTCTCGCTGCTCTTCTGCTGCTCCTATGCTAGTGCACAGGCTGAGGATCCCAGGCTCCCCAATGGCCAATCCAGATGCTGCACTCATGCTGGTAATAATATTACCCAGCATTAGAGAGGCCCCGGGATTGGCCTGAGCGGGCTGGTTTTGCACTTCTACAGGGCCTGGGGCCTGTGCTTGCTGTTCTCTACCCAACAAAGCGGCTCAGGTTGGAGAGATGAGAGATATCAGTGTGCATGTCAGTTTGGCCATCCTAAGACACCTGGCCAAACCGACATGCGTGCTTGCAGCAATGCTCACCACCCCCCTCTGTGTTTGCTGCAGTGCTTGGATGAGAATGCTCCTGCCCCCAAGACTTGGGTCCCAGAAGAAAAATAAAATGATAATAAAACTTAAAACTGTTTTATTATCATATTTTTTTTTCAGTTGCATCTGTTGGCAGGGGGGGGGGGGCAACGCTCCACCACCATAACAGAGGAGCCGTCGCTGGTGATGGCACAATAAGTGTAAGATGCGATTACCAAAAGTACACCGGTGTAATGGGTTTACTTTTACTTTGGACACATGCAGAGGGGAGACCAGGATGTGGCACAAACAGAGCAAAAGCAGTGGAGTTCTTAAGTTTTCTGGCGTGAGTTCAGGGTAAGGCTTCTGTCAATTAAAGTATTTGAGAGTCTTATAAAGTACAGCACATAGTCTAGGTTAATTCAGAGCACTGGAACACAAAGAACAATAAACATGAAACTATCAAAAGTGATAATAGTAAAAGAGATAGGGTCCAGTCGGAAACAAAGGAGCACCTAGAACTTTCCCTCTTGAGTCACTTCCAAGAAAGTATAAGGCTTAGATGAAAGCCTGTTTAAAAAGTTTGGTTTTCAGGAGTGTCCTAACCTGAAGGTAACAGTTTCCATTTGGAGTAGAGGGCTGAGAGCTTTGCAAGTTTTCAACTCTGAATCCCCAAATATCTTTTACTTTAGTCTCCCTAAGGAATGTTGATGGATCAGATACGCCAGGATGATCGAGGGTTCCCGGTGGAGTGCAGGGGCAAGCCAGTTTCTGAAGTTAGCCAAGATTATTGGCCAAAGATGCTTTGTGCACTGTGCACAACCTTTTGAAGTGGATCCCGAGCCAGTGGGAAGCAATTGTGGCTGGCCTGAGATCGGTATGGGACTCTGTCTTATGAGCACAGCAACCGGACCCAGTTAGGTAGCAGGCTTGACTAACAAGGCAAATGATGTAGCTTATTGCCATTTTATCGTTTTTATTCATATTAACGTTATGTGGTTTTATACTTATTAACACTGTGTAGGCAAATGATGCACTTAATTGTTGCCAATTTAAAACCCAGTTACAGCAATAAGCAATAAAAAAGTGATCAGTCAACCTTTGCTAAGGGCCTTCCTACTGTGTGCTAAAGCACATACTCCAATAACTTTTGATGCGTAAAAGATAGAATTTTTTTTTAAATTAAAATCTTCAGATTATACAGCAGACGAAGAATTATGTGGCAAATGCAAATCCATAATTATGTGAAACATGCTGCAGCCACAAAGTCACATAATTCCAGTGGCCCTTCCTATAAGCAGACCCCTGAATAGTGGACAGCGCACGTCTTCTCCTGTAGATAGCATGGGTTCATTTAATGCAGATATTTTAAAGTCAATCAGGCTGTCACAAACAAAACGTGGTCCTTTACTGTGAGAGACAGAAGGACCTTATCACCTGAAGACACGACGCATGATCACGTTACCTCGTGCCTAACACCAACCACGTGGTGGCGCTCTGGATGAATTTCCAAAGATGGAGCAGCGCTGCCATAGTCCACATGAAGTAGCAAACTGTGGTTTAAGTCCATACCTGTTTGTAATAGGACGATAGGATTTTTCACCTTCGACTTTTCAAAAGGTGAGACATTCGAGCTCAGGATCAGGGAACAGATTTCCCTGGTCTACACAGGACCCAAGGCTCACATCTGTCATTTTCATTTCATCTCCCTCGCTTCCATCTTAGTCAATAGCAACCAATTCAAATCCAGCTCTCTTATTACGAGTTCCACAAATCCTGGTGTTAAGACTATCCTGCCGGACATCACCTGAGTAGGTGTGGTCTGTGTATGGACACACTCCACAACCATGCAATGACATATAACCTGTACTCTCAAAGTAAGAGGTCAATTTTCTAGTTTTTTGAGTCCTGACCCAATGCATTGTTAATTTTAGTCCAGAATGTATCTTTTATCATGATTAGACGTTTCAAGCTCACACTTCCACACATGCACTCCAACAGCTAAGACACACACACAGATGCACAACCACATGAGAACCAATACAGGATCACACACACACACAGAGGAACACACACACTGCCAATTAGCAGCCTGGCTTTGCCAAACCTCCGTTCTAAGAGCAAAGTGAGTGGGCCGGCAGCACGCTGTGAGATTTGTTATGTCCGGCGGAACCCTCAGATATAATGGGATCTTTCTTCTCACATCATGAAAAATAGCCCGAGGAAATGAAAGAACGGCATCTGTAACAAACCCCAGCTGCCAAGGCCGGGCCAGGGCCTGGGCTCCGAGGAACAGACCAAAAACAAGAGATTGTTTCTGAAACGTTCGAACATCCTATTTTACCAGACCAGTGATGTGGGAGGGGCTAGACCTTACTTTATCCAGTAATACTCTAATGTAGGAATAACGTGCCAGATGGATTCCTTACTGATCGCAGTTTGCGAGGAATATTTTTGAGGCCAGTATAGAACTTTATGAGCTGACCTATGTACAAATATTACATGTTTCCCTGAACACTCAGTTCCTTACTGAAACAACAGCATCCGAATCCAATAATCTTTATACATTCATGTTCCAGTCTCTCTATTAGATCCACAGGCTCCTAAGATCCTTTGAGGCAGATTTATGAAAAGTGGTGCTGCACCTAGTGCAGAGCCCCTTTTCTTGCTCCCCTTAGCGCCCACCTTATGCCATCATGTGTGCGCCATATTTAATATACAGTGCACCATGGAGGTAGTTAGAGAACTAGCATCAGGATTTTTTGGGCTATTTTGGTGCTTTGCAGAATTAACATCCAATATTCTGACGCTAATCCTGCAAAGCACCCAGAGGCCCACAGAAACCAATGGAAGCCTCCTTTTAACGCCTGCTCAGAGAAGGTGTTAAAAATGCAGAAAAATAATGACGCAAATAAATCTCTTTTCATTTTTCTAACGGGAATGCCCGCTTTGCATACATTATGCCTGGCACATGCATAATGTAGCGCAAAGGGTTACAAAGTGGCACAATGCATGCATTGCGCCATTTTGTAAATTTGGTTGTGCAATTTTGGCCTCGTTGGGCCACACCAGTGTAGAAAAATGATGCTAATGTGGTGCGAGGGCGCACTAGGGGCTCTTAAATCTTCCCCTTTGTTTTATCCTTTTGGACCATTTTGTGCTTGTTTTGCACTGCACCCATGTCCTACAGCACATTGGGTAACCCCATTACGTTGTAATCTTATAATCCTTAAACCTGTGCTTCTTGAGATCAGTAGAAATCGTGTTTTCTTGAAATCAACACAGCCAGTAACAGTCACGCTTTTTTACATCAACACAGCCAACACGTTTCCTCGTTATGGCGTATTCCCCCTGACTTCATCAGGGCTTGAAACATTGAAAGTAATATCCTGGTAGCCACATTACATCTAATCTTATAAACTGTAAGAATTCAATTCATGTTTCCCATGTACTACAGGGAAGAGTTTCCAAACAGAACGGTTTAGTGGGCCAGGGTGAGGACCACGAGGATATTATTTTCAATGTCAAAGCCCTGCGGAAGTGGGAGGCCAATACTCCATAACGAGGAAACACGTGTTGACTGGCTCGGCTCTGCGCTTCTTGTTAATCTGTTGGCTCGCCCACCTCTACTTGTCAGACCAGCCCAACGGGCACTGCTTGATTACTCTACAGGCCAGCCTGCCCCTGTCTGTCAGAGACCCTGAGTGTTCTGTAAACCTCTAATTTATCCTCTGACTGCTTGTACTGAGTTCTTGTGAGGTTCTGTTGTGCTATAAAGTCTATATCTCGTGATGAAAGATATACGGGCACAAAATGTCTCAGTGCAGGCAAGTCACAAATGAACCCTTACTGGTGTTAAACGAGCTGAACTGATAGAGAGCACACATCCCTTTCCCAGTGAGATGCCCGCCTACCATTCCTAAAAGAGCCCACCTTTGGTTGAGAGGCAGTGGCCACTGCACGTCTTGCTTCAGTGGTGACATCACCTACGTGGGTATTTCTGCGTCATCACGCCGCAGAAAGGACTGCTGGCTGTTACAGGGGCCTGGCGGGAAGCCTGTGTGAGATTTGTTTCCGATGCCTTATAAAGGAATACATGAAACACTGCTATGAACACAGAGAGAATGGAATGCAGCCCTCCCTGACGCGGGCTGTAAAACCAGCGTGCTGTAGTTACATGTGAGTGGAATGTGCCCTTCGGAGTCAGACTCAGCTAATTTAATATCACCCCTTTCCAGATCCTAGCAGCAACGGACCCGCCCTAGTTGCAGTCTCAGGAATCATTTGTGAACGTGAACCGTTTGCTATCGAAAGAAATATCATTACTGTCTCAGATACTATGTCTAATGACGCAATAATACAGTATGAATTTGCAATTTATTGTTCCTCGCGGTCCCTGGTCCCAATGTCAGATTTTCTGCCTCAAAACGCCATTAGGAGTTGGCCTGTAAAATTAGGTGATATTACCAGTCCTGTGTCACCAAAATCGTGTGGGATTACCAAATGTGTCTCTCAGAATTACCAAATCGTTAACCAACTGTTTCCCCAAATTCTGGGCACTTTTGCACTTAAAATGTTCTATCAGATTTTAACTAGTGAAAAATGCAGGTGGAACAGCAGATTTTATTATTGCACACCCTTTAATATGATCTGCTTTTCTGCCTAATCATGCGCAATGGCAGTGTCATAGAACAAGTATAGAAATACCACTTCACACAACTTGTAATGAGGGCTAACATGAGGACTCATCAATTGACCTCTCTGTTGGCATTTACTCACAGTAAGATTCCTCTTAGGACTTTATGGTGAATAAAATCTTGGGGAGTTCCAGACTGGGTGAATGTGTGCAGCTGCGTTGGGTTAGTCCTGGGGTCCCCTAAGAAATATCAAATGTGCTAGTAGGTCAAAATGTACCTTGCAGAATCCTCTTTTGCATAAACACAGACCACCAACATTTCAATGTCACGTAAATGTCTCCATACAACCTAATCCCTCTTATCAAGCTCTTGTATCCAAATGTGCAAGCACAAGTGTTAGCCTAGTAAAGTAAAAGGTGTTCTGAAATATGCGGAAAGAGAGAGTTTGGATGGATTTAGGAACTGAACATGGGTCTACATTTTTGTATGTCAATTTTAATTTAAGGTTAGGATTTTGCCAGTCTACATTTTGAAGTCTGTTTTTTGCTGTCTATTTTGGCAAATGTGACTATGAAGCTAATGAAAATTTGGGATCCTTTAAATTAAAAGTTTATCTCCTAGGCATATCTTTCATCAAGACAGTACATGTTGCATTTTAATCCTAAAAGAGCCTGCAATGATAACCATTCCATCCTCCCCTGCTGTAAGGGAGAAGCTCAAATAGTGGGAACAGCATGTACATCTTTTATTCCCACTCCATTATCTATTACATATTGTATGCAGCTTTCCCAGGGATAGGCAAATGAAAGAGGGGACATTGCAAGATAGTCCAAAAGATCTTCAGTCACCTGAGTTCCTCAGGCAACATACAAAGAACTGACACCTCGAGTAATAATCTTAGATGGCAAAGTGATTATACTGACCAGGTTATGGAACAGTTTTCCTCACAGGTTTGAGCCCAAGCTGTAGGTGATGGCTGTCAGGTTGTAAAGCAGACACAGGGTGACTAAGAACGACAGACGAGAATCCCTCCCTCTCCACAGTGGTTTCCGCTAGGAGTGAGAGAGAGAGAGAGAGAGAGAGAGAGAGAGAGAGAGAGAATGACTGCTACAGTTGGCACCTTCAGGAATAGCAACAGTAGATAGTCAGCCACGACATGCTAGAGTTCATCATCGTTCTTACCCACAATAGAGAAAGCTGCTATAGTTATCCCACGGTTACCTGGAGACCGCTGGAGAACCGAGCAGAGGATTACATATGCTTGGCACAAACTCAAGTGAAACAGAAGTACCTTGACAGGCACAGCTAAACAGGAGGTGTGGAACGAAAAAGTTTCCTCTAGAACAGAGAGCAGCGAAACAAGACCTGTTGAAGGAGATAAACAAGCAACAAAGCCTTAACCATGTGAACCGCCCCAGGGAAAAAACAAAAGAGGTGCAAGGAAGAAAATTGTGTTCAAACTGAGCATAGAGAGAGTAACATCTACAGCCCCTATTGCCAGGCACATATTTTCTGGAGGCATGGCTTCTTATCCTGACTGTGCTCCTGCTGCCCCAGAAGCCTTCTTCCAGTGGCTTCCTAAGTTGCCCTGGAAGTGCTTCAGCCTGAGATCCAGTGGCACCACCCAATACCATTAGTTTGCTATCATCTCTTCAGCTGTAACCTCCATAGCTGCCTCCGGATTGACTCAGTTGTTATTGACTACATTATGGAATATTACCTAGAAACATTTAAATACATCTTAAAAGCCGAACTTGCTCCCCTTGTTTGCCGTCTGGATTTGGTGGAACAAAAACTAGAGGGTCTTATAAAAAATCAATTGCCACCCATGGTGGGGGTGGCTGTCATCCATAGCTTCAGGCTTAGTGCAATCAAAAGCCCCAGGACCCCAGATAAGGTACTCTACTTTGCCACACCTTCTACCATGCTGTACTCCAAAAGCTGCTCACAATCATATAAAATCGTCCAGCCAGATGGTGCAATCCTGTGCCTGCAATAAAAGCCTGATGTCCAAAGAGCAGAGTAAGGGCAGGGGTAACCTAGCTAGCCAAACTGGAAGGCTGATTATTAGTTATTCCCAGCTTACCCAGAATGTGTGCCTTACTTAATAGTTTTAAAAGACGTCCCAGTCCTTCCGCCTCAGTCAGGCAAATAGCTATTGTCCTTAAAAAATAAATCAATGAATTGACTTAAAATAAATTCAGCATGGGCACAGGACCTCTCGCGGGAAGTATTATTAGTAAGAAGGGCTCCATGGATTGGTATCCACCCTAAAGAATCACTTGGGGATTGTGTCCTGATCAACCTCAAAAGTCCAAAGGTTGCACAAACTTTAATATGGCACTTAAGTGTGAGACTCTCCTTGTCGAACGGAATCAAAACCCTCACTCTAGGCTACTTTTATAGACGACTATGTCTCCTTGAAGATCCTATGACCCCAAATATGACTGTGGCTCGAGGCAATAACTCTGGTCAGCATCAGTATAATGCCCCCACCAAGAACTCCTTTGAAGCTCTTTCATATTTGGATGAACAATATTGAGTAATCACAGACGTAACTAGCAGTGTCCAAGAAAAGCTACCAATAGTAGACGTAAAATCACCCAAGCCAGCGGAGGCATTAATGGCCATTGCCACTATACACAGCTCTAACATGCAAAGCGCAGATCCGGCCCACTCGCTCCAGCAGACGCCCACGCAAGCCATCCTGTCAGATTATGACCAAGTGTACCTCCCGGGAGGTCAACTGCAAGCCTCTACTCCTGTTTGTTTCAACTTAGGCCCTGATTTATACTTTTTTGCACCACATTACCATCGTTTTCTGACACAAAAGCAGCGCAAACATACAAAATACAATTGTATTTTGTAAGTTTGCGCCGCTTTTGTGTCAATAAATGACGGTAATGCGTCGCAAAAAAAAAAGTATAAATCAGGGCCTTAGTACCTTGAAACATAGCAGGTCTGAATTCCAAAGTTCATTAGATAAAGTTCAATGCACAATTTGATCTCTGTATGTCCCAGGAGGCATGGCTGACTCAGCCATTATGTAAATCTGGTTTCATTACCTACTATGTAAATGCAGCCCCTTCGACAAGTGGCAGGGCCTCAGGGGGCCTACTGACATGGGTCAAAATTAAATTAAATCTATTTATAGAGCAATTAAGCATTGCCTCACTGGCCATAATTCGGATAAAAATCAAAATGCTGAAGAGTCTATTGTTTTAGTGCGTATTTAGGACCTAGATATAGGAACTTGAAATCGGAAACTCTTTCCATGTTGTGGCGTTTTATTAACTCAATCAAGTCCAAATATACGAATATTAATTCAAAGAGACATGAATGTTACTTTTGAGCCCATATATAGTCTTGACTTGGTCACAGAAGAGGAAGATGAGAGTTGGGGCATACTCTCCCTTAGGATAGACTCATTTGTCCCGTGTACAACAGCATCTTCTCAATTAGCATGCGCTGCCATTTCTAGTGGTTTATGTGCATGCAACAGCAGGTCCATTTATAATAAAGATGGTCAGCCAACATTTAAGAGAGGGCCAACCTGATGCAGAATAGACTATCTTTAGATCTCTGTCTCTATGTGGGAGAAACTGGTAGACTTTAAAACTGCTGATAGGGTAGACAGTGATCACTATCCTTTACATTGAAAACTTTCTGGAGCCCTGTTTAAGAAACGCTATCCTCCAGTGATTCCAGCGATTGTACCTATTTTAAGCAGCAATCGCAGGTGTATTAAATGGCCCTCAATCATAGGGAATTTTGAAACTTTAACTAAAACCATACCTCATTTACCACAGCTCTCTCCCCCTTCAGTCACTTGCCGCCCTCTGAGTTTCCAATTATTGGTGTCCATATGAATTTGTTTGACATGTTACAATTGGTGTTGTCAAAACGTGCCGGGATGCGACCACCTTTTATTGAGATGCAGAGCTCTGGCAGAAATGCTTGGTTCACAAGGGAGTGTAGTAGGACCAAAAAAGCCCTTGTGAAAGCAATTAAAACTAATGCTCCAGACGAGGTTCAAAAAGTTATAGCTCAATATAAGAAAACATTACAGAGAGTGCAACATAACGGGTATGATTCTAATTGGAAAATCTAGTAGTTGCAGCTAGGTCAGGCAACAATAGATTGTTTTTTAAAATAATATCTCATGTGAGCGCACACTCAAAACCATAGAAAGACTGTTATTTAAATCATGCAGTCTGGGAAGACCATTTCATTAAATTATATGAGAGGATGCCCAGTGATCCGAATCTTCCCATGTTGCCACACCCTTCACAAGTGGATCTCCAATTCACCCCTGAGGAGACAAAAGCCACTATAATTGCAGTAAAATTGGGTAAGGAACCAGGTCTTGACGAAATCCCATGCGAGTTATTGTCCAATGACCTATCAGTTTGGGTCCCTTCTGAAAACCTTCTTTGCAACGCTATTGCTTTGGGTGCTTTGATACCAGAAACCTGGAATGGTGCGGATATTATCCCCATATACAAAAAGGGGGATTGCTTGATTCCGGGCAATTATAGACCAATAAGTCTGCTGGATATTCCCCAGAAGGTCTTTGCAGGACTCCCTCTAGTTGGATGAGTGATACAGAGATTTTGAGCCCTTTCCAGGCAGGGTTTGGAACAAACGTTAGTTCTATAGACCAAGTCCTAAGGCTCGTTCTAATAGCTTAGAAATACATTAAATTAAGGGACGGACATATGTATATCGCTTTTGTAGCCCTCAGGGCTTCTTTTGATCTAGTACCAAGAAGATTGTTATAAACCACATTCAAGAACCTGGGGGGTCCCTGACACGCTGCTTGTTTTGTTAATAAGATTACATCAGGCTAATTTTGTCCAAGTCCAATGAGGCCCACAGGGCCAATTAACTGACCACTTCCAATATGCAGGGGGGTGAGGTAGGCCCCAACTCTCGTTTCCCATTTTCTTAATGAGATGGTAGTTTTTTTTACAGAACGGTAATATAAATGCACCCAAGCTTGGCGGGGTCTGCGTCACCAGCTCTCCTTTTTGCAGATGATACTCTCCTAATTTTCCAGCATCGAATGGGCCTGCAATTATTACTAAAGAATTACTATGAGTTTTGTCTTTCCAAGGGTCGGAAAGTAATCCTGCAAAGACAAAATACATGGTAATCAGGCCACACAAGTCTTTCAGGAATACTGTGTCTCTGAATGATGGAACCCTGGAGGGCACCTTAGGTTCAAATATTTGGGTATTATGCTGGATAGTAGATTGTCAGGGTCCTCCCATATTAATAAGCGAAGGGCAGTCCTCCAGCACCAAGCCTCGGCTACCTATAAAAAGCATTAAGCTTCCTACGCTAGAGCTCTACTCCCTGCTCTGGAAGTGTATAAACTAAAGGCGCAAACAGCGAGGGCATGCAAACACTGAGCCATTGACTCTGAGCGAGAACAAGTTTACGCACTCTCTCTTGCACCTCCCTAAGAGTACTCCACTTATCCTGGTGTTATTGGATGTAGCACTCAATAGGGTGGGCTGTACTGCCAGATTAAGGCCCCTACTATACTGGGTGCGGCTTTGTACAAGAGAGGAACTCTTGCCTTACAGAAATGCTGTGAACAAATTGCTAGCTCTTGATAAGAATATTTCTTTTCCGTGGTTTATTCACATTAGACCGTGGTTAGTACTGCTGGGTCTTGGATGCTTCTGGACTAATCCAGAACAGCTAACACCTGCCTCAAAAAAGCATCTTAAAACCACCTATTGGGAATTTCATAATAGCCAATCTCTCTTGTAATTATACTTTGGGGAGCCTATCAGAAGAGTTCCTGGTCTTTAAGTCCTTCCTTTATTATGAATCCTTTTTTGACACGCGGCAACCCCAATTGGCAAAAACGCTGTATCTTAAATTCCGCTACAGTACTCTGGAAACGGGGTCCTTTACATCAAAGTGGATTTCATGAAGACCACAAGCCACACTGAGATTTGCCCTATGTGTTGTCTACCCTTCAAGGAAAACACCGACCACATTCTATTGTTTTGCCCAGTTTATGCTAAGCCACAAGCCAAATGGATTCGCCCACAATGTAGTCGGCTTGTCTTTAGATGTTATCTGGAAGCTTTAAGAGTATTAAGAAGTGACACTACTATTGATATCGTGTTTTCCTTGAGTAATTATCTATTTGTAGTGGGGCTTCTAAGGAAACAGAAAGACCTTAAGCTATAGTCATGCAGAACTTTATAGCATTCTACATTTATGCTGGTTATTGACTAAATATGTTTTAGAGGGAAGTATCATAGCAAGCCCTTGCCCATGCCTTTTTAATCTGCATCCTCTTAGGGCATAGGCAGTTTGGGGGATGTATGATGGTTTTTATTGGGTAGCACATGCACTTTAAATTGAATCCTATGGCTTATGAAATCACACGATCAAATCTCGTATTACAATTTACTTTTAATATTTTTTATCCATTGATTTTATTACTCTGTTTTAGCTTGTATGTTATCTATTTTAATGATGCATTGCACTAAATTTTATAAACATAGTTCCAGGTCAGGAGTTGGCTGAACCTCACTGGAACCGTTAAGATCTATGTTGCAGTCTATCAGTTATCTACTTGGCATGTGAGACATCAGTTGTTTAGGTGAATTTCCCTCGTATTTTGATGTTTTATATTGTATTGTAATGTTATGCACTGTATGTTTTATAGAATGAAATTACTGAAATGAACCTTTCAAGACATGACTACTGTACCGTTGTTGGCCTAGTGTTATTGATGATTTCTGATATATGAATGGCTGCATGTTCTTAGGAATCCTGAAAATGGCAGTTTGGCTGGCTAACCTTGAGTTTGTTTGGACAATGAGTTGGTTGGAGGGTATTAATGAGAGATCGGAAAGGCTGTATGATTGCTACCAATTTTGCTTGGTTTCAAGTTAACTAAGGACAAATTAATTTATTTTAAAAGCAAATGTCTGCATGGTGTCAGGTAGTTGTCTAGAGTCAATTTCCAGGAAATCTGACATCAAATGCACATGCAGCAGTTTCCAAGTAATGTACCGTGAGCTGTTTTGAACATCAAGGTACTTTTAATGCATTAAAAACCATGAAGTTCCTTTCCTTCTTGCGTGGTCACTAACAGAAGAACAGCCTGCAGAGTACTTTTTGGATCAAGCAGAGGCCAACTCAACAGCCAGATAGTAACCAGGTACATGAATTTCTGTGACCTCATTCTCATAATGTCCAGTCTCAAAGCCATCTTCCCAGCCCCTTTTGTTTGAGGTATAGCATGGGTCAATGATATCTACTTCCAGTGTTGTTACATCAACCCATTCTAGACTGCCATACGTGGTACCCACAATTGCGCCCTTATTACCAGTGGCACGGTTCATTGTGTTTTGTGTAGTGACTGCTAGTAATGCTCAAATCACAATTAGGAGTTTTGAGATAAATATCATAAGGTCAAGCCTGGCTATATTTATTAGGGAAAATGTCAGGTATTTACAAGAATGAGCAAATCTTGGTGCAATAGGTACCAAAAGCCTCATGTTTTTCCCAAAAACTCCTAATTGGATGGTGTTTACTACACCTGATAAATTCTAACACAGCCTAATCGGATTTTATCAGATGCAACAAAAATCATACCACTTGTAATGAGATCCCTAGTATTCATCCTAACCTTGCGAGGCTTGAAGTGAATATGTTCTTGGATCAAATCTTTGAAAGTATCACCTAAACCCAAAAGATTTTTCCATCTCCTGTCAGAGGGATTGCTCCATAGTTAAAGAAGCAAGAGTGAAACATTTAGGCCTTGCTTACAAGTTGTACAGTACTTGCGGAGTGCAAAAAGTGCTCCCATAATTACCAGTACCATGCGGTAACACTCGGCCAGTATGTGTAACTGTGCGCAACTTGTGAGTTGGGCATCTTTGCAATTCCACAGATGCCTACTCCTAACATCAAGCCCTAGTGACATGAGGAAATGGCAAACACTGACAGTGCAATATTTATTCTACATGTCCGGCATGATACCTTCATTCATTAAAAACCATAAAATATCTGCACATGGATTGCATGAGCTGTTCAAGAGCACTAAAGCTCTCCCCAGACATAATGAAAAGTATTAGAAGCCACAGAAAGATTAAGGGTTGATATATTTGTTTGCCGGATAAAACACTTGGATCCTACTGATCTTTCTTACTTCTGGCTTATTACAAAACGATACTTTGAGTTTTTGTGAAAAAATGTAACCTCAGAAATTTCTGTGTAAATGTGCTTTACCTCGGATTCAGCAGCATATCTCAGTCAACTGCCTTTCTTTCTATGTAGTTATCCATCTTTGTTGCTATGCTATGTATGGCACCAAGAGGTTACTCTTATGGATAAAGCCATCAAATGGTTCCTTGTGCGGGCAACTACTTGCCTGTTCTAAATCTCTCTACATTTCATATGATCAACCGTTGGTACTGCAGTCTATTTTGCCATGTTGAATGGAGATTATTGATGGGTCTCTACCAGTTTTTATCATACTTGACAAGTCAAACTTAGGGCCTAATTTAGATTTTGGCAGATGGGTTTGTCCATCACAACGGTGATGATATTCCATCCGCCGACATATAAATCCTATTACTTCCTATGGGATTTTGGTGGATGGGATATCCGTCACCGTTGTGAGGGAGTAACCCATCCACTGAAATTTTAAATCAGGCCCTTTGTTTGTAAAGTTTGAAGAGGCAACCACTGTCCTTTTATCCCCTCGGATTGTGCAGTGTGCCAGGGTTCAAAACCTTGATGTTCTTTCATCAGCTCTACACAGAATTGCTTTGAGATATCCTAGGGACCTCTGGGGCCTCCATACACCACTCTGTGTAAAATTCTCAATTAGAGTACAGGGAGCTGTCTATGGCTAATGTTCACTGCCTAAAGAATTCTCTTAGAGAAGTTATTCAACACATGTCTACCATCAAGCTAAAACTCACTCCGACTAGGATAGTTTCTTTTTCTCTCAGTCTTCTGCTAAGTGCCCTCGTGTCCACCAGTTTCTGTCTTTTTTTTGCTGACATGTGGGTAGCGTTCAATATTCTATTTTCTTGTTCCTGTCATTTCTTTCCATTTGAGGGACAACAAACATTTTCTGAATCCTTCTAATTCCCATTGTAACATCCAGGCCCTGATTCTTCTTGTATGAAAGTGGTTGTTCTCTCATTTTGGTTTTTCCAGTCTCTACTCTGCAACCCTTAAGGTCTGTTCATTATTCTGTGGCATTACTTGCTGATTTACTCTGTGTGCATCTTCATTTGCTTTTCCTTTGGGACTGGAAGTCTTTTTGTGCTGGTACATAAAATGCATCATTAAACTTTTGTATGTCCTAATAATGTTCGAGGTATGAAGAAAAAGCTTAGTCCTAAAGAATGTGCCAGATGGACAGTAGATGGGTGCAGAAACACACTTACCCTGCTGGCTCTAAAGGGTAAACCAAACAGTCCCTTATGTCTTTATTTTCGTACGAGTGATTGTTGATATTGATATTTCCCTCCACACAATTTTAGCTTCCACGGTAAGATCAATCAACGCCCTTTGTGCAGTTACAGATCCAGGCCTCTAGCCACTATGGACTATCTTAAACCCATCATTTTAAAGGGAGGCAGTGGTGGAATGGTTTAGTGTTTTAAGAAAACGCCTTGTGAAGATGGTTTAACCCAATGGCTTTCAATCTTAAAGTGAAACATCATTGTTTTCAAGATACATGAAAAATCTTGTCATGGGGTACAGTAAGCCCAAACATCAGATTATACGTGATTCAGGAAACACCTAACATTTTTTACTTCCCCATCTTACTTTCAAATGAATTCCACGCAAAACAGGGTTGCTACTGAAGAACATGGGATAAAGTCCCCGGCTTATCAAATCAGACCATAAATGTCCCTATTCCCTGCTTGATGTTGGTTTTCTTTTTCAATTCTTCAGTGCTGTGAAATAAAATTACAATGTAAATAAAAAAGTCGCAGCTGCTAACACTGGCCATTACTTACAGGAAATAGTCTGTTCTGCCAGAATTAGTCAGGAATCTTTCTCAGTCATGTCTGTCTTATCTGTGCCATATATCAGTCTGTCACATGCTTTATTCTGAATACTATAAGCACATGGCCTTCCTGGCAGTGATGGCTGGGGACCTTAAAGCTAATCAAAACTCTGCCCTCGTTTCGTTAGCTGGATTTTGTTGCAAAGGCTTTTTGAAAGCCTTATTCTGTCTGGATAGTTCTCTGACATCTATTTAGAAAATGCGTTTTTAAGGCTTTCCTTTGAATATATTCTGCCAGGAAAAGGGGATAGGTGACATCAGCCTTGGAATCTGAAAACCAGCCGTGGACAGACCTACAGACAAACGGCATGGATTATAGGCAGGATGGGGCTCTGAAGGGGTGCAAGGAAGGGGGCAGAGGTAAAAGAATGTCTTAAATTCTCTCCAGCTCCCAGTGTGCCACAGCAATGAACTACTTGTGCAGCACGAGGTGGATAGCAGTGGGAGACAAGAGGGATAAAGAGGGCACACGATGCTCTTGTGGAATGTCGCTTCTGCTACGCATCACTCTGTTTAGTTTTGTTCCATTTCCCTACTTCCTACAGCACTGACATTGTTTTACACAGCGGCGGCTCCTCCACTATGGCGGAGAGCGTCGCCCTCCCCGCCAGCAGCAGCTGCTGCAAATGTTTTACAAGAAAACAATAATAAACTATGTTTGTTACGAGCACGGCTGTGACGAGCACGGAGGGGGAGTGCACATGTATGTTCGCCCGGCCATCTCGGGCCAGCCAAACATACATGTGCACTAGGCTCTCACCAAAACAGCAACGCGGGCACTGCGGTGCTGGGTTGGAGACAGCAGGCAGAGACTTTCAGTCTGCCTCGGAGCACCCGGGCTGGGCGCTCCGTCCAATCCTAATGCTGCGCTCATGCTGCCAGCAGCATGAAAGCAGCGTTAGGATTGGATGCAGGACAGGCTGGGAGCCTGTGTCTGCAGTGGAAGAGAGGAGAGGAACAGCGCGGATTGGAGCGGCACAGCGTGTAAGGTACATTTAAAAAAAAAAGTTTATCTTTTTTTTGCCTGCCCCCACTCCACCACGCGCCACGCTGTGCCACAAAGCCCCCTTTCCCTCTCACGAGCCGCCACTGGTTTCACAATAGTATTTAGAACAGTATTTGTATTGACCTACATTGCATTACTCCGGGCACTGCAAACAGAATTAAATAAAACCCTTTTCCCCGCTGCTGTCGCCGCAAGGCCTTGTTTTACAGTTAAACATGTCAAAGCGTCACACGACCGTGCCCTCTTTGGCAGACTGGTCCTA
Source organism: Pleurodeles waltl (assembly GCF_031143425.1). Lineage (NCBI taxonomy): Eukaryota > Metazoa > Chordata > Amphibia > Caudata > Salamandridae > Pleurodeles > Pleurodeles waltl. The sequence continues at coordinate 196,384,615 of NC_090440.1, read as the reverse complement.
TTTAACAATCTTTCTCCTGCTAATTTTACTCTGTGTGGTGCTGCCTGAGAGTGAGTGAGCGAGTTAGTAAGTTAACGAGTGAGTGAGCGATTCAATGAGTCAGTGAGCGAGGGAATCATTGTTTTTTGTATAGCACTTAACGCCAACCGAATAGATTTTTGCCACTGCCCAACTATCTACTAATATGTAGCTTGAGAAAAAAATCAGCAGCTGGAAAAGCCTCTGCTTTAAACAAACTTATTTTCAGCGCTGGTTGAAACGTTTTGTGGTTTTGTTCTTGGAGGTGCTACTCAGAAGGAAGTTGCATTTTTTGGGTTACCCTACCTATAGCAGAGTCATCTTTTCTGCGAGATCAGCCCATCTTTTGCCATTTCCTGGACCCTACCTTTGCTAGTGTAATGAATGTGCACTGTAATGCTGCTATTCACCGCCAAAGCACATGAGGGGTTCACCCTTTTAGTCTACTTGAACTTTTCTGTAAGGCCATTGTAGATGGCACCGAAATTGGAAGTCAAAGGTCATACGTGTTCTACAGTGGGGTTTTACATCACAAGGGCGTCTGCGTTGGTGCTATGAGCACACAGTACACCAGCACAAGGAGAGAGCAGAAATGCTGAATATCTTTGTAAATATAAAGTGTTTCTGCTCTCTCTCTTTTATGTAAGGAGCACAGCAACTTTGCTTGCTGCCCTGCGTGAAGGATTAACAAATATGCACCTCTGTATCCAAAAGCTGTTTTCACTGCACAGTTTCAGCTAGATTCGTCAGGAACAGGACAGCTAAAACTAAAGCCTTTAATTTTTATCTGCACCTGACAAGCTTCTAGCAAGATGATTATTTTCCATTAAATTTCAAAAATGTTATTTCATGGTGATTGTGTATGTTTGATAACTTTATTGAGAAAAGTAACTATATAAAAAATATTTTTGCTGCTTGAGCTAAAAATGGCTTAGAAACAGTTTTGTAAAATTCCCACCTCTATAGACCTAATACACATTCCTACCTGGATTTAACAACTCTGCACTACAGCTAAAAGGCAGGGTGTTGTAAACAGCAGGCTACTTAATTATGATTAGCAATCTGGATGAGGCAGGAGTAGTTAGCTGCCCAAATGACACCAGTAGCACTACATGTTTTGACTCAGAGATGCCAAATAGGGCTACATTCCTTTGTAGAACCCTCCTAGACTTTCTGGCTCCAGTCCAAGAAAATCAGTTCTTGACCCTGACAGAGAGAGGAGACTGCACCTGAATAGGGGGGACCCAGTGACCCTTCTGGTGGATAAAGGGTTTTGACAATTTGGATTTAGAGCTTCTGGGAGTTTTTACACTATAGAGAAGAGGACATGGCTATAGAGCAAGAAAATAGACACGTTTGGTAGGAAGTATTCTTCAGTCACGGGCTTGTGCACAGGATAATTCTGGTACCTCATCACCACCTCCTCAGAACATTCTTCGACCAGAGAAGAATACTTCAGAAGAAGACCCTGCTTAAAGAAAAGACTCAGGGACACCTGACCCCTGCCAACCCCCTGGGACTGGAACTGAGCTCCTATTTGTCTGCTCCACTGAACCCTGGATGAGTCTTGGCTGGAGAGAGACCAAGGCCCTCATTCCGACTGGGCCGGGGACGACGGAAGCACCACCAACAGGCTGGCGGTGCTTCCCTGCCGATTCTGACCGCAGCTGTTTTACCGCCAGGAACAGGATGGCGTGAACGGGTGTTTAGGGGCCCCTGGGGGCCCCTGCACTGCCCTTGCCACTGCCTGCTTTTCACTGTCTGCTATGCAGACAGTGAAAGCGCGACGGGTGCAACTGCACCCGTCACACACCTACAACACCGCCGGCTCCATTCAGAGCCGGCTTCAGTGTTGCAGGCCTCTTTCCCGCTGGGCCGGCGAGCGCTACCTTGGGTAGCACCCGCCGGCCCAGCGGGAAAGTTGGAATAGCACCAGCGGTCTTTTGACCTCGGTGCGGCCAAATGGCGGTTCCCGCCAGGCGGGCAGCAACCGCCGCCCGCCGGGGTCAGAATGACCCCCCAAGTGCCTAACAGCCTACCCTGAGGATCAGAGGGCTGCAAGAGGAACCACGAGGAACTTTCCCATCAGTTGGAGAAAAGTGGGACTTGATAATTTTTCCAACTCCATGAAACTGAGACAAGATTCTGATGCTTATCCAGTGAGGTCATACCCAAGGCAGGCAATAAAACCAAGTTGGTCCCATTCAGAGTTTTTTGCAGCACTAAAAACGGGTTAAGCAGGACCTTGTAGTAAAGGTTGCAAGCCTTGTGGATCCCTGCCTGGCTATACTCAGCTTCTACCCCTTTTGAGGATTTTGAGAATCAAAAAAGTGACTACATCCAAAGGTAAAACATTGGAAGAGGGACGAGACAGCAAATCACAGAGCCAAAGCAACCTATGTAACAAATAAATCTAGCTATATTCCTCTCAGATCTTATGGTGTTAAAACATCCAACCTGGCACCTAGGCTCAACCATGAGCTGTTACTTTTCAATGGCACCTTACTTTTTTGTAGGTGCCTTTGGCCTAAAAGCTTTAAAATGTGTACATAACGTTCTCCTTAACAGATTCTGACCATTTGGTCTCTTTAATTACATTTTTTCTATTGTTACACACTGGTTTTTCAAGTTGTATTGTGTTGTTTCCTTGACTTTAAAATTATAAGTATTGCTCGAACTCAACACACATTTTTCTGGGGAATGTCTGCTGCCTGTGCAACCATGGTGTGTTTATTGAGTTGGCAAGGGTTCCCCTGTTCCAAATTAATAACCCACTAACAATACCAAAAAGCCCATGTTCACTATATTAATTGATGTAATTCTGTATTTCTAAAGAGAATCACACAGCTGGCAGGTGACTCAAAATGCACTGAGTAGGAGGGCATGAAAGTAGTAAAGACAAAATATGACCACATCATACAACACCATACCAAACCACAGTACAACACACTATTGTATCCACATGACACCACAAGATTCATTAAATCATCACACGATAGCACACTATATTTATCCCATTACAGTACATAATAGTGTACGACACCATACTACAATCACCTCATTATCAAACAACACACCACATCACACTATATATGTATACGATTATACCAACCAATCACCACATAACACTACCCATTCGCTACATCACACAACCCTGAATCACTGCATACCTCCAAACACCATACTACTATGCACTGCACCTGCCACAGTAAATAATACCTCTCCTGCCACAGTGAATAATACCTCTCCTCACAGTAAATAATACTTCAAAGTAAATCTTACCATATCCTCCTTACCACTTCACATCATCAAATACAGCTGTACACCATATTACATGACATCCAGTCTCAACACCCACAACATCACACATCTCAATATCTCCCCCTTCACCATCCAACGCTTTCCCAACTACACAATAAGCCTCACAACCCTGCCGCAATGCACTGCACCATACACATCATACAACTTTTCACCATACTGTTGCTTTTCACATTATACTACTCAGTACCAAATTCATCAGCACTTCCTGCACATGCACATTCCCAAGACACCACACCATATAACTTTGCACTACATAACATTATATCATACATCATATCATTCCAGCTTCAAAGGAGAAAGAGCCATATCATACTGTGCCTCCAAACATAACTCCTTCCATACCACACCATCCCACATAACTGTAGTTTATACCAAGCCACACCAGGTCACTCTGTATACACAATGAACTACTGCAGCTTACTAGGCAACATCACACAATAAACACCCAAACACCTTCCCAAACAATATTACAGCAAATCATTCCAAGCAGAATACTGATTACATTGCACCAGTCCCATATCAACTCAGCATACTGCAATACACTATTCAACACCACTACATTTTACGCAACACACATCACTGTACAATGCCAATTGTTCATACCATATTAAATAACACCATACAACGAGAATGACATCATTCACAGGTCTTATATCGGCTGTGGCCTGATCTAAAAATCACTTACAAAGGATGGTGACGATTTTACATGGGATCCTGTTTTCAGTTATACTCAATGCAGGGCATGCATTGTACTAGTGGAGGTGTGACGTTCCATAAGGCAAGCTAAGACATTGGCCTTATATTACTTCTCTTATGTGGCATCAAATTATATAGTATACCAAAGGTTATAGGTCTGGTAGTGCTTCAAGGACAAAATGCTACTTAGTCGGGAGCCCCAAAAGGCAATGCACTTTCCCTACACCTGCTTTGTGATCTCGTTTGTTGCTGGCAGCAGCCAACCTCACTGCCCATTTCTGCATTTTGGAAGCCTGATGAGTTTGTCAGAGAGGTGGAATATGTGTAGTGGAGGCGTGAATTAGTCATAGCATCTGTGTCAGCACTCCGCTTGCTTTAGGGACGGAGTAGACCATATGATATGCCCCTGGGCTTCGACGAGGTAACAGAGGCATATTGTGACTATATTAAGCCGCATGGGGACCTTCAGAGTTGAGTCAGAAAGGATTCCTAATAGGCGGCAGCAGACAGTGCTTGCTTCTGTTATGGTTGGTAACGCAATGTGCAGATGTTTTTGTAATAGAAGCAAGTGAGGCAAACTAAGAGAACAACCTATTTTCGGTTTGTTGATCTGTGACCAGCTGCAAAGCCATATAGTTTTCAATACCATACAAGCTGAGAAGTGTTGTTCCTGTCTTATTCAAGTTATAACACACCTGTGCGCAGTGTTAGTAACAGGCAATACTTGTTTGCAGTTCTGCTGAAAAAGTGTTTTCTTCCCATAGAAATACAGCAGTCTCACTGAGAAGTTAAGCTACGGCCGATACAAACGTGACAGTCACTCGGAGAAATGTTGGCCTTATTCTATTCAAGGAGTAGCAGGCCGCCTGAGAAGTGTTATGTGTGTCTAAAGAAATGCACAGTCCCACTGAGAAGTGGTGGTACTAAAAAGACATGAGAGCTCTGCTGAGAAGAGCTGATCTTGTCCTTGAACAGTGTACCATTCCTGCTGAGGAGTGCTAATTCTGCACTTGAAAAAGTAAAGCAGCCCTGCTGAGAACTGTTGGGCACCCTTGAGGAGTTCAGGTACTTCCCTATTTAAAGAAGAGCAACTCTGTAAGTAAAAGCCTATGAAAGACTGAAGAAGGGAACACTGCTGTGTTATGTTACGTTACCTTATTTTATGTTATGGTACGTTATTTTATGTGGTGCCATATTTCTGTTATGTGCACACTATAATGTATCATCTCAAGGGACGGCTCGAAAGAGAAACCACAAGGGCAAAGGTCACCAAGAGATTAGGAGCGAAATTTATTAAGCCCTTGAGTCACGCAAGGCGGCGCAAGACAACGCAAGACAACACAAGGGCTTAGGTGAGATCTACTAAATCATGCAAAGCTACCTTGTGTGGCTCAGCGTGGCTTAGTAAATCCAGAGTAACACAAGGCAGCGCGCTGGGAAAGCCCTCCAGGGGTGGAGCCTGGACATTCCCATACATCTATCCATGGATTTTGACATAATCCCACATTTACTAAGGGTAGCAAACCTGGGATTGCATCAGAATGGTACATCTTCCCAAAAGAGGTGCAGCGAGGAGAAACATCTGAACTTCTCCTTGTTATTTCTTCTTTGTATATTTGGTGCATTCTGCAGCACATGAGAAAGAGGACAATTACTCTAAGGATTATTTTTGTGCAGGAAGGTGTCCCTTCCTGCAAAAACAAAAAACTTGCCTGTAACACAGGCATCCTTGCCCCATGACGCAAGGGTGCCTGCGTTGGTGCTAGCCATCACTCAGTGCGCTAATGCAGGGAAGCAGCAGGAATGTGTCATATCTTATGTATAGCGTATTCCTGCCCTCTTCCTGTCACGCAGCACAGCAAGTTGTCTTGCGCGTTGTGTGGCATTTTGTTAAATATGGCCCTGGGTAGGGGATGGAAGTGAAAATGAGGTTAGGATTGATGGATATTTTACAAACAATAATGTGATAAAATGTTGTAAACATCAACACATTTGGTTAAAGAGTATGTTGAATATGCCCATTGTGAGGAAGACTGTATGCCTCAGCATCTCCTCCAGACATCTGTACAATGTCAGTCAACAGGTGACAGAGGAAAGACACCTAGATGTAAGTTTGGGTGGCAGTCAAAACATCAAAGTATTCGGTTACACGCGTATTCACCAGTAGGAGGCAGTATTTATATTTCTGATCATCCTGCTCTTCGCTGCCTGGGCCAGCATTCACTTGAGGTTCCAGTGGGCAAAATGCGTTCCACATATTGTCATCGCACACCACATACAGCCGCCCACTCAAGCACGGAATGGAGACAAGACACACCTCACTCCTTTGATAATAACATGCACAAACATATCAGACCTGTCACAGACCCATATGTTCACCCCACAGGAAAGGGGTGCTTATGATATAAATCACAACACACATTCCCACTATTTTTTCCAGCACAATATCACTGACCACATCGCTTTCACTCATACGATTTGGAAGCCATGTGAATATTTTCATGCAGTTTCTGTGTGTTTGAGCCATGCATGTATTTCCATGCAGAGTTTCTGTGCTTAGGAGTATTTTCAGAGATATTGGTATAAGACCTACAGCGAGAGCCTTTCCAGTGTGCATTATTTGAAATTGATTTTTGCAATAGCTTTGCTTTTTTTATTGTTCATTAACAGCAGCATTTAATCTGAGGGTTTTGTGAATGTGTGTGTGCTCTGTTTTCATGACCTCAGCTGACATGTTAATGCCTTTGTTGGCATCTTTAGAATATGCAGTGGAGGCAGACTGTTTTGAGTGTCAGCTGGTGTTTTTGTCGAGCAAAGTCTTTTTAATGATATGTATTTACTTCTTGCACGTATTTATCAAGAAACACAAGATCTATTGTATACTTATGTATGAATTTATTAGTGCAGTATCTTGAGAGACAAGGCTCTAGGCTGTTCATACAGATGACCATAAAAGGCGCTATGACAGTGTGACTTTTTAATTCATAAATTGTCCTTACTCGTTAGGGCATTCCTTAAATGCAATTTGTATAGTTAATTTTTAAAATAAGAACTGGAGAACACAGGACGTCTAAATTATTGTTTAGGCCAGTTTATTTTATACTTTTTCTGTGCAATGTCAATGGGGGGGAATACACTAATTTTCTCCTTAATAAGATACGAAAATCAGGGGCATATATAAAGACATGAACTGCCTGACAGGCTTTTAGGGTTGGGTTTTAATTCACAGCTGTCAAAAAGACAGATTATTAAAAATAACGATGCAGTGGGTTGTAGTCTGCCCCTTTCAGTCATTGGCTTTCTTCTGCCAGACTCTTGCAGCCATTTGCTTAAGACTTTGTCAACTACATTTTGCCTCAATCAAGTGGGTTATGCATCTCTCACCTAATGCCATTGGCTGTTTCGGTGTATTTTTTTGCCTCCACTTAAGTGAGGGACTACTTAAAAACTACACCCTGTCTGTTAGCTCATACTGACTCCTTCCGTGTGCCCCATGATAATGTGCTAATGCTGCGTGCATTAGCATATTAAAAGGTGACTCATTGGCTTTGCCACTGTTTTCTCATTGTTTTTGTTGTTCTTTTTGGGTGGTCAGTTTTCCCTTTCACATTCCTTATGAGCTCCGGTCCCCAACTTTCTTAGCTTGCATCATATAGCATCATCAACTGCTAGAGAGCACTGTGAGAGAAACCTATGTAGCATTTTGAGGGAGAAAGGGCACTAAAATAGGTACAACATAATTCTACCTCAGGAAATAAAATATCAAAGCCCCCTAAAAAGAATACCCCAAAAAGAGAAGAATCAACATTTTCATCATTACAGAATGCTCCTAAAATTTACTTGGGTTACCAAGGCTCTATCTATCTCTTACTTCAAATGCAGTAAGGACACCCACACACTCTAATTGCCTTCATCCAGTCCAAATTGCCTTGAAAAGCTTTTGCACCCCCTCAGGGCTACTGTAATAAAGTCTACTGGACGTATCATGCTAAAATCTGCTTATTGCATCTTCACAGCTGAGCTCAAGTTTACTAACAGGTTGCAACCGGAAGTGGTAGAGCCTACATAGCTCGAGTAAAGAAAGAGACTATGGGGGTCATTCTGACCCCGGCTTGCGGCAGGAGCCGCCCGCCTGGAGGGAACCGCCAGAATACCGCTGCGCAGTCAAAAGACCGCCACGGGTATTCTGGGTTTCCCACTGGGCTGGCGGGCGACCGCCCGCCAGCCCAGTGGGAAACACCCCTCCATGAGGATGCCGGCTCCGAATGGAGCCGGCGGAGTGGAGGATGTGCGACGGGTGCAGTGGCACCCGTCGCGTATTTCAGTGTCTGCAAAGCAGACACTGAAATACAAAGTGGGGCCCTCTTACAGGGGCCCCACGACATCCCTCACCACCATCCTGTTCCTGGCGGGCGGAACCGCCAGGAACAGGATGGCGGTGAGGGGGTCGGAATCCCCATGGCGGCACAGCAAGCTGCGCCGCCATGGCGGATTCCCATGGGCAGCGGAAAGTCGGCGGTACACCGCCGACTTTCCGTTTCTGGCCGCGGCTGTACCGCCGCGGTCAGAATGCCCGGCGGAGCACCGCCAGCCTGTTGGCGGTGCTACCGCCGACCCCGGCCCCGGCGGTCCATGACCGCCGGGGTCAGAATGACCCCCTATGACTGATTAGAAAGCCATAGATGAGAATGTTTGCAGACCTGGCGCTTCTGCAAAGGTGGCAGGAAAGAAGAATAGCATATAACATACACAAAAGAAACATCTAGCCACATGGTGAAAGTACCCTTCCCTTTGCATATTTCCTCCCTCGCCTGGTATGAGACATTGCTTTAAATGGAAATTTAGAAGTCTATGTACTTACCATCCCCAAGAACCTGTTCACTCCTTAGAAATGCAGGTACTCTCCCATAAAAAATGTTAAACCCTTGTTGAAAGTGCAGGTAGTGCCTCTTTTAAATTAAAGAAGTGAAAGTACTCAGTACTTGAGAGTACCTGCCCATTTAAAATGCTGGTATGAGGACATCTTCTCAGTGGCCAAGCCGCCTTGCATCTTGGAAGATGTGAAGAAATCACATAAAAAGACAAGAGGGGAGAGAACAATTATTGAGATGGTCTGTTGTATTCACAGAAGATGTGCGTCCCCTTATTACGTTCTACAGTTGGTGTAGAGTGCGACATTAGCTAAGATCATGTATATCTGTGCTGTTGGGCATCTTAGTTGTGTAGACGACCATGTGCAGGTTGTGGGTTTTAGTGAATGAGGCTCTGTAGGGTCTGCTGGTCTTGAGAAACTCATGCCCCACCTCCCCACCCACTCAACTATGCAAGTGCAACCTAGTTTTGGTTGTATGACAGAACCACGCATGCCGGAACAACGCATGCCTTAACAATGCAGTCGGAAACACGACCACATCGTTTCCACACATGCCTTTACCACGCATGCCTTTACAATGAATTTTGTTGTAAAAGCATTCCTAGTAAAGGCATATGTGGAAACGGCATGCGTGGTTCTGTGATACAACCCCCCCACCCTGAGGCCCAAAACCGCTCCACCCCCTAATGCCTAATACCTCGACCCCCCCACCTGCCCTGAACCCTAAAAAAAAAAAACTACCCCAACTCCCACCCCTATCCCATAAAATTAAACTTCCCGGACACCTCCATCTGCCCTGAACCCTAAAAGAAACAAACTATCCCGACCCCTCCCCACCCCTGCCCCTACAACATAAACTACCCCAACAACCCCCATCCGCCCTGAGCCCTAAAACTTTCCTCCCCTAATAGGTAAATTGCCCGAAAAAAGCCCTGAAAAAACCAGAAAAAATAATATCCCAACCCCCACAACCCCACCCCTATAAACTAAATCATCCCGACTCCCCTTACCCACCCTGAGCCCTAAGGAAAACAACCCCCACCCGTGCCCCGAAAAACGAAACTACCCCGTCACCCGCCACCTACCCTAAGCGCTAAATCCACCCCCACCGCTAAAATCTACCCACCAACCCTGCCCCAACCCCACTTACCTCACTGTGCCCTCTCTCGATCCTTGCTCCTCTTTTCTCCTCCCTCTTCCCGTCCTTCCTTAAACCTTCTCCACCCCTTTAAAAAATAAACTACCCCGTCCCCCAACCTAAGCCCTAAATAAAAAAAAATACCCTAAACCCCCAACTCTTGCCCCTAAAAAAAAATAGCCCGACCCCCCCACCTAAGCTCTAAAAAAAATACCCCATCCCGCCCCTTAAAAAAAATAGCCGAACAAGCCCTTAATCCACCCCTCCCCCCACCCCTGCCCCATCCCCACTTTCCTTACTGCGTCCTCTCCCGATCCACTCTGGCTTTTTCTGTGCCTTAACCACGCATATGCGTAGTTTGGCACATGCATGATTAAGGCACCGAAAAAGCAATGCGTTGTTCTGGCAAGCATGGTTATGTTTGCGTGCGAAACGTCCTCGTTGTTTGCAACGTGTTGTTAAGGACTTTTCCCCCTAGTTTTCAGTCTCAACTTCTAGGTAGTAATGTTATTTTCCAGTTCTTTAAATTCAGTCTCTGCTAGACACTTGCCAGGGTGACATAAATGGTCTACTGGAGACACAAGGCTTCATTTTTTTCCCAGAGATAGTCTGTTACTTCTGTATACTGAATATTTGAATCAGTCAAGTTAACTTAGGCAGATGCTTGCCTTAGTTAGGAGGCTATGGAAGGAGATATGAATTTCTTGGTCGTTTGGCCAGCCCCAATACAATGTTTTGCTGTACCTGCTCAGATTTCCAAATCTGATTGCACTTTAAATTCTTCCCTTGCTCCTGAAGTGTATAAGACACTACGCCCTGCCTTTAGAAGGCTCCATAACTTCTGGTCACGTTACCAGCATTAGTTACTGCTCCAGCTGCGGTTTCATTCAGTTGGCATCATTTCACCTGTATCCCTCTTGTGCAAGTTAACATTTGGATTACTGAGTCTTCTGTGGTTACCCACCTTTGTGCTGTAAATGCACACATGGCTGCTTCGTTGCTCCTCTCACTAGTTTAGTGCTATGCAGATACCTATATTTTAAGCCCCACCACACAGATCTTAGTAGGCAGGGTTGTGCCTCTGTTTCGCTTCTTTGTGACATTGTACACACCCTGGTTGTTTAACAGTACCACTTCTGTTTGCTTCTTTGTTGGCCCACCTGCCTGAAGCACATATTTGAACCTCGTGCAGATCACCCAGTACCTCCTTATAGCCCAAACTCCATCTAACAGCCTATAAACCATATACTCCGACAAGCACCGGGCGCTTGGAGTGCTTAATGACCGCTAAATCTACAATACAATCAGTGGCGTAAAAAAATCTTAAGGCCCCCAGCAGAGTCCAAGGGGGGACCCCCCTCCGAACTCCCTCAGGAGCTCTCAGGCCAGGATACTGAGCTGAGGGGGTCCCCTGGAACCCGGCCCACCTCGCACCGCAGGAGCTATGGGGGCCTTTGTTATGCCACCGAATACAATAAGCAGAGGGTGTTCTGGAACAGCCAGAAGATACCCTGAGGGTCTGCATGAAGAGGTGAAGTTTACAGGTGTGAAGAGGATTTCAGTTTTAAACCAATTACATTTTGGCACCTAATACCCATGTCCCCATTTCGGTATTTTAGGTTCTCACTTTTTCAGATCTGTCATGAAAGCACAGTCGTATGCAAGACTATTGTTAACTAGTTCTTTGACATATACTTACAGTGCTCTTTGGCTCCTTTTTACTGGAGCATCACCCTGTCACATTATGCTATTGGTTGCTTGGTGTTCCATTCCACCTCCCATGAAGTGCTTGTATTGCAATACACAAGGGATTATTTTACATTCCAAAAGTACTCTGACACATTAAATACAATGTATCATAGAGTTATTGTCTGTAGAAACATTTTTCTTTTATATTATTCTTTCCTTGAATAATATCAAATGTCTGTTAAATGTTTTAGTCAGAAATCAAAACACAAACCAGAGCTATTGACTTAATTCGACTGACTTCTGTTTTCTCCTGTCTGAAAATCTCTATTTAATTTCTGTCCTTTCTCTCCTCCTTGACTTTTCTACCCTTTCCCAACAACTATTCCTTCCTCTGCCTCCTTTCACGATTTCCTTCTCAACATCCTCCTCCTCCTCTCTTGTACCCTCACTCCTGTTGTCAGTTACCCCACACTGTCATCTGATTTTAGCTTTTTACACCCTCTTCTTCGGCCTCTTCCCTCTCGGTTCTTCCCTCTCTCCCTCTTTCTCTCCCGCTCTTTTGTGAACCTGTCTCAGATTTCTTGTCACCTTTCCAGATCCACGTACGCTTCTGGAAAGAGTGACCCAAGCAGCCCGGCCTACTCCCCGCAAAACAGCCCCGGCCCACCCCTTTCAGAACAATCCGGGGGCTGTCTGGATAGAAAAGGCAGTTAATTGCCCTGTTTATCTTTCCCCCTCTGGGACGCTGGACCGTTGGGGCAGGAAATTGCTGGAAACAAAGTACGCCTCAGTGTGAAGTGCAGGCAAGGGGCGGGGCACCTCTCTGGTTGATGTTTAGAGGTGTACTGTCAGGGCTGGGTTCTTGCAAACACGTTCTGAATGTCCACACACACATGGGCCTCTGTCCTGCCGCCTGCCACCTTCCAAACGCCGCCCAAGTGCGTCGGAACTTTAAGGGACTTTAGGATTTTTGTCCAATGTATTTGTTTTTTCAATAGCTCTATTTACTGGGTGCGATGTTACGCACCGCACATTCAGTCATAGCAGAGGGAAGTCGGCGAAAGAAGAGACATTTATCACTGGTTGCAAACAGTAGACCACTGTGAAGGGAGGGCGCTGAGCCGAGGCTACTTCTCAAAACTCCAGTGGTTTTGGTTTGGAGGCTCCAACTACCATTTAAGTTTCGCAGAGTAATGCATTTGAATAAGTTGGACCCGCATTTTTGCAAGTAAGAGGCATGCAGCTAGGTGGTCAGATTCGCAATGTGTTCAGCAGAGGCATTCGTAATGCAGCAGATGCAGTAGCACCGGTGCCCAGCAGTGGGAGGAGCCCCCTGCACCCCAGTTATGGTGGATTTTTCCTGCATGACCCAGGGGATAAAGGGAGTCATTTCCCTTGCCTACATTAGTACCTTTGGCACTTCCGCTATGCCGCTTATTGTCACATTGGTCAGGTCATTGGAGCAGGTCTAGATTGTGCTATTTGTTTGATTGTTCAACTAGGGAGGTGTTTAATAGTTTGATGCATGTGAGCAACCTAGTGGGGTGCCAATATCCACCACATATAAAATGTCCACTAAATATAATTACCAGAGTGTAGGGCTGCCACTCTGACAGAGCATCTCCTGCAGGAAGTTAATTGTTAGTTTGCCCAGACCTACAGTTTCCAATATACATAGTGTGTTTTTGGTCAACCTCTTGTTCAGATTGGATGGCTTTGTTGTTGATGTCACTTCCTTGGTCGTGATTAGAGGGCTTTCCTTCCTTTTCTTGTGTGTGATCTTCCCAGGAGCATTTCAGTCTCACATTTATCTGATAAGATGAGTTGTATCCTTTCACTGCATAGCTAAGGGGACTCTCTTTTTTTAGGTCAAAGCTTGCTAACGATATCTCGGGGACATTCAGAAAGCTTCCCTGGGAATGCATTCCTCTCATTGGTTAACATTGGCTTTTTGGTTTGTCACTCACATTTGCTTGCTTTCTCTTTGCTGGCTCTATTTGTTTTAAGCTGTCCAACTTCCACCAGTATTTTACTTTCTGTAAACAGCCCTTTAAATCTTGTTCTTATTTTGTCACATTGGCTGTGTATATAAAGACAGATGTCAAATGTCAGGCTCTGTCTTCCAGGGATCTTGGTGTTTACTTTTCTTTCTCTGACTTCAAAGTGGAAGCGTTTATGTGACAATCATGCTGGCTTATGGGGATGTGCTTGAGGAAGGCTGTACAATGTCATTTTGTTTTCTAAGCACACAACAAAATTTAAATGTCTGTAAATGAACTGCACAGGTATTTCAGAATACATCAGAATTAGAAAAGCACAAATAAAGCAAATTTTTTGGTAATTCTGAAGTGTGGTGGAAACAAATGTTTTAATACAATCAAAACAAATCAATACAGTAGGTGATGAAATGTCCACATATTGTTTGTGCTGTATACTTCTATCAGTAAAACTGTATGTCTATGCAAATGTAATGGTCATTTTAATTGAAAACGTGTTGTCTGTAATAGCAGTATACCACCACATTATGCATTCTTCACATTACCCCACTCCACTCCAGAACACTGCAGTCTACTCTGCACCATTCCACACGACACCACTCCACTCTACACTGTGTCACTGCACTCTACTCTGCTCCACTCCACTCCATGCTACTTCACTCTACCCCTCTCTCTACTCTATACCACTCTACTCTATGTTAATGCACTCTACCATGCACCCACTACATCCTTTGCCACTGCACTCTACACCACTCCAATCTGCGCCATTCCACTCTATGCCACCCTGCTCTGCAACAGTTCACTCTATGCCAATCCACTGTAAGCCTCTCGAATCTACTCTGCACTTAACGCCAATGTACTCTACTGTACATCACTCCACTCAACTCCGAAACAATCTACTATATGCCACTACACTCAGTGCCACTGCATACTGTACCACTGCACTCTACTCGGTGCCACTGCACTGTATGCCAAAGCACTCTATACCACTTTACTCAAAAACAATGCACTACGCCACTGCAGTCAATGTCAATCTACTCAGCTCCACTGCACTCTACGCCAGTCTACTCTACTCTGCAACACTTTATGCCACAGCACTTTACTCTGTTGTACCCCACATCACTGCAGTCTATGCCACTCTATTCTACTCTGAACCATTGTACTATACTCCACTGCTCTACACCACTCTATGACACTGCACTCCTTGCCAATGCACCACTGCATTCTCTGATAGTATACTCTGCAACACTGCACTCTCTGGCAATGAAACCTATGGCTAGCTATTCAGTGCCATTCTGCTCTATGCCACTCTACTCTATGCTGCTGCACTCAACACCGCTGCACTGTACTCTGCACAACTCCACTCTACGCCACTTCACTCTATGCCACTCTACTGTGCAAAATTGCACTCTCTGCCACTGAACTCGATGCCACTGTTCTCTGCACCACTGCACCATGTGCTACTGAACGCTACTCTACATCACTCTACACCTCTCTACTGCACTCTATACCAATTGACTGTATGCCACAACACTCTACTCTGGATTGCTCCACTCTACGCCACTGCACACTACGCCAATTTAGTCTAAGCTACTCTAATCTACTCTGCACCAATGCACTCTACGCCGCTGCACTTTATGCAACTGCACTTTACTCTGAAACAATCTACTCTACGCCACTGCACTCTAAGCCTCTCTATTCCACTCTTCACCCCTCCACTGTACGCCACTGCAATCCACCCTCCGGCACTTCACTTCATTCTGTTCTATGCTGCAGAACTCTACACCACTGCACTCTGGGCCAATTAACTCTACACCTCTTTTCTCAAAACCAATGCACTCTTGTAGGAAAGTACCATCTTGCCTGGCATGTTACCCCCATTTTTCACTGTATATATGTTGTTTTAGTTGTATGTGTCACTGGGACCCTGGTAACCCAGGGCCCCAGTGCTCATAAGTGTGCCTGTATGTGTTACCTGTGTAGTGACTAACTGTCTCACTGAGGCTCTGCTGATCAGAACCTCAGTGGTTATGCTCTCTCATTTCTTTCCAAATTGTCACTGACAGGCTAGTGACCATTTTTACCAATTCACATTGGCTTACTGGAACACCCTTATAATCCCCTAGTATATGGTACTGAGGTACCCAGGGTATTGGGGTTCCAGGAGATCCCTATGGGCTGCAGCATTTCTTTTGCCACCCATAGGGAGCTCTGACAATTCTTACACAGGCCTGCCACTACAGCCTGAGTGAAATAACGTCCACGTTATTTCACAGCCATTTTTCACTGCACTTAAGTAACTTATAAGTCACCTATATGTCTAACCTTTACCTGGTAAAGGTTAGGTGCAAAGTTACTTAGTGTGAGGGCACCCTGGCACTAGCCAAGGTGCCCCCACATTGTTCAGAGCCAATTCACTGAACTTTGTGAGTGCGGGGACACCATTACACGCGTGCACTACATATAGGTCACTACCTATATGTAGCTTCACCATGGTAACTCCGAATATGGCCATGTAACATGTCTATGATCATGGAATTGCCCCCTCTATGCCATCCTGGCATTGTTGGTACAATTCCATGATCCCAGTGGTCTGTAGCACAGACCCTGGTACTGCCAAACTGCCCTTCCTGGGGTTTCTCTGCAGCTGCTGCTGCTGCCAACCCCTCAGACAGGCATCTGCCCTCCTGGGGTCCAGCCAGGCCTGGCCCAGGATGGCAGAACAAAGAACTTCCTCTGAGAGAGGGTGTAACACCCTCTCCCTTTGGAAAATGGTGTGAAGGCAGGGGAGGAGTAGCCTCCCCCAGCCTCTGGAAATGCTTTGTTGGGCACAGAGGTGCCCAATTCTGCATAAGCCAGTCTACACCGGTTCAGGGACCCCTTAGCCCCTGCTCTGGCGCGAAACTGGACAAAGGAAAGGGGAGTGACCACTCCCCTGACCTGCACCTCCCCTGGGAGGTGTCCAGAGCTCCTCCAGTGTGCTCCAGACCTCTGCCATCTTGGAAACAGAGGTGCTGCTGGCACACTGGACTGCTCTGAGTGGCCAGTGCCACCAGGTGACGTCAGAGACTCCTTGTGATAGGCTCCTTCAGGTGTTAGTAGCCTTTCCTCTCTCCTAGGTAGCCAAACCCTCTTTTCTGGCTATTTAGGGTCTCTGTCTCTGGGGAAACTTTAGATAACGAATGCATGAGCTCAGCCGAGTTCCTCTGCATCTCCCTCTTCACCTTCTGATAAGGAATCGACCGCTGACCGCGCTGGAAGCCTGCAAACCTGCAACATAGTAGCAAAGACGACTACTGCAACTCTGTAACGCTGATCCTGCCGCCTTCTCGACTGTTTTCCTGCTTGTGCATGCTGTGGGGGTAGTCTGCCTCCTCTCTGCACCAGAAGATCCGAAGAAATCTCCCGTGGGTCGACGGAATCTTCCCCCTGCAACCGCAGGCACCAAAAAGCTGCATCTCCGGTCCCTTGGGTCTCCTCTCAGCACGACGAGCGAGGTCCCTCGAATCCAGCGACACCGTCCAAGTGACCCCCACAGTCCAGTGACTCTTCAGCCCAAGTTTGGTGGAGGTAAGTCCTTGCCTCACCTCGCTGGGCTGCATTGCTGGGAACCGCGACTTTGCAAGCTTCTCCGGCCCCTGTGCACTTCCGGCGGAAATCCTTCGTGCACAGCCAAGCCTGGGTCCACGGCACTCTAACCTGCATTGCACGACTTTCTAAGTTGGTCTCCGGCGACGTGGGACTCCTTTGTGCAACTTCGGCGAGCACCGTTTCACGCATCCTCGTAGTGCCTGTTTCTGGCACTTCTCCGGGTGCTACCTGCTTCAGTGAGGGCTCCTTGTCTTGCTCGACGTCCCCTCTCTCTGCAGGTCCAATTTGCGACCTCCTGGTCCCTCCTGGGCCCCAGCAGCGTCCAAAAACGCCAAACGCACGATTTGCGTGTAGCAAGGCTTGTTGGCGTCCATCCGGCGGGAAAACACTTCTGCACGACTCTCCAAGGCGTGGGGGATCCATCCTCCAAAGGGGAAGTCTCTAGCCCTTGTCGTTCCTGCAGTATTCACAGCTCTTCAGCCTAGTAAGAGCTTCTTTGCACCAACCGCTGGCATTTCTTGGGCATCTGCTCATCTCCGAGCTGCTTGTGACTTTTGGACTTGGTCCCCTTGCTCCACAGGTACCTTCAGACAGGAATCCATCGTTGTTGCATTGCTGATTTGTGTTTTCCTTGCATTCTCCCTCTAACACGACTATTTTGTCCTTAGGGGAACTTTGGTGCACTTTGCACTCACTTTTCAGGGTCTTGGGGAGGGTTATTTTTCTAACTCTCACTATTTTCTAATAGTCCCAGCGACCCTCTACAAGGTCACATAGGTTTGGGGTCCATTCGTGGTTCGCATTCCACTTCTGGAGTATATGGTTTGTGTTGCCCCTATCCCTATGTTTCCCCATTGCATCCTATTGTAACTATACATTGTTTGCACTGTTTTCTAAGACTATACTGCATATTTTTGCTATTGTGTATATATATCTTGTGTATATTTCCTATCCTCTCACTGAGGGTACACTCTAAGATACTTTGGCATATTGTCATAAAAATAAAGTACCTTTATTTTTAGTATAACTGTGTATTGTGTTTTCTTATGATATTGTGCATATGACACTAAGTGGTACTGTAGTAGCTTCACACGTCTCCTAGTTCAGCCTAAGCTGCTCTGCTAAGCTACCATTATCTATCAGCCTAAGCTGCTAGACACCCTATACACTAATAAGGGATAACTGGGCCTGGTGCAAGGTGCAAGTACCCCTTGGTACTCACTACAAGCCAGTCCAGCCTCCTACATTGGTTGTGCAGTGGTGGGATAAGTGCTTGAGACTACTTACCACTCTTGTCATTGTACTTTTCATAAGAGAAAAATATACAAAACAAGGTCAGTGTATATACACATAGCCAAAAAGTTTTGCATTTCCTCTTTTCACTCTTTTCTAAGTGCTGAAAAGTACTTCTAAACTTTCAAAAAGTTCTTAAAAGTTTAAAAAGTTTTTTTTCTGTCTTTCCAAAAAGTTCTGAAAACTTTTTCTCTTTGTCTATCACTTTAACTCTCTCTAAAAATGTCTGGCACAGGCCAAAAAGTTGAACTGTCCAAACTTGCATATGATCACCTTAGCTGGAAAGGAGCAAGGAGTCTCTGCATAGAGAGAGGTTTGAGTGTAGGGAAGAATCCTTCCTTAGAACTGTTAATTAATATGCTTAGAGTACAGGATAAGGCCATAAGTGCCCAATCTGTAGAAAAAGTAGCTAATGGTTCTCAATCTGATCCAGGGACTCCCCCAGGAAAAGGTTCTGGAAAGAAAATTCTCAGCCTGCCCATTACTAGACAGTCTAGCATAGTTGGTACAGAGGTTGAATCACATCATACTGATGATGTGCTCTCACATTATACTGGTAGCCAAGCTGTTAGGGTGCCCTCTGTAAGGGACAGGTCTCCTTCTGTTCATTCCCATCATACCTCTGTATCTAGAAATGTCCCTCCCACCCACCCTGATGACAGATTGTTGGAAAGGAAGCTCAATAGATTGAGAGTGGAGCAAACCAGACTGAAGCTCAAGAAGCAACAGCTGGATTTGGATAGACAGTCTTTAGAAATAGAGAGGGAAAGACAGAAAATGGGTTTAGATACCCATGGTGGCAGCAGCAGTATTCCCCATAGTCATCCTGCAAAAGAGCATGATTCCAGGAATCTGCATAAGATAGTTCCCCCTTACAAGGAGGGGGATGACATTAACAAGTGGTTTGCTGCACTTGAGAGGGCCTGTGCTGTACAGGATGTCCCTCAAAGGCAGTGGGCTGCTATCCTATGGCTATCATTTACTGGAAAAGGTAGGGATAGGCTCCTTACTGTAAAAGAAAATGATGCTAACAATTTCCAAGTTCTTAAGAATGCACTCCTGGATGGTTATGGCTTAACCACTGAACAGTACAGGATCAAGTTCAGAGATACCAAAAAGGAGTCTTCACAAGACTGGGTTGATTTCATTGACCAGGCAGTGAAGGCCTTGGAGGGGTGGTTACATGGCAGTAAAGTTACTGATTATGACAGCCTGTATAACTTAATCCTGAGAGAGCATATTCTTAATAATTGTGTGTCTGATTTGTTGCACCAGTACTTGGTGGACTCTGATCTGACCTCTCCCCAAGAATTGGGAAAGAAGGCAGACAAATGGGTCAGAACAAGAGTGAACAGAAAAGTTCATACAGGGGGTGACAAAGATGGCAACAAAAAGAAGGATGGTAAGTCTTCTGACAAGGGTGGGGACAAATCTAAAAATGAGTCTTCATCAGGCCCACAAAAACACTCTGGTGGGGGTGGTGGGCCCAAACCCTCCTCTAATCAGAACAAGGAAAAGAAACCATGGTGCTATTTATGTAAGATAAAAGGCCATTGGACAACAGATCCCAGTTGTCCAAAGAAAGGCACCACAGCTCCTACCACTACAACCCCTACTGCTACACCTAGTGTCCCTACTAATAGCAGTGGTGGTGGGAGCAAACCTACTAATAGCCAATCCAAGGGAGTAGCTGGGCTCACTTTTGGTAATTTAGTTGGGGTTGGTCTGATTAGGGAGACCACAGAGGCTACTTTAGTCTCTGAAGGGGCTATTGACTTAGCCACTTTGGTTGCTTGCCCCCATAACTTGGAGAAGTACAAGCAACTAACCCTAATAAATGGTGTTGAGGTCCAGGCCTACAGGGACACAGGTGCCAGTGTCACAATGGTGATTGAGAAACTGGTGCACCCTGAACAACACATACTTGGACACCAGTACCAAGTAACCGATGCTCACAACATAACACAAAGCCACCCCATGGCTGTTGTAAATCTCAACTGGGGGGGGGTATCTGGTCCAAAGAAAGTTGTGGTAGCTTCAGATTTACCTGTAGACTGTCTATTAGGGAACGATTTGGAGACATCAGCTTGGTCAGATGTGGAGTTGGAGGCCCATGCAGCAATGCTGGGCATCCCAGGGCATATTTTTGCTTTGACAAGGGCTCAGGCCAAAAAGCAAAAAGGACAGGGAAGCTTGGATCCTGGAACAATGGACCAAGTGCTCCCTAAAGCTAGGGCTAGTAGAAGCAAACCACTTCCTACTATCCCTCCCTCTACAGTGGATTCAACTTCTGAGGAAGAAGAATTCCCTCCCTGTGCAGAACCTACACCAGAGGAGCTGGAAGCAGACACTGCTGAGCTTTTGGGTGAAGGGGGGCCTGCCAGAGAGGAGCTGAGTGTGGCACAGCAAACCTGTCCCACATTAGAGGGTCTCAGACAGCAAGCTGTCAAACAGGCTAATGGGGATGTCAGTGACTCACACAGAGTTTACTGGGAGGACAACCTCTTGTACACTGAGCATAGGGATCCTAAACCTGGAGCTGCCAGGAGATTAGTGATTCCTCAGGAGTACAGAAAGTTCCTCCTAACACTGGCACATGACATTCCCTTAGCTGGGCACCTGGGTCAAATGAAAACTTGGGACAGATTGGTACCACTGTTTCATTGGCCTAGGATGTCTGAGGACACAAAAGAATTTTGTAAGTCCTGTGAAACCTGTCAAGCCAGTGGCAAGACAGGTGGCACTCCAAAGGCACCCCTTATCCCACTGCCTGTGGTTGGGGTTCCCTTTGAAAGGGTAGGGGTTGACATAGTTGGCCCCCTTGACCCTCCTACTGCTTCAGGCAATAGGTTTATCTTGGTGGTAGTGGACCATGCCACAAGATACCCTGAAGCAATTCCTTTAAGGACCACTACAGCTCCTGCAGTGGCAAAGGCCCTCCTGGGAATATTTTCAAGGGTGGGCTTCCCAAAGGAAGTAGTATCAGACAGAGGAAGCAATTTCATGTCTGCATACTTAAAGGCCATGTGGAAGGAGTGTGGTGTAACTTACAAGTTCACAACACCCTATCATCCACAAACAAATGGACTGGTGGAGAGATTTAATAAAACTCTCAAAGGCATGATTATGGGACTCCCTGAAAAACTCCGCAGGAGATGGGATATCCTTCTACCATGCCTCCTTTTTGCCTACAGGGAGGTACCCCAGAAAGGAGTGGGCTTCAGCCCCTTTGAACTTCTTTTTGGACACCCTGTTAGGGGTCCACTCACACTTGTAAAGGAGGGTTGGGAACAACCTTTAAAAGCTCCTAAGCAGGATATTGTGGACTATGTACTTGGCCTCAGATCAAGGATGGCTGAGTACATGAAAAAGGCCAGTAAAAACCTTCAGGCCAGCCAAGAGCTCCAGAAGCAATGGCATGATCAGAAGGCTGTTTTGGTTCAGTACCAACCAGGGCAGAAAGTGTGGGTCTTGGAGCCTGTGGCCCCAAGAGCACTCCAAGATAAATGGAGTGGTCCACACACAATCGTTGAAAAGAAGGGTGAAGTCACCTACTTGGTTGACTTAGGCACTGCCAGGAGTCCCCTTAGGGTGCTCCATGTCAACCGCCTGAAACCCTACTATGACAGGGCTGATCTCACCCTGCTCATGGCAACAGATGAGGGACAGGAAGAAGACAGTGACCCTCTACCTGATCTCTTCTCTTCCACAGAACAAGATGCTCTTGTGGAAGGTGTAGTTTTGGCTGATTGTCTTACTGCTGAGCAGAAAGATAATTGCATAAATCTCCTAGGACAATTTTCAGAACTCTTCTCCATTGTGCCAGGCACCACTTCTTGGTGTGAGCACACTATAGATACTGGAGACAGTTTACCTGTCAAAAGTAAGATCTATAGGCAGCCTGACCATGTCAGGGACTGCATAAAGCAAGAAGTTCAGAAGATGTTGGAACTAGGAGTGGTTGAGCACTCTGACAGTCCATGGGCTTCTCCTGTGGTACTGGTACCAAAACCCAATTCTAAAGATGGAAAGAAGGAAATGAGGTTTTGTGTAGACTATAGAGGTCTCAACTTGGTAACCAAAACAGATGCTCACCCTATACCCAGGGCAGATGAGCTAATAGATACACTGGCATCTGCCAAGTATCTAAGCACTTTTGATTTGACTGCAGGGTATTGGCAGATCAAAATGTCAGAAGATGCTAAACCTAAGACTGCATTTTCTACCATTGGAGGACATTACCAGTTTACTGTAATGCCTTTTGGTTTGAAAAATGCACCTGCCACTTTTCAGAGGTTGGTGAACACAGTCCTGCAAGGGCTGGAAGCTTTCAGTGCAGCATATTTGGATGATATAGCTGTCTTTAGCTCCAGCTGGGATGATCACCTGGTCCACCTTTGGAAAGTTTTGGAGGCCCTGCAAAAGGCAGGCCTCACTATCAAGGCTTCAAAGTGCCAGATAGGGCAGGGTAAGGTGGTTTATCTGGGACACCTTGTTGGTGGGGAACAGATTGCACCACTTCAGGGGAAAATCCAAACTATTATTGATTGGATTCCCCCTACCACTCAGACTCAGGTGAGAGCCTTCCTAGGCCTCACTGGGTATTACAGGAGGTTCATTAAGAACTATGGCTCCATTGCAGCCCCTCTTAATGACCTCACATCCAAGAAAATGCCTAAAAAGGTATTATGGACAGCAAACTGTCAGAAAGCTTTTGAGGAGCTGAAGCAGGCCATGTGCTCTGCACCTGTCCTAAAAAGCCCTTGTTACTCTAAAAAATTCTATGTCCAAACTGATGCATCTGAATTAGGAGTAGGGGCAGTCCTATCACAACTTAATTCTGAGGGCCAGGATCAACCTGTTGCTTTTATTAGTAGAAGGTTAACCCCTAGAGAAAAGCGTTGGTCTGCCATTGAGAGGGAGGCCTTTGCTGTGGTCTGGGCTCTGAAGAAGTTGAGGCCATACCTGTTTGGCACTCACTTCATTGTTCAGACAGACCACAAACCTCTACTTTGGCTAAAACAAATGAAAGGTGAAAATCCTAAATTGTTGAGGTGGTCCATATCCCTACAGGGAATGGACTATACAGTGGAACATAGACCTGGGAGTAGCCACTCCAATGCAGATGGACTCTCCAGATATTTCCACTTAGACAATGAAGACTCATCAGGTAATGGCTAGTCTTATTGTCCTTCGTTTGGGGGGGGGTTGTGTAGGAAAGTACCATCTTGCCTGGCATGTTACCCCCATTTTTCACTGTATATATGTTGTTTTAGTTGTATGTGTCACTGGGACCCTGGTAACCCAGGGCCCCAGTGCTCATAAGTGTGCCTGTATGTGTTACCTGTGTAGTGACTAACTGTCTCACTGAGGCTCTGCTGATCAGAACCTCAGTGGTTATGCTCTCTCATTTCTTTCCAAATTGTCACTGACAGGCTAGTGACCATTTTTACCAATTCACATTGGCTTACTGGAACACCCTTATAATCCCCTAGTATATGGTACTGAGGTACCCAGGGTATTGGGGTTCCAGGAGATCCCTATGGGCTGCAGCATTTCTTTTGCCACCCATAGGGAGCTCTGACAATTCTTACACAGGCCTGCCACTACAGCCTGAGTGAAATAACGTCCACGTTATTTCACAGCCATTTTTCACTGCACTTAAGTAACTTATAAGTCACCTATATGTCTAACCTTTACCTGGTAAAGGTTAGGTGCAAAGTTACTTAGTGTGAGGGCACCCTGGCACTAGCCAAGGTGCCCCCACATTGTTCAGAGCCAATTCACTGAACTTTGTGAGTGCGGGGACACCATTACACGCGTGCACTACATATAGGTCACTACCTATATGTAGCTTCACCATGGTAACTCCGAATATGGCCATGTAACATGTCTATGATCATGGAATTGCCCCCTCTATGCCATCCTGGCATTGTTGGTACAATTCCATGATCCCAGTGGTCTGTAGCACAGACCCTGGTACTGCCAAACTGCCCTTCCTGGGGTTTCTCTGCAGCTGCTGCTGCTGCCAACCCCTCAGACAGGCATCTGCCCTCCTGGGGTCCAGCCAGGCCTGGCCCAGGATGGCAGAACAAAGAACTTCCTCTGAGAGAGGGTGTAACACCCTCTCCCTTTGGAAAATGGTGTGAAGGCAGGGGAGGAGTAGCCTCCCCCAGCCTCTGGAAATGCTTTGTTGGGCACAGAGGTGCCCAATTCTGCATAAGCCAGTCTACACCGGTTCAGGGACCCCTTAGCCCCTGCTCTGGCGCGAAACTGGACAAAGGAAAGGGGAGTGACCACTCCCCTGACCTGCACCTCCCCTGGGAGGTGTCCAGAGCTCCTCCAGTGTGCTCCAGACCTCTGCCATCTTGGAAACAGAGGTGCTGCTGGCACACTGGACTGCTCTGAGTGGCCAGTGCCACCAGGTGACGTCAGAGACTCCTTGTGATAGGCTCCTTCAGGTGTTAGTAGCCTTTCCTCTCTCCTAGGTAGCCAAACCCTCTTTTCTGGCTATTTAGGGTCTCTGTCTCTGGGGAAACTTTAGATAACGAATGCATGAGCTCAGCCGAGTTCCTCTGCATCTCCCTCTTCACCTTCTGATAAGGAATCGACCGCTGACCGCGCTGGAAGCCTGCAAACCTGCAACATAGTAGCAAAGACGACTACTGCAACTCTGTAACGCTGATCCTGCCGCCTTCTCGACTGTTTTCCTGCTTGTGCATGCTGTGGGGGTAGTCTGCCTCCTCTCTGCACCAGAAGATCCGAAGAAATCTCCCGTGGGTCGACGGAATCTTCCCCCTGCAACCGCAGGCACCAAAAAGCTGCATCTCCGGTCCCTTGGGTCTCCTCTCAGCACGACGAGCGAGGTCCCTCGAATCCAGCGACACCGTCCAAGTGACCCCCACAGTCCAGTGACTCTTCAGCCCAAGTTTGGTGGAGGTAAGTCCTTGCCTCACCTCGCTGGGCTGCATTGCTGGGAACCGCGACTTTGCAAGCTTCTCCGGCCCCTGTGCACTTCCGGCGGAAATCCTTCGTGCACAGCCAAGCCTGGGTCCACGGCACTCTAACCTGCATTGCACGACTTTCTAAGTTGGTCTCCGGCGACGTGGGACTCCTTTGTGCAACTTCGGCGAGCACCGTTTCACGCATCCTCGTAGTGCCTGTTTCTGGCACTTCTCCGGGTGCTACCTGCTTCAGTGAGGGCTCCTTGTCTTGCTCGACGTCCCCTCTCTCTGCAGGTCCAATTTGCGACCTCCTGGTCCCTCCTGGGCCCCAGCAGCGTCCAAAAACGCCAAACGCACGATTTGCGTGTAGCAAGGCTTGTTGGCGTCCATCCGGCGGGAAAACACTTCTGCACGACTCTCCAAGGCGTGGGGGATCCATCCTCCAAAGGGGAAGTCTCTAGCCCTTGTCGTTCCTGCAGTATTCACAGCTCTTCAGCCTAGTAAGAGCTTCTTTGCACCAACCGCTGGCATTTCTTGGGCATCTGCTCATCTCCGAGCTGCTTGTGACTTTTGGACTTGGTCCCCTTGCTCCACAGGTACCTTCAGACAGGAATCCATCGTTGTTGCATTGCTGATTTGTGTTTTCCTTGCATTCTCCCTCTAACACGACTATTTTGTCCTTAGGGGAACTTTGGTGCACTTTGCACTCACTTTTCAGGGTCTTGGGGAGGGTTATTTTTCTAACTCTCACTATTTTCTAATAGTCCCAGCGACCCTCTACAAGGTCACATAGGTTTGGGGTCCATTCGTGGTTCGCATTCCACTTCTGGAGTATATGGTTTGTGTTGCCCCTATCCCTATGTTTCCCCATTGCATCCTATTGTAACTATACATTGTTTGCACTGTTTTCTAAGACTATACTGCATATTTTTGCTATTGTGTATATATATCTTGTGTATATTTCCTATCCTCTCACTGAGGGTACACTCTAAGATACTTTGGCATATTGTCATAAAAATAAAGTACCTTTATTTTTAGTATAACTGTGTATTGTGTTTTCTTATGATATTGTGCATATGACACTAAGTGGTACTGTAGTAGCTTCACACGTCTCCTAGTTCAGCCTAAGCTGCTCTGCTAAGCTACCATTATCTATCAGCCTAAGCTGCTAGACACCCTATACACTAATAAGGGATAACTGGGCCTGGTGCAAGGTGCAAGTACCCCTTGGTACTCACTACAAGCCAGTCCAGCCTCCTACAACTCTACACCACTGAACTCCATGCTAATCTACTCTGCACCATTGCACTCTATGCCACTATACTCTACTCTGCAACACTCTACTCTATGCCACTGCAGTGTACTCTATATCATTGCATCCTGTGCCACTTTACTCTGCACCACTCTATGCCACTGCACTCTACTCTGCACCACACTATGCCATTCGACTGAACTCTACACCTGCATTCTATTCCACTACACTCTACGCCACTGCACTTTATGCCATTATGATCTACTATGCATTACTACAATCTATGATACAGCACTCTATGCCACGTCATCATACGCCTCTCTACTCTGCACCACTCTACTCCATGCCAGTGCACTCTACCCCCACTCTACTATGCACCACTGCATTCTTCACCACTGCACTCTACACCTCTCCAGTGTAGGCCACTCCACTCTACTCTGCACCACTCCACTCTATGTCACTCTACTCTATGCCATTCTACTCAGCAACTCTGCACTTTAATGCCACTGCACCCTGTGCCAATGCACTCTATGCCACTACTCTCTACCACTGCACTCTCTGCACTACTCCACTGTACCCTTCACCACTCCACGATATGTCGCTTCACTCTACTCTGAAACAATTTATGCCACTTCACTCTGACACTCTACTCCACGCCACTTCACTCTGTGCCAATGCACTCTACATAACACCACTCTACTCTGCACCACTGCGCTCTGTCACTACTCTTTGCTACTGCACTTTTCCCTACACCACTCTGTCATTCACTCTACTCTGAAACAATCTGCTCTATGCCTCTGTAGTCTATGCCACTCTAGTCCACTCTGCGCCACTCTGCTCTGCCCCACCTTACTATATGCCACTGCACTCAACGTTTCTCCACTCTAAACCACTTCACTCTACGCTAATGCCCTGAGCGCCACTTTACTGAAAACCAATGGACTGTATGCCACTGCACTCTACGCCAACTACTCTGAATCACTGCCATCTATGCCACTATACAGCACTCTATGCCACTGCACGCTACACCATTACACTCTACGTCACTGCACTCTACGTCACTCTGTTCTACTCTGCACCACTATACCCTACACCACTGCTCTCTGCACCACTCTACTGTGCACAAATGCACTCTGTGCCACTACACTCTACTTCACTGCACTCTACTCTGCATCACTCAACTCTACACCACTCTACTGCACTCTGTGCTGATGCACTCATAGCCACTACACTCTGCATCACTCAATTTCACTACAATCTGTTCTGCATGACTTCACGCCACTGTACTCTACACCACTCTACGCCACTGCAATCTATGCCACTCTACACCTCTGTATTCTACTGTACACCTCTGAACTCAACCCTGCACCCCTCCACTCAATGTCACATCTCTCTACTCTGAAACAATCTATTCTATACCACTGCACTCTATGCCGCTACACTTCTCTCTACCATGCTCTACTCTGTGATGCTCTACTCCATTAAACTCTACTACATTCTATGACACTCTAATCCACTGGGCAACACTCAACTCCACTGTATGCAACACTGCTCCATTCTACCACGCTCTGCACAACTTCCTCTGTGCCACACCATGCCATTTCACTCCGCTCTATTCTATGACACACTACTCCTCTCCACTCCACTACTCTATTCTATGCCAGTCCACTCCACTCTATGCCACTTGAATCTCCAACACTCAGATACCCCATACTATTTGACTGTCCTACACTACTCCACTCTATGGCTCTATGCTACTCTGCTCCACAACACTCTACGAAACACCCTCTATTCCACTCCACTCTGTTCTACACCACTCCGCAACACTTTATGACACTCCACTCTTTGACACTCTACTGCACTCTATGCCAGTCAACTCTACTCCCCTCTATGCCCTTCCTCTCTACTACACTCTACTCCCTTCACTTCACTCCACAACTCCACACCACTCCATGACACTCCATGACATTCTACTTCACTCCATTTCACACCACTCAACTCTACTCTACACCACCTTATGCCAATCCATGCTACTCCGTAACACTCCACTCTACTCTACTTTAAGACACTCCTTTCCATGCAACTCTCCTTTACCCCACTAACTTTTAGCCATGCTGAACACCAGTCGACATGCTTGTTTTCTTTTGTGTTGATCACTGCCCAACCCTTATTGATTTTTTTTAATGTAGTTATTTATTTACCACTCCCTTGCTTTCATGAGTTTTGCACATCTTATCTTCTCCTTTGAAGGCATAAAATCACACCTCCACACATATTGGTAGATTCACATATGCATTTGTATCCCACTGGTTTTTTAACACTGTGAGAAATTGGGTTATTGGTTGATTGGGGTGTGAACCTTGGTCAAGCGTCAACCCCAATTGTCAGGCACAAGCAAACCCCAAATTAATCTGTGCTCACTCTCTGTTAGCTTGGCTCAGAACAGTCAGGCTTAACTTGAAGACAATGTGTAAAGTATTTGTGCACATCTAAAGTAAAACAGTGAACACACCACACAAAAAAGATCCCAGGTTAAAAAAATACAGTTTAATATAATAAATAAAACAAGACCAAATGACAAAATCCAATAAGTAGAACTTGAGTTATGAATTTTTAAAGAATGAATTGTAAAATAGCGCTTAGAAGCAAGAAACGCCAACCGGGGATATCTGGTTGCACCGGACCCGATTAAAGTCAAAAGTTCAGGCCAACCGCGATGAAGCACAGGCCAGCTACAGGGACCTAGGTAGGCCCGCTGAACCAAAGTACTTTAGAACCTAGTTGAGAAGCATTGTATGGATCCGAAACAAAAATGGGTTGCGCAGGCAAGTCAATGCATCAGTTCCGAGATGTGGCTAGGCTGCGGTACAAGATCCTGTTGTGTCCATGTCAAGGATCCTGTCGACTGGGTTTGTGATGTGAAGATCATGTCAAGGATGCGTGGTGCAGCCGAGACTAGGCATTGGTTCCGATCCATGCAGTAGAGGCAGTGCAAAGGTTTGGCATTGCCATCAAGGCTGCCATCATAGAGAGATGCAAGGAGCTTGTGCCAGAGAAAGTGTTGTGCAGTGGCTGTTCTGAAGGCGATGGGTCAGTTCCAAGATGTGAGGTGCAGCAGCGACGTGTGTCTGCATAACAGTAGAGGAGATGCATTGGTTCTGCTCCTTGCAACAGTGGCGATATGTGAGTTCTGCTCCTGCAGCAAAGGATACATTGTTTCTGCTGGGGCAAACACCTTAGGCCCGCTTTCAAGGGTCCAAGACTGGAATGGCACCACTTGGCAAGGCAGGCTCACAGATGGCAGAGTCTAGGTACAGAAGCAGGGTTGTTGGAACTCTTTTATGTTCCTGAGACTTCAGATCACGAGGCCAGCCAACTAGCCCTTTGAGTCACTCTGGGGTCTGGGATGGAGAAATGCAGATCCAGTCCTTCCCTCTCCCAGGTAAGAGGGCAGCAAGCATAGGTCAGCCCAGCAAAGCACAACAGCAGTCCAGCAGAGTGGCAGGCCTTCAGCAGCACAGCAGACCTTCTTCCTGGCAGAGTGTAGGAGGCTGGCCTGGCTTGTAGTGGCTACCAAGGGGTACTTACACTCTGTACCAGGTCCAGTTATCCATTATTAGTGTAGAAGAGGTGTTTCTAGCAGCTTAGGCGGATAGAAGGTAGCTATAGCAGAGCAGCTTAGGCTGAACTAGGAGACATGCAAAGCTCCCACTATACCACTGGTGTCATATGCACAATATCATAAGAAAACACAATACACAGATATACTAAAAATAAAGGTACTTTATTTTTATGACAATATGCCAAAAGTATCTTAGTGAGTACCCTCAGTATGAGGATGCCAAATATACACAAGATATATGTACACAATACCAAAAATATGCAGTAATAGCAAAAGGAAGTAATGCAAGCAGTGTAAAATTACAATAGATTGCAATAGGAGCACATAGGTATAGGGGCAACACAAACCATATACTCCAAAAGTGGAATGCGAACCGCGAATTAACCCCAAACCTATGTGAGCTTGTAGAGGGTCGCTGGGACTGTAAGAAAACAGTGAGGGTTAGAAAAATAGCCCACCCCAAGACCCTGTAAGGTAGGTGTAAAGTGCACCTACAACCCCCAGAGAGCACAGAAGTCGTGATAGGGGGATTCTGCAAGGAAAACCAACACCAGCAAAGTGGATTTCCGGACCTGAGTACCTGTGAAACAAGGGGACCAAGTCCAAGAGTCGCGACAGTGTTGAGAGTGGGCAGATGCCCAGGAAATGCCAGCTGAGGGTGCAAAGGAGCTGCCACCGGATGGAAAAAGCTTGGTGTTTTGCAAGAACGAAGAGGACTAGGAACTTCCCCTCTGAAGGATGGATGTCACACGTCGTGAAGAAGCTTGCAGAGGTGTTCCCACGCAGAAAGACCACAAACAAGCCATCCTAGCTGCAAGGGTCGCGGTTAGGATTTGTGGATGCTGCTGTGGCCCAGGAGAGACCAGGATGTCGCCACTTGGAGGAGGAGACAGAGGGGGCGCCCAGCAAGTCAAAGAGCCCTCACAGAAGCAGGCAGCACCCTCAGAAGTACCAGAACAGGCACTTAGAAGAGGAGTGAACCGGAGTCCACCCGAAGTCAGAAAACGGAGTCCCACGACGCCGGAGGACAACTCAGAAGGTTGTGCACTGCAGGTTAGAGTGTCGGGGACCCAGGCTTGGCTGTGCACAAAGGAAATCCTGGAAGAGTGCACAGGAGCCAGAGCAGCTGCAAATCACGTGGTACCCAGCAATGCGGTCTAGCGTGGGGAGGCAAGGACTTACCTCCCCCAAACTTGGACTGAAGAGTCACTGGACTGTGGGAGTCACTTGGACAGAGTTGCTGAGTTCCAGGGACTACGCTCTTTGTGCTGAGAGGGGACCCAGAGGACCGGTGATGCAGTCTTTTGTTGCCTGCGGTTGCAGGGGGAAGATTCCGTTGACCCACGGGAGATTTCTTCAGAGCTCCTGGTGCAAGAAGGAGGCAGGCTACCCCCAAAGCATGCACCAGCAGGAAACAGGCGAGAAAGCCGGCAGGATGAAGCGATACAAGGTTGCAGTAGTCGTCTTTGCTACTTTGTTGCGGTTTTGCAGGCGTCCTGAGCAGTCAGCGGTCGATCCTTTGGTAGAAGGTGAAGAGGGAGATGCAGAGGAACTCTGGTGAGCTCTTGCATTCGGTATCTGAAGAATTCCCCAAAGCAGAGACCCTAAATAGCCAGAAAAGGAGGTTTGGCTACCTAGGAAGGAGGATAGGCTAGTAACACAGGTAAGAGCCTATCAGAAGGAGTCTCTGACGTCACCTGCTGGCCCTGGCCACTCAGAGCAGTCCAGTGTGCCAGCACACCTCTGAATCCAAGATGGCAGAGGTCTGGGGCACGCTGGAGGAGCTCTGGGCACCTCCCCTGGGAGGTGCAGATCAGGGGATTGGTCACTCCCCTTTCCTTTGTTCAGTTTCGCGCCAGAGCAGGGCTGGGGGATCCCTAAACCGGTGTAGACTGGCTTATGCAGAGATGGGCAGCATCTGTGCCCATCAAAGCATTTCCAGAGGCTGGGGGAGGCTACTCCTCCCCAGCCATCACACCTATTTCCAAAGGGAGAGGGTGTCACACCCTCTCTCAGAGGAAATCCTTTGTTCTGCCTTCCTGGGCCAGGGCTGCCTGGACCCCAGGGGGGCAGAAACCTGTCTGAGGGGTTGGCAGCAGCTGCAGTGCAAACCGTGAAAAGGCAGTTTGGCAGTACCCGGGTTCTGTGCTAGAGACCCGGGGGATCATGGAATTGTCTCCCCAATGCCAGAATGGCAGTGGGGTGACAATTCCATGATCTTAGACATGTTACATGTCCATTTCGGAGTTACCATTGTGACGCTATACATAAGTAGTGACCTATGTATAGTGCACGCTTGTAAAGGTGTCCCCGCACTCACAAAGTCCGGGGAATTTGCCCTGAACAATGTGGGAGCACCTTGGCTAGTGCCAGGGTGCCCACACACTAAGTAACTTTGCACCCAACCTTCACCAGGTGAAGGTTAGACATATAGGTGACCTATACGTTACTTAAGTGCAGTGGTAAATGGCTGTGAAATAACGTTGACGTTATTTCACTCAGGCTACACTGGCAGGACTGTGTAAGAATAGTCAGATCTCCCTATGGGTGGCAAAAGAAATGCTGCAGCCCATAGGGATCTCCTGGAACCCCAATACCCTGGGTACCTCAGTACCATATACTAGGGAATTATATGGGTGTACCAGTATGCCAATGTGAATTGGTGAAATTGGTCACTAGCCTGTTAGCGACAATTTTGTAAAGCAGAGAGAGCATAACCACTGAGGTTCTGGTTAGCAGAGCCTCATTGAGACAGTTAGGTATCACACAGGGAACACATACATATAGGCCACAAACTTATGAGCACTGGGGTCCTGGCTAGCAGGGTCCCAGTGACACATAACAAACATACTGACAACATAGGGTTTTCACTATGAGCACCGGGCCCTGGCTAGCAGGATCCCAGTGAGACAGTGAAAACACCCTGACATATACTCACAAACAGGCCAAAAGTGGGGGTAACAAGGCTAGAAAGAGGCTACTTTCTCACACAGAGTATTTACAGTTCTAGAAGTGTACTTAAGTGGTGGTGTCAGAAGCCCAGTTCTTATACCCATTTGTGCTTTTGAAGTTGAGGAAACCTCAAAGACATGCCTTTGAAGTGCACAGAGTCCCTGCCTTTCATTCCCTGGCTCCATACTTACTACAGGGGGTTGGTTATGCATCCCTTTTTGTTTGTGCAGGACACAGCCCATTCAGGTGTAAACAAGACTTTGCCCAGCTCCTCCCTCCCAACCTGCCCAGGATGGCCCACCAAAGACATCGGGTCACACCTAAGCTCCCATTGTGTGACTGTCTAGGAGGAGTACACAAATCCCAGCTGACCCCCACACCAGACATGTAAGCAGAAACAGGCAGCAGGTACCAAATGGCTAAAGTAAAGAATTGCCAACTTTCTAAAAGTGGCATTTTCAGAATTGCAATTTAAAATTCACCTTCACCATAAGTTGTGATTTTAAATTGTAATTCCAGAGACACCAAACTCTGAAAATCTATCTCTTCCTGATTGAAAGTTATACTTACAAAATGGTTATAAGGCATTTCCAATGTTATGCTAAAGAAGAGAGAGGCCTTGCAGTAATGGAAATCAAATGTATGAGTTTTTCACTACCAGGGAATGTGAAACTTGTAAGTACATGTCCAACTTTTACAATACACTGCATCCTGACTTTGGGGTTGTCTAGGGCCTACATTAGGGGTGATTTATATTGATTAAAAAAGGAAAGTTTGGGTCTGGCTAAAGGTTTATTTTAAAGGAATATTTAAGTGGGTGGCAAAATCAGGTCTGCATGCCCACTAGTAGCATTTGATTTACAGGCCCTGAGCACAGAAAATGCACTCTACTAGGGAGTTATTGGTAAATTAAATATGACAATTGGGAATAAACCAATGTTACCAGATTTTAGGGAAATAGCACAAGCACTTTAGCACTGGTCAGCAGTGATAAACTGTGCAGAATCCTAAGATCAGCAAAAACGAAGCCAGCAAAACAGGAAGGTATGAAGGCAAAAGGTTAGGGGTTAAACCACATCAAGGATGCCAGGACTAACAAACACTATGTGCAGTCCTTGCACACCAAAACACACAACATTCTAATACACCTTAAAGACACACACATACACCTACATAATTTCAAACAATAAAATATGTCTTCTCGATTTAATCACAAAACTGCTGACACAATCTCCCTTCCTCCCTCAAACATTCCATGTCACTGTAACCGTTCAGTGAAGAACTCGGGACCATGCCATCAGCAAATAGATCCTATCTGTGCTTGTAACAGGTCCTCCCTTGCCCATATCCCACCTCAAACAAATGTAACCTCCTTATTCATTGTACATATGAATGTAAACACCCTGCTCCACCACCTGTTCTTTGTACAGCACAATGATGCTCTTTGGGGCCACACCTACTCTAAGTATACCAAAAAGAAAAAAAAAAGTCAAATATTTTGTGCTGTGTATAAAGACATGTTCTCCGATATAAAGGGTTAATCTTGTCCAGCTCACTTACTAGGCAAAACTATACATAGAACACCAGATAAAAAGCACAGAAGGAGTGAAGAGCGTGAAGTTAAGAACCAACCACTGAACAGACCCAACACAAGGAGAAATGATGTGTGTTAAAGGAAGGAATACCTATGTTGTGATGTGTCTTTAACTGTGATGTACCTAATGAATTCTTAGGTACATCACGGGTACTGACTGCAAACAGGCAACAAGGGGAGTTGGAGAGGAAATGACAGGTGAAGCAAGCTCTGTTGTGGTGGATGTATCGTTGTACACTTAAAACTGCAAAAACTCTTGGAAACGCTATCTGTGTTGGAACAAGAAGTTAACAACCTCCTTTAGCTTATTTAAGTTTTCAGTCAGGTAACTAAAACTTTAACAGGTCTTACAGCTAATTTCTATATCTCAACCTCTTTGTGTAAGACTCGGAGAGTACCCTTTTTGTCATTTATGGATTTTAATGTCACCAGTTTTAATCTGTAAAGTTCAAGATCCTTGTCTGCGCTATACCATACCACATAAATATATAGATTTAGGCATGCTGCATTTAGGGCCAGCAACCCTGGAAAACTAGGGTGTGAAGAACACGCGTAGTGCCTGGTTGGGTGACTGCAGTGGCACTTGAGAAGATCCAATTATATTGGTAAAAACATTTGATTGGTGGTTATTCAGGCGGCATTACTCCATCATTTTATGTCGGCCTGTGGATTAGCGCTAAACGTATTAGTAACTTCAATAGAGCCAGTTGTAGTTCTTGGTAATTGTTAGTTTTTGGGATTAGTCAGGTGCTCTTAGCAAATCATTTTATGCATTTACTCTCAATCCTTAGTGGTAGTTTAGCGCAAAAGGAGTTAGGTGTGAGCATTAGTGGGGACAATGTGTGAACAGACACCTCATTCTAGGACTGAACTGTGAGACTGCAATTTGTGGTGTAGTGACAGGGGTACAAAGGAGTGCAAGAAATCCATTCGGCAGCACAGAAGCATTTCATTAACACAATTCAGGCAACTGACAACGCTGCTAAAGAGGTATTCGCTTTTACCCAAATAGCTGACCTAATGTCCTTTTCAAACCCTGGCAAACTGTTGATGGATTATGTGAAATAATAGAAAAATGTTCCTATAGCAAAATTGGAATGATCAGGCAAACTACTGCAACATTTAGAGACGTTTTCTGAGAAATTAGGTTTGTCTGAGGGTCAAAGTGGAAGCTCAGTGCCTTCCCATATGAGGTGATCACGACTTTTCAGGTGATCTCCATTATAAACATACTAAATCCCACTTGCACCTGGGGAGCCCTGCTCAGTTATTAGGGCAGATTTACAAGCCCCTAGCGCCACCTAATACCACATTAGCATTTTTATTACGCTAATGTGGCATTAGGAAGGTATTTTTGCCGTGCCAGATTTAAAAAGTGGTGCAATGCCTGCGGCAGGCATAATGTATGCAAGGGGGGCATTCCGGGGTTAGGAGGCCCGCAAAAATGGCACAGTGAAATCTAAAAGATTTCACTGTGCTATTTTTTGCATCATTTTTAATGCCTGCTCAGAGAAGATGTTCGAATGACGCACCCATATTAACCTATGGGCTTCCTTGCACTTTGCTCCACTAGTGTCAACATGTTTTAAGCAAGTGGAGCAAAGTGGCACAATAGCATAAAAAATGTTGACAATATTGGCCTAACATGTGCCATGGGGCACCCTTTTCTAAATACGGCGCACCCATGGTGTCGTTAGGTGGGGCATGGGTGACGCAAGAAAACTGGTGCATCAGTGCTGATGCTCCAGTTTCTTGTAAATCTGCCCCTCTGTTTCCAAAGAGTGTTATGTGGACTTAGCATGTCCCATTGTAGAGTTTATTGACAGCTCGCTTTTCTCAGTAGACTTGGGTTACTCTTCTTATTACAAAACCTTCCAAGGTACCAGTTGGACAACAAGAACTATTGACTCATCTCCAACATTCCTCTGTTACTTAAGCTCTTTGTAAAAGCTGCCCTAATTACAGTAAAGACTCTTAGGTGGAGACTGATGTCTTCGGAGAGTGTCAATCACAGTTAAGCCAATATTATGGAATGAAACTGAAGCACTCCTTTTGGGTGTCCACATTTCTTTCCTTTTCATCATGGTTAAGTGATGTCTCTCCTGTTTAAACTTGTCTGAAAGACCTCTGCAACTGGAGCCTTAACTCCATTAATGTTGTACATGGTGTCATGTGTATGTTTATATCTATGTTTAATCTATATATGTGTAATAGGTTGAGTGTGTTATGTTAGGCTGTTGCAGCACTATAATCTATTTTGGATCACCCATGTGTAAGTGGTGCGCATGATGGAGGATGGAGGGACCTGCCAGACAGCAATGTGCATTTAAGTGATCCTCTAAAACATTCCTGAGGGCCTACGAGCCGGCCCATACTCTGGAGTTTGGAGAATGGAAGCTTGACTTCCGCTTTTAAAGTATAGGCAGAGCCCTTACCCAAACCCTGCTCCATTTTCCCCCGAAGTTTGCCCCCAACAGGTTGAGAGGTAGCTGAGTTGATCTCTTCCTCTTTGGTGTCTTTATTCTTTGTTACCCTGATAGGGATAACAACCATTCTTTCCTACTGACACTAGAGGATAAGAATTGTGGAATGTCCAGTCTAGGAGGATTATTAAAAGTCAGGAACATCCTTAAACTGTCCCAGAACCTGACTTTTGATGTACACAAAGAATGCACGCCTGGTCACTCATTGAGTAGTAACAGGATGTTCGCATCAGTAGAGACCAGGAAAATCTTATGCGCAGTAACTGACTGCCAATTTCCTGTTTCTAGGTTCGGGAACAGGAACCTGGAAGTTCTGAATCACGCCTAGAAGAGCTGCCTCGAA
Source organism: Pleurodeles waltl (assembly GCF_031143425.1). Lineage (NCBI taxonomy): Eukaryota > Metazoa > Chordata > Amphibia > Caudata > Salamandridae > Pleurodeles > Pleurodeles waltl. Next base: position 196,346,809 of record NC_090440.1, on the reverse strand, counting down.
ATTGTCTCATGGGAATGAGCCTCCTGACTGCTGAGGGAGGGTAACAGAGGTACTTTTGCACGAAGGAAATGCTGCCTCAAAAGGGAGGGCAATGAGGAGCAGTGCAGGAAGAACTGAAGAAACGGGAAAGCCGAAGAATGGAGAAGCCCTGGTGCCTTGCACCCACCGAATCCAACCACATCGCCCTCAAGACTGCCATCCGCAAACATCACCAGCTGATCCGCACCACCAAAAGAACCTACTACAAAAGCCGCATTGACACCAATGCTCACAACAACAAAGAGCTCTTCAGCATCATCAAAGAACTCTCAAACCCCAGGCCATGCTCCCTCGAACCCCCGCTATCACAGGAACTCTGCAACTCCCTCGCCACTTACTTCCGTCGAAAGATCGAAGACATCCACAACAGCTTCAAACCCCAGACCCACCAGCCAACCACAGACAACCACGAACCCAATGCACCAAGCAACACCAACCCTCTGTGCTCCTGGACCCACATCAACAATGAAGACACCATCAACACCATGGCCTCCATCCACTCCGGCTACCCCTCGGACACCTGCCCGCACCAGATCTTCAACAAAGCCAGCAACATCATCGCCCCCCACTTCTGCGCCATCAACAGCTCCTTCGAGACAGCCACCTTCCTGGAGAGATGGAAACACGCCGACGTCAACACCCTGTTGAAGAAACCCAAAGCGGACCCAAGCGAAGGTCATTGAAAAAATCGTGAACAGCCAACTATCCCACTTCCTGGAAGACAGCAAAGCGCTTGATACCTCCCAATCCGGATTTCGCAAGAACCACAGCACGGAGACCGCACTCGTTGCTGCCACAGATGACATCAGGACCATGCTCGATGAAGGCAAAACCGCAGCGCTCATCCTACTGTACCTCTCCGCAGCCTTCGACACCATTTGTCACCACACCCTTCGAACACGCCTCCACAATGCTGGGATCCACAGCAAGGCCTTCGACTGGATCTCTTCTTTCCTCTCTGGCAGAACCCAGAGAGTCCACCTTCCGCCCTACCTGCTCGAATCCTCCAAAACCATCTGAGGCGTCCCCCAGGCATCCTCCCTCAGCCCAACACTTTTCAACGTTTACATGGCTCCTCTCGCCAACATCGCACGATCCCACCACATCAACATAGTATCCTACGCAGACGACACCCAGCTGATCATCTCCCTCACAAAAGACCCCACAACCGCAAGAAACAACCTCCACAATGGACTTCACGCCATCGCCAACTGGATGGAATCAAGCCGCCTCAAGCTAAACACAGACAAAACAGAGATCCTCATCCTCGGCAGCAACCCCTCCGCCTGGAACGACTCCTGGTGGCCTACCTCCCTTGGAGCCGCGCCCATTCCCACCACCCAAGTACGGAACCTGGGAATCATCCTGGACTCAGCACTCAGCATGACTCAGCAGGTCAACGCAGTCTCCTCTTCCTGTTACAACACCCTCTGCATGCTCCCCAAGATCTTCAAGTGGATTCCCGTCGAAACCAGAAAGACAGTAACCCGCGCCCTAGTCAGCAGCCGACTGGACTTCGGCAACGCACTCTATGCAGGAACCACGGTCAAACTACAAACGAAAATGCAACGTATCCAAAACGCCTCCGCCCGACTCATCCTCAAAATCCCACGCCGCAACCACATCTCTGCCCACCTCAGAGACCTACACTGGCTACCCGTATTGAAGAGGATTACCTTCAAACTACTCACCCACGCACACAAAGCCCTCCGCAACACAGGTCCGGCCTACCTCAACGATAGACTCACCTTCCACACCGTCCACCAGCTCCGCTCCGCAAGCCTCGCCCTCACCTCCGTCCCCTGCATTCGCCACACCACTGCCGGAGGAAGATCCTTCTCTCACCTCGCCGCCAAGACCTGGAACTCCCTACCGCTCCACCTACGCCAGATCCAGGACCTCCTGACTTTCAGGAAATGCCTGAATACATGGCTATTCGACCAGTATCTCCCCCCCAGCGCCTTGAGACCCTGATGGGTGAGTAGCGCGCTTTATAAATTACTTGATCGATTGATTGATTGATTGAAGTCGGTCCACTGTAGTCCAAGGAAGGATTTCTAATGCTCGGGCACTTGGTGACCCTTCTGATTCTGGTTCCCTTACCAATTGGCCCGGATCAAAGGAGCTTGATCCCCAGTTTGGTGCTTGAGTCATGCACTTGTGACCTCCTCCACCTAGTCCTTTGAGCCTACAAAAGATGAAATACGGAAATGACCCCTGAAAACAGATTTGGCAAAAGAAGTGCCACTATGAAACCTCAAAACTGCATTTATACCCTGTGATGTTTTTGGTGCTACAGCAGATCAAAACCGCATTTTGGGTTCTTTGCAACAGTAAGCTAAGCAATAGGACTGGGCTGGGTTCTCTGTTTTTTGGGTGAAGGGCTTGAGCTTTTGCCTGAAGAAGATCCCTCAAATCATTTTTGCCTCCCTCCTATTGTGTTTGCAATGGCTGCTCCTCCACCGAAAGCACTCACTTCTCCACACCCACACTGCCAGAGAGCTGCACAGGAGACCCTCGGGCTGAGGAAGGCTCCAGAGCTGCTGCTCCCCTGAAGAATGTGTGTGAGTGAGTACATGGCCAGAAGCAGCACTTAATGCATCACTGGAGCTACCTTAGCAACTCGTTAAAGGAGTACAGGATGCAATCAAGTCTGTGGAGTGAAAGGAGACTTACAGACACCAACTACACTCGAAAATTTAGTGGCAGTGAAACTGTGGCTACCAGTTTAGTGCATCACTATTGCTCAGGTGAAAGCAATAGGTTTTTACTCCCCAGACGTTGGGAACCCAGAATGTGTTTTTCACTCTGTTATTGTTGTGTTACCTCATCCCAGAACAGTATTAAGTCCCCAGGAAAAACTGTAGAATAATTCTGGCCGCTGCATTTGTGATGAGAAGGACTTTTGCTCTTTAAGTGAAGGTACTGATTGGACAATGATTTATTGATTCATATTTTGTTTCATTGGTCTCTGAGTTCCTTCCTCATATCACCACCCTGAATTGGCCTTGTCCTGCTTCACTTTGCTACCCTGAAAGTCAGTTGCTAAAATGGTGTGCTTGGTGCTCAGGTTTGCAGTATGATGAGCTTTTGCAGACATCTCTCCACAAAATGTCCATCCAGCTTCCCACTCACAAACTCTCTATCCAGCGTACCACAATCTCTTCATAAATCTATCCACTCACCTACAAGCTATGTGTCCATCCAGGCACTTACTCACTACTTATACACCATATCCTCAAGCCAGCCACAAGTGACCCTCTAGCTATAACCTGCTTTGCTAATTATCTGCTGTCACACAGAGAGGCAGTTCATGACATATAATGATAGTTTCTATAGCCTTATTATGTCTATACATAGGGGTTGTGTGAGGCCTGGCCTGTAAGATCAGTATAACCTAAGAGATGTGTTTATTGTCTACAGTTGTAAGATGTAGCTGAGTAATAACTGCCTGAGACTGCAAGCCCCAGCTAACCTGAGGGATAGCTCTGCTGTTTAAGAGATGAGACTGTAAGATCTGTGTAATTCCTCACAGTCCCGTTCTGCTCCCTCAATGTAGATGCTCAGTGCTATTATATATAAACCATAGTCTCCTTGGAAGAGACAGAATTCCAAGTAAATGAAATAAAGTAGAAAGTACAAAAATGAAAAGGAGAAGCTTTATACCTGTTTAAACAATATAGGCGACAATGTCAAATTTATGGCTTGTGTGCCCCCTTCCCTTTTAGCCACAGTGTATGAGAAAGTATGCTTTAAATGGCAAAGTAGTCACATACACAATAACATGCTCTTGATTTTTGTGATACACAATTCCTTTCAGAACACTGACACAAATGTGTGTTCTCTTCGTTGGAGACTTTAATGCACACTGATTAAGAGCATCCTCTTTGGAAAGTGTATGCCTACAACCCCCGTGCAGGTATATTGGTAATTATGATCTTAGGCTCATTAGTGGTCAGTGAGAGATGGATATGTAAGTCCCTTTGGTATTGTGAACTTTATCAATACTTAGAGCTGGTAAAGATACTTATGAAAGCCCCATTATTTTATTTCATTCTTAATTGCGCGCTCTACAAAGTCTTACACGGTCAATCAGGAGAGCTGATGTGGTAACTTTGATTTGTTGGTTTCCACCACCCTTTCATTCCACCAGGCATATCTAGGCGGAATCCTAGCAAAGTAAAGGAGAAAATACTTGTTATCATTGTCATTGTTTTGATATTGCATGTTGCTGCCACTGATGCTAAGTGCTGTTACTACATTCATGGGCATGAAGATGCATGCATGTATGACCAAGATGAATAGTTGTTAGGTCGCCATTTATGATAGTATGGGCCTGGTTATGGCTATCCAGTTGTCGACTGCGATAATTATTGTACCCAATAAAATCTGACACCAAGGATACTTTTCACCTATTCCAAGTTGTGCCCTAAAATGGGACAATAACAAGCAAATTTTGATGCTTCAAAATCTGCATGCCCCGTTATTTAACTGGCATTTCTCAGTCATTAATTTCCAGACAATTTGATATTCTGAAACTTAAGTGTGATGTTTATTGATCTCAGTAATTAACTGGTATGATAAAAATCACATCATTTGTAATTGTGATATTTGCACACAGACCACTGTTTAATGAGGCGCCTTTACTCAGGAATTAGGAACAATCAGGAGACATTCGTGGGACAGGTGGCGATTAAAGGGACAGGAGTAACTTTGAAACTAAAGTAGACTGTCTCCTGCTTTTTCTGGTCCTACCTGGGGAATTTTGAGCATACAGAACAAATACCTTGGCTTTTCACAAGCAGTTCAGCTGTAACCAGGAGGGGAACACAGAGCAACACATATTCCAATCACAAACATAATGGGGGTCATTTTGACCCCAGCGGTCGGTAATAATGTGGCAGTAGTACAGCCAACAGGCTGACGGTACATACCGCCACATTATGATGTTGACGGGTTAGCTGGAGCCAACCCGCCAATGTGCCACTCCCACCACCATGGCGGTAGCAGCTGCCGGGCTGGAGATAAGAATCTCCAGTCCGGCGGCCGCTATTGTACTGCCTCAGGCATTTTGGCCCTGCCTACCGCCATGGTTTCCGTGACATTCATAATACCACGAAAAACATGGCGGTGGGCTCTGTCAGTGACAGGGAATTCCTTCCCTGTCACTTATAGGAGGCCTTCCCCCCAAACACTCCCCAGATGCCCCCCACCCCACCTCCATCCACGCTCCCCCCTTGCAATCCCCCACCCCCCTACACACACTCACGCAGACATGCACCACGCATACACACGCCCACTCACACAGGCATACACGCATTCATGCATGCATGCATCCATTCATTCATGCACACATCCGTACCACATTCACACTGACTCGCAGACACGCATTCACATATCCATTCATATACGCATTCTCACACATGCAAACACGCACTCAAACAACACTACACACACTCACACATTCATGCTTACACCCCCCACACACACTCACAACACCCCCTCCCCTATCGGAAACCCAACTTACCTGGATCAAGGGGGTCTTCCGGCAAGGGATGGGACGGGGCGCTGCTACCGCCAGCAGCGTCCGCCAGCAGAACACCGTCAGGCTGTATTATTTGACATACTACGGCTGGCAGCGCTCTACTGGCGTGGCGCTGCTGGTGGTAGCAGCGCCACCTTAACACCATCTGCCAGCATGGCCACAGCCAGATTTCCGCCCTTCTTGTGGCGCCGCGCCGCAGTGGTAGGCAGCACTTACGGCCATTGTTTTAATGAGGACCAATGTCTCATGCAAATATAGACATTCACTGGTCATAGCTTTACTAATGTGTCTTACTATAATATTGGGGTATTCGGTATCTTGAACGGTATTGTCACAGTTTCTTAGTGGGTAAATAGTATTTTGCATGTTTGTACTTATTGAAGGACACTGCCCTAATGCCCTCTTCCCTCCTCATTTACCACCACACTGTCCTTTGGCCCACCATCTTCACTATTATGTGCTTTAGCAGAGGTCAAAGTGAGCAGGAACTATTGGGAAATACGTTCCGAAGCTTTTATAATTTCATAAGTTCCCTTTTTGGTAAAAAACAACGGTTTCTGAAAGGTTAATGCCATTTTTCAGTCAGTGGTGTAACACAAAATGATGGGGTCTCCCTGCAGCATGTTGTGCATTTCTGTATCTCCCAGATATCTATAGGCCTTTGGTTCAACGAGGGGCCCCCTGCAGGAGGTTGCAGTCACTCTTGTACATTGAGTTGCCTCTGTACTGTGAAGCCCAGCAGACACGGAGGGCTAAAGAAGAAAAAAGCTTTCATGCCAATGTGCCTGTTACCAGAAAGACATGTTAATATCTGCAATCGGTTAATCTGCTAATCTAAAGCGTGCTTGGGAAACAGTATTGGCTTTAATTGATAGAGGCATTTGTAGCTTTATGGTGACAAACATATACATTCGTTTTTTAGAGGAAAAAGTAGTTTATCTGCTGAGTTATGGACAGAGTTCTTTTAATGGTCACTTCTAAAAAAGATTTATACTAGGTACAGGCTGTGCAATACTAACATCATTTTGAAAGCACTTGAACATCAGGTCGCTTTGCACATTTTAGGGCAGCCTATTTAATACTCTGTGTAATACTATTATAACATAATAACTTCCATATTCAGAGTCTTTCTGTGGCGGGCTGGGCCCCCTTAGCACCACCAATACACTTGTCACTATAGCCCACTGAACAGGACAGGATTCAGTTCTCTTGACTCTGTGGCTATACACGAACACATCTGTAGTGATTGCAATAACCACTTGAACCTTCATAACTTAAAAGGGCAAAATTTCCACTGATCAGTTTAACTTGCATTTATTTTCAACTGAATTTGTGTACCTTACATTTAGATGCAGTTATCTGCAGGTGAAAAGCCACTAAAATAATTACAGAACATTTTGTTCTTTTTTGCCACGTTTCTGACCCTGCCCCAGCATTCTTTGGCTGCGTCCACCCTGCTTTCGGGATCAGAGTTTCCATACTTTTTGGTGCACTTCTTCTGTAAAAGTCTGTTTAACATGTGCTGTTCTCTCCCCTTCTAAACTCTCACCTATTCACGCACTGCTTTGCTCCCAGAGACTCAGGGTAGATGGTCACAAATCTATAACAAATTTCATACTCAATTTCGTGACAAAAAACATTACATATTTTGTGCAGACAAAACGACCCTTGGTTAAAAGCACTGATCTGTGTTTCTGGTTGTGCTTGTAAAGTTTTCCAGCTCTTGTTTTCTCTGTGTGCCATAAATCTCACAGCTAGTAGTTCATCACCCTGTCCACAATAGGAGCCCTTAACTTCTGGCAGAAAGAACCCCCAGGATTTTCATTTCCTGGCTGAAATGTGTCCAGAGGCCCAGGGTGGGAAGTGAGGCCAGGTTTTGAAAATCAAAAAACAGGAGTCGCACAAACATAGAAATAACTAACTTTTTGCTTGAGTGTGAGGCAGTGTGCTCCCTTTTTTCTTTTTGTCCAATGACTGCTCACTTGAGCTAACGAGCTGACGAGCTCTGGAGAGGCACCTGTGCGCCAGTGAGAGGTACATAAACCTGAGAAGACTTATCGCGGCATTTCAAGCAACCCCACAGACTTGGCTGCTCTCTGCTGATGACGGGCTAAACCTAGAAACATGTGTCCAGAGATACACAGCACTTGCTGCACCTACTTAGGTGAAAGACTTTTGATTACTTTTTCAGCACAAAACGAAGTGACTGCATTTACCATGATGCATTGGGGCTAACTTTTTGCTTGAGTGTGAGGCAGTGTGCTCCCTTTTTTCTTTTTGTCCAATGACTGCTCCCTTGAGCTAACGAGCTGACGGGCTCTGGAGAGGCACCTGTGCGCCAGTGAGAGGTACATAAACCTGAGAAGACTTATCGCGGCATTTCAAGCAACCCCACAGACTTGGCTGCTCTCTGCTGATGACGGGCTAAACCTAGAAACGCGTGTCCAGAGATACACAGCACTTGCTGCACCTACTTAGGTGAAAGACTTTTGATTACTTTTTCAGCACAAAACGAAGTGACTGCATTTACCATGATGCATTGGGGCTAACTTTTTGCTTGAGTGTGAGGCAGTGTGCTCCCTTTTTTCTTTTTGTCCAATGACTGCTCCCTTGAGCTAACGAGCTGACGAGCTCTGGAGAGGCACCTGTGCGCCAGTGAGAGGTACATAAACCTGAGAAGACTTATCGCGGCATTTCAAGCAACCCCACAGACTTGGCTGCTCTCTGCTGATGACGGGCTAAACCTAGAAACACGTGTCCAGAGATACACAGCACTTGCTGCACCTACTTAGGTGAAAGACTTTTGATTACTTTTTCAGCACAAAACGAAGTGACTGCATTTACCATGATGCATTGGGACTAACTTTTTGCTTGAGTGTGAGGCAGTGTGCTCCCTTTTTTCTTTTTGTCCAATGACTGCTCCCTTGAGCTAACGAGCTGACGAGCTCTGGAGAGGCACCTGTGCGCCAGTGAGAGGTACATAAACCTGAGAAGACTTATCGCGGCATTTCAAGCAACCCCACAGACTTGGCTGCTCTCTGCTGATGACGGGCTAAACCTAGAAACACGTGTCCAGAGATACACAGCACTTGCTGCACCTACTTAGGTGAAAGACTTTTGATTACTTTTTCAGCACAAAACGAAGTGACTGCATTTACCATGATGCATTGGGGCTAACTTTTTGCTTGAGTGTGAGGCAGTGTGCTCCCTTTTTTCTTTTTGTCCAATGACTGCTCCCTTGAGCTAACGAGCTGACGAGCTCTGGAGAGGCACCTGTGCGCCAGTGAGAGGTACATAAACCTGAGAAGACTTATTGCGGCATTTCAAGCAACCCCACAGACTTGGCTGCTCTCTGCTGATGACGGGCTAAACCTAGAAACACGTGTCCAGAGATACACAGCACTTGCTGCACCTACTTAGGTGAAAGACTTTTGATTACTTTTTCAGCACAAAACGAAGTGACTGCATTTACCATGATGCATTGGGGCTAACTTTTTGCTTGAGTGTGAGGCAGTGTGCTCCCTTTTTTCTTTTTGTCCAATGACTGCTCCCTTGAGCTAACGAGCTGACGAGCTCTGGAGAGGCACCTGTGCGCCAGTGAGAGGTACATAAACCTGAGAAGACTTATCGCGGCATTTCAAGCAACCCCACAGACTTGGCTGCTCTCTGCTGATGACGGGCTAAACCTAGAAACACGTGTCCAGAGATACACAGCACTTGCTGCACCTACTTAGGTGAAAGACTTTTGATTACTTTTTCAGCACAAAACGAAGTGACTGCATTTACCATGATGCATTGGGGCTAACTTTTTGCTTGAGTGTGAGGCAGTGTGCTCCCTTTTTTCTTTTTGTCCAATGACTGCTCCCTTGAGCTAACGAGCTGACGAGCTCTGGAGAGGCACCTGTGCGCCAGTGAGAGGTACATAAACCTGAGAAGACTTATCGCGGCATTTCAAGCAACCCCACAGACTTGGCTGCTCTCTGCTGATGACGGGCTAAACCTAGAAACACGTGTCCAGAGATACACAGCACTTGCTGCACCTACTTAGGTGAAAGACTTTTGATTACTTTTTCAGCACAAAACGAAGTGACTGCATTTACCATGATGCATTGGGGCTAACTTTTTGCTTGAGTGTGAGGCAGTGTGCTCCCTTTTTTCTTTTTGTCCAATGACTGCTCCCTTGAGCTAACGATCTGACGAGCTCTGGAGAGGCACCTGTGCGCCAGTGAGAGGTACATAAACCTGAGAAGACTTATCGCGGCATTTCAAGCAACCCCACAGACTTGGCTGCTCTCTGCTGATGACGGGCTAAACCTAGAAACACGTGTCCAGAGATACACAGCACTTGCTGCACCTACTTAGGTGAAAGACTTTTGATTACTTTTTCAGCACAAAACGAAGTGACTGCATTTACCATGATGCATTGGGGCTAACTTTTTGCTTGAGTGTGAGGCAGTGTGCTCCCTTTTTTCTTTTTGTCCAATGACTGCTCCCTTGAGCTAACGAGCTGACGAGCTCTGGAGAGGCACCTGTGCGCCAGTGAGAGGTACATAAACCTGAGAAGACTTATCGCGGCATTTCAAGCAACCCCACAGACTTGGCTGCTCTCTGCTGATGACGGGCTAAACCTAGAAACACGTGTCCAGAGATACACAGCACTTGCTGCACCTACTTAGGTGAAAGACTTTTGATTACTTTTTCAGCACAAAACGAAGTGACTGCATTTACCATGATGCATTGGGGCTAACTTTTTGCTTGAGTGTGAGGCAGTGTGCTCCCTTTTTTCTTTTTGTCCAATGACTGCTCCCTTGAGCTAACGAGCTGACGAGCTCTGGAGAGGCACCTGTGCGCCAGTGAGAGGTACATAAACCTGAGAAGACTTATCGCGGCATTTCAAGCAACCCCACAGACTTGGCTGCTCTCTGCTGATGACGGGCTAAACCTAGAAACATGTGTCCAGAGATACACAGCACTTGCTGCACCTACTTAGGTGAAAGACTTTTGATTACTTTTTCAGCACAAAACGAAGTGACTGCATTTACCATGATGCATTGGGGCTAACTTTTTGCTTGAGTGTGAGGCAGTGTGCTCCCTTTTTTCTTTTTGTCCAATGACTGCTCCCTTGAGCTAACGAGCTGAGGAGCTCTGGAGAGGCACCTGTGCGCCAGTGAGAGGTACATAAACCTGAGAAGACTTATCGCGGCATTTCAAGCAACCCCACAGACTTGGCTGCTCTCTGCTGATGACGGGCTAAACCTAGAAACACGTGTCCAGAGATACACAGCACTTGCTGCACCTACTTAGGTGAAAGACTTTTGATTACTTTTTCAGCACAAAACGAAGTGACTGCATTTACCATGATGCATTGGGGCTAACTTTTTGCTTGAGTGTGAGGCAGTGTGCTCCCTTTTTTCTTTTTGTCCAATGACTGCTCCCTTGAGCTAACGAGCAGACGAGCTCTGGAGAGGCACCTGTGCGCCAGTGAGAGGTACATAAACCTGAGAAGACTTATCGCGGCATTTCAAGCAACCCCACAGACTTGGCTGCTCTCTGCTGATGACGGGCTAAACCTAGAAACACGTGTCCAGAGATACACAGCACTTGCTGCACCTACTTAGGTGAAAGACTTTTGATTACTTTTTCAGCACAAAACGAAGTGACTGCATTTACCATGATGCATTGGGGCTAACTTTTTGCTTGAGTGTGAGGCAGTGTGCTCCCTTTTTTCTTTTTGCACAAACATAGAAATAGGACTACGGTTTTACAACAATCATCGCAAAGGATTACTTAATTTTCAGCGCTCACCAGCACACATGCACAAAGGGGTTTAAATGCTACTTTCACACACAGCATGATCTATGTTAACTACTTTGCTTTCTGCTAGGATTCAGACAGCCGTAAATGAAAACCGGCACATGTTCTAAACTTACTGAAATTGACAGGAATAATGCTTAAAAACTAGGACTGCCATGGCAGATTTGTGACACCTGGTCATCCCAGGGACCTGGTCTGAGTCTTTGTCCCCTTTGTGCTGCCTCTCGAACACCAGGCTTAACCATGGTGTGATATTCCTGTGCTTCCCCTGCGAATACAGTGGTACTTGGCATCAAGTCTTTGGATCTTACAAGATCAAGTGCCACTTGGCATCTTCTACTTTCAGCCTCCTTTTTTGCATTGATAACCAGGACAGCAGGGCGGCACTGTACCTCAGTGAACTCATACGACCAGGGTAGAGATCTGTGTGCAACACGAGGGTCGCAGGTTCAATGATTTAATGATTGCCACTCAGACTTTCAGTATCTGTGGTCTGTTATGGGTAACACATAACACTTGTAATCGGATATTAGAGATAAGGGAACTCGTAAAGGGTGCTATTACTATCTTTGCAGACATCATTACATTTAATATTGAAACCTATAAAGTTATGCCTATGTTACACCAACTCTATAGTGTTATTCATATGCCCTGGAACCTGTACTATAGGAGAAAATTAGGTTTGGAAGTTTTCAGTACTCTAGTGCTGTGATAATGCTATGTCACAGTGTCCTTGGCTAACAGTTGGATAGTATTTTCAGAGTTAAACAGAAGGAGCTAAAGAAAGAGTGGGCTCAGTCAAGTCCTATACACAGTCCTTCTCTTTAAAGTGTAATATGACAGTTGAATAAACATGAAACTGTGTGTGTGTGTGTGTGTAAGAGAAAGACGAAGAGACAGCAAGTGATAGTCCATCTTCTGCTTAGATTCTCCAATAAAGCCTTCACAGTCTGGGTGCTATATGTCTACTTCCTTTTTGATCAAATCTTTATATTTGGATTAAACATTGTGCTCCCCAACCCTGGGTTTAAAGTGCTTGTATGTTTGCGGATGCATTGATTAGCGCAAGGTGTAAACATTATAGAATTTTCTTTTCTCCCTATGTTATGAGAGCTATCATTCCCCATAATTTGTTACTTTTCTTCTTAAAGGAAACGCTCCCACGTGATCACCATGTTGTGCAATATTCCATTCAAAACCCTGGCTTCATGTGAACTTCACTATATAGCACAGTGACCAAGAGCATGACCATATCAAGCTTCTGGATCCTGTCATAGCTTCCCAGTAATATAACACCATAACACCTACAACTCACCTTCACCCACCTATCATCGTCCCTGTATCGAAGGCTTCATGGTTTGACCCAAGGTCCACCATCAACTGAAGATGACCTTCAGTGCCCCGGCATCACCCGGTTATGAGTGTAAAGACTGCATTGACTCCTTGTGATCATCCTTAATACTTACATCACACACTACCCTCACATACACTTTGAATAAATCCCTACAGTCATACTTTTACCGATCAGATACACTACAACATGCAGATGAGTTGTAGATGAGTTGCACGCTATGAACATTACAAGAATAATTCTCAATGCGCAAATAGCTTTGGCTTATGCTTTTTTGTTCACCAGTTGCTATTGACTACGGAGAACTTTCTGTTAAGTTTTGATAAGTTTGTTGCAATAAACTGAAGCATTTTTCTTAAGAATTACCTTTGTGTTATTGAAACCGAACTCCTGTTAAAATACTCCTATCAACAAATCCCTCTGCCCAATCACCCCTAGTAACTACAGCCCATTACTACACAGCAATGGCTGTCGGATCAAGAACAAGATCTCTTGCAATGTCTCTTTTGACCACTTGTGACCAGTCCAGCACATAACTTCAGCCCAAACCCCATGGTTCTAAACCACCTAATTTGTCTTTCTTGGAGGACTGTTATTCACCAAATGTCAACATTTCTCTGAGCCAGAGATGGTTGGGCTTTCTTTTCACCATGAGAGTGATGACAATCCAGAATCTTGGGCCCCAGATTCCTATTGCTCTGTTGCTGTGCTTCAGATGTTTGAATTTGTCTTAGAGAACTGGATGTGAACTTTCTGATCTAATGGATCTAGCTGGTATGTAGAGAGGCACCAGTTTCTGGAGGAACCCTGGTCCTTTGCTCCAACATGCCTTGTGCACAATGCACAGAACATTTAATGCAAAATCAATATCTGGTGAGAGTAAATGCAGGACTTTTAGGGTTGCGTTCTTGTTTCCACAAGGCTAAGTTTCATACCTGTTTTTGTCACCAGCTCAATTATGTTTCAGAGTTTTGTTTGAAAGACCTGCAGGGATCACATTGCAGGAGTCCAACCAAGGCATCACCAATGTTCTGGTTCACTTTATCCCATGGTTGGTCTGAAGAAATGGCAACATTTTCCTCAGGAACAAGAGTTTAAAGTTGGCGTTCTTGCTCTGCTCTCTTCTATCTGTTGTTTTCAGTAGAGGTCAGTGTTGAATTTGGTGCAAGGCCTGTTTACTTCCCTTCCCGAATCAGGGGTATGTCACATTGTTAAAGCCAGTTAAAATTAAAGAAGAGACTCCTATATTTGGGGTAACCCACTGCCATGATCTCTGTTTTAGCCATTTTCACCAGGGTCATTTTCCTTTCATCTAGAAGCACATTTCATTGTAGGTATTCAGCAATGTTCTATTGGCTCTCTGCCCCTTTCCTCAGTGGATGTAAATTTGCACGTTGGCAGTACAGATCTGAAAAGTGGGAATGTGACCAGCAGGCTCCTGTAAGCATTGAACAAAACTGGCAAGATGTCGGAGAACTGTGGTATGCCACAAGGGACCTTGCCTATGTGAGCTCTCCTTCATGCTGCTGCATCACTCTTGCTTTTGCTTTTCTCCTTGCTGACCAGTCTCCCTCATTTTTACTTGTTTCTCCTTATTTCTTCTTTGTTCCTCATTGCTTTCATCCTTGTTTTTCCTTGCCTTTCTCCTTGTTTTCTCTCTTTGTTTATTGACTCTCTCCCTGTTTTTCCATTTTTTTCTGCTTTTCTCCTTGTTTTCCCCCATTGTTCACGGACTCTCTCCCTGTTTTTCCTTCATCTTCTGCTTTTCTCTTTGTTTTTCAATATTTCCCGATGCCTGGAAACAGGCCAAAGTCAGACCACTACTGGAAAAACCCTCCGCCGACCATAGCAAACTCAAAAATTAGTGGCCAAACTCCCTGCTCCCATTTCCAGACAGGATACTGGAAAAGATCATCAACAAGCAACTCATGACGCACCTGGACCAGAACCAGCTACTCGACACCTCCCAATCCGGCTTCCCCAGGAACCACAGTTGTGAGACTGCCCTGATCGCAGCCACCAATGACAACCAAACCCTCTTCAACTCAGGAGAAACAGCACCTCTGATCCTCCTCGACCTCTTGCAGACTTCAAAACCATATCCCACTAGACACTGATCGAAACACTCAGCCACATCGTAATTCACGGGGGCGCATTCAGATGGATCACCTCCTCCCTCACCGGAAGGACATAGAGAATGTCCCCTAGGGCTCGTCCCTTAGTCCCTCGCTCTTCAATGCATATAAGACTCTGCTGGCCAACACTGTCAAACCTCACGGTCTCAACATATTATCCTACGCAGACAACTCCCAACCCATCCTCTCTCTCACCAATGATTCTTCCACCACCAGGACCAACCTCGACAGATGCATGACAAGTGGCACCGACTGGGTGAAGCTGCCTGAAGCTGAGCACGGACAAGACTGAAGTACTGATCTTTGGCATCAATAGCAACACAAGGAATAACTCCTGATGGCCATCAGACCTAGGACCCACAGCCGAACCTTCTGATCACAACAGAAACCTTGGAATCATCATTGACAACAAGCTCACCATGAAACCACAGATCAAACCTGTCTCCTCCGCCAGCTTCCTCACTCTGCACATGCTACATAAGATCTTCAAGTGGCTACCCTTGCACATAAGTTGCACCATGACACAGGCCGTCATCACCAGCCGACTGAACTATAACAACATTCTCTACATAGGAATCGTCGCACACCTCCTACGGAGACTTCAAACCATACAGGACGCCGCAGCCAGACTCATCTTTAACCATTCGCAATGAACCCACATCGCACCCCACCTCAGGCAACTCCACTGGCTCCCCATACAGAAGAGATGCCAATTCAAGCTGCTGACCCACGCACACAAAGCTCCACACAACCAAGGACCCACCTACCTTAAACACCGCCTGAACTTCCATGAACCGTTGAGAAAACTATGCTCCGCCTCGCTACCACTTGCTCATACTCCCTGCATCTACCAAACAATTGGAGAATGTTCTTTCTCCCACATCACAGCAAACACCTGGAACAGCCTCCCCTCACAACTCCAGACCATCATCTCACTTCTGGAATCCTGAGGGGCCCACTAGACCCAGTTGTTTGAATGTGCCTCGAGGTGAGCCCATCGGGTGATTAACAGTGCTTTATAAATTCTGGTTGATTGATGGTGGACAAATCTATTCTGAATATGTTGATTGTAGTTTTGGATGAATAACTGAACCCATCCTAATGCTGTCCCAGATTGTCGACTTCCACCTTGCATTTTTTATATCAGTAACTATGGCTGCCCTTGCAAAAAGCTACTGAGAGATGAAGGTGTATTAAGTATGCATAGTTCTCCTTGTCAAGAGGACTGATCTAATCATTTACATGTTGGTCAAAATAATTTCTTTCTCCCTTATTGGCCATTAGCCGGACTGTAAACAATTCTGACATTCCAAATGCTCATGTAGCTGTCTAGTCAAATTACATTACAGGACTTTGCTTGGGTTCACAATGTTTGTAATGAGCTGCAGTTTGTCAGAACCTTTGAGTCTACATTGGATTTTCCCTGGAAGAATGGGTGGTGAAGTCCAGTTCCAAGGGTGACAGTACTATGCCACTAATGAGGGATAGAGTCACTAGACCTGTGATGTCAGAGGAAAGAGTTGGGATGTAGGTGTCAGACACCGTTCAACCAGTGTATTCAGTACTTTCATTTGGAAGCCCAACCCGGTCACTTCAAATTCCAAGTCCCAAGGACTCCAGTGCTTTTACAGTATTGAGAAATAAGGAGCTGTTTCTGCTTTGTTTATAAATGAGTCCCTTGATAGCCAGGTTGGTAGCTCAGTGGACTAAAGCAGCCACTTGAGGGATCGATGTTTAATCCCATAGACACAGGTTGCATCTTTATCGCCCAGGCCTTTCCTTCTTCCGAGGTTAGTAAAATAAGTACCATTGAGTTGGATAACAATAAACACCTGTTATTTTAGTACTAAGAGACTAATGATTTTGGAGAATATACGATTTACAAATAAACATGTTATATTATTCTTTTTATCATAGACTCAAATAGTTTGTGATGGTCTTCAACATATTCTGAAGCTATGAACAAAGGTCCATATTTACTAAAACGTCATGCAGCGCAATGCAGAAGGACAGCTTGCCATGCTGCGCTGTGTGACAGGGAGAGAGCAGTAATGTGCCATAACTACTAACATATGCCATTTTCCTGCTCTCTTTCTGAGCTGCTGCACTTGTGGCTGCCAAGCGCCAATGCAAGCACCCTTGCACCATGGTGCAAGGGTGCCTGCTTTACACCCAGGATTGTTTTTGTGCAGGAAGGGATATCATCCTGCACAAAAACAAATGACAGAATGCAACACACGTAGAAAGAGGAAATAATGAGGAGAAATAAGCTTACCATTCTCAGGTTTACTACGCTTAGTAAACCTGGGAATGTGCCAAAATTAATCGGTGGATGCATTGGAACACCAACACTCCACCCATGTAACACCCTATGCCACGCAGAAGCACGCAAGGTGGCTCTGCATGGAATAGTAAATCTAACAAGAGCCTGAGTTGCCTTGCCTCGCCTTGCATGACACAAGGGCAATGCAAGCCCTTGATAAATCTGGGCAAAGTCGTTTGTTAGTGTCTCCAATTGGTTAATCTGCATTACATGTTTAATGTGTCCCTCTTGTACTTTGTAGCCTCATAGATGTTTTTTTAATATTGTAATCTTATTTTGCATGCATGACTGCTTTTGTGTATTTTGTACTTTACCGGGTCTTCCTCTGTCTGACCAGCATCATTAGCTTTCTGGTTTTCCCGCTAGATCATTTTGGTTTCCTTATAGTTCATGCAAGGTCTACGTTGTTCCATTTGTTGGATGCTTTGCGCTCTTGTTTTACTTTACAGGAAGAATATTGAAAGCTTACTAGATTGTGCTAAAGGACTACTGTTTGCAATGCAGTAGGTCTCGCATTTTCTTGAGTTACAGCTATTGGCATTGTAAGTTCATAACTGGACTTTTCTTGCCACATAAATTGATCAACCCTGCCTCATAATTTTATCTTTTCTTGCTGTATAATGCCAGTGACTCAGCATTTAACTAAGGCACTCACATTTACCTTCTTTCTTTATCTTAAAACATATACAATTATCATATAAACCTTTATCAGAAATAATCTTTTGGCATTATAGTGTAATGCTCAAAACACCATATCAAAAATATCATTTGGGGCGGATTGGGGGGTGAATGGAAAGCGGGAGTCAGGAGGGAGGGAGTTGGGAGTAAAGCTGGAGAGGACAAGTGGCATAGTAATGGTGTCATGGGCCCTGGAGTAAGAAAGGAAAATGGTTGACTGCAATTTTGGTAGGAAAATACAGCAGTAATTAGAGTTAAGTGAGGTTCATAGGTCTCTGGGCCCCGGTGCCTCTGCACCTGTTGCTCCATTAATAACTAGGCCTCGTGAGAGAAAGCGGATGGGGCAGAAAAAGAGAAGAGAAAGGAAAACAACAGACAAAAGGAAGAAAGAGAAGGGGTCGCAAAGAAATAAAAGAAAGAAGGGAAAGAAAGAAAGAATGAGAAAATGAAAACTCAACTAAGAGAAGAAATAGAGCAAACGTGTGAAACAAAAGAAAAAAGGGAAGGAAGCTAGTGAACACAAGATAAAGAGGAAACAATAATGAAAGAAGTGTGAAAAGAAAGAGAGATGGTGAGAGAAACAAGCAGTGAAAAAAACCAGGGCATGTATCTACTGACACATTTCCCCCAGACACAGAATGGTAAAACCACTTTGACACTTCAGGTCCCAAAAAGTAACTTGTGGCTTCCACAAAAAGAGGGATTTATAATAAAACGTGAATTGACAGATAAAGATAAGAAAAACACCAGAGAAAGGAAGGAAGAAAGATCTAAAAACAAAAGTGAAAGGACATGTAATGAGTCAAAGAAAAGAGCAAATAGAAAATAAAAAAAACGGATGAAGGGAAGAGAAAAAATTGTGAAAGAATGAATGCCTGATGAAGAAAAAAGAGAGGAATGGAACAAGGAAAGAAATAACCAAGTTTTTGCAAGTTTGAAAGAGGAGGTACCAAGAGGAAGAGGGAAATAAGCTGGAAAGAGAAAAATGAATGAGAAAGAAAACATTGAGAGTAAACAGAGTAAAGGAAGGAATGGGGTGAGATAGGTGAAACAGACCCTCCCAAATAAAGATGGCAGCTAAGAATAGATTTAATTGGCTCTCCCACGTCCAGAAGTCAGAGTGTGGAACAGCTGGGGGGCACTACAGAACAGCAGGAGGTGCAATAGCAGAGTTGTATGTGAGCCACAATACAGCAATATTGGAGCACTTCAGAGCAGGATTGGGGGTATAGACAGAGCTGTATCCCGACACAGTCCTGGAATAACAGAAAAGCACCTGGTGAGGAATGAGAAGTGGAGCGCCATGTAATTCCTGGTATTAGAATAATGGGCCGCTGCAGGTTAGGGTTGAGGTGCACTGACAGAGATATATGTGGGCTGTAGTACTGGAATAGTAACGGGCACACAAGGTCAAAAGTGAGGTATGTTAATGGAGCTATGTGTGGAACCTAGTACTGGCGTACCAGTGTTGCTGAGTGTTAGCCTGGAGGTGCCCTGTTGAAGATGTGAGTGGGGTCCAGTATGGGAGTGGCACTGCCTCTGAACCACAGAAGTGAGGAGTCCTGAAGGGTTGTGTGTGAGCCTTAGTACTGAGAAGAAATGTCCACTGAATGTTAGAATTGATGGACTCTAGCAGAGCTGGGGTGGTTCCCATCAACAGTGGCGTTGGATGTTAGATTTGGTGTGCACTGGCTGAACTGTGTTTTGCTCTTTTGGGACCGGTATTGGCTTGGCAGTGGGTGTGGATATTAGAATTGGACTTCTGTATTGGAACTGTATGTGAGCGGGGTCCCAGTATAGGGAAGGAAGTGACCTCGCTGGGATTGAACTGAGGTGCACTGATGGAGCTGCACCCGAGGTCCTAGCACTGGAACAGCAGAGTGTACTGACTGTAAGAACTGAGGTGCTCTGGCAGACTGCGTGTGTGGGGTTCTGGCACGGCTGAGGGCTTGGAGTGTGTGAACTGAGGTGCACTGATGGAGCTGCGCCCAAGGTCTCAGTACTGGAACAGCAGAGTGTACTGACTGTAAGAACTAAGGTGCTCGGGCAGACAGTGTGTGTGGGGTTCTGGCACAGGCACAGCTGAGGGGTGAAGTGTGTGAACTGAGGTGCACTGATGGAGCTGCACCCGAGGGCCCAGTACAGGAACAGCAGTGTGTACTGACTGTAAGAACTGAGGTGCTGTGCCAGACAGCATGCGTGGGGTTCCAGCACAGGCACGGCTGAAGGGCTTGGAGTGTGTGAACTGAGGTGCACTGATGGAGCTGTGAGTGGGATCCCAGTATGGAGCAGAAGTGGAAACTGTTGCTAAGGATTGTGGAGCCCTGGTAGAGCTGGGTGCCTAAGCTATAAGCAATTACAAGCGATCCTCCGCCCTTGCTGTCAGCACACAGACAGGCACACTTGGTAAAGAAAATCCAAGCCAATGAAGAGCAGGAGCCAGGCAGCTGAGAGAGGGTGCAGAGAGCTCCCAAAGACCAAATGTGACCAAGCTAACATCCTGATTTATATCTTACTGTCCCCTACATACCAGATGAACAGGACAAAGCATAATTATACAGTAGTTGGTCCCTGCTCCCACACAGAATAAGGAAGAACAAAGAGGCATGACTGTTCACTAGAAAGCAAGGATTTTTAAATGACACTGAAACTAACAAATGAAATAGCTGGAAGCCCACAGAAGAAGTATACTTAAAAGTATACAAGAGGTTGTACGCTTACGCTCAACCTAAAAAGGACTACACTTACCAAAAGCACACACATTATTGTTTTAGATTGCTGCTTAGACAAATCCTTGTTAAGATGCATCAGGGCCCTGCCATGGTGGAAGGCTTCCTCAGGGCTGTTCCAAATAGAAGCCTAAAAATAATGTGTGTGCTGTTAGGGCCATTTCCATCCATGGTTGTTCTTAGAAAACAGAGAATATCATCAGCACCGAGGCTGTAATGTACAAAACCATGCGCAGCTAATTCAATTAGGGCTCACAGACTGTCAATTGTCTAGAAGCAATACAATACAGAACCAGGAGCTACAAAAATAGTTAATTGAACAAATGTGATAATCTTTAATCTGTTTAGAATTGCAATTATTATGTCATCATTTTTGGATAGTTTTAATGTTAAGAATGTATAGATATATAACTCGGAAAATCAAACCAGTAAAAACTAACAACCTGGTTATTTAATTGGCGCACAAGAGGTTGGCTGAGAATCCAAGATGGGCAGTAAGACAATGTATTTAGTGATTAAGTAATTCCTTTAACTCAGTCAAAAACAATTACCTGCTTAAGGATATATCAATTAACATTATGGCCACAGAATAACTAATAGTAGCCACCATGTGTTGCAGTTTAAAAAATGAAAAATGGTACTTTGTATCTGTTAAGCATTTCCTCACTTGGCAGATGTGGAAGCTCCAGTGCTTGTTTCCCACCCTACAACTTGGCGACTGCAATTCAGTGCTTTTCTTGGATGCTTTATAGGGTCTGAGCTACACTACCTCATCAGGAGGGAGGCTTAGTGACATTTTTCTGCACAAATCAACTCTAGCTTAAACTAATTTCGTATGTATTTTCTTTCAAACGCTCAGGCACTAGCTGTAGTGCAAGACT
Source organism: Pleurodeles waltl (assembly GCF_031143425.1). Lineage (NCBI taxonomy): Eukaryota > Metazoa > Chordata > Amphibia > Caudata > Salamandridae > Pleurodeles > Pleurodeles waltl. The sequence continues at coordinate 196,325,314 of NC_090440.1, read as the reverse complement.
TTTCAGAGACCCAATCGAAATTATATTTTGCTTTTTTGGGGGGAGCTTCTTTCGCTGTAAATGAAGCATCTTTTTAGGTCACTTGTTACAATATGGTGCACTCTTGTGGTTATTTGTGGTAGTGCCTTGATACAGGTGTCCATAATTGCCATAATGTACCAGTCTACATGTTCCCCTTATAATACAGATATACTTGCTAACCACTAAACTGTCTTGTGTATCTGGGCTACAATGTTGTCAAGATAGCATTGGTCAAATATAGAAGGCAGTCAGCAGTGTGTGAGATGTACATATGCTCATTTGGAGAATGCCTCTGTGATGCTTGGAAACGGCATGTGGCATCTTAGGCAGTGCATCTAGGCCTAGTGTCAGAGTTGTGCAGGTGTAGGCTATGCATCAATAGATAAAATATTCAGTTATTCCTATTGACTTCTCTCTGTTTTTCAAGACATATATTAAGAACAAGTACAACTAACAATGTTCCTCCATACACTACAACCCATTCCTCCCTTCTACGGACCTTGCAGCCCTCTGTCCAGGCCCTCTTCTTGTTACACACAGACGAGACAACACACTACCCACTGGTGCCCACTGGCATCAATCGAAGCTGTTCTTCAGACAGTGGCTACATTTATCACCAATTAAAGAAGGTTTGTGCACTCTCCAGTACCTTGAAAAAAACTAGATTGCCTCCCTCTCCCTGTAAGAATCCACTTCAAAGTTTGTTGTGTGACCAAAAGGGTACTCTAATTGAGTAAATTGGACTAACTTGTCCATAAACTGTCTGAAGGCAACCGCATAGGGCCAGGCTGTCCATTTACCCATCAAACATTTCCCCAGGGGACTAGTTTTTAGGTTTCGGCTAGACAGAGCATGGGCTGTCTTGAATTCAATATGCAGGCTTCGGCCCTCCCACAGGCTTCCCATTTGCTGGCTCCATTGTTGCCCTCATAGTCTTTCTCCCCATTTGTCCATGGCATGCCTGCTTCATGCCTTTTCCTGTGTTTAGCCATCCCCGAAAGCATGGCCCAATTACTACTATCCATACACTGTTTCCATTTTAGGAACTGTTTTAGGAACCACATTTTTTTCTTTGTGAAAGAGCACTTAACACAAGCGCTCTTGTTTTCATTCGCTGAGATCTGTTGCTGTAAACAGGGCTGTAAATCTTGTTTTTAGCTTGTCACATTTGGGCATTCAAAGACCAAGGTCAAATGCCAGAGGTTGTTTTCAGAGGGCGCCTGTTTAATTTTTTTTCTCTGACTTCAAAGTGAGAAGCTTTTTTAAAATTAAAGTCCCAGTGCTGCTTGTTTCATGTTAGTTTTGGAAGCGGTGGTTAATAAAGCAGTGCTCCATGATTGGTTCTAGCGCAGCCAACGTGGACAGTATTTATCGTCTGCACGCCACACACGATGGTGCTGAGCCTCAGCTCTGGCTCCCTCACTAGCTTTTTGGCACAGCAGACACACTTCTATTTGCACAATTAATAATAAAATTAGATGTCGAGGTTGGTAGGAGAAGCGCTTTGTGTTCATTGTGTTGTTTTTTGCTGTGTCTGGTGTGTGGTTAGAGGGAGTTCTAGATGCCTTTGTCTGGAGAAGTGGTGTTTACTGACAGCCACTGAGAGTGTGTGTGCTGTGATGGGAGCCTTCAACATGGCAGAGAGATGTTCCTGTCTGCTGGTGCTCAGCTCAGTCTTTCTTTGCAACCTCTTTAAAGTCCTGCTCCTCTCTTTTCCCTATATAATAATTAAAACTGTCTGGGGGTGCTAGAAAGCTAAATACTTATGGTTCCAGGGACTAGGTTATTTTGTGCAGAAATTAACGTGGCTTCAGCTGCGTATTACAAGAACACATCTATTGATATCTGTTTGTATCTCTTTTCATGTGCTTGTCCGTTCTATGATGGTAACGAAAATTGCAAATGCTGCATCCCTCCATTTCCGTTTAGTAACATCATTCAAAGAGTTATATTCCGAATTTAAAAACAAAATCTACCCGATACTTCAATGAACTATCCCTAGTCAATGTAAATCCAGGCCATGTACATGCACTACTAGGAACAGGTCGCTTGACAGGAAACCTGAAAAACTCCTAAAGAACACATGCGCCAGCAGGCTTTTTTTTATATATTGACGAAGACTGAAATAACCTCCCTTTGCACTTCAGACTTGCTCCTTCAGTGATGCAGTTCTTGTAAGGTATAAAAACCCACTTCATTACAATTGTCCTTCTTAGAAATGGGGTTTCTAATTGTCTAGGGTATACACCAAAGTCAGGCCGAAACCACCACTCTAGTCAGGGCAAGTAAGTTACACACTAAAGATAACCTGTGCTCATCCCCTGGAAGCTTGCCACAGACTACTCCAGCTTATCGCCAGAGCTCATATGTAAAGAGTTTACACAACACAAACACACACACTCTGAGGACACAATAAATACACCACAAAAGAGACTTCATACCACAATATGTAAAAATATATGTATGTTGCATCTCGGGCATAAAACATAGACAAAGTGACCATATTCATCAATCACTGTATGCACTGTGTAAATCCTGCGTCAGTACTAATTATTTTGGTGAGGAAAGAATACCATTGTCAGGTATCACATTAGGGCATGAGACACCGCAAGTAGGTTATTGTAGTAATCACAGGAATCACCATGTACCACACATACTGTGCATGTTATACAATCATCATGATTGATTTGTTATCATGGCATGGCAAACATCCTAATGAGACACATTATGACATCACTCAAATAGTACTTGGGTTAATGGATATTGCAAGGCAAAAAACACATTTTGTACAGTAGTGCATGTAAGGCCCATACATTTAGAGAAAGCATGTATACAGTGCAATAACCTCACTGGCCATATGAGCAATCAAGACTGCAGGAAGTATGCAGTAGCCATCATTCTGTATGAGGTAAGCTCCTGCTACTGAAACATCCAATATGATCCTAACTGCCTAGATCTTACTAGGGCAACACAAATACTCAACTCATCCCATGTCACCATAACCATGGGGTCACTTCGCAATATGGCTAGGACACACATCAGTGCCCCATAGGTGGACCAGTGACGATAAGCCGACCCAGGGAACCCGGCGCTCTTATTCGGCTGATTATGATATCTCTGGTAGAGTCGTACAGTCTCCTATGGCAGCCTGGTGTTGCACTCGGGATCCCCTACCGGGGGTTCCTTTTCCTGTGGTCAAGCTGGAACAGGGCCCCAGACCCAGCGCAAGGTGAGGAGGGCTTAGGGGAGACACATGACAGGAAAACATGCTAGAGACCTCACTCGGTCCCTCGGACACACAGGCTGCTGACAACTACTCTCTACCTTCAGTCGCAGCCCGCATAGTGAGGGTAGTCGCCTCGGGTGTTAAGTGGGGCCTCTTATCCGGATCACGCTGAGCTCTCATCAGCCGTGGGGTTGAGCTCAGTGATCTGATGCTGGCGGTTGACCCTTGTCACTGAAGACAACAGACGGGTCGGTTGGTACTGGGCTGTCCTCACTCTGCTGGGGGCAGCCTAGCTGGCCGAGAGCCAACGTGCATCTCCTAAGGCTACCAAGGGGTCCTCCTCGGCCTGGTTGACTTGTTGCTCATTTCAACATGTATCCCCTGGCGGGATGGGCCAGGCCAGAGAAGCTTTCCATAGGGAGGTAGGCTGTGCCAGTAGTCGGGGGCTGCGGCACAATTCTTCTGTGAGATTCCGTGGGTTCCCTTAGGCGACGGGGTTGAAAAGGGAAACCCACACAGCTCCCCTCGCTGGTACCGGAACAGGCACCCTCCACACGCTGCTGCTGTTCAAATGAAGGGCAGCAGAAATCGCTCAGTTGAAAAAGAAGGAAAATTAGCAAGTGTTCACTATGCGCTACAAGCACCCATTAAGTAGAATTGTGAAGTGCTCACCATGCACTCGTAGCCCAAAGAAAGTGAGGTTAAAAAGCGCTCACTATGCGCTGTTTCACAGAAGGCTGAAGTACAAAACATAGCACTTACTAGACTCTATAGTTGCAAGGCCTGGGCAACAAATGAACAACTGATATCCCATGCTGGCCTCTGGGAGAACACTGAAGGGAATACAAGGCAGGCAGCAGTGTGCAGGAAGGCCAGCACATTTAGGCATGGAATGGCAGTTCCTCCTGGAAGTCAAGCAGTGCCTATGCATTCCAGAGTCAGGGAACAGGCAGGGATCATGAAAACAAACAGAAAAGCAATCCAGTGAGTCCTTTATGCCACCTAGCATCAGCAGATATCAGAGCAACCACAGAAGAGCAGTCCAGATGAGTCATTTGTGCAGTCCAGCAGTCCTCCCGACAGAGGTTCAGTCCCAGTCCCAAAAGTGCTCTAAAAACTATGGGGCCAAAGCCCCTGTACTTATACTCCAAATATGCCTTTATTCAGGGACTAACTTCAAAAGAGCCCTTTCAAGTGAAGCATAACACCCTTTCATCGCAGCCCTGTCTCCAGACATCAGTAGGGGGTAATCAGCCCATTGTGTCGGGCAGGACACAGCCTATTCACATGTAAGTTGTGAACGACCCTCCATCTTCCCAGCCCAGGATGATTATCAGTATGCAGATGCCTCTTCTGTCACACCCAGCCACTCCTGTGTGATGGATGTCTGGAAAGTATGCACCAAGTGGAGCTGTCACTGTGCCTCATACGTGGATTGGTATCAGGCTGCAACAAACTACCCACTTTCTAAAAGTGGTATTTCTAAAACAGTACTGTAAAATCCATCAACACCAGTAAGCAGGATTTCTCACTATAATTCCAAACATGCCAAACATGCCCACGCTACTCCTTACACATCAGAAATTACCACTTAGACATGTATAAGGGAATTTCCAATGCAATCCTACGAGAGGAGAAGCACTGCCAGTAGTGAAGAACGAAATAGGCTGTTTATCACTACTAGGACATGTGTAACACATAAAAATATATGTCCTACCTTTCACATACACACCACCCTGCCTATAGGGCTATCTAGCGCCTACCTTAGGGATCAGTTAGGTGTAGTAAAAAGGGAGCTTAGGCCTTGGCAAATAATTTGACTTGCCAAGTCAGTGTGGCAGTAAACTGTGAATTTAGGCATGACAGTGGCAGATCTGAGACAAGTTTGAAAGGCTACTTCTGTGGTGGTGCAATCAACACTGCAGGCCCACTAGTAGCATTTAATTTACAAGCCCTGGGAATATGGTATATGACTTTACAAGGGACTCACAGGTAAATTAAATAAGCCAAACAGGTATAAGTCAATTATACCAACTGTTAGGGGATAGAGTACATGCAATTTAGTACTAATTAGCAGTGGTAAAGTGCCCAGAGTACTAAAGCCAACACAAAGAGGGTCAGAAAAATAGGAGGAGAACGGCAAAAAGTTTGGGGGTAACCCTGCAGAAAGGGCCATTTCCAACAGTCCTCTACACTATACTGATGCCTCCACTCATCTGTCTCATCATATTGTGATGATGTGGTTTTTTTTTTTTTCTGTGCATTTGGTGTTGAGTCTGCTAGGGTTGCCACCTTTTCCGCTTTTTACCTGCCTGGCCAGTGTTTTTCTATTGAGGCCTGTAAAAAACAGATGCCAATCCGTGTGTCATTACAAACATATACAGGTCCTTATGACAAACATGTGCTTTCAGGCAAGCACTGCTGTGCATGTTTTTATGCTTTTACACTTTCTGAAGTGTATACATTTAACTCAAAATGTGTCCAGATTAAGAGTGCTGCAGACAGTGGAGCTGGGAAACAGAGGCAACTTCTGTTCAGTGTTCAGATCCATGCTGTCCGCATTGGAGAAATTCAACATTAAATGTATGTGCTTTTTTAAAGTGCGGTCTCATAAAACCAGACACATGCCACTGAGAAAGTACACACGTTTATGATACAGCCCCGGTATGTCCGTCGATCCTCAAATGCTAGCTATGTATCATGTTGCTAAGCAAAGCGCTCTATTGGCCTCTGGGGCGAGTTTGGCGCTTTTATAAATGCCCCAGTAAAATGAATAAAATAAACTCAAAGAATAAACATGCATGATTAGTGTTTTACATTCAAAATAAAAGGGACCGAACAGTGACAGGTCTTAAGTCCAGATGTATCATGCATTTTTGTGATGGCCATTTGCGATCGCAAAAATACATTTTGGTATGTATTAATTCCAATTTACGATTTGGTAACTTGATACTGAATCGCATATTGGAATTGCGACTACATACCGATTCGGTATTAGGAAGGGGTGTGTCAAGGGCATCCCTGCCTGATAGCGAATCGCAGCGGTATGTAGGAATGTTTTGTGACCCAAATACGGTCACAAAACATTTGCATTTTACCGCCTACTTCAAGTAGGTGGTAACCCATTCACAAATGGAAAGGGGTCCCTTCCCCTCTGTGAATGCATGCGAAAACATGTTTTAAGGGCAAGAAGTGGTCCATGGACCACTGCCTACTCTTAAAAAAATTAAAAGAAAACTTTTCATTTTTGTTTTGTTAAATGCATACCATTTTCCTGTAAGGAAAACGGGCTGCATTTAAAAAAAAAAGATTGCTTTGTTTAAAAGCAATCACAGACATTGTGGTCTGCTGAGCACAGCAGGCCACCATCCCTGTGATTGTAGCTATTCACAATGGGTCGCAAATTGCTACTTACCTCAAGAATATGAATGAGGTTGATTCGCTAAATGAAACTCCTGGAGTTTCATACATTCTAATAGAGATAACCTAATTGTGATTCGCAAAAAATCACAATTAGGCAATCACTATTTGGAAAATTGATACATCTGGCCCTTAGTTCTGATTTGATGTTGCAAGATAGTTCATTCAGGGGTGTAGCTGCAATTAGTGCAGCAGGTGCAGTGGCACCAGGACCCAGAACCCTAAGGGACTCATTGGCTCATGATAATTGCTGCATTTTACTACCTATACAGCAACCAAAGGGGGCAATTTCCTTGCACTAGGGCCCAGGTCAGCCTTGCTACGCTACTGATTTGATTCACACATTTCATTAACCTTCACAGATGACTCATAGCATGAAGTAAGGTAAACAAAGACACTGCTTGGCAGTGGCCTGTCTATTAGGGGCACTCTTTTATTTGAGGGGCACATATGTTATTTGAATCTGCAGCGATACTGGGCTAACCTACCAAAGTGTTAGAAGACTAAGACATTTTGTGAGGGGTGAAGGGCACCCCAAACCTTACAGCTTCTTGTTCCCCCTGCTGAGGGTGTAGGAGCGCGAGTTATGCTGACTGAACAACCCCGCTCCCGTAAACGTGTCAAAGGATTATACTGGAAATGTGCTAGGTCTGTGGGGTGTATTGCTCCAACACAGAGAAAATGAGCCGTTCCCCCAACTTCCTGCCCACATGTTGAGCACGTGATGCTAATAGCTTCCCCCAGTCCGCGTGGTCGAGGACTTTCTCACAGGAAGGTTTTATTTTTGCCAGGCCCTCTGTTGGTATTTCTGCCTTGGAGGCGGGAGATGGATCGGAAGCGTTCCTGTTCGCATTCAGCACATCCGCCTGCTGGGGTTCATGGGAAACTCAGTGTGAACAGGCCATGTCCTGGAGATGCCTCTCCGTACCTCCTTTGGAGACCGGAAACAAAGCACTTTGAAAGCAGAAGGCTGCTAGCTCAACCTGACCCCTACTTGGACAAGAGCGCCAGGGATACGCAAGGGACCGAGGATCTCCAAATGCTACAAGCGATGCTGGCGCGAGCCTTCTCTCTCTATTAGGGAAGCGCTGAAATTCTGGAAGCTGCACTCACTAGCGTACACGGACTGGCCTATCGGGCAATCAGGCAGTGTCGGTGGGTTAGTCTGCCAAATTAGTATGTGGAAAGGTTTTCTGGCTGTTTTGGGGCCTGTTTTATGGGCTGCTTGGCCCCTGTTTACTGTTGATTTCCCAGGTTTTAAAATAAGGACTGCCTGGAGCAAATTCAAGTCCAGGCAATCTTGATTAACTTGCAAAACTCTTATATAGCGTATCTTTAGAAGATAAAAACTGCCCAAATTTGAAAACCTGGGCCACTTTTTTTAGCTATCTAATTCAGTCATGGGGGTATTTTTATTTTGGTGCCTGGGCCTATTTTCTGTCCCAGTCCTACCTTGCAACTGGACTGCACCACGTTAATGATGACAGCATCTTCACACCTCTGTAGTATGGCGCAAAGCCTGAAGCATCTCCTATCAGCAACCAAATGTCATCAAAGCAAATATGGCAAACTTTACTGGACAGCAGATACCCCTTTCTAGTGACACTGCAGCATCATTCACCCAGCAGAAAGGCTGTGCAGCTTTAACAGCAGTTAGCTGGGTACACAGTCTATACCATTGTTTAGGTGTTCCTGGCAGCAAGAATTCTCCAGCTTCAACCAAGAAAGGCACTTGGTATGAGTAAATGTGAAGCTGGCCAGTCCATGATGTACTATGTTGGACTTTTGTAGAGGGATTCATGTCACACTAGTACCCCTACTAAGCCTTGTAGATGAAAGGAAGGGGTGGGTGCACAAGAGAAGAAAAGCAGGGTAAAAAGTAGTGCAGTTAGGGAAGGAAAGAGGGAGGAAGGGAAAATGGAAGGGTAGATGACGTGAGGGAAAGAGAGAGACCAAGAATGAGGTGCGGGCAAGAGCGAAGGGAGAAAACCTGACGATAAATCATCTTGCAGCTGTTTGAGAGCAGAGTTGTGTAGAGGAGAGTTTCTGTGGCGCACACTGACCACTTGAAAAATGTTACATCACATAGGGGTAATCACCTTAACTACAAATCTCTGTTTTTGATGCAAGCCTTAACTATGACATGGAGCTCTCTCGCAATACCAGCACTGCTTGCCCTAGGTGAAACCCATAAACAACTACCACATCCATAATGCAGTCTGTGCTATGACCAAAGCACACAGAAGCACACAGAAGCTGAAGTATTCATAGTGCGCTTGGATGAAGTGCGTGGTGTGAAGATTTAGAAGAAGGAAGAGAGAATCAAAATAATGACAAGTTGGTTAATTAAAGCATATCTATATATAAGGCACTATTAAATTAGAGCTATCTTTAGGTACTTCTTGTGGATCAGAAAAGATGAGAATTTAAGCTCGCACTGAAGTAGATAAAGTTGATCTCACACAGAGGGGTAAGAGAGAGAGTCTCAGTGGACGTAGAGCACCCTAAAGGTTGAAAATGTTTTGAGAGTGGAAGTTATGACTGACCAACCAATACCATGATCTGGAGGGGAAGTGAGTGGTAACTCTTGCTTTTCAGGTAGTGGAGTTAGACCTTTGCAGAAGGCAACAGCAGTTCACATGGAGTCTTATCTTATTAGATAGCTAATGCAAGCTTTGACCTGCTGCTGAGATATGGTTTCTTTTCCTTTGGCCATGGGCCATTCGTAGCCCACCATTTAAAGCTAGCTGGAACGGAGTGGACCTGCCTTTAGACAACCCCAGAAAGAGTCTGTTACAATAGTCCAAGCGGGCATCAGCAAACACCCCCATGTAAATATGCCACAGCCCTAAGAGATAACTTTCTGATAACTTTCACAAGCAAGAAATATCTAAATTAATATAATTTACTACCTAATTAGTTTGGATGTCCTACGGAAAGGATTCTGAGCAAAGAACCCACAATTTTGTTTTTACCTTTGTCTGGCCAAGAATGGAAGCAGTGGTAAAGGAGACTAGGGCCCTCATTCTAAGTCTGGCGGGCGGCGGAGGCCGCCCGCCAGACTTCCTCCCTCCAGAATACCGCACTGTGGTCGGAAGACCGCTGCGGCTATTCTTAGTTTTACACTGGGCTGGCGGGCGACCGCCAAAAGGCCGCCCGCCAGCCCAGTGTAAAACCCCCTTCCCACGAGGACGCCGGCTCAGAATTGAGCCGGCGGAGTGGGAAGGTGCGACGGGTGCAGTGGCACCCGTCGCGAATTTCACTGTCTGCAATGCAGACAGTGAAATTCTTTGTGGGGCCCTCTTACGGGGGCCCCTGCAGTGCCCATGCCATTGGCATGGGCACTGCAGGGGCCCCCAGGGGCCCCACGACAACCCATACCGCCATCCTGTTCCTGGCGGGAGAACCGCCAGGAACAGGATGGCGGCATGGGTTGTCAGAATCCCCATGGCGGCGCAGCGAGCTGCGCCGCCATGGAGGATTCTAATGGGCAGCGGAAAACCGGCGGGAGACCACTTCTGACCGCGGCAAAACCGCTGCGGTCAGAATGCCCTGCGGGGCACCGCCAGCCTGTTGGCGGTGCTCCCGCCGACCCTGGCCCCGGCGGTAAGGAACCGCCGGGGTCAGAATCAGGCCCTAGATTTCTTATTTTTGTCCTTGTTCAAAACAAGGCTTCCGCCTTCTGGTAATGACGTTTTACCCACCTGAGGGTCATACATGTTTTTATTACACAGCCAAAAATGGTGTCAAAATTCATCTGATTTCTCACCACTGGCCTTAAAAAGGAAGAATATAATCTACTTAAAAATAGTATTGCTGGTGTTGGAATGTAATAAGTAATGGAGAGTTCCATTTATGTTCCAACACAAGACAAGAAAGATGACCCAACTTATGTGACGTCTGTAGATGAACTGAAATGGTGCTCAAGTTTGACCTCTTTTGTCTTTTGACTCAAAGACCATGAGGCTTACCAGAGAGGTGTACTCCTAACTCCATTAGGCAAGGAAAGCCAGTTGACAAGTAGGTAATAATCCATCTGCTGAAGGTGCAGAAGGGTAAATATCCACCTCGCCTGTGTGATTGCCAATAAGAGAAGTACAACAATTGAAAGAAACGAAAATGTGCAACTCAATGCATGAAACTTTGCAGGGCAGAAAAACGTCTACTACATTAAGATAGGAGCCACAGAACAAACTACTACTTCAGATTAAAGAGATGGAGTTATTTGCAGCTCTAAGAATGCTAATGGCCTTACAGTGACGGTCATGTGTGCCAAACTAGGTCAGATTTACGCAAGCATGATCTTCAGGAAAACAAAGAAATTGACATGGCAGAGCCCATCATTTTCAGACAGAAAGCCCTAAACATGTAATATTCACCAAGAACAAGACCTAAACTCAAGTGCAGCTTGAAGGTCTGATCAAAGGAAGGACACTTAGGGCGGTACATCAAACACAATGTAGATGATGGGAGGAACCTATGATCATCACATGGTACCTGCTCTGTCAGTAGTATAACCTCAGCAATCAGACAGATGATTTATTACTGATGAATGGACGAAGAAACTTCCTGAAAAACAGTCATCTCTTGCAGGTAGTCACTAGGGGCCACCCCTAGTCAATTAAATTATTGCAGAACAGAACATTCACTGATATATGTTTAAACCTTAAATGTATATATGGCGTGAGGGAGTCCCTGACCTTTGAAAGGGCTCCTGTTCAGCCCAAGTCAAGCTCTCCTAACCAATCCAGACACTGCTCTCATGCTTTTAACCAGCATGAGAGAAGGGCCTGGATTGGATGGAGAAGGATGGCTGGACTCTCCTTCCAACAATGGAGGCCTGTGTTGCTCTTCACCCAGTTGTCTAAGACAGGTGGGTAGAGAGTTTGAAAATGCGTATGTCAGGCTAGCCGTCACAAGTCAGCTGGCCAAAGTGACATGCGCACTTTGGAGTGTTTGGAAAGCCAGTTTTTCAGTCCTCCATGCTGTCAATCAGCAGCAGAGGACAAGCCCCATATGTCTCTGGGCTTAGCACAGGCTTCTTGCTGCAGCATGCACATCGGTACAAAATAAAATAGCAATTCAATCATTTCAATTTTGTTTATTTCTGCGCAGCTCGCAAGGGGTGGGAGGGTGACGTTCCCCCGCCCTCATGAAGAAATCACTGCTGCATGCGAGACTCTGGGGCCCCTGTTCATATTCTGCAGGGCAGCCCCATCTTATTGCGTTACACCACTCTCCAGGCTATGGGTGTACTTTCCACCCAGTACTTAATTGGCGCAAGTGAATGCTCAAACGGACATCTTTGAACAAAAATAAAGGCAACAGAATTGCTTCCTGCTGACAGTTCTTACAGACTTCAGTGGCAACACAGTCTACTTATTTCAGCCAATATTTTTTCAGAAATGCAAAGCAAAGGCTGAAATAAATAGATCACGGCGGTGAAAGTCACTAGAGTGCAGTAAAACAACCAGCAGCAGCATTAATCCTGCCAAAACTCCACTCAAAATACCATGAATCCCCATCCCTGTCTTTCTCTCACTTACAGCCTCCCTGGCCTGCTGCATTTAACCTCGGGTACCAGGGAAAAACAGAGGCACCAGTAGCAGCTTTGGGCTTTCAAAATGGACTTCCAAGGCCTACCGTGAAAAAGTCTGGTGGAATAAAAGGCATGTCCAGCCCTGGGCAGGTACATCACTTGCAATAGCAGAGCACCATGTCCTAACATACAAAACAAGTGGTGTTTGATATCATTAGATTAGCAGAAACAGTGACAACTGAATCCAGGGGCGTAGGTGGTCTGCTTCACCCTTATTCTATGTATCTATGCCGCAATTGCCCATTTTCCTATTTCAGTCCTGTTTTTAAGACTATTCCTGCGAGAACCTCCTGCTTCCATCTTGGGAAAGGTGAGCGTGCTCGCAACTCTGGTCCTGTGTTACTTTCAGCTTTGAGAGGTGATAGTGGAGGAAGCGGGCAGCGAGAGGGATAGAAGTTGGCAGTGCCAGGGGGAGAAGTTGCAGCGGCCTCTTAAGCACAATTTTGGGACACACTCCTATTTTCTTACAAATAGCAGGTACTGCAGTGATTAAGATTAGAGCGGCAGCAAGTCCACACAGAAGACACATCGGTTGCATGCCAAAGGCAAGCCCATCTCATCACTGTGTATAGGGATATTCGCTGTCTAACCGGGTAACGGATAAATTATAATTGTGCTGTAAATTTAATTGAAAGATTTGCCATTAAGTCCCTTGATTAAAATAAGTCACGCACAGTGATAACTTCACAGATAGAATGTTGCGTCTCAGACACTCAAATGGAACTTTTTTGTCTGGTTAGTGACCGCCTATAGACCATGAGTTTTCTGAAGCATTTACGAATCATGTGGATGATCTAGAAAATGACATGCAGTCTGTGCTTTTGTGGCCTTGAACACTTGATAAGAGTTGATTGATAATCATTCACTTCAAGAGTTACTGAGTATTATAAAGAGGATTCTGTTTCAACAGAGGCATTGCCCCACCCATAGGTTTGGCCACACCGGGATATAATTTACGTAATTCACCGTCATGAGGTCATGCACCTATTTGGCCCTCATTACGAAGGGCATGTTAATTCAGCTGGGGCCAGTAGCAGATGTTCAAAATCCGTAGTTCATCTGCAAATCTTTTGTCTGTAAACTGGAAACTCCACTTGCTAGCTCTGGGAGAAATGAGGAATAAGCAAGGGATTTGGTTGTGAAATTACTTATTCTCACGCACATCCCTCATTTCTAAGTGGACCCACTGTTTGTATCTCATAATACCGGGTAACTTAGCCCACTGGACAGAATGAGATCCTTTGTGATCTGATCCTTTGGCAATAGTCTTTGAGATTAATCTGACTCACAGGCAACACAATACATAACCACGCAAAGGTATGCAAGAGGTTATAGAAACATTTTTATGGCTGTAATTTAGAAACGCTAATGCATGTAAGGTTTAGTACTGGAAGTAAACTTTATATCTACTCATTCTGAAAACTGTAAAATGATAAATAATTGGACTGATAAGAAATGGTTGATGGTAAAGTTGGTGGAAGAAAAAAGGGGTAATTAGAGTGAAGGTGGCGTTTTTGAGCTGAATGGTAAAGATTTTACAAAATGTATTTGTATTCCAAGAATCGACCCAGTTAACTGGCCAGTAGCCATGTCTTCAGGTCATTCTGCAATCGAACATAGAGTGGTAAGAAGTTCCAGAGTTTAGCAGCTTGAACATTGAATGCCCGACCAACCAGTTCGAATTTTGCAGAGGGACTCACCTGCAGAACCCAGTGACCTGCAGAATGTAAGTCCTAAGCAGGTTGTTAGTGTCAAAATGTATCTTTGACCTCAGTGGTACACAAATTTGAATGTTATGCAGTGTTCCACAGTCTGCCAGTTGAGCAGAGCCAGCACAGAAGTTACACTCATCTGGTAATCAGTCTAAAGACCCCATTCTGCTAGTGCAACGTGATCTTAGGTAGGCCTATATAGGAATCACTGCAGAATACACATCACATTTTGCCCCAAAAAGTTGCAATCAGCGTTAAATCACATCACAAGTTTTGAATCTAAATTGGAAATAGTCCTCTATTTATTCATTTCACTAGTTAGATTACTTTTAAAACTCTAGTAATAGATTATTTGTGAGAAAGTGAGGGAAAGTGATTTTAATTGGTTTTATGCCGAATACCTCAGAGTGCATTTAACTGTAGTTAACTTCCTCTATTGCAGCCCTAGTTGGTGCACACCTCTCTTCACAACTCCTCCCGAGGAGCATCTACAATAAACCTTTGAATAGAATTCTATGATATAATCAGTATGGTAGTATCGAAGGCTCAAACCAACCAATCTCCCAACATAAAATAAATTTCCCTTTATTTTACAAAGCAAAATGACAAAGAAGGAGAAAAGGGAACAAATATATAGTACCAACTGAATAATGAGAATAAAGATATGATACTCTATATAAATTTAACAATCTAAACAAAAAATAAAAAGCTAAATAATGAATACCATATTAATTCGATATGGTTTTTGAAAATAGCATATGGTCAAAGAGTAACAATAATCACAAAAATTAATCCTCCAATTTTCTTGATTTAAGAAAGTACTCTTCCAAATCGTACTCAGGCGAACTTACACTTCCTATATTCTGCTGTAAGGCTGTTCTTCAAAAAATTCTTCAAAATTCTAAGAACTACTTCCAGTTTAGAATCATGCTCCAAATTTGTTATACCCATAACCAATATATTATCCTGGAAAAATATTAAATTTTTCATTTGCTTGAAAATCACTTATATCATAGTCTTCAGAACATTACAGCGTTGAGGCTGGACCAAGGAGAAGCTTTAGACCAGGGAGAAGTGTTTGGAACTGGTGAGGTCCATCTGGTGTGATAAACACTGTGAGCTGTTTCCTGTCAAATGGACGTTGATCCTTGGTGTAGGAAACCTGTCAATGAAAACGTTCTAATTTAAATCCCTAAAATCTATGCGTAATCTCACCCTTCCATTGACATGTCATGCTTCCACCGGGGTAAATCCCGGTCCAAAGATTCCAAAGTTTTGATGATCCAAGCCTTTTTGTAATTGTTCCAGCTCTATGATGACCTTCCTTAAAGATATTGATATGCTCCTTGTCTCATGCGCACATTACTTGGAATTTGATTTAAGAATACGTTTGTGTTTGAATCCATTGAATTTTCATCTTACCAGAAGTGACAGTTGGAAACAATTGAAATAAAAACATGCACTGTGCAACATCATCACCTCCACCTACCACTAAAACAGACCTCAGACTGTTGGGTGGATGCTCAACTTGGCCCATCCACCGAACACAGATAGTCCATTTATACAGTTTGCATTCAGCTTTCCGATCTTCAAATTAAAATATAAATTTCCTACAACCTAACATTTCGATAGGTCCTCTTGTGAAACTCTTGGGATTCATGTCTGCTGCCTTCAGATCCTTTCCCAAGATACTCATAAATTTTCTTTCCCAAACACTCTTATTAATAATGATGTAAAGGGAACAAGAATCAGCTTCTGTCTTCATATAGGCACCTTCCAACAACATGTCATATGTTGGTTTCCTCATCATGTTTCCATGAACATGCAAAACGTCTGCATTAAAAACACAATCAGCACAAGCATCCTCTTTACCAAAGTTTGTGATGTAATTTCTATCACTTGAATTCTCCCAACTTTCATTCACTACATATTTTACCTCATTATCCTGCCTCCTACAACAGACTCTATAAAAAATGTATCTTCACCCCACAATTGGTACACTTTTGGTTGAGTGTTGGACACTTGTTACTGAAAGCCATAGGCTCCAAACTTCCACATCTGCAAGAGTTAGCACACAAGTCATTACCTTTTGTTTTACTCCCATTTGAATCCTTAACACCTATACCCTCACTATTTCTGCCATAACAGTGTGTTCTGTCCACGCTTCCTTTAATCTTCCATGCTACATTTTCTACTCTTTTTAATTTGCTCACCACAGTTGTAAATTCTTACAATTCAGAACCCCATTAATATACAAACTTTCTTTGATGTTTGACCCAACCTCACAACTGAACAACTGGGTGGATGCAAATTAGGTCCAGCAGCATTGCAGTTGATGTACATATGAGGCATCTGCCCCCCTTAGGTGTACAGGCATATGAAACAGGAGAAACACCTGTGCCTGTAGAAGATAGCCTAAACTACTGCAGTGTGTGAGTGCTGCTGCTTCTCCACCTCCACCATGTGTAGGAAGAAATCCTACACATGGTATTGCACACAGAGCAAGTTCAGTAGAGTAGGAGCTTGGCACATTGCACAGCGCCTGCCAAGGTTTTATATACTAAAGAGCAACTCACAGCTGTGCTTCTATTATGTTACTCTAGCGAGAGGAAGTTGTTCATTCAAAAAGAATTCGACAGTTGGCTACTGGCACCAAACTGAACACTGCTTCTCACACATGATGGAAAAGTAAAGAAAACAATAAGATAGCCTTTGCTTGTATGGAGGCTACACTGACTGTAGAAGAGAAAATCAGAAATCCACAATGCCTTATAGAGCCAGTGGGAGACCAGTAGTGTGTGGTAAATAAATGTTGGCAGAGGATGCCAAAGGCAATCCTATCTGTGCTCTTCCGCGCCTGGACCACACCCAGCGCCAGGAACACTGGCCCTCTGCCCACCCACTGGTACTCCACCACCAAGCTTTGTGCCCTGGACCCCAGACTCCACAATAACTGCTGTGCCGCCTCACACTTTTCAACCGAAGGACCCTTCATCTGCCGATGCTGCCACTTCTCCTGCAACACAGCTCTGCATGCCCACACAGGAACCCTCACCATGCCCGCCCGGAATACCACGCACACACTGGAACTACTTCAGTGCATCCTGCTCAAAGCCTGATCCTTCTGCAAACATGCCATGGAAATCTAGGACACCATCACTATCCTGTCCACTGATGCAATCTTCATCACCAAAACCTGGCTCAACCCCTCCTCTACCATGGACATCGCCACTACAACACCGGACGGATACAATAAGATACACAGAGACCGCTCTAACAAAGCCAGGGGAGGCATGGCCATCATCCATAAGGAAACTATATGATGCATCGCCACTGAAGAGAACTCCACCCTTCTCAAGGAACACTTCATCTTCCAACTCCTAACCAACGCCAAGATGGCCATAAGCTGTACCCTCGCCTACAGACCCCTGGAGCCTGGCCCGCCTTCTGCATCGCCAACTCCAACTTCTTCACTCCTCTAGTTATTGACTCTAAGCACTACATACTACTCTGCGATCTTAATTTCCACCTTGATGACCCAGACAATGCCAACTCCACCAATCTCTTGAAAAGCATAAGCAACCTCTGCGTCACCCAGCTGGTCACTGACCCCACACACAGCACAGGGCACACACTGGACTCAATCTTCACCTCCAGCAACAGAGTTAAGCACAGCCACGTTAATGAACTTGCCTGGACCGATCCTGCCATCGTCTAGGTCACCATCACTGGCTCCATAGCCACCTCCACCAATCCGCGCAGCTCCTCTCACCACACCTGGAAGAAGGTGACTGAGACCTAGTGGACACAGGCCCTTAACACCATCCAGCCTGAAGCCCCATCAGACCTGGAGCAGGAAGTCCAGAACTTCACCGAATGGATCACCAAATGCACCTACATAGTCTCCCCATGAAGCCAGCCAAAACCAACAAAGGCTCAAGACAAGCCATCTAGTATACCCCTGAACTCAGAACCATCAGGCACACCTTCAAACAATTAGAGAAGCAAAGGCACACCACTAAAAACCCCTATACCTGAACTGCCTACAAAGCAGCCCTCAACAAATACCACCAACGTATCAAAGAAACCAAAAGAGCAGCTCTCACGAACCGCATTGAAGCAAGCGGCAACTGCACAAAGTAACTCTTCAACATAGGGAATACTCCTACCCATCAGCCACCGAGAACCCTCTTCGCCCTTCACAAAAGCTCTGCGAAACCCTGTTAAACTACTTCCGTAGCAAAATAACAACGATTTACAGCAACTTCGACCCACAACCCTCCAGCTTCATCATCAACATCTTACACCCACTTCACACATTAACCAAACTATCACCACTTGGACTTCACTCATCATGCAGACCACCTCAGCCATCATGTCCTCCATCCACCCTGAAGCTCCCATCAACTCCTGCCCCTACCACTTTTTTAACCTCGGATCCAAGGACATCTGTAGGGAACTCACCAACATCCTCAACGTCTCCATCACCTTGGCAACATTCCCTGACAGATGGAAACATGTGGAGGTCAACCCTTCCTGAAACACCTGGAGAAAAACAACATGCTTGAGGCCTCCCAATCCGGCTTCTGCACCAAACAGAGCACGTAGACGGTCTTGATCGCAGCCACTGATGACATCAGAGTCCTCCTCGACTTCGGTGAGACTGCAGCCCTGATCCTCCTCAACTTATCAACCGCTTTCGACACGGTATCGAACCACACCCTCATCATCAGACTCAACAGCATAGGCATCAAGGGGAACACCCTCAAATGGATAGTATCCTTCCTCTCTGGAGGAACACAGAGAATCCACCTGCCACCCTTCACCTCCAAGCCAAAGAGCATCATCTGCAGTGTACACCAAGGATCGTCCCTCAGCCCCATCATACTGAAACACTTATATGACCCCCCTCGCAGACATGGTCAGAACCCATGGAATCAGCATCATCTCCTACGCAGATTGACCCCTCCACCACCAGAACAAACTTCTGCTACACCATAGTGTCACTGACTGAATGAGAACCAACTGCCTCAGTCTCAACTTGGACCAGGTGGAAGTACTGATTTTTGGGAAGAACACCTCCCCTTGGGACAACAGCGGATGGCCCTCTGACCTGGACCCACACCTACAACCTACAGACCTTGCCTGCAACCTTGACATCCTCTTACACAACAGACTCACCATGAAGTGCCAAATCAACGCAGTCACTTCCTCTTACATCCATACCCCCTCACATGCTCCATAGAGTCTTCAGATGGATCCCCACCAACACCAGAAAGACTGTCACCCACGCCCTCGTCACCAGTGGTCTAGAGTATGGCAATGATTTCTCTGCCTACATCTCTTCTCAGCTCCTCAAGAGACTCCAGATCATACAGAACACTGCAGCCAGACTCATACTCAGCCTTTACAAACGATCCCTCATCATGCCCCACCTCATGAACCTCCACTTTCTCCCCATCTAGAAGAAATGCTAGCTTACAAAGCCTTAGATGACCAAGGGCCGACCTACCTCATCCACTGCTTAAACTTCCATGAACATGCCAGGCACCTGTGCTCCTCCACCCTGAGCCTCAGACACACCAAAGCATCCGGTGCAACCTTAGTGGGGGTCGTTCCTTCTCTTATATCGCTACCAAGACCTTGAGGACTTACCACTCCACCTCTGACCAGCTCCCACCTTGGCAGACTTCAGATGCATGCTCAAGACCAAGCTCTTCGACTATACCTGCGACATCACCAGCACCCAGATTCCCTCAAGGGTAGCAGTGTGCTCCACACAAATACTGATTGATTGATTGATTGGCACTCAAGCAACATACAGGGTAAAGAGCTCTGCTACGCCTGAAATGCAGCTAAAGAGCTCTGCTACGCCTGAAATGCCGCTATATACTTTTAAAGTAATTACATTATGAAGATATAAAAGTAAAGGGACTAAGGAAGCTGAGAGTCTCAGCAATGTCACTAGATGGGTTTAAGAGTTTTACAGTATTTTGCAACTTTTTTTCAAGCTGAGTTTATTAAAGGGAGAGAGGGTGTTTTTTCCACCAACCCTGATGGATTTAGATTATGGTCACAGGATGCTTGCCATTTAGCTTCAAGATTCAGGTTTAGGCCAAATCTAATCCCATCCAATCTAAAGAGTAAGCCTTGGAATTCCCTGTTTTATGTACTAGGCATAGCTGACTGTATAGGCTTCCAAAGTCCCTGAAGTAAGAATCTTTAATTTTGGGTACCAAGCTACTGAGTATATTTAAGGTAAAAATCTTTAATCTAAGTTCCACTGCAAAGGCTCAGGTAGATTCTATGTTAAAAGAGTCTTCAGCTATGATCACATCATTCAGTTATCACCTTTCAGCAGAACTGCCAACTTTGAAAATAATTGTACTGTTTCAAACAGGGGTCTGGGTTAGGGTTGAGACTTTGATCCCATCACCACCTGGCCAACAATGGAGGACTCTGAGCTTGGAGCATGGATCTGACTGAGCTGACCCTCCCACAAAATAAAAAATAACAAAGGGATCGTAAGCTGTTGAAGTCCTGGAGGGTTGTAAAACACCTGATGGACATCAGCTGGCCAGAGCCTCCAAACATGAGCTTGAAAGCTCCGGTCTGTGCAAGGTTTTCCAGGTCATTTTGTGTCACCATGTGATATTGGCTCTTCACTGGGAAGCTCTGTAGTTACAGAAAAAGGGTTACTTACAGTATTAAACATATATGCTCTGTTTCACAAAGGGTCTTTCGACTCGTAATGTTACTGGTGCAGAGTCTCCACACTCGCGGTGTACTCTATGCACTCGTGGTGGAATCTCCACGTTGTGCACCTCAGGGAGTGCACCAAGTGGAGATCCAACCATCAGCGTGGTGATTCCACCACGATTGCAGAGACTATGCAGTCATAGCATAGAGTCTTAAGTACCTTTGTGACTCAGGCCCAGAATGTGAGGACCAATCTGCAATTCACATGAGATCCTTGAGAGGAGCTCTCAGGGTAAATGGAGGACATCTTGCCTCTTACTTCTACAAATGGAAATGTCCATGCCTAAATCTAGTAGAATCCATTTGATCTGTATGCCCAAAGTAGGAGAATAGATAGGTCATAAAGGATGAACAATTGAAATCAAGAGTTGGCCATAAGAGACTCTGAAGTAACTTTTTTCATAAAAGTGCAAAGTGTTTACTGCATAAAGTTTTAGACCACCAGGGAATTCTGGACTGGTTATCTACCTAGACTCTTATTTTGTCCTTTTGGATATCACGGAAGTGATTCCACCCAACTGCCTGAGATGTATCATGAGGTGGGCACTTTCAT
This sequence comes from Pleurodeles waltl, assembly GCF_031143425.1. Lineage (NCBI taxonomy): Eukaryota > Metazoa > Chordata > Amphibia > Caudata > Salamandridae > Pleurodeles > Pleurodeles waltl. The sequence goes on along the minus strand of NC_090440.1, from coordinate 196,304,024 downwards.
ACATACAATAAGGGGATGTCCTGAATTCGACAACCTCTGGAGGGGAATAATCAAGGAGCTGAAAGCTGTTCTGGACCTGGAGATACCGGGAACATCTCAACTGGTAATACTAGGGATCCCGTGATGTAGATATACCGCATAGACCCTTGGGATTCTGCATGCCGGAGTTTATGGTGGCCCAGAGAGACATGACCAGACTATGGGGAGGGGCACAAATCCCAACCACATCAAGATAGAAAGAGGTCATGGATGTGTGCATGGAAGGGGAAAGGCTGTTATTTAAAGGCAGGAAATGCCCTAGGAAATTTGATAACACGTGGGGACCATAAAGAGAGCATTATGGGATTGATGTGTTGCAGAAGCTTGGAAGGGACAATCTCCGGGATGGATGACATGAGACCAGCCCAAACAAGGGATAGCGGGGACACATAGAGAGGTGGGGGGAGTCTCTAATATACAACCATGACTTTATCCAAATGCATAACCACAATCACCAATACAATTAACACAGGGAGCACTTGCACTTTAGCACTGGTTAGCAGTGGTAAAGTTTGCAGAGACAATAAACCAGCAAAACCTAAAAACAAATAGGAGGAAGAAGGCAAAACGTTTGGAGATAACCCTGCAAAAAGGGCCATTTCCAACCCACTATATACTGTGTTTTGTGCCTTTGAAATCAATAAAGAAGATTTTGTTTTAAAAGAAAGTGAGTCCAAACTAAAAAGAGGAGGAAGGGCTACAGATTGGTGCTGGCAGGATATAATTGAGGCTGAATCACAGTAGTAACACATAGATTCTTCTCGGAGCACATGCACCATGTCTAATCGCCTTAGGGAAGAAAAATAGCATTCACGCAGGTGCCTGAGGGAAAAAAGGATAAAACATGCTAACACCTGAGAGAAGGGGGACGGCAAATAAGAGGCGGTTCTTTTGATTTCATATATGTGTATATGGTCCTCCAGACTGACTGGATAACGCATCATGGATGCTGTAACTTTTACTTATGTGTTATGGGTATTTCAGGTCTTCAATATGTTAAACCGTTGTTATGTTTTTCTTACATGGCTGCTGAAATAAGAAAGGAAGAGAATGCATAATCAGAGTCTCTGGGTCGGTCATAGAACCTATTATAATAGGACGTAGATACTCAAGTTTGGCAGGGCTTGGTCTGATATGTGCCTCAGGACTATATTCAAATGGAGACCTTTTTCCGTATTCTGGGGTCCTGCACCACCTTCATCCTTCTGAGAGAGAGTCAGGCATAGTCTGGCACCTGTCATAGGTTTCTCCTTAGAAACAAATGAGAACATTCTCATCCTTGCGATCTAAACTGATGAAACCCTTCCTAAATACCTGAAATTTCCCTGCAATCTAGGCTCGATAGTTGCGAGGTGCAGTGTTGCCTGTCTTTGGGAGGCAGTGAATCCACCTGTGCTAGATTCAGGGAAAACAAACATGGTCTGGTGCACATAAACTAAAAATATGCATAGATGGATCAAAGGTGCTCAAATAAATATTACAAGGTGTGGGACCAGGAGGGATCTATAGAGGTTTGGCATGATTTGTGTGCAGGGACTGGGTAACGCTTGATGCCTCGGTGATGGTGCACTGCCCCGTCTTTGCTGTAGTGTCCTACTGTTTATAATGCAATGGATAGTTCCTGATGCCCTTGAGTAACAAAAGACACAAACTGACGGGTCTTTCTTCTGTGCCTCTATTTGTTTGGTAATAGTGACAATTATGTTTTGTTTGTTTCGTTGTTTATGAAAAAACAATCAAAACAATTTAAAAAAAGCAAACATCTACAAGTGTAGGACTGCAACTTGCAAACCGTAGAGTAGTGGATGCACAGAAAGCCTGAACTTCATGCATGTTTACACCTCCTTTTCTAGGTAGTAGCATCTTCTCATTCGGCTTCTACCATCACCACTATATGAGCGACACTCAAATATTCTTCTCTTGGCATCTTTTCCTCCCACCTCCACACTTGAAAGTCTATGGAATAGCAGTTCATCAATGGACATCACTTCGTTTAAAAATGCTACTTTCCTGTAAAATGGAAATTATCTACATCTGTTGACAACTCAGATACTAATTCTCACCTTTCAAAATGGTCATGAATTTTGATAAATGCGCCCCATTTAACCACCTAAACACACAGGGCCTGATTTCCAAAGTAATGTACACTTTTGGTTAATTTACACTTTGGAGTAAGTTTACTACTTTTCAGTATTCACAAACTCCAAGTGCAAATTTAAAACAAAAGTGTAAGTTACATGTGACCACCCGCGGAGTATAACAATTGGCTTACTCTTGTGTGAGTGAGTGACGTACCTCCCTCAACCCCTCTCTGCATCTCCCTAAACCCCTTCTTCCCTTTCTAATCCCATCCCCATTTGGAGTAAATCTGCTATTCTCCCCACCCACATATACAACGAAAACGTATACTGTGTGCAGTCAGGGCAGAGAACTCCGCACACACAAGTATAGGCAATTGCGGAGGCATAAACTCCACACATAGGGGCAGATTTACAAGAAACTGGTGCATCAGTGTAGATGTGCCAGATTTCTTGCGTCACCCCTCCCCCACCTAAAGACATCATGGGTGCGCCATGTTTACAATACGGTGCACCATGGCGGTTGTTAGGGCAATAGCTTCAGAATTTTGTATGCTATTGTGGCGCTTCGCTGCACTAGCGTAAAAAATGTTGATGCTAGTGCAGCAAAGTGCAAGGAGGCCCGAAGGTTTCTATGGGTGCGTCATTTTAATCAAAAACAAACAGGAGAGGGCTATTACATTGGGAGTGTTAAAGGGTAGTTGGTCCTGTGTACGGTACTCCAATCAAACTTAAAAAAAACAAGGGTACACAGTTCCAGACAGTGAATTATTTATAAATGCAGTGAATAGAAAATAGATCCTGTGAGTCTGCTTTCTTTAGAACAAGAGCCCTCACTCACCAATTGGTGACATGTTTCATCATCGGGCTTTTGCTCCTCGTCAGGCCTGCACTGCAATGCCTGATGGGCCCCTCACGGGGGCTCTTTGCCGGAGATCTTTTAGATATAGAAATGCCGATCGTTGAGTGCTGGAATGTGGGATTGGTATAGAAAGATATGAGTGTGTGAGATTAAAAATGGCTAGAGGTCTGCAAAACTCATATTTAATCAAAATCTGACCCCTGTCATGGTTAAAAACCGTAATGTGGGGAAAGGATTAGTACTAATGTATAATCCACCCTCAAAGGACAAAAATTAAAGTTAAGTCTATAGTCCCTAAATTCAGAGAATGTTAAGAATGTCAGTACAGAAATCCCTATACTTCTACCAGAAAGGTCAACATGTTTCTCGCATATAAAGTCATCTAAGATCAGTGCAATTCGTCAAGACCAAAACGTCCCTAATCCACATGTTATAATCTAATTAGTAATCAAGTCATTTCACAGAAACCCTCCTTGTATTAAAGGATGGGCCTCATCGGAATGGCAGCAAGCATCAGTGGTCCGAACTGGTCTAATTAACCCGCTCTTCAGATCCACAAGGTAGTATGCACCTACCCCTGCTCCGCGCTCCCGGACGGTCCTGACGAATCGCACTGATCTTAAATGACTTTATATGCAAGAAACATCCCCATATTACGGTTTTTGATCATGACAGGGGTCTGATTTTGATTAAATATGAGTTTTGCAGACCTCTAGCCATTTTTAATCTCACACACTCATATCTTTCTATACCAATCCCACATTCCAGCACTCAACGACCGGCATTTCTATATCTAAATAATCTCCGGCAAAGAGCCCCCGTGAGGGGCCCGTCAGGCATTGCAGTGCCGGCCTGACGAGGAGCAAAAGCCCGATGATGAAGCATGTCACCAATTGGTGAGTGAGGGCTCTTGTTCTAAAGAAAGCAGACTCACAGGATGTATTTTCTATTCACTGCATTTATATATAATTCACTGTCTGGAACTGTGTACCCTTTGGTTTTTTGCGTCATTTTAATGCCTGCTTTGAGCAGGCATTAAAAATAGCACCAAAAATGGCACAGTGAAATATTGTAGATTTCACTGCTCTATTTTTGCGGGCCACAACACAGGGGAACGCCCCCTTGCATACATTATGGCTGTGCCAGGCATAATGTGGCTCAAAGTAAATATTTGTAAATATAGCATGGCAAAAAAGCCTTACTAATGCCATATTTGTGTAAAAAAATGACGCTAATGTGATGCAGGAAGGCGCTAGGGGCCTGTAAATCAGGCCCATAGTTTGTGAATAGCACGTTGTAGTGTGTTTTGTACTACTACATAATGTACTTCACAGTGCAGTTTGTGAATCCGGCCCTAAACCACTGAACCCTACCAACACCAGGTAGACAGGATATGTCCTCAAAAGAGGGTCCTACTTACTCTTCTGACCCTGGTCTTTAAAGCTATCCATTGCACTGCTCCAGCATACCTCACTCAAAGCCTCACATACTACGCCTCAGCTCAGTCATTAAAAACCCTCTTCCTAATCCCAATCTACCATATGCCATACTGAGATTCCAGCTAGTAATCCTATTAGGACTGTGTCACTGGAATTCACTTTGAACGCCCATCAAGCCACAAAATACCTCTGCTCTGAGTTTTTAGGGTGTTGTGGAACCCTAAAAACTCAGCTCTGTGGCTCGAGTACCAAAACAATTAAAAACTACCAACAAACTACCAACCTCTGCCGTCTTCTATATTTCATTTCACAACCCCTCTTGCATCCCAAGCAAACATCCTGTATCGCATACATAAGTATCTGTTTCAGTAGTAAATGTGGGTAGAACTGGAAAGAGTTGGTGTGGAAAGAGGCAGACTTACTCCACAAGGGAATGAATCAGAGAGGAGTAAGAGGGGTTTAGAGAGGGGTAGGAGAGGGTTTAGCAACTCACACAACAGTAAGAGAATTGCTATACCATGAGAGTGGAAAGATGTAATTTACACTTTTGTAGTACATTTATGCTTAGAGTTGGAGAATACTGAAAAGTAAAAAATTTACTCCAAAATGTAAATTACTGAAACGTGTGAGTTACCTTTGTGAATTAGGGTATTAGAGTTGTCTTGTGTTGCATTATATCCTCCACTGTCCTCAAATCTAACGTGCAGCCATTAATGAGGGATTCATCTGGTCAGAAACAAGATAATTTGGGTTAACCAACAAAAGAATAACCGTAGTAGGCCTTGTTAAATGAGCCATCTAATTTTTTTATAAGGTACGAGAAGTTAGGTTTAAGAAACAAGGTTGTGGTTTTATACCTGTTTTTCATGGTGTTTGTTGCAGTGCTACATAAATATTTGCTACTCAAAGAAAACATCAAAAGAGAGGTTATATTGTGTTGTCCTGTGCTGTATTGCATTGTGTTGACCTCTGCCAAGTTGAATATGTAACCAGCAGAGCATGGCACTCGAATACTATTAGCTGAGTTCTACATATTTATCACTTCATCAATTATTTTCACCCATTATCGTTGTTTGCATTATTTTTGCTTTTTATGATCTGACTTGACAGTGCAGCAGTCATCAGACAATTATGTGAGCATCACTAAAGAGGCGCTTTGACTCCGCCCAAATGTTGGGAGCCAGGACTACATGTTTTGATTGGGCAGAATTTGTGCTCGTCCACAAAAAAGTGCTTGCCCTATATCGGCTGTGAACACTTTGTTTATTTATCCACCTACCTAAGCTTAACATTTCAGAAGCACACACATGTCATTGAAATTCTATTAAAGTATCTTAGATAACTAGATAATTTATGTTGTTTTTCTCTGGGAAGCAGCACAGATGGGAGGGGCAGGCATTACCCTACATGGATTTTTAGGTCTGACTTGGCAGCATGTTACCTAACCTTTAACCTACACCAATACATTCTACAGCTCTTTGCTTCCACATAAATACAAATCAAATCCCGTTCTATTTACTTGTAATGCTTCATATTACCATACAACATTCCTTTAAAGCTGGACCTATTGGAATTGCCAATGCTTGTTTTGCCTTCAAATTGGCCATGATGCGAACACAGTACTGAATCTAATTCATGATCCACCTACGACAGCAGGTAAATACGTTACCAAATCCAACCACTTACGAAATATCCAATACATGAGCCAGAGATGGACTAAATAAACATCATAACTATATTTATTGAAACACCTATGAACACCGCTTGCAAATAAAGCATCTGTTTGACATTTAGATGCTAGCCAGCGCATGCACACAGTGCTAGATTTGTTAAAAATTAAGTGCCTGGGCCCAACGGCACTTCAAAGGAGTCTACTCCAGCTAGCACCACCAACAACCCTTCCACTGCTGCCGAATGTCAGTACTACCATTACATATGTGCTAGATCTCCCATTTTTAAATAAACACTGTGCAGATAAACTCAGCTGAAGAAGAGACACACAGCACCACCAAGTAGTATAATCCACTAATAGGTGTTTAGAAATAAGTGCTGGTGCTGAGCACCTGAAATCCCAGGCACAAATTAAGCACTGATGCACAATCCTAATGAAATTCAGCCCTCTACTGAGAAATACGCACTAATATGAACCATGCAGAGAATCTAAAACACATTTCACCATTACACACACACACACACACACCACACAGCACCCACCCCCACCCCGCCCCCAGAATTAACAATTAACATCTGTGCTACATATAGTAACCAAATCTCATCTGTGCACCACTTGGAAAGAAAATGAGTATACAATACAACACACAAACCTAAGCTCCACCAAGTGGGACACTACACAACATTTGGTATTATACTCCTGCACACCCATCCTGAAAATAGCATCATTTCGCCAGTTAAACGGATTGATTGAATCCTCTTAACTGGCCTGAACACACATCTGTAAGACATTGGAATAGTGAACCATGAGCACCAAGCACACACACATTCCAACGCATGAGCCACTTCCACACAGTCCCAGTAAACATCTGCATGACATTCGGTAAGAGCTGTGAGTGTGGATAACTCATCTGTCTGACATTCGCAACACGCTACAAATGACAAACATCTGGTATCTGGTCATTTCTGTGTGTGCACCCTTTATACACACCAAAGTACATAGAACGAATACACATCTGTAGTTCATCAGAACAATCATACATGCACAGCTCACAAAGAATTCAACTAGTGCCAAATCTTTGCGCCGACCAAATACTCTTCCACATCACACAGAATTCAGCACACATTTCATCTTTAATCATTGACTGAACACTTAACTGTACAACATTCAGACAGGTCCACGTGGTGTCCTCGTTGACCTTAGGACACGCTGAATGAGTAGCACTTTGTATACACATCCATAAAGAATACATTATGCCACACACGTATTCAGATGCTTTTCTACAGGGCAGGGTGATATACGTAGAAGCACTCTTGTATGTGTATTTCTCACTTCTGACAATCTAACATACGCCATACTGTGCTACACATAACCAGATCCACCTGCCCCACACTGTTGCACAAACATTTTATTGATTTGGTTTTTTATAAGTCACTACAAACCACCTTGCGGGACTCTAGGACCACATCCTGAATACACAACCATTCCTAATTCGCACACAGTCTGACTAACCCATACTGTCAAAATGAATACACATCTAAATATATCACCTTTTCAGTCTTTCTGTTTGGTAAAGAAAAGAAGAATAAAGTGCAAACATCCATCAACATTAATTATAATTTTAAAACAGGAACGTCTGAAACATAGGGACATTGAAACGTTATACTTCTAAGACAAGGGGATGCTGCCAGAATGTGCTTTCTGTGTTGCTGCCACTGAAGCTCTCATAGGCCTGGGACCTGCATGAAATGTTATTAGAGCACATCAGATAATTAATTAGATAGTGACAGAGTGGGAACTAAAAAACTGTTTTGACATACAAAAGTGAGTAGGTCAGGGGTGTATTTGTGAGTCAACATTTTTAGTCTTTGCATAATTCACATCTCAGAAAGTTAAGAACAGGGTGTTTCAACAGTTGCAGGTGGACCCTTGCCCACAGTCTGCTAGGGTGAGGATACTAGAATCTATAGAAAATATACATCACATAGAAGCGAATAGAAATTAAAAAAAAAACCTTTGAGAGATTTTGTAATCAAGTTGTTTTTGGCGACAGGTAATTTTCTTGCAGAGGGGTATCTGAAGCGACGTTTACTAAAGCAGAGTGAAACCGACGCAGGAGTAAGGCCTTTGGCTCACTAAATGAAGAAGGCGGAGTGGCAGAGACACAGCTTGGCAGGTGTTTGATGGCTTTCAACAAGCTGAACAATTATGGGATTTAAACACTTGCGAGTCATTGGAACAAGTACAAAGAATATTTCTGAAATTAATCCTTCCCTTAAAAACGGGGTCTGGCATGTAGGTGGTCCTTTATGTACTTGGCATGAAGGGAACATCTGATATAATTAGGCCTCCCACGGTTATTATGGACAAAGGGCTGGGGACTCGTGTACATAGGTTTATTAGAATCATCGATTTATGGTTATTCTGATCCTAGACCTAGGAAGAAAGATGGCCTGGATTAGGCACCATTACCACAGATGAGCCTAAAGTGGCTGCATTCCAAATAACTAAGGGCCATGTACGAACACATTTTCCCATAGACACACAATTGGTAAAACCCTTTGATTCATCTGGCCCTAAGTGAAACACAATTCTCAGTAAGAGCTTGAGAAGATCAGTTGCGTGGTAGTTGTTCAACAAGAAAACTTACTATATCTAATTAGGTATGACAGGCTCTGGAAGTCCTTTGTCAAGTATGTGCTTAATTTATTCTGGATGCTTTTGTTCGGCTTCTCATTTCTTTTGCACCGAGTCCTTCGCCATCTGATCCTAATACTGCTTATGATGGCTTTATGTTTAAGTCAGATTAATAAGGCATTGCATGCATGCATCATGGCGAAATGAAATGACAAAAATGACACAATTTGCACCAAAAATCTGTTCCCAGATTCAAATCGGCCCTTAAACATTTGAAGTTCTTAGTCATGTCAGCTGAATGGAATTATCCAGCCAAGTTGGGCTCTGATGCCTTTGTGGACTTTAAGAATCAGAGCCTTTATCACCAGCAAAAAGCAAGCAAGAGCTAGAACTCAATTTTTTATGCTACTGCAGCACAAAACTGTCCCCCACCCTGTGCCGTATTTACAAACTGACGCAATGTCACCATTGCACCAGTTTGTAAACCCTGTGTCAGGTATAATGTATGCAAGGGAGGCGTTCCGCCGCAGGGAGGCCAAAAAAATGGCGCATTGAAATTTACAAGATTTCACTACGTCATTCTAGCGTGGGGAGGTGTTAATCTGACGCTAGGCTCTTTTAAATGGGCCTCCCAGAGCTTTGCTGGACTAGTGTCAAAATATTTGACGCTAGTCCATCAAAGCGCTACAAATGTGTCAAAAATGTTTACACAGTTGTGCTAAGGAGTGCCATGGTGTGGTGTATTATAAATACGGCGCTACCATGGTGTCGTTAGGGGGCACAGGGCGCACAAAGAAACTGGCACATCAGAGCCCATGCTCCAGTTCATTGTAAATGAGGCCATTTCATCTCTCTAACTGAATAATTGCAGCCCCTGGTAAATAACAACCCTCTCAGATGGATTCCTGGCTCACTCCGTTGGCAGATGTGATAAATGTGGATTTAAAATCAGTAGTGACATGTTCCTCATCCTCTAGGGAAATGCAATGGCTTTGGCTTGCTCTTTTTTAATCTGCAGCATGGAGACAACTACTTTCCAAATCACAGACACTGCCCTCCTGACCACAGATAACAGGGATCTCTGCTTCCTGATATTACTGGACCACTCTCGTAGCATTGTCACTGTTGACTAACCTTCCCTCAGTGTTCCATCTTGTCCCCTGTTACCTTCAACCTGTACATAAGAACACCTTGAGGCTCTATTAACCAATAACATCATTAACAGTCACCAAAATTTTGATGGAACCAACTGGCATAGGTTCTTTCACATGGGTAACTCCAGGTTCAAGAAGATCTCCATCACCAGCAGAGCCCCCAATTTTTCATCTTGTCTCCCGTCATCTTCCGCTTCATACACTAGAACAACTCACACGCTCTCTTGAAAGTCTACTCAACGACAGACAGACAGTGTTTTAAACACTCTCTGTACTGCATCCCACGTGCAACAGCACGTCTCAACCAGGGCCTGGGATAACCACATCATCCCCATCCTGATGTATCTTGCCATGCCAGGACACCATCAGGCTGGAGGCAAAGTAGTGTAAAAAATGAGAAATCCAGGCAACAGGCCTTCTCCATCCATGCACCCAGGATTGGGACCAACATCTCGCTATCTGTCAGGACAGGACCCCTTTCACTCTTTAGTGAAGAGCTGAAGAAACTCCTTTTTAAAGAACACTACATTTTAATGCAGTGCAGTCCAAGAACTCAGCTACCTCTCTAGCAAATGGAGGATTTTTTTTTAATACATTCGACAAATCAGAGGAGAAAAGCATTGAAATAAGTCAAGAAATGTATGTTGCGGAATGAGTCCTCAAGGAGTGGCCGAGCAGAATGTAACCCTGACACTCTCTAGGTCATTGATGTGTCGTATAGGATGTAGAGGTCTGTGTGAGCTGGAACCTCTGAGGAGTCCTTAGATACCTGGGGGCATATTTATGTTTTTTTGCTGCAAAACTGCGCTAACACAGTTTTGCAGTAAAATCCTTAGCGCCATTCCATAGCGACAGCTTTGCGCCATATCTATGGAATGGTGCATGCCGGCACTAAGAATAGGCTAGCGTCTAAAACAAAGTCCTTCACAAGAACAGCGCTGACACCTCTCCTCAATCTAACCAATGCATTGCTCATGCAGGGCATTCTCCTAAGCTCTCACAACAGGCTACTACTTTGACAGCTAACAAGGCCACATACTCGGTTATGAACCCATCAACCATTTATCTCATGCATACAAAATATAGAAAAGGAATTAACAATCTAGTTGTCAGGCCATGTGGTTGTCAACTACCTCCTAAATGACTATTAGATCAGAGATACTGACATTATCCACTTTGTTGGTAATCCGTCTCATCGTAGATGTAAGGGACCCCTGCATCCTCATCTTGTTTGACCTCTCAGTAGCCCTCAAAACTGTAAAACGCATGTAGCCCACACTATTATTTCTTCAAAATGAATGGGATTCACATATCCAGCAGGCCACTAGTTTACCACCTTTTTATCAGTTGATCACACTTAGTCCAGTACAACACACCCCACTTCAACCTTTTGTCACTGCCGTGGTGTGCCTCAACGCTCCATTCTCTCTCCGGTCATCTTCAATCTGTACAAGAGAGCCTGTCTGAGTCGCCGTCATCGATCCTGTGGTTGGGCATCACCGATATGTTAAATTAAATCAACATAGATCATTGCAGATACAATCATCCATCAACTGCAAATAAGCCCTGGTCTGAGATTGACTCATTAACTTGCAACTAGAGGATTTATTCCTTCAATTCAGTCTAAACACAACATTCACTTACCTTGACCATTGATATGCACCTATCCTTTGAAAATCACTTAAAAAAAAAAAACAGACACAAAGAACTAAGGGGGTCATTTTGACCCTGGCGGTCCAAGACCGCCAGGGCTAAAAGAACAGAAGCACCGCCAACAGGCTGGCGGTGCTTCCAGCCCTATTACGACCGTGGCGGAAGCGCTGCGGCCGCACCGCCGGGGCCGGCGGTTTCCCACCGTTTTAGCCCCGGCGGTGATAATCCACCAGGGCAGCGCTGCAAGCAGCGCTGCCCTGGGGATTATGACACCCCTACCGCCAGCCTGTTTCTGGCGGTTTGCACCGCCAGGAAGAGGCTGGCGGTAAGGGGTGTCCTGGGGCCCCTGGGGGCCCCTGCACTGCCCATGCCACGGGAAGTGCAGGGGCCCCCTAACAGGGCCCCGGCCAGCTTTTCACTGTCTGCATAGCAGACAGTGAAAAGCGCGACAGGTGCAACTGCACCCGTCGCACGGCCGCAACACCGCCGGCTCCATTAGGAGCCGGCTCCTATGTTGCGGCCTCATCCCCGCTGGGCCAGCGGGCATGTCATAATGGGGGCCGCGTGAGTGCGGCCGCATTGGCGGCCGCACGGCGGTTACCGCCTGGCGGGCAGCGGTAGACGCCCGCCAAGATCGTAATGACCTCCTAAATCTCCTGTTCAAAGTCATGCCCTACTTCCCTGAAGCAGATTTCAGTAACACAGTGCAAACTTTGTTCCAGATGGCAGCAACTCTTTGTTTATCGGAGTCTCCGATTTGTCTCCTCTACTAGTGAATAGCATCCTCTAAGCAACAACATCCCTAACTAAAAACACTCAAGAAATCCCAGTGCACATCACCCACCCTGAAAGGCCTCCATTGGCAACCAGTTCACAAACACCTGCATCATATACAATGAAGTAACAAATAGCGCCCAACTCCACTGCTAGCAGCATTGGTGGCTGCTACTGAACAGTGGTGGCAGGGCGGGACAGGACGGGGTGAGTGCTAAAAAAAAAAACAATTTCCTTCTTGGGGAGACAGGTTCGTCTCCCTTCCATCCTTGTCCTCTTCCGGGCTGCACACAGGCTCCCAGCCAATCACAAGGCGGGAGTGGTAGCCTGTGCATGTTCTCTCCTCTCTCAGCTGTGTAATAGAGCTGGGTAGAGAGCATGCGAAGTGCGCATGTCTGTATAGACATGCTCACTTTGTGGTGCACATACCCCTGCTCTGGCCCGCTCCAGTCCAGCCCCGCCCGCCCCTTACTCCCAGGAAAAATAAACTAATAATAATATAGCGTTATTATCATTTTATTTTGCCTTTTTTTTAACAATCCAGTAGGGCGACACTCCTCTGCCTTAGCAGAGGAGCCAACCCAGGCTAGCTGACAAGTTAAAATTCTCCAGCGGTCAATACATCACAAGCAGCCAACACATCAAAAATTATACATGAAGAACTGAGGCAGGCAAGCGATTGCAAACAAGATTCCTCCGTTTACGTCCTCATGTGCCCTGATACCGCAATGTGTAGCTCTTTCTTGGCCATAGTTATATTTGGAATAAATAAATACCTAAACCTACATGTACAGAAGAAATATTTTGGGGTGACGGAAAGGAGGCTCATGAGACTAAAGAATTCCAGATGCGGCAAATGAATCACTATTCCATCCCAACTTTACCTATGCCTCTGTGTTACATATGTATTCGTGTCTGCCAGAACTTCAGCGAAACCGGAGAAAAGTTCTGTTCAAATGCTAAAAATATACCACTGCAACCTTGCAGTGAGTACATCATCTGGCTTTGGAAGCTTGCACTTGCTCCAGGAAGAGAGAGAGAAGGAGAGGGAGATTGGCAGGAAATCAATACTACGTCATAACCCCAGACTAGCTGCTGGTTTCTGAATTGTTCCATTGAGAGAGTTTACCCTTTCTCACAAGCCTTCTGCACTTTTTCCACGCGAAGGCCCCTCTCCTAGAGGTCTCCGGCCTGGAGTCGCTTCCTGTCTTCACCTAGAAGCCACGATACCTCCGCAGAATGTTCCGTTGTTATTCCTCCACGCAGAGTGAGAAATAACTCAGCAGTCATAAAAATATCCCGCGCCACTGGTCAGAGGCAACCTATAATCACTGGCGCGCGCCTCGGAAACACTGAGTCAAAGGGGCTTCTAAAAAACTGCAAGAAGAGGGGCAAGGCAGAGAGGTTGGCAGACACTTTATGGAATATTCTCAGCGACAAGCAAGGTCATTTTACAAGAAACATATTAGCAATTGCTTTTAACAAAGAGTGCTGCAAGTAAGAGGGCACCACCAGGCGCCATTCTTGTCCTAACCATCCGTTTTCACGAGGCCCCTCACAGGTTACCCAAGCCCCTGGGCTCTGATTTCAGACTAAAACAGAACGTAGAAGGTCGGATTCTTAAATGTTGCAGAGATGTGACGGTTTTAGGTCTTAAACTGCAGAATTGTCTCTTGAGTTTCGCTGCTTCCATTGCTTGTTTGCTTAGACTTAATTTAGAGCAATTATTAAGTTACTCCAAGATCCGCAAGACCACATTTGAAGGCCAACCCCACAAGACCAACGTGCTCCCTATCAATATATGGAGTCTGGCGCTCGGATTTTAATTTTCCAGGTTTCACTTTAGTTTTCTAAACTGAAACTCTTTCGAGGTCTGGCTTGACAACGCAGAAGTTGCCAGACCTTTGTTAGCAACAGAAAAGGACAGCACTTGACTGGGTAGAAACTGTTTGTTTCCTCTAGATTTTCACCGTGATAAGCCTTGTTAGACTGTCTTAGTAGAGATAGTATTGCGCTTTGCCAACTGTAAGATATACATATGTAATGTATACATTTGTAATTTGATTAATGTATGCCAGATGGTTGCCCTGTGGGAAAACTTCTGTTCAAAACAGTAGACCTGACTTAATATGGTGACAAGCTATACGCCTGATTGGTTCACTGGGAAACGTAATGCCAAATTCCATTCGTCTGATCTGTTTATTATGGAAAGTGATGAAAAAATGTGTAGGCCTGGCTAATGTACTTTGGAAAACATTGTTAAAGTCAATAGGCCTTTAAAAAAATATTCTATAGGGTTTTATAATAGGCATATTATCAGGTATAAAAGATATATACTCATCATCATCATTAAATGCTTTATTCAATTTGAAAAAATCAAACCTTAAAAGTCAAGTACAGATAAAATCGAAACGATACATGCGCAAAATATTAAAAGCAATGCATCATTAAAAAATAATTATTGAATTCCTTAATCTAACCGCTTTTTTAAAAACAGGCAACAGTTCAACAGATCAGGGGGTAGGTACGTAGCTGTAAAAAACAGTAACGAAGGCATGCCTCAGTAAAGGTTCTTCCAACTAAAAGTAGCCTTAAAAATGGAGCCTCAGTTGTTTGTAAATTGGACAAAACAAAATAAAGCATATATTGCCCTGTTTGGGTGTTGAATCACAGAGACAAGGCCGGCGATCTACATTGCTGGACTATCCCCTGGGTACACTCAATAAAAAAATAGACCATGGTCAGCCTTAAGTGTTAGCAAAAAACGATGACAGTCAGACATGTCATATAAAAGATATGGCCCTAAAGACAGAGTAGTGGGAACAACTACATACGGCCTGACTGAGGCCTCTGACAGAGCAAGGGATGCTCTCATGTCGCGTAGCTGACTAATAAAGGTGTCCTTCCCCCAAGTTGGGTCTGCTTTAACAATACTCTTAGGCTTACTAGAAAAGGATGAGTGACATAGTTTGAGGAAACTCTTCTTGACATATCTAAACCATGGTATCCGTTAGACATGAACACAACTCATCCAGTCCTTTACAAACTTACTAATAATGTCTGGCTCAGGTTTGAGCCAGAAGGCCAAGTATAAAATTAGATGTCTCAACGCAATAGTTCCACACAAAAAGCCCTTTTCTAGCTCTTTGTGGATGACATGTGGAAGAATATTCTAGGTAGTGCAAGAAGCCTTCTTAAAAACACTTTCCCAACATACTGTAGGTTGCTTATGTTGGCATATCCCCAGATGTCACAACTATAGGATGCTATGGGCAGCAAAGTCAAAAACTGAAGCAATGCATTTGGTAACACATGCCTCCTTTCTCAGTTCAGTGGTGGCCAAGTAATAGAAGAATCAAACAGAATACCAAGGTAGGTAAATGTTTTGACTTTGCTAAGTGAGTACCTCTACATGAGTGAGTTCTGCATATAGAGCCAAGAGTTACAAAGCTTTTTTGCATTCCAAAATAGCCCAATTTGCAGAATCGGATCATTTGTAAACACAAAAAGGCATTTTCAAATATACAAAATCCAAATTGCAATTCAGTAACCTGTTACAGAATCGCAATTTGGGATTGCAAATTGGTATTTGGAAGGGGTATGTTTAGGGCGTCCCTTCCTAAAACCGATATGCCTTTTACCAACATCTTGAAGTTGGTGGGATGCCATTTGCAAAAGGGAGGGGATCCCCGTGAGACCCCTTTCCATTTGAGAATGGAAATAATATATTTTTTAAGAACAGGAAGTGGTCCCAAAGACCACTGCCTACTCTTAAAAATGATACAGAAATTGTTCATGTTTTTTATAAATACATCCTGTTTTCCTTAAAGGAAAATGGATTGAATTTCAAAAAGAAAGCTTGCTTTAGTTAAAAGCAATCACAGACATTGTGGTCTGCTGATCCCAGGAGGCCACCATCCCTGTGATTTTTGGGATTCCCAATTGGTTGCAAACTGAGACCTGCTTCGTAAATATTCATAAGGTAGGTCTATTTGCGACCCACTGGGAATCGCAGAAAGTATAAATCACACTTTTATAAATTAGTGTTTGTGAACACTATATTTGCAATTTGATAATCACAAACACTAAGCTTCCTTAGTGCTTTTAGATCCTATTATCATGGTGTGAGATTTAATAGATTTAATGCTCAAATCAAGTGTTTGCATGTAATTAGTAAAAATGTGCAATCAAATGTAAAGGCCTCATGCTGTTCTAGAAACTAAAACAGTGTAATCAGCATATAATAGGGCTGGAACACAGTGGCCACCTAACACAGGCATATCGCAACCCCATGCTACTAGGACATATTCCAAGTTGTTATCATAAAAGGTTAATAAAAAGGAGGCCACAGTACAGCCTTGTCTGACCTCCCTGTAAAGAAAAAAGTGGTCAGTGCATTCTCCATTCTGACCATAAGTTACAGAAGCGTTCACATTAAAATGAAAGTCGTGTAAGAAAAGGAAAATATTCTTGTCAATCCCCATATCCAACATTATGGACCACAGTTTCTCTCTGTTGACCTTGTCAAAAGCGGAGCTCAAGTACATGAAGGTCAAGTGTATTGCTCCTGGGCAAGTCACAGTGCACTTGTTGATTAAAAGATATAGGTTCAAACCTTGGTCCACTGTGCATGTTTCTGATCTAAAGCCAAAGTGCACTTCAGAGAGCACAGTACGATCTTTGGCCCAGGTCATTAGTCTGGAGAGTACCATTTTTCCTATCACCTCGACTTCTGAATCTATCAAAGAGATCGGGTGATAAAACAAGGGGTCATCCCTGGATGCCTTTTTAAACACAGGGACAATAACAGACTTGGACCAGGAACTGGGAAGACTATGGGGGTTATTCTAACTTTGGAGGAGGTGTTAATCCGTCCCAAAAGTGACGGATTTACCACCAGCCGTATTACGAGTCCATTATATCCTATGGAACTCGTAATACGGCTGGTGGTATATCCGTCACTTTACCGTCACTTTTGGGACGGATTAACACTCCTCCAAAGTTAGAATAACCCCCTATGTCTAAGGGCCATGTTAATGTTGATGGTGAGGAACGGGGCCCACAAAAGTACATTGTATTTAAAAAGGTCAAGTGCGATCCCCATCGGTACCAGCAGCTTTCTTATTAGGGATGATGAGGATGGCGTCTTTAACTTCTTCCCAATCAGAGAAAAGAGAAAAATCACTATGAGAAATCAGAGCTAAGTGGGACTCAGTAAAACAACTGATGAAACATGGTATTTCATAAATACTTTCACATTGTTTAACCCCGGAATCAGGCGTAACGTGCTGTGATAGTAAACATCCGGAGTCAGGTTTAAATAGGCGGCAGTTCACAACCTCCCAAAAGTTAGTAGTGCATCTGGAGGTGCAGGCAGCAATATGGTCCTGCGAAGCCTCCAGTTTCAAAGGTGGATTTATATGAAATTCTCAGGGAAGAGACTTTGGATCTATCCCCAGGAGTCTCCTTAAGAGCTGTGAAAAGGTCACCATGAGCCTTACTATAGGAGTATTCAAACCATCTTACAGGGGCAAACATGTGTTGCTTAAAGGAGGTGAGAAGGGCCCTCACATGATGATTTATAGTTTTGAATAAATTAAGAAGGGTCTAATTAGGGAATAGGTTCTCAAGCCATATTGGGAAAGCATCAGGGCAGAGACTGAGTAATTTGTGATGAAAAGAGTCAGAGTTGATACCCTTCCATCTAAGTCTACATCCATGTTCATGTGGGGTCACCTGCCCACAAGACAGATACATCCAGGGGCCAGCTTATACACCCAACATAGGTATCTCTTTTATTCCAAAGTACCTTGTAAGAGATCAAAGATAGAATGAAGACAGTAGAGACAAAAATAAAATCTATTACTTTGGAAGCGTCTGTCCCAGTTAACATGGGCGCTGTACCCAGTCGTCACATTATAGTCATTTACTATGGTCTTAAGCATCTCTCCCTGACAAGTCTTCTAAAAGTGGTTGTCAGAAAGAAAAAAAAAGCAGTGTCAGTGAGCCTACAAAGTGAGATGCAATTAAAATCACTCACCTGAATCACAGGAGTAACATCAGCAGTATAAAAGAACTTATCAAACAGGGACCTAAGAGCTCTCACATGCTACGCAGTAGAATGATTACTGTTGGCATAGCCTAAAAGAGCTGGAAAAGGGCAACTGCAGAGCAAGCAGATTAAGTGAACCAGAATCCAGTTGTTGCAGCGTGCACTTGAGGCCAAGGGAACCCAGCAACAGGAGACCACCCTTGGCTGTCCCTGACTGCGAACTGCAAGCAGGCACAGAGAAACCACTGTATCTTTCTAAAGTTTCTTGGAGGCAAATTATGTTAGATCTCCTTAAAAAAGACAGCCAGGAAGGATCTTTCCTAATTCCTGCATACTTTCAATGTTCCAGGAAATGATGTCAAGTGTGAGAGAAGAATTGCTAGTCGGAATGTAATCTCCTGTGAAGTGTGTCCGGGTCAAAAAAAGATTTAGACAAAGAAGGCAGTCAACCATTGGTAATTAAATGGTTCAAAAGATTTTGAAATAGTTAGAATACATTTGGCTATCCCAGATTGGCCTGGGTTATCTCGGTGGGAAACAGTGCTTTGAGAAGCGAAAACTGGGCAACCACCGCCGGCACTCAAATGAAAATGTTCATAAATGTAGCCCAAAGATACTGGTAAAATGCCCTTATCTGGTCTATGATGCAATGAAATGGTCCTTAAGATGTCACTAGCATAAAAAGTGTTATTAAAATAATAACTTACAGTCACCAACGTTTTAGGACTCCGGCCCAAATATGTGACCCATTTAACCATGTTGACCTGATTAAAAAGAGACGGCATGGAACCCAGTTGACCATGAAGCCAGTGAACAACCTTGGTTCTTAATTGATAATAGTCCTCCGTAAAGCCAGCATTCATTCAGCATGACATTGGCCAAAACTATGACAAATGGTATGAGCCCCGTGGGAGATCCAAATGGAAAAAATCTGAATCAGCAATGGCTGCCTGCTAACTTTATCTGGCGCCCCATCAATAAGAGTTCATAAATGTAGCATGAAAGCAGCGTCAGGATTGGTCTGAGGGGTGCCGCTCAGATACAACCACATGGACTGTGCAGTTTCTCCAGGCCAGCTGTTTAACACAGCCGGGTTGGAGAAACCTAAGTGCGCACCATGTATGGTTGGATGGCCGTCTCAGAACGTACGACACACATGCACACTTAGTGCTCTCTTTCCTCCCTCTTTTCCCCCTCCCAAGGCCCATCCCCACCCCTCCCTTCACATGCTGACTGAGCCAGCAGCAAGAAAAAGAAAACGATATTCAAGTATTGTTTTGTTTTATTTTCGGCTGCTTGCTCCTAGCCAGTGGGGCCATGCTTCTCCGCCATTGTGGAAGAGCCGCCCCTGTTTAGCGGATGAGCACACAGGTTAAGTGGTTGACAGGGGGTCCATCCAGGGGTGTTTCGGTTAGCGATTACATTGGCTATTTCGGACACTAGTTAGTGGGAGCATTAGATGCGGGTAATGCAGAAACACAGGAGTTTACTCATCTTTTTGGCTGGACGGATAGCCTGGGTGCCTGGGCTTATGCTCTGTCCCCATCCGACCATGAACACACTGCCCAAATAAATGACATCATACAGGCAAAAGAAGGATGGCAAGTTGATGAGGTGGATTCGAACCTCTGGCGTGTGGTGCACAAACCTGCCGAACTGCTTAACTAGCCATCACTAACATGCCGTGAGAAATGAGAAAAGAAGCAACACATTAAAGCCTTGATGCATTTGGGGATCGGGTCAATGTATCCGTAAACTGATCCTATTTATGATGCAATACAAGCTGCTTTAAGATAAACAATGACGTGTGAGGTAAAGTTGCCCCGTCCTGATGCTGCTACGGTCAACAGCTTGTTCTAGGGTCAGGATGAAGAGGCTGTGCCCACAAGAGCCTGTTGATGATGAACCAGGGGATGTGAAACATTTGAGGGCCCATATATATGGTCCCATATGTGTGTGTGTGGGTGTGTGTGTTTGGTGGTCTGTCAGAAAAGGCTAAATGCAATAACACCCTACATTTACTCAACACAGTGCCCCTAGTGTGAGTTTACTTAGATAATAGGACCGTTGTTGGCTGGAAGTGCAGCCGTACCAAGCCATGGACTGGAGCCAGAAAACGAATCAAATTTAGGAAATCATGTCCTTCTACTTTCACACTAAACTGGGTCATGGTACCAGGTGAAACTAGCAGCTACAGTAATTAATGCAAGTAGGAAAGCACGTGCTCTTGTTTACCTCACGATAAACGCTCCACAGCAGAAGTAGTGGGGACCACCCAGGGCCTGGGATTAGAGCGTAGACTGCAAAACAAAAAGAGCCGGTGTGCTAGAGAAGCATCTGTTCATGCCAAATTCCATGTCTATACCACGTTTAGGTGATAAATCTTGTCGATGACGACATAAACATTCACTGCTCCATTTCTTTGGGTTGGCAGCTTCTTTTTTCGGAAACAGTTACATGGAGGTCCCTGTGGCGGAAGCCTATGATGAAGTCACCCTCCACATGCAGTTCCACACCGGGAGGCCGGAGGGGCTCCTCTTCCTGGCTGCTGGTGACTCAGACTATCTCCTGGTCGAACTACGAGATGGCGCTGTCCAGGTGAGGTGCCCGT
Organism: Pleurodeles waltl; assembly: GCF_031143425.1. Lineage (NCBI taxonomy): Eukaryota > Metazoa > Chordata > Amphibia > Caudata > Salamandridae > Pleurodeles > Pleurodeles waltl. The sequence continues at coordinate 196,283,053 of NC_090440.1, read as the reverse complement.
TCCACCCACTGCTGCTGATTTTGAACGAATTCTCTCTCTCACATTCTCTCTTTCTGTTTCTCTATCGTTAGTCTTCTGTCTGTCTGCCTGCACTGTGCCTTCCACTCTCTCTCCTTTCTCTACCCTTTTCCACACTCTGACTCATTTATTCCTCTGCCCTTCTTTGCCTTTGGAATCACCGCTTCCTCTTTCGATTTCTGTATTTTATCTTCTCTCTCTCTCCATCTATGTTTGCATCCTACCTCCTTATTTTTTAATCTTCATCTCTCACTTCTTTCCAGCGCAATCCCTGCCAACCTCTTTTCTGGCCTTTTTACTCCCCTTTTGTTGCCTCTCCGTTCAATATTCCACTGCTTTCCAGTTCCCCTCCCTTTGATATATTTTCCATCTGCGTCTCTTTACCTCCTCTGGTTCTGTACTCGCTCTACCCATGCTTTTTTCTTTCCTCATGGGCATCCCTTCCTATGCTTTGTTGTTCCCTCTCTTTCTCCCTCCTCCATGGTTTCTCTACCCATACCTTACTTACTGACTTATTTACCATGGTACCGTTGTGCCAGTTTGTAAAGCCATTCCTCACATTATATCTGCACCAGCTATATTGTATGCAAGGTAGGCGTTCCCCCGCTAAAAGCCATGCAGACCTGCCGCAGTGAAATCTCCAAGATTTTACTGTGTCGTTCTGTGCCTTCACTGCATCAGAATTTTAACACCTGCTCAGAGCAGGCGTTATACTGATGCAGTGCTCTTTTCTATGGCGGCTGCCTCACATTGCTGGATTAGAGTAATTTTTTACGCTAATCCAGCAATGCATCACTTTAGCTCCACAGATGCACCAGGAGTTTTGCTGCATCCGTGGAAAGGTGCCCCATAGAGCGCTTTATCATAAATACAGCGCTATCATGGTGTCATTAGAGGGTAGCAGGGCAGCACAAGAAATCTGATGCATCGGCACCGATGTGTTAGATTCTTGTAAATTAGGCCCTTTGCCTGCTTGTCCCTGTGAGTAAAAGTGATGTGTCCACCACAGAATGAGAGAGGCAGGCTCCAGTGCTGGCCTGAGCGTGGTGGTACCACAATGTCATTGTCAGCATATCGGCTCACATAAATATCATCCTGGCCTTAATATAGTTTGCACAACTATTGCGCCAGTGGAATTAATAATAGAAAATCTACACCCAATGTGATGAGATTTTTGTAGACAATATTTAGGACACAACATCTGTTAGATAATCTTTATGTAGATCATAGTATGACCTACAGATTCCCTTAACCAGGCACTGCACCCAGATACATTAGTCCTGCCACATACAGACTTCTAAGTAATGAACTTTCCATACTAGGGCAAAAAGGGAACAATAGTAGTTCATCACCAGAGAAAACACAATTACGGTGCGAGAATTACAGTGCAGCAGAACGATAACCGTACCATGGCGACCAGAATGCAGTTTCCATCATTAGGGTAATGAGAAACAGTGCACCCGACTCATGCATTAGAGTCACTGAGAAGAGAACTGAACACATGGATAGTGAAAGCAGCCTGCACAGGCGAGGTGAAAAGGCTGCTGAATTGCAGGATCATAAGTAGCTGGGACAGATAATTTATCATTTTTATTCCAAACCTAGCAAATATTGTTAAAATGCACCTTTCTTCAAAAAAGTCCAGGAGGCCTATTTAATATTTGAAGTGCAGTCCAGGGTTATTTTGTGAAAAGTTGAAATTTCCCAAAATATTGTAAAATAGAAATGAAGTGTTGAAATCTAGGATCTCAGCAGCATTCTGACAACTTCTGCCTAGAGGATGCTGCTTAAGGCACAATAAACTAGGAATCCCTTCTAGTTTGCAGTGGGAAACAAAGTCAGTGTACCTAGGCTTATTATCTATTATATTCTGTCCCATCCCACATTAAGCGACACTAGCTCAGAGGTGTGGATGCTTTCTAATTAGTGCACCTTGCTCTCTTCCATGTAGGTCAGAATGGATTTCGGATCAGGTGATGTGCAAGTGAATTCTCCAGAAGGACTGAAGCTTGATAACCTGGTGACACACGAGTTTGAGCTCAAAGTCAGCAATGGAAAGATGACCCTTCTCACTGACAGTCTCTCAAACATCACTGCTGAGATCCCAGGGCCCTGGCAGGAGCTCAACGTTCATCATGGCATTTACATTGGTGGCTCAGGGGACTTGGAACTTCCCTACCTCACTGAAGCTAGTATACCATTCAGAGGGTGCCTCCACAGCACCATATTTAACAATATTGACCTCCTCTCTTTGCTGACATCTAACAGTGGCTCAAGAACAGTGCATGAGGTCAAAGATGGTTGCAGCCGCGAGTTTTCAGCGGGCCGGGATGAACCTTTCAGCTTCTCTGGGCCACGGTCTTTCATTGCATTCCCTAGCTGGAACGCTAGAGAGAATGTGGTAATTGAGTTTCGAATGATGTCAACTATGGAGCAGGCTCCACTGATCTTCCAGTCAGGAACTCAGCATGACTTTCTGTACCTAGAAATCATCAACGGTTATTTGCGTGGCACTGTGAATAGTAGGAAAGGTGCAGTGAAGCTACAAAATAACATTTATGTCAATGATGACCAGCCACACGATATCAGAATCTACATTGATGCCCACACATTTGAAATCAGTGTGGATAACTTTGAGACCAGAACATCTAAAACTGGCATGCCTAGCTTCCTGCGTCCACAGGAGAATCTCTTGCTGGGAGGGTTTGATGAAGAAACTTTGGACATTTTAAGGGAAAGCCTGGCAGGTTACAATTTGAGAGATGACAGAACCTACAAATCTTTTGTTGGCTGCATAGAAGAACTGAGGATCAACTTGGAGAAGAAAAGCCTTCAGGATGCCCTTGTCACAAAGGATGTTATGGCCGGTTGCGAAAATGAAGACTATGAAGATGAGTATGATTACTACGATGCACCAACAACTGTGGCACCCACTTCCACCCCATCGATGTGGCAAGGTCTCCGTCTACCTATAATAGAACCATGCCACCTGGAGACTGGCCTACCCATAATCTTCCAAAACTTCACAAAATTGCTTAAAATAAGCCCTTTGGTACTACGGGAAGGAGGCACCTCAATTCTAGAATCAAGGCATATACAGCCAACCATAGACCTCAGTGCGATTGGTATCAGACCTTCTCAGGTCGTCTTCAGTGTCACTCATGATGCAAGGTATGGATTTCTTGAACTAGATGTTCCAGGTGCTAGCACAAGAAAGAAGTTCACACTCCTGGACTTAATGAAACACAAAGTGAAGTACGTCCATGATGGCTCAGAGGGTTCCATGGATCAACTGGCATTTGAGGTCACCATCAATGCGAAGGTCATGATTCCTGAGTGTTTGCGCAAAGGTCAAGTCTATTTGTTTCCCATATCAATCACACCCACCAACGACCCTCCTCAGGTGGTTTTTCCACATGGAAACATTCTCATGGTACTAGAACACACACGCAATGTGCTGAACTCAGATATTATCAATGTTATTGATGCTGACACACCTTGTGACAGCTTGAAGATTTTAATAGCCAGTGGCAAGAGTATGGAACGGGGCTATGTGGAAAATGACTATCAACCAGGGCAGGCCATTGAAGAATTCTCTTGTAATGAGTTAAAGGCAAGTAGCGTGGCCTTTGTTCACCGGGGTGAACTAGCTCAAGAGCTCCACCTCCAAGCTAGTGATGGGTTTTCAAGGGGGTCAACATCCACCTTATTTATTATTGCCAAAGAGCCTGAAATTATTGTTAGCAACAACACAGGACTAATAATTTCACAAGGTGATACAACTGCAATTACTACCACAAATCTTTCAGTGGAAACCAATGCAGTGAAGCAGAAGGTGGATATTTTCTATCGACTCACTGAACCTCTAAAGTTTGGGGAGCTTCGTAAGAAAGGAAGTACTGGTGAGTGGAAGTCAGTGGAAACTTTCCAGCAGCAAGACATAGACAATGAGCAAATTAAGTACTTCAGCACCGATGCAGAGCACCATCAAAAAGACATCACTGAGAGTATAGAATTTGAAGTCCAAGTTGGCAAGAAAATCCTGAGCAACAACTTCTTCTTTATTGAAGTTAAAAAGTCGCTGATAAAATTGCTAAACATGGCTCCATTAGAACTGAAAAGAAGTCGCCAGAGGAATATCACTGCTCGTGAATTACAGGCTGTGTTGGAAGGGCAAAGTCTTGATGCTGCATCCTACCAATATGTAATACTGCAAGCTCCCAGAAAGGGAAACCTTATGCTTGAGGGCCAGAGACTGACTGAAGGCCTCAGTTTCACCCAAGAGAATCTGTTGCGAAATAGCGTGACCTATGAAGCAAGTGTGAGGAACCCTAAAGAAACAGAGGACAATTTCCAATTCAGGATCTATGTCACCAGCCATGTATCACCAGTGTTCACCTACAAAATCAAAATTGGGGCAGACCCACATGCACCCATGCTAACTAATGTTCTTCTTTCTGTCCCTGAAGGAGGAGAAGTCATCATCACTTCAGACCACCTCTTTGTCAAGAGTTCCATCAGCATGAATTACCTGTATGAGGTAATAGAAGGTCCTCAGCATGGAAGACTATTCAGGAGGTCACCCCCCAGACAACTTTCAAGCAATGAGGCACTAACTGAATTCTCCAATGATGACCTTCTCCAGGGTAGAGTGGTATATCAGCATGATGGGTCAGAAACCACGGAGGATGATATACCCTTCGTGGCCATCAGACAGATTGAGGGCAGTGCTGAGGCTCTCTATTTCGATCGAGATGTGGAAGAGGTGAGAGGTGTGTTCAGAGTTTCCATCCAACCAGTAAATGATAATGTTCCAGTTCAAGTCGTGAACAAGGTCTTCAATGTAGTACGTGGTGGGCAGCGCCTCCTAACTACCAGTGACATTGCCTTCACTGACAAAGATTCAGGGTCAACAGATGCACAGCTAGTAATGGTGAGAAGGGGCGTGCCCTTTGGCAAAATCGTGTTTATTGAGGATACAGCACACCAAGTGTTCCGCTTCACCCAGGAGGATCTCAGGAAAAAAAAGGTACTCTTTGTCCATTCAGGTGCTGATCATGGATGGTTCCAGCTGCAGGTTTCTGATGGCCTACATCAAGTCACAGCTCTCGTGGAGGTTCAGGCCTCTGACCCTTACATCGAGATTGTCAACAACACAGGCCTGTTGGTCCACCAAGGGGGTGAAAAGGTTTTAGATGACTCTGTTTTAAGACTGGAGACAAATATGGACATCAGAAATGAGGAAGATGTTTCATTTAGAATTATTACTCCACCAACTGAGGGCGCAATACGGAAAGGAGAACAGCAAGTGTCTTCTTTTTCTCAGAAGGACTTCCTGTCTGGAGACATCATCTACTACCATAACGGCAGCACTAATGCCAGGGATTTCTTTGAATTCTCTGTAGAAGCCAACCAAGTATTGGTGGAAGACAATGTGGAGATCACTGTCGTTTTGGAAGGTGGCAATCCACCACAGGTTATCCACAATGAGAAAATATATGTATTCCAAGGTGAAGCAGCTGAGATCAAAAAGGAGGACTTAATGGTAAGCGAGATTTTTTTCTGTCTTGTCAAAAGGTGATCAGTTGAATTTGTGTTTGATTATGGTTAGGATCTGTGTAGAACATGAAGGTGTGTTGACATGTGGTGAGAGATTCTTCAGACACCCTTCTCAGCAATTCCTACTCTCTCCATGGGTCCAAGAAACCTATCTAGCACATACTTCCCCATCTGACACTTCCTCGTCATCATCACCAAGCTACCTAGATCGACCTCTCAATTTCTACCAAACTCTTCTCAGTGCTTGGAGATTCATGAAGCAACAGACACCCTTTATCTCACTATTTATTTTTCACTTAGTGCTAGAACACCTCATAAATGCCCATGTATTTCTACTAATACCTCTTAAGTGATAGGATAATCACCAAACACTTCTTCAAGGCCTATCTCCTCCAAGAGAAATATCAGTGCTGAACTCTTTCAGGCACTGCCTTCCAATTTTTGGCACTCCCCAGACATTGGTTTAATGAACATCTTCACCAGTGGTGTCCAGCATAGGTTCACAAGTGACAGTCTATGCCAGATTTTCAGGATATCCACATAAGCAATTGCATACAATTTAATCCAGATTGTATCTCATCACTCAATCAGTCAGCTTTTATTAGTTGCACTGTAGCTGCAAGTAGACCTCTTGCCACTGCTATGTCTTTGGGAAAAGTAAAATTTTCATTGGTGATCTAAAGAGGTAAAATGGAACTTGTTCACTGAGCACCACTGAATTACACCAAATCAAAAGATCACACAGTACAAGTTTGTTTGTTTGTGTGAAAAGTGCAATGTAAGTAGATGTGCTATCCTGTGTGTTCTTTATGTGTCTTTGTCCCTTTAATATTTTTAGGTTTCTGATGAAAACAGTTTCCCTCATGAGATTGTTTACATTGTACGATCCCCGCCACGCTTAGGTGTCCTCGTTACAGTCTCTCACAGTGACACCTCAGACGGCAGCCTAAACAATATCCAGGCCTTCACCCAGGAGGAAATCAACGCTGGCAGTGTTCTGTACCTCAGCTCCAAGCCAGAACCAGGGAGCGACCCATTCATTCTGGATGTCAGCAATGGTGCAAAGGTCCTCGAAGGTCTGGTCGTTCAACTTGAAGTTCTGCCAATGACAGTGCCCTTCAGAGTCCAGAACATCACTGTTGAGGAAGGTGGCACCAGAGTCTTGTCCACAGATGTTCTCCAGATCCCAAGCTCCTATTTCACCAATCTGAACCTGGAGTTTACTGTGATGGAGCCTCCAATGCACGGGGCCATTCGGAATGCAGAGCGGCATGGAGGTGAATCCCTGCTGTCCTTTACCTGGAATGAGGTAAAAGGCTCAATGACAGCAACAATGTTATGTTTATCAATTAATATTTTCTATGTGCATCTCGAACATGGGTCTGCATTCAAAGAATCGACCATGTATATAATTTATTTCAGATTAGTGGTTTTTGGGGACCATGAATTAAAGCCTCGCACTTAATGTCAGGCAAACTGAGTAGCTGCTCTCAGTAGATAATGCTTAATAGATAACAATGGTAATAAGAGCACACTTTATACATGTTTGCACTCATTTGATCATTGATAATAGCAACTCAAGCATCACTCCTTGTGGCCAGTTTCACTTCTCTTCAGCCTTTATGTTCCAATAAACTTAAATGGGAAAGACAAATCAGGATCTCATACTGATGGGCTCTAACCTTAAAATCTTTGGAGACAGTTCACTTGGGTTCACAGAAAGACTTTTTATATTTGTGTATTCTTAACCTTATGCAGAACAATAACACAATAATACACAATAGTACGGATTGTGCGTTCTATACACTATGCGGTGAGGATGACGATGATGATAGAAGTTAGCAGTTGTTACCAATGAGTCTCTTGATTCTCAGAATTCATGTAAAGTGATTCTCAGAATTCATGTAAAAGGGCAAACTTCAGAAGTCACTTTACAAAATTTCTATGGAGAAGAGAAGGCAACTTCTAAATGTATCCCCCTTGCCGCGCTCTTCTCTGTGTCTCGGTACATACATATACAGAGTAGTATGTTAAATTATTTTTTGGTAATTTTCAGTATGCTGCCCATGCCAGCACTGTTTCTAGGAGATTTTACACCTTCGATTTCCCAACTATTTAGAATTCCGGATCTGGTTAAAGGGTAAGATACTCTTCCAAGCTCTTTCTGAATTTGTCATGCTTACCTCACGTTCCTTTACTTCCTTTTACTCCAGCAACAATATTGAAGTGGGTACACCTTTTCATATTTTTATTTGAGGTGATCTCGCAATTGTGAATTTTTCTTGGGTTAGGAAGTTTGTTTTTGTGCAAGGTAAGCTAGCCACTGGCCTTGCATTATTCTTGTCTGCTACTTAGAGAGCTTGAAGTTGGACTTCTGCTACTGCATATTTTGTGTCGCTCACTCTTTGTTGCCTCAACATCTGCTCGTGAAGTGATGGGAGATCTCCAGCTTGCCAGGAATATGTTGACTTTGTGCTCAGGTATCAGAGGATACTTTCACACAAGCCAGACATAGTGGCATGCTGTGCATATTACTCTATTCATCAAGGTCAAGTTGTAGCAGTAAAGAGGCTCTCTCCTCTTCTCTCAGCACTTGTACCTTTGAATCAGGGGCCTCATCTGCTCAAATCCTTTTCACTGGGGCATGGGAGAGTGGAATGCATTTGATTACAAGGCCATTTCTGCAGTACTGAAGGAGCTATTCACTTTGGCGATACCTTTGTTTTTTATCAGCACTGCACTGAGGTTTCTCACATATGTAGAATGATCATGGTGTAAACGAAATCCCTCGTAAAGTAGCTATGGTTATGGCAAGATTTCTCTCTAAAACATTGAATGCCACAAAGTTGTGTGTAGAATTACTCATTGGGCCCGGGCCCGTTCCTCACCATACTCACATGCAGTAACCCAAACTGTTTCTTTTCTTTATGGGGAACCGCCAGAGTTTGGGTAGGGGCCACTACCATTGAACACACACATTATTGGGATTATGTAGTCAGGGTACCTACACATCACCACCTAAACAGTTGTTTTTAACGCTAGTGACACAATTGCTTTTCTTTTTCTTTATGTGGTGGTTAAGCGATCAATGGACTGATTTGTGAGAACATTTCTATGGATCCAGTTGCTGTTGACTTCTACCGAATCAACACATTGTGCACTGATTTACTTAACTGCTGTTTAAATATGCATAACATCTAACAAAAACGTTAAAAAATAGGCTCAAAACATAACCCAGTGAAAGAGTCAGTAAGGGAGGACTGACAGCTAGCTCTCCCTCATGCTTTCTCTTGGTTCTTGCAGGTGGAACAGCAACTTATCCTATATGAACATGATGACACAGAGACAAAGATCGATGCATTCACTCTAGCTGCCAACGTATCGGAGATCGACCGCCAGAGCCGCCCTGCGACCATCAGAGTCGACATCCGACCTGTCAATGATGAGTCTCCGGTGCTGACCGTCAATGCAGGGTTACAAGTGAGTCAACGTCTCGACTGTGGCAAAGGTTCCTTATCGGTGGGCTTCTATTTTATCGGTGGCTAAAAATATGGGGGCATATTTATACTCTGTTTGCGCCGGATTTGCGTCGTTTTTTTTTACGCAAATCCGACGCAAAACTAACTCCATATTTATACTTTGGCGCTAGACCCGTCTAGGGCCAAAGATTTTGGAGTTTGCGTCATTTTTTTGCGTGGACACCTTCCTTGCGTTAATGATATGCAAGGTAGGCGTTCCCGTCTAAAAAATGACTCCGAGGCATGTGCGCCGTATTTATACTCCCGGACAAAAATGACGCCCGGGAGTGGGCGGGTCCAAAAAAATGACGTCCAGCCGCTTTAGCGTCATTTTTTAACGCCTGGTCAGGGCAGGCGTTAAGGGACCTGTGGGCTCGGAAGGAGCCCAGAGGTGCCCTCCCATGACCCCAGGGACACCCCCTGCCACCCTTGCCCACCCCAGGAGGACGCCCAAGGATGGAGGGACCCATCCCAGGGAACTTAAGGTAAGTTCAGATAAGTATTTTTTTCTTTTTTTTTTGTGGCATAGGGGGGCCTGATTTGTGCCCCCCTACATGCCACTATACCCAATGACCATGCCCAGGGGACATAAGTCCCCTTGGCATGGCCATTGGGCAAGGGGGCATGACTCCTGTCTTTGCTAAGACAGGAGTCATGTCAATGGAGGGTGGGAGTCAAAAAAAATGGCGCAAATCGGGTTGAGGCAGATTTTTTGCCTCAGACCGACTTGCCCCATTTTTTGATGCCCAAGCTCCATTTTCCCCTACGCCGGCGCTGCCTGATGTGGGTCATTTTTTTTGACGCACACCAGTCAGCTCCGCCGGCTAACGTCATTCCATAAATAAGGCGCCCGCATGGCGCTTTGGAATGGTGTTAGCCGGCGTTAAATTTTTTGACGCACAACTGCGTTGGCGCAGTTGTGCGCCAAAAAGTATAAATACGGCCCATGGTGTTATATTATATGGCTGAAAATAAATGCTGATAGATATGAGGTAGGCTTCTGCGTCAGTTTCTAGTATTACTGTACTGTGGACATCAAGAAGTCTGGGATTATATGCTAAGCGCAGGTATTTACATCTGCACAACTAAATAGTAGTGGGGTACACTGGAAGCACCATGGTTTGATGGCATAAGTTAGTGACTCTGGTACTCTGGCAGTTCCTTAATTCAGCCTGCTGTGTTACAGGTTGACATCCCATGACCTGGTGCCAGTGCACTATGCTTCCAGTCCTGTGACTCAGTGGAGGGGCTCTATGGTACAGGCCCAGTAACTCATCTATAGCACAGTGCCTCAATGATACTGCCATATGATAACAGTCTTACACCTCACTTGCAGTGCTCTTGGCTGACAATCTTTTGGCTCACTGCGAGTGAATCAGGCCACCAACCCTGTTACCCAGAAGCAGTGATGTATAGTGCCAGCCCTATCACTCAGTAGAAATACTGTGAGACCCATATACAGACTATTCTTAACTACACTTGATATATATATTGTCACAGTTCATAGACATGTATTAAGTATAATAAGTATATATTTAGTAATATATACTTACCCTTGCAATATTTCAGACGGTGATATTCAGGCCACAATATTTTTGTACATTGATATTTTTTGTTTTCGGTATTCTGACACACATCCATCCTGTGTCTCAATATCCTATAAATCGGTGTTCACTGATTGTGCTTGAACAGATTAAGATGAATCCCCATCAAGACAGAAATTCTTATAACTGACATCTTCCGGCAAGCCTTGTATTGTGTGCGGCTGCCAAAAGAGTCAGTGATGGTACCTTTGCCTTTATCAATAGATTTTTTAGGAATATCCTTCTCAGTATGCCTGTTTTTAATATTATTTGTGATAACAATGGGCTCTAGAGAAGGCAGGCCCAGATAAACCAAAAAAAACATGCAACTCAGCTGCAGGGATTTTGGCGCAAATCCCTGCTTACAAATGTTTGTAGATAGGGATTTGCATCAAAACCCCGGTGGTTGCATGGGAATGCCCATGTACCAGCCATGGACTGGCCACTTGACGCAAAGTAAAGCCCAGCAGTGCACAGCACAACTTTTTGTTAATTTGGGAAACTATCCAATACAAATTCTGATTTGCGTTGGTTAGTATATCACAGCACAGCACTCTGCGTCGGATTTCCCGAGGGATTATGTGGACTTCACATCTACTGTATTAGGAACTCCTGTAGGACTATGACGTATGATGAGCTCTACATCACTAAGTAGTGCTCGCCCACTCTAAGCCTGCTTGGGAATCTTTATGCTTGTGGTCCTCTAAGTACTGGCACCCAGATGTATGCCATAGTTATGCAGATGTAAGTACTGCCTCCAGGAATTTTGTACACTGTCACGGGGCGATATCACCATTATTCAAGCAGCCATTGTGAGCCTTTACCTGGAGCACTGTGTTAGTGAGTCTGGGCACTAATGTTGCACAGGCAGTATGAGCAAAGCTCATGGTTTAGTCAAGACGTTGGATGCTGGTGGCAGAGAAAAGGAGAAAGAAGGAGTGAGAGAGCAAGAGAGAGAGAAATGAAAAAGAGAGAGGCTGTGGGCATGTGTATGTGTGTGTGTACATCCACAGGTATCCAACTTGGGACGTGCACGTACTGCACTGCGGAAATTATGAGGAACTGAGGAAGTGTATGTCTTGTGTCTTCACGACCATCGTCAGTACGTTTTTAGTGTTTTATTTGTAAATAGTTTTGTTTTATAACCCTGTCTCTGTGGTCCACCTTCCTCTGTACCCTCTATGCTGCTCCTTAGCTCTCCCTCTTCGTGTCACATTTCTCCTGATCTGCCTCAGTGGGGCTGTCGCTTCAGAGTATGATTTCTGTAGGATGGGAGGCTATGTGGACATAGAATGCCGGAATCAGTGTTTCCATGTCACGTCTCATATTCTTCCTCGGATTTTGAGATGGTTATTTGGGCTTTTTTCAGCAACAGCTTTTAATTCCAGTGGTTGTAGTAACTCCCGTTAGCAGTCCCATCGTAGTTTACGGGCTATTACCGTGTAAGTACGCAACAGTCCCATCCAAATTTCAAGCAATGACATAAAGGTTATCAACTACTTAGATGGGGTGGATGTTGGTCCTAAATCACCCTGGATAACACCAAAATGAGCAAGCGTGAAAACCAGTACTCAGTAATTCAGGTGCCATCATGGATGCTCAGCATCAAAATAAAAGGCCATGATTACCAAAAATTCATGCAAGGCAACGCAGCAAGCCACCTTGCTGTGCTGCACTTTGAGAAATGGCAGGACTGTGATGTATTTAACATTATACGGTGCATTCCTGTCCTTTCCCAACGCTAGCACACTTTTGGCTGCCTAGCACTGGTGCAGACACCCTTGCATTATGGTGAAAGGGTGCCTGAAGTGGGAGCCTTTACCAGGAATACTGTGCTCCAGTACCCTTACAGTAAAAATGCAATGCCTAGACACATTTTTTAACTTTTTACACCCCATGGATGTGTGCTGCACAGTGCAGCACACATGCAGTGTTTGTAAAGTTAGGAGAAATTAAACATTTCTCCTACTTACTGCCTGCTTCAAGGAGGTGTTATGTTTTGGCGCAAAGCCCTATCTAGCAATTTTAGTGGAAAGGGTTCTCCATCAAAAATCATTGTGGTAGGTTAAGAATTGCATTGTACAACACCTGGAAGGGCTCCTTGATGCCAAGCTGTGCTCAGCAGCCAGTCCAACGTGCTGTTTATATTACTTTACGAAGTACTTTCTTGCACAAAAATGGTTTGCACTGAAAAGTAAATACTTTATCAACACTTTGCACTGCTTTTCGTCATTTGGATGACACTGCAGTGACGCACAATATTGGTAAATGTGCTCCAAAAGGATCTTTGTGCAAAAAAAACAAAAAAAACAAATTGAGTCATCATCCCAGGAGGCACCAACAGTGATACTCCCTTAAAGGTTTATGGGTCCTTCACTTATGTATCGTTCTTAGGAGTCTAAACTACGGCATTTTGTTTGAGCACCACCCCATTCCCAACATGCATGGGTTTTCAGCATTAGCAGTGGTCGAGATGTTGTCCATGTTGAATCTGGCAAATGTATCTCACAAAATAGTCCTGGAGGATGACAGCAAACATTTGATGGTCTTTATAACTCCTGGAGGAATGTACCTGAATAAATGCATATCCTTTCGGGATTATTATGCAGCATTAGTTTTTGAGCGAGTTTTGTAGGAGACATTAGGGAGGGTTGAGGGAGCAACTGCATTTCAAAATGATATCCTCGAATCTGGTAAAAAGCTTACACAACATGATAAGAATCTTGAAAATGTTCTCAGAGCACTTGCGGAGACATGGATAACACTTAAATTGGAGAAGTTTAGATGCAATGAGGTGGTTTAAGATCTTCTTGCAGCAAACTTCTGCAGGCTCCTTAGTTCAGATTAAACACCAGAAGAGGATGGTGGGTCTTCTCAGGTGAGTTGTCCATGCTCCCTTGGAAAAAAGAGCAGAAAGAACGACTTAGCATTTCACAGCCTTGCAAAAACATGTTAGTTCCTCTACCGAAATCTCAGCAGAATACTTTACAAATCTATGTACTGAAATAAAACGTGAAATAAACATGGATAATGGGCATACACAGTGTAACAAGTGGTGTAAAGAGGGAACACTATTTTTTATTCTGATAATTCTTTGGGTGAGTAATTCTGCATCTCCTTTCTCAATTGTATTTTTAAATCTATCCTGTTTGTTCACTGTATTGGGTCAAAACGTTTAAAATATCGCATAACGTTTGTAGTTTGATTTAAGTATGCATCATTGAAACGCAAACACCGCCCCTTCATACTTGCTTAACACACCTCCCTTTAAAAAAAAAAAAAGTGTGTACATCTATTGTACTCGGAAGATGGCCTCTCCAAACCCACTTACATGTACTCACAGTTGCTGTTTCTGTATCATTATAAAATTACCCTATTTTACCATGTTGTAAATTCTAAAGCGGTCCTAGAAGTGCGGTTACTGAAGAATGGCGCATGCCTAGTTATGTCTAAAAGGGACGAGTCAAGGATAAATGAAAGTACACCATCTATACACGAGGTCAGCTCAGGATAATACACCTATTCAATCTGGATTACAAACGCCATCTTTTACTGTGTTTTTCTCTTGGTTTTGCGCTACATAATAATGGCCACGGGATGGCAGCATTGACTTGTTATTCGGAGTGACCGTGCTCTTTCCACACCAAGAATCGAATGAAGTCCGCTTCAATCAGCGTAACCCATGTTTACACGCATGGAAAAAATGTGGAAAAAATTTGCAAGAAGGAATGATTACAAGATTTTGAAAATATGTTATATACAAATTTGCAGTTAGACAACTGGGAAGTGGTCACAAATATCAGTCCTATTAAAACGTAGACGGAGAGCATCTGTGGTTTAGCAGCAGCTCCAGTTAAAGCTCGGTAATTTATTTATAGCTATGAATAACAGCATTTAGCTACTTTTTAAGTGCTCTTAGTTTTGTTAAATAAGTGAACGTTCAATCACGGCACAGTGAAACTACATGATCTGTCCAAGTAACCCGGCGATAACTCTAATCTTCTGAAACCATAATTATGTAGGCTGTGAGACATTGGGGCATATTTACAACCCCCTAGCGTCCCCTTGCGCCACCGGCAACGAGGTCTTTTCCCTGCACCAGATTTACAAAGTGGTGCAATGCAAACATTGTCACTTTGTAACCCCTTGCACCACATTATGCCTGTGCCAGGCATAATGTATGCAAGGGGCGTTCCCCCATTAGGAGGCCCCAACAAATGGCGCAGTGAAATTTACGAGATTTCACTGTGCCATTTTTCCCGTAATTTTTAACGCCTGGCCAAGATAGGAGTTAAAGTGTATCTCCCACTGTTTCCAAAGGGCCACCCTACACATTTCTGGACTAGCGCCATCATTTTTGGCGCTAGTCGACCAATGCTCCACAATAGCACTATTGTGCTAACTTGCGCCTGGTGCACCGTATTGTAAATACGATGCTACCATGGTGACATTAGGCGGGTGCAAGAAAAGTGGAGCATCACAGCTGATGCGCCACTTTCTTGTAACTATGCCCCATTGTGATTGCTTCTATCCACAATCACTCCTAAATATTATATACTGACAAGGACTATGGAGGGAAGTCCAACTGAACAGCAGCTTTATGGAACTTTTCTCAACTACTTTAATGAAGACCAACATTTTAGATCCTAATTAACCTATCCAGATAATAACTATGTCTATATCTTTTAACATTTAGAGCATGCTAACCATTATTTTGCACTTACTGTGCCAGCCAAGAAAGACATGCTTTGCGCTGAGCTCACCTAAAGCAATAATCTTATCTAATAGACTTAGACAATAAGATTAAGATGGGCCTGCAATACGCCATGTCAAACGACCCTCTGGACAAGACGAGCTTGTTGAGACCTTAGGCCTTGTCATCTGACAGATTTTAGGCGTGTCAGCCCTGGAAGGTCCATCTTGATACTGTCGTAATTCAGGAGCACATAGATCGCCCACAGAGGGTCTTCCTTTTGTTCCTCTTCTATATTTGTGGTCCTGCTCAGAAGCCTCCATTCTCTATATGTGTATGTGTACCTACATATCCCTTATCCCTTTGTGTGTAAGTGTACCTTCTCATGAGCCTCCCTCTTTTATATGTGTATGAGTACCTGCTCAGGAGCCTCCCTTCTTTATATGTGTACCTGCTCAGGTACCTCTCTCTCTATATGTGAAAGTATACCTCCTCAAAAGCTTCCCTTCTGTACATGTGTATATATGTACCTTCTCAGGAACCTCTCTTCTTTATATGTGTATGTGCACCGAACGCTCCCTTCTCTGTATGTGTAAGTATACGTCCTCATGAGCCTCTCTTCTTTACATGTGTATGTGTACCTGCTCAGGTGCCTCCTCTCTATATGTGTAAGTGTACCTTCTCAGAAGCTTCCCTTCTTTATATATGTGTATGTGTACCTCCTCAGATGCCTCCCTTCTTTACATGTATATGTGTACCTGCTCATGGGCCTCCCTTATTTATATATGTAAGTGTACCTCCTCAGGAACCTCCCTTCTCTATAGTTGTATGCATACGTGCATGTTGCTTAGCTTTATGTGTAAATGTACCTCTTCAGAAGCCTCCTTTCTTTCTGTGTGTATGTGTACCTGGTCAGGGGCCTCCTTTATCTTTAAGTGTACCTCCTCAGAAGCCTGCGTTCTTCTTATGTGTGTTTTCATGCTCAGGAGCCTCCCTTATCTATATGTGTATGCGTACCTCCTCAGAACCCTCCCTTCTTTATATATGTACTTGCTCAGGGGCTCCCTTATCTTTATGTGTAAGTATACCTCCTCAGAAGCCTCCCTTCTTTATATGTGTTTATGTGTACCTGCTCAGACGCCTCCCTTATTTTTTTATATGTGAGTGCAGGAGCCTCCATTGTTTATATGTGTTACTGTTCAGGGGCCTCCCCTATCCATGTGTGTAAGTGCACCGCCTCAGGAGCCGCCATTCTTTATGTGTACCTGCTCTGGGGCCTCCCTTATTTATATATGTAAGTGTACCTGCTCAGGGACCTCTCTTCTCTATATGTGTAAGCATACCTGCATATTGCTTATCTTTATGTGTAAATGTACCTCCTCAGAAGCCTCCTTTCTTTCTGTGTGTATGTGTACCTGGTCAGGGGCCTCCTTTATCTATAAGTGTACCTCCTCAGAAGCCTCCCTTCTTTTTATGTGTGTTTTCCTGCTCAGGAGCCTCCCTTATCTATATGTTTAAGTGTACCTCCTCAGAACCACCCCTTCTTTATATGTGCACTTGCTCAGGGGCTCCCTTATCTTTATGTGTAAGTATACCTCCTCAGAACCCTCCCTTCTTTATATGTGTTTATGTGTCCCTGCTCAGAGGACTCCCTTATTTTTTATATGTGAGTGCACCTCCTCAAGGCCCTCCATTGTTTATATGTGTTCCTGTTCAGGGGCCTTCCCTAGCTATGTGTGTAAGTGCAACGCCTCAGGAGCCGCCATTCTTTATGTGTACCTGCTCCGGGGCCTCCCTTCTCTATATATGTAAGTGCGCCTCCCTTCTTTACAACTATATGTGTACCTCCTCAGAAACCTCCCTTCTTTATATATGTAAGCGTACCTCCTCAGAAGCCTCCTTTCTTCACATGGGTATGTGTACCCTTCTTTATATGTGTATCTGCACAGGGACCTTCCTGTACCTCCTCAGAAGCCTCCCTTCTTTCTAAGTGTACCTGCTCAGGGGCCTCCCTTAGCTATACGTGTAAGTGTGTATTCTCAGGAGATTACCATCTTTACATGTCTACGAGCACCTCATGCGAAGCTTTCCTTATCCATGTGCACGTGTGCCTCGCTCCAATATATGCCCTTTGTATACCAATAGGATCCTTCCCTTTCATTGTATATGTAGGCCTTAGGAGCCCCGCATGTTCCCTATGTGCGTCTGTATCTCCCTAGAAACCTCCCTTCCGGTATATATGTCTGTGTGAACCTCTCCAGGAGGCTCCTTCGTGTACCACTGCAGGAGTCCCCTTCACTATAAGCATGTATCTCCGCCTCTTCACTCTTGTCTGTGCATGGACAGACGATACCTCCTCGGGAGATCTGATGACATTGCACGAATCCAGTTACAATACTTGGAATCTAAGGTCGGGGCAGCACCGAAGATGCTGGGAGAGACCAGCCTCGGGGGAAGGGTCCGCGCCTGTGGACGGGAACCCGCTCCTCAACTGGCAGCAGGTGCGACAGGAAGCCGAGCCCAAAGCAACAAGGCCATTATGTGTCACTTCCGGGACTGAAATGACATAGACGGCAAAATCAAAATACAGTTATATCTAGACACAAATAAAACATTTGCAACAAAATACCGATACGACTCAAACAGAAAACTGGGCATGCGCTATACGACAATATGAGCACACTGTCTCTTAGTCTTTTCGCTAAACCAAGGTCTATTAATGTTACCTGTGTGACAAACTATTTGTTTTATATGATACTGTATTTTCATTTCAAACCAAACTAATCCCCAAAATCACAGCATTTTTCATTTTCATTTATATTTTCAGTCATCACAGTGACAGAAAATGCAAGCTTCGCGTATTATTAGCATATATGCCATTTGTCTTACGTACTGGTGCTCATTTAGAATATCACAAATTTAAATACATGCAAAAATAAAAATGCAAATAAATACAGTCCTACTCTTTGTGGGTGTTGTTGTGCTTTAGTCCGCATGCGGAGGATGGGAAGTGTTCAGTAAATACCCAACATAAGGATAGCAGAACGCTGGCTTTTCTGATGTAGTTTCACAGCATCTGCTAAAACTACACCCCAGGTAGCAAAACATATGCCACAGTAGTACCAGAAAAACAATGGAGCTGAATCACAAATGTAACTGTGCAAAATCACTCAGTAACAGTGTTAGCGCACATTGTGCCTGATTTTTAAACCCGTAAAACCAAATCCTAAACTTCTCATCCAAAAGCACAGTTATATCCGCTATCAGGTTTTACCGCCCTACTCAGTTCCCATGTACAATATATAAATTAATAATACAACTTCAAATACAGATAATACAGTACACGGTTAAATGAATCAATTATTATCAGGGGTGTAGCTCGGAGGGGGGTGTTTGGGGTGTTACGCGCCCCTAAAATATGTATTCTGTAGTAAATAGTTGGGTACAAGTGCTTTGAGTCAGGTAATGTGAAGTCTGTCGGACTTCACCTGGGAGTTTTACATGCCAACACTGACAAAAAAACACACTCTCTCTGATCTATGTTTTGAAGGCCTTACAAATGTTGATTAGTTTGAAAAATATTGTGTTTTAAGTACTTCTAACAATCTGCACCCCTCTCCCTTCCCACTGCCCCTTAAGCCCCCCTCTTGATCTGCTTCTCCTACGGTGTTTTTTAACAAGATGTCCCTGCGTGATTGCTGGGAAATCTGAAGTACACAACCCCCTAATCATACTCACCAAACTACACCCCTGATTATTACACATGTCACAACTCACTTGGGAGGAGATTGGCTTGGTGAGCTGGTAAGTGGAAATACGGGCTAAGTTCACCTTTTGCCAAGAAGAGCACTGAGATTTATGCTCATCCTCAGATCAGGAATCCTCATGGTCAGATAGCAACACTGACCAGGGTTCAGTTGAGGCAGTCAGGCGTGGGTGCTGCTCAGTGTGTGCACTGCTGAGGATCTGACTGCTGACACCTTTGCTTTGTGTGTTGTTAGTGATAGGGTCCTCAGGTCGCTTCATGTCAGCAGGACACCATTATTCCAGGCCTGTGCTTATATTTGGAAAAACTGTGCATTCTGTAGTTTGCATTCCTTGTTGGCGTCCAAAGTATCCAATGGTTTCTAAAAGAAATGGGATTCTGATATCCTTCCAACATGGTGGAATCAGGCAACCTTTGTTCCAGAGAATGGCCTCTGACCCTTGCAAGCAATAATTTACATGCTTGGTCTTTATCCACTATTTCAAGTAGCTCAGTTCTAGACTAGAACTTCAATTCATAGAGAATATAATTCTATTACACCTTGTAAAAGTCTCACCTGCCCCCCACTCAATGCCCGAGTTAAGTGGACCCCAATTATCTGTTGTTGCTGCACTCTGAGATGGATCTGGTGGGAGGGGATCCCCACCTCTGAAACAACATTGTGGCAGGTCAGGTAGTTGATGGACATGATTGGTATTTCGAAGCTGGGGCTTGTACGGAAGGGAATTAATATCAAGATGTTTACATCATTGGCAAACGAGTTTTCTCTGCACGTCCCAGTTCTATCATTAATTAAGATCAAGGCATTCACTCGAGGCCCATAGAGAAATCTGTCCGTAGTCAAGAAATCCAACCCTCCTAAATAACAATGGTCCCGTTGGGTAGAAAGGCGCTTTCCAAAATGTACAAATCACTTATAATCATTACCCTCTTGAAAAACACAGCACTAAGTAAGAGCAAATGTGGGATCTCAAGAAGAGGCGGAGAGGGAGGAAGCCAAAATGGCCTCACATGTGCGAGATAAATACCTTTATGCGCCTGAGACATCTGCAGATTTAGAGTATACTGCACCCACAAGAGGCTGTGGAAGACAGGGTGGGCAATGCCCTAAATTACCTACTCCGCGGGGTCCTTATTTCAGTATTGCCAAGTAATCACTAACTATGGGCTACAGGATTTCCACATAGCTGATGGGCAGACCAATTTCGGAAGAAGCTAAGATGTCACTACTGGAAACAACAGAGAAAAAGGGGGCTTGGGGAAGTTCCCGGGGCTCACGGCTACTGGTGGCCATGGCAATGCCGATGGCTAAGAGACATATTATGAGAAATTAGAGGACAGTTAATGCACCCGGGCTGACTAACTGGCTTCGTGGAATGGACTACTATGCCAAAGCAGAAGAGCTGATATACGGACTGCGGATGCCCAGGGAAGTCCGTGGTGGGCTCACTTCAGGAACCTCCTACCAAGCTGCATAATGGTGTTGAAACTGTCTAATTTGTTCTTTATTGACAGACATTTTTTTTTAAGGGTAAGATGTGATGAGGGAGAGTGTACAGTTAGGATGCTGCCAAGTTATTTAAACTGTTTCTTCTATAAAATAATTAAAAAATATATAAAAAAGAAGTTCAGTTCTACTGGACAGCGTTAAGGGATTTTATTACATTAAAAGCACGAGAATGGCACATCGCCTCTCCTGGGCACAGAGTGCTACTGTTGGAGAATTCATCGGGCACATTAGGCCTTCTCGTGGTTTATTATTTTACAAAAACATTGCATTCGTGTGGCCTTTACTTTCCTTGGGATGTTCATTACACCTGATGTGGCTCAATGTTCCAAAAAATCAACCTTATAAAATTGCACAAGGCAGGCATAACATATTTTTCTTACCTAGTAATTTTGGGAAAGTTTTTGGAAAAATAATCAATGTGTTCTTGGGTTCTCTATCAAATATGCCTTTTTTCAGAGGGGTTTTCCTTGCAGACAGAATGGGACTGGAAAGCCAGGACTGAGAACTATTACACTCCAGCCAACAGAAATATGCAAATTGTTTTCACATTCCTTGTGTCAGTAGCAGAAAAAGAGAGAGAGGATGAGAACTGGACAGAGAAAGACTCCTCTGAGACAACGGCTGGTGGAGCCTGGACTAAATCCTGTGTACTTGGCAGTGGAGTGCCCCTCAGTGTCATGAGATTTGTTTTCAGACACCACAGTTTCCCAGATCTGTCATTAATACATACAAAGTCAGTTGTGTAAAAGGGTTAAAATTGTCCTCTTCCCCAGACAGAACTGAATTGGCAGTCAGATGTCAGTAGTTGTTTGTGGTGCTTTTGTTGCACAAAGAGATCATTTTGATGAATAACGTGTCCTCTACAACTCACAGTATCTGACAACACCACGTTATAGCAACACATTGTGAAAAGAGGCTCCAAAATGCACCCCTGCACCCCACTACTCTCCCATACTATCCCGATACTCAGTTTGTCGTATGTGGTACACTTGTTCTTTAAATAGCACCTGGAATATTCTTAACCCTTTCAACTTTAGGGGACCTATGCCGATGGCCTGCATCACCACTCTTAAAACTGGTCCACCGCCTCTGAATACAGGAGAGAAGCAGGGAGTACAGGAACTACATGGGGGATACAGGATGGGAAGGAGACAAGGACGAAGAGTAGATAGTGGTGAGGAATGCAAACAAGTTGGACAGGAGAGAGTCAACTTGTATAGAAAGATTATCCGAAGGAAACCAGTAAAGCAGGAACAGTGGAAGCTGCTTTGGTGAGAATACAGGATGGACATGAGAAAAAACACAGAGAACAAGAGCTGCTCAGGAGAGAATACAGGACTGATATGGAAAAAGCATGGAAAACGAGCTGCTCAGGAGAGAATATAGGACTGGTACAGAAAAGCACGGAGAACAAGAGCTGCTCGGGAGAAAACAGGGACAGGAGAAAAGTATGGAGAACAAGAGTTACTCAGGAAAGAATACACGATAGACATGAGAAAAACACGGAGAACGCAAGCTGCTCAGAGGAGAAAACAGGATGGGGAGAAGAAAAGAATGGAAGACGAGAGCTACTCAGGTGATAATACAGGATTAACAGGAGACAAGCATGAAGAACAGGAGCTACCCAGGAGAGAATACAGGAGTCATTTCTGTGTGATAGATCTATTCCAGTCGGTTGTGGTGACTACAGAGCGGCCCCCTTTCAGCTTCCTTGTGGAGTGGCCCCTCGCAAAACTGGTCCGTTCCTGCAGGTTCCAGGTCTCTTCGTATGCAGGCGATTTCCATCAGGGATGACTGGGAAGAGAGGATAGATAGGTTCCATAACTGCATGAGGGAAGTCAACCGGTGGATGAGTCAGAATTGGCTGAAAATGAATGGGGGTGAAACAGAGATCTTGGTATTTGTGACGGATAGGTCTATATGGAGCAATCACTCATGGCCTGAGTCCTTTGGGACCTTATCCTCCACCATAACAGCATCTAAGAATCTGGGGTTTGTGTTTGACAACTCCTTGACATTTGATATGCAGGTTAACAGAACAGTGAGTGCCTGTTTTTGGATGGTCAAAATCCTAAGAAAGGTCCTGCCTTTTGTACCCAAAGAACTTAGAGTATCTGCGGTCCTAGCTCTGATTACATCAAGATTGGACTGCTGCAACCCATTGTATCTAAATATTAATCACTCATCTCTGAGTAAGCTTCAGTTTATTCAGAATTTGGCTGCCCGTTTGATGCTAGAACTTCCTAAGTTTTCCTTTGCCAGGGAAGGTCTAAGACAGATTCACTGGCTACCCATAAGAAAAGACATCTCTTTTAAAGCTCTTTGCCTGACCCGTAGCGCTCTTCATTCCCAGGGATCAGGATACCTTCAATCCGTCCTAAAGTGGTATACTCTTAGTCACTCATTGAGTTCTGCAGGCCTCGTGATGGATCTGGTACCTCGTTGTAAGAAAGTTACAAGGGGTGACTGGGCCTTCTTGGTGGCTGCGATAAAGCTTTGGAATTGTCTCCCAGTCCACATTAGAGGCCTGAACTCTTACGTACTTTTCGCAAGCTACTTAAAACTTGGCTTTTCTCACAGTAGCTTTCTGCAGTATTCCTATGGCTCTTCTCACACCACGTAGCGCTTCAATGCCTTTCGTCTAAATGAGCTCAAGAAGTATCAAATATAAGGATGGACAGCAAAAAAGCATGGAGAGCAAAGGCTGCTCATGGGAGAATACAGGAGACATTTTTAGATATCTGTTTCAAAAAGTTGCTTCCATGGGTGGATGCATGTTTGTGACTTAAATAATGTTGTAATTTTAAGTAGGGTAGGAATAAGGAATATGTCTTAATGGTGTTTTTATATTGATACCCAACCAGCCCTGAGGAAGTCCTATTGTGGGACGAAACACGTGTCAGCTATAATCTCCAACTAATTGGGTTGAGGATTTAATCCACAACTGATTTGGCTGAAATTTATATTAATTGTTGTAAACATATGTTTAGGAAATGTCTTTTATCTTGTTGAATACGATGATGGTGGCCATAATTTCCAACTAAATTGGATGAGGATCTGATTCACAACTAACTGGACTGAAATTTACAACAATTGGACTGAAAATTATAATAATTAGTTGTGAATATCTTTTTAGGAAATGGGATTATTCAGATGTATATGATGATGGTACTGGAAAGTACAAAATGATACAAATAATGTAAATAAAAGGCAAATGTTAGAAATACAATGCAAATAGATGTTTGTAATTATCTTTGACATGTAAAGAAAATAGTGAACAACAACCGGATGTCCTTAAATAATCTGTAATGGATGATTTGTTTATTATACATATGGCTTGAATTGGATATATAGTAATTTACATATGTCTGCCTCACTGTTTTTCTTTTTTCAACTGCAAGAGCAGTCAGCACAAGGGTCTCTACCATGGGTCCAAGAGGGCCAGATCCGTGATGAATTTTCAGGATATCAGTATAAAAAAATAAATATAACGATTTCAAATGGAGCTCTTTAAGATAGTCAGTGTGTATTCTGAAATTCTGGTCCTGCTGCATGTTCACTGCACACCTTTGAGACAGAGCAATAACTGCACATAAGTGAGACACAGGTAAAGAGAGTCTCTAAGCGCACACCGCATGTACTCTACACTACATATACACTACACTGTACATCTCCAAATGGCCCTTTCTGGGAGGACAACCCCTAATTTCTGCCTTCAGCTTACTCTTTGTCCCTGCATTTCCAGTTCCCATTTAAAAACCCAAACGTCACCCTATCATTCCTTACAATTCTCTGGTCTGTGCATTGTTGGGGATGAGAGACAAAAGGAGGCTATGGGAGGGTTATAGCTGCTGTGCCTGTCGCCCATCGCTGCGTAGACACTCACTGTGCTGATGGGATGGGATCCCAGATCTCTGTTATTGGCTGTGGTGGGTCAGAAATGGTAACAGGATGGACTCCTAGATTGTTGTACTTGGCTTTGCTTCCTGCGCTAATCGGATAGATTACAAACCTCCTGAATAAACGTATATATTGCTTCGTACAAGCTAGGTACTGACATGGTTCCAGTCATTTCTTGTCAAGTGTGACATAGGCATCCTTCCTGTTGCGTTAACTATTCAACATGTACATGTAGAGAATGTGGAGAGGATGTGGCATTGCAGCAACAACTGCCAACTTTAGAACTAAGGAAGCAGGGGGTAGATTTATGAAAACGTCATGCAAAGCAACACAGCAAGATAACTTGCTGTGCTGCTTGACAGGGAGAGAGCAGAAATGTGTCATATCTAGTAACTAAGATGTAGAGGATGTGGCATTACGACAAAAGCTGCTGACCTCAGAAATGGGGAACCAGGGGACAGATTTATCAAAAAAGTTGCATAACGCAGCAAGACAACTTGCTGCACTGTGTGACAGGGAGATAGCAGAAATGTGTCATATCTATTACGATATGACGCATTCCTGCTCTTGCCTTGCGCTAGTGCATTGAGTGCTGCCTAACGCTAACGCAGACACCCTTGCACCATGGAGCAAAGGTGTCTTAATTATTGGTAGGATTGTTTTTGTGCAGGAAGGGACACCTTCCTGCACAAAAACAATAATTTGAGGCATTTTTCTCTAAGTGTCCTGCAGAATGCAGGACACTTAGAAAGAGGAACTAATGAGGAGAAGTAAATATATTTCTCCTCGTTACACCTCTGTTGGGAAGGCGTTCCTTTTTTTATTCAATCCCAGGTTTACTAAAATTTGTAACTCTGGGATTCCATCAAAATCCATTTGTGGATGCATGGAAAAGTCCTTGCTCCACCCATGGATTGCCTTCACAATGCAGAATGAAGAAAGGCAGCAATTTACGCTAACCTGCGATACTCTAGATTTACTAAGTCACGCAAAGCCAAGCAAAGTGGCTTTAAGTGGCTTAATAAATCTCACTACAGGGTTGCGTTGCCTTGCATGACCTTGCCTGATGCAAGAGCAATGCAAGCCCTCTGTAAATCTGGGCCAGTCCGCCATATTACAAGTTCCATAAGCTATAATCGAATTGTAATATGGCGGACGGGATATCTGTCATGTTTGTGACTGAGTAACCCCTTCCACCAAACTCTAAATCAGGCCCTGAATCTCCCAGTGCTTAAAAAAATAAAAAAAAGAGACCTTGTGGGATGCAACTGGTTCTCATGTAAAGTGCTCCAATACCTTCGGGTTGAATTTGTGCTATAAAAAACAGCAAACAAAGAATAAAAATACATACATAATAGCCCAGGACAGTATGTCTCAGACTCCAGCTTCATTTCCAAAAACGCACATAAGGCCCAAATTGAACCTCAGTTGATAGACTGGATCCGTGAATCGGCCTACCAGCACAGAATGTACAGATCATATACTCCCAGAATAAAAATTAGACAAAAAATCTTTCACGGAACCAGCGGTGGAAAAAAGCAAACTCGTTGATTCGACTTTGACTCGACTTTGTTTGCCAAACAAAAGTTGTAGTCAAGGGAACCAGCCTGGAGTTGAACGTGCCCCAGAAGCTAAACTGGTAATATTTGCTACAACACTTAAACTACTGAAATATCTTTTGTATGGAGACAACCAAAATATAAGGCAAAAAACTATCGCAGGTTCAAAACCAGAAACCTACCAAGTAACTTGATCTAAACAAACCGGAGCACTTTATACAACCTTGAAATAACTCTAATATCCCCCAGGAGGGCAGAGAATAAAATGTGCAGGACACTACGTACAGCTTTGGGGGCAGGTAGAATGATCACCTACAAGAAACTGCCACCTGAGTGTGATGTGAACAGGAACCTAATAACTCTAGACCAAATAAACTAAAGGATCCCTAGGGGGAGGATTCTGGGGGTCCAGGCCTGTTTGCTTCACATCAATGTTGAATAGCCTATGAGAGCACAACCAAACTACCAACTTTGCAGAGGTAACCGGAAAGCTTGCTACCATGTGTAGGCAACTGTATGGCTGGTACGTTCCACTGAGTGTTGTCCTCATGCACCTTCCCCGTTACCCGCGACCGTGCAAGGCCCCACCATCAAACATGCCTGTCCGCCTCTTTATCCATGGCCAGGGCTACTGCAATGATGAGATTTGCAAGCACAGTGTTTTCTGCATAAGTATAGCTTTGCCGCATTTGTTACATAATTTGCCCTTTTGGTCACATAAATTGGTCTGCCACTGTCATATATTTCCGGTGGCAGTGTCCATTGCAGCTAGTCTAGCAGAGCTTCCTATCCCCTCGCCCCACAGGCGTGGGTGCAGACCCAGTCAGCACCCTCCCATGATGATTTACAAACTGGAGTGTGTCTCCAGAGTTCTTCCCTTGCCCACATGTCTGTCTGTCTGCAGACACTCAAGCGCCCGAGGCATTCTACACAGCTCCCAAAGAAACAACAAAATAATTGAAAGGTATTTTGTCGTAATGAGGTGTGGGATGCCATTTCTAGTTCTGATTTTGAAAGGCTTTTCTCATTTTACCAGAAATGAAGGGCTGCCACTCAGGCATCAGGACGTTCCTCGCAAACTGTCCTCATGTTTTTTCCCTCTCCTACAGTTCAATGGTATTTTCGATTAGTTCCTCCAAATATTGCCCTAAAACACCCATAAAATCTGTTACTTAAAGGTGACTACCCTTAAGGTTTTAGGTATATGGGCAGTGACGTAACGAAACTCGCCCGCACCTCGGGAGCTGCGGGTGGCTTTGTTACGCCTCTGATGGAGTCAGGTGTCCTTGTGCGCCCCTATAGCTGGGTCGGTAGCAAGCAGGGCTGTTCAATGTTGGTCCACGGGAGCCGGATACGTTCGACTTTTAGAATAATCTGTATGTAAAGGAGCCCTATTTCGATCTATTGTATGCAGATGTGCTCCGTGTCGATAGCCGTAATTCTGGATTGGGTCCGCTCCTTGAAGCCCAGTGTTGGAGACCCCTTAAGCATGGAGGCGCTACCCTGAGTCTGTCACACCCACATGGCCGCCGGGAGTGGCGGGCGGGGCTCTGCGCACTTAGCGGCGTCCGGAGGGCCGCGCAGCCTTTCCACGTGGAAAAGCGTGGCCAAGCGGAAGAGCCATTAGCCCCGAACTGAGGTCTCGGAACTGGAGCACACACTGCGCATGCACCATGCCGCGCTTTGAATACTTCCTCATGGGCATAACACAGGCCTCCGATGTCTGTCAGTATCAACAGTTGTCACTGCCTCTCGATCTCTCTTTCTCGTTCTCTCTCCAGTGCTTGCTTTGCTTAGTTCTCTGTTTCTCCTCACTTTCCTCAGTCTTTCCTTCCGCTACTCCTTCTCTCTCGTCTTTCTCTACTCTCACTTCCCGTACCTCTTTTCGTCTTCCTCCCTCAGTACATCCGAGCCCTTCATTTCAATGATAGGTCCCTTGTCTGACTCTCTCCAGCAGCTTTCCGCTTCTCTCTACTTTCAATGTTATCTATCGTCATTTTCCTTTCACCCGGGCCCCCTCTTCTTCACCTCTGTCTTCCACACTGCATTCATCCCGCCACCATTCCCATTTCTACTTACACTCCCTATCTTACCCATTGCCTGCCCCCTTTGCAGAGACGCAACCAGACACACAATTTGGGGGGGGGCAGTTCAACGCGTCAAACAATGGAGGCACAATCAGATTCAGAGCCTGACTGAAAAGTACTTGAGAGGAATCCCTTCTCTGTTGTGGTACAATCCACATGGCACAATAGGCGGCAAACCATGCATTTAAAGCAGCCTGAGCAGATAACCTCCGTCTTAGTCAGTGCTTTAAATGGAAAAATAGAAGTGCAGGTACTCACTATTTAGAGTACCTGTTTGGTCTTGAGAAGTGCCGGTGCTCTCCCATTAAATGTACTGCATCAGCGCTGAGAAGTGCAGGTACTCTCCCTGTCAAATTAAGGAAGTGCAGTTACTCAGTATCGGCCAGTACCTGCCCATCTAAAGCACTGGTCTAAACATAACAACATTAACAACTGTTACAGGAAGTTTATGGTTCTTCTTCAAAGAACTAATCATAAATGTTGAATTTTAATACACACTAGACCTATGAGAGTGTGAAATTTAAGGTATTAGTTTCTTTGACAGATAATGGTGAATGATGCATTTAAGAAAATGCTCTCTTTATATGGTCACCCCCAAGTCTTTGGACTAACGCTGCTGCTTTTTCAACGCTGGAGTGCACTGAGGCCTGCTAACCAGACCTCAGTACCTGTGCTCTTACCCTTAAACTGGTATGTTGAATTGGCTCATACCCAATTGGCTAAGCTAACTTGCTGGTAACTCCATAGTAAATGCTACCCATGGTATGTAAGGTAGAGGGTCACCCCAGGCCTTCCAGCAATAGTTCTGCCACCGTGGGGGGGTGGCGCAAGTAAAAATGAGACACCCCACCCCCCAGCCTACCATTTGCAGGCTGGAAGAGCAGTTTTATCTGCTGTCTGACTTTGACATTTCAAGATATGGCAAAGCCAGACTTCCCCCTGGTATATGTGTAAGTCACCCCTATTATGGGCCTCGCAAAACCTAAGGCAGGTGCTACATTTCCAATGGGAAGAACATGTAATTTTATATGCAGGGCCTGGGGTGAGCCTCTAACTTACATACCCTGCGTTCTAATATGGCAGGACCCTTCTCACGGCATGTTAAGCTCCCTAGCCCAACCCAGATGTGTGGCTACCAAGGGGGCCAAAAGTAAAAATCAATTTCCCAAGGAGTCCTTGGGTACCAAATGCGGAATCCCAAGTATCCCTTACAGAAGAGGTCTCAGGATAACCAGACACAGGAACAAAAGAAACATTAACTAATGAAAATTAAACATATACAATGCTAAATTTATTTAAATGTAAACATAATCTCATCATCTGTATAGACCAATACTCGAACCTGATATACCTACAAATAACACTATAGTAAGCATCCTTGATGTGCACCCTGGAAAAAAAAGAAATGTCAAAACGACAAAATCACAATCATACTGACTTCAAACATACCATGTTAAAAAAATGTGAGGACTCAATTAAATGCATTGAGACCAACATGGATAAAATAAAAAAAGGCTACAAAATATAATATATAGTCATGCCTAATGGGCCTCTTGTCTACATCAATAATTACATAGCCAAGTAGTAATCCAATGATGTCATAATGCCATGGTTAAAGCAGCCCCAACAAGAGGGATTCTCAATATCCGTTATATGATTTATAGTAGTTCCGCTTTCAGACTACAAAAGTCCTTCTTAGTCATTCAGATATAATCTTTGATCCTTCCTCATGATAGATGGATAAATTAATAGTGGATTCCAAAGAAATCTCCATGATGGCCACAGCAAGTGTCTCATTCATGGGTTATAGTGCCGACGTACGTTTCGGTGACTAGCGACCAAGGGAAGGTCGCCCACCTTCCTCAGGGCACTAACATTTGTATATTTGAATACAATTCCAGGGAACAGTTTGTTGCATTACATGATCTGAACAATATGAAACATAAAGTAAATGTGTCTGTAATCCTGAGATCTCAAAACCCAAACAATACACAGACACAAAAACACAACACACACAAAACTAAAAAAGAATAACAAACTAAGAAGACAAAGAAAGAATAAGTAAGGATGAAGAGAATGATGCCTGTGTCCAAAAGTCCATGCAAAGAAAAGGCCTTTAAAATCCAATGTATCTCTGTGAGGTAAACATAAATGAAATAGACATATCAAACAATGTGCTTCAAACCTCAAATATAATCCACCACAGATACTTTCTTCCTTGTTAACCCACGGTGCTCTATAAAGTGAGTACTGTAAAGACATTACGGATACCTAGATGTATGCCACATCAAAATAATGCCCCAAGGGAAATAGGCTCACTATTAGCCGGATCCTATTTTCGCTGTAACCAACATCTGCAACAAATGAGACATGATACGCAGAATATATCTCTCCTAACGGAATTAGATGTCTACAATGCCACCCTGTACATGACGTCTCATATGCTAAAGCGTCTCCTTTAATGGATATATTCATGTATATAAAAACGTGGACTAAATATCTCATGTCTTACCTGAAGTACATCTCGCTTGAAAAGACGATCAGTTGTCTGCTGACTGTATAACCGGGCCAAATCTGCAAATCCCAACACAACGGGCATGCGGAAAAGAATCCTATAACGTCGCCTACCCCTAGATTATAAAATAATTAAATCGACACATTATAAGGATATACGTGGTCGTCAAAGCGACAAAGGCTCTAATCTTGTGGAGGAACGCAATCCTGACCGACGAAAAGCCCGCAATGCTGCCAAACTCAAACGCTGCGCCGTTATCTCAATTACATTAATTCAAAATAGAGCAACCCCCTGGAAAACCGGTTTGGCAACTGGAATCCCCTCTCCCATCCTGAGTGCCAGCCTATCTGCCTAAACAATGGAGCATCCCCTCTCCAAAGTGCTACCCATTTGCCCTTCAAAGGCAACTTCTCCTTTGAAGCTCACCTTTTGGGCCAACACGTGTGACTTTCTGCAGGAGGGAGGTGACATCTCCTTTCAGAGCAAGCCCCTATTGTTTCCTTTCCTGGGAGTCATTAACAAGCCTTCCCAGGAGAGCAGAAAGCTGTCTCGGTGACAGGACCCAGTGTGCAACCAGTATGGGCCAGGGAGCTAAACACAGCAAAGTGGCAACTTTGATAAAGTTGCACACTACAATTTGTTACATTAATTTTGACTAGAGAATCAAGTTGGGCTTAATGTAACAAGCTTTTTGATAGCTTGATATTAGAAGTGGACCTAATGGTGCATCCTGGGAAGCCCAGATGCCACATATGCCACACTTTGCTGAAGATGGTCATCAGGTCGAAGGGAAACTGGTAGCCCATTGGTTACCAACCTTATCCTGCCCTAAGGGCATTTTCTGAGCACAGTAGAGCACCTCTGGCACGTCAAACTCAGATTTCAACTGGACTGGAAGAAGGACTGCCCTACTGCACCATGGAACTAGTAAAGAGAGGCTGGCTGCATCATTATGGACTGCACCTGCTGAAACTGGTGGTTTGCAAAGGAGAGGGACCGTGCCTGCTGTGTCCTGCTCGAGAAGTTGTCTACAGAACCCAGCTAAAGCCAAGAGACTCCAGGGGTCATTGAGCTGGCCTTCTGCTCACAGCACAAGGACACAGCAGCTGAGAAGCCTGCTGGGGCAAGTTTGTAGACCAAAATCGTCAACCCACTACCAACTACACCCATGCAGCACTAGGGGCTAGGACAAAGTGAATCCAGGAGTTTGATCAAAGTGCGTCTGGGACTCCCAGCGGATGAGTTATTGACTCAGGAAGAATTGGCTTGTGACTGCGATATAGGGCGACCAGTAGACTAGTGGCGACTGAGCTTCTGCTAGCACCAAAGAGGACTTTGTAGGATGTTGACCCTGTGACAAGGACCACCTCACCCTCCTCGTGGACCAAGGAGTAGTTTCAGCAAGAACCCCGTCTAGCGCATTACATCCAAAGCATCCTTTGAGCATCTTCATCATCCTTCATCCTTTGCATCAGGACAACTTTCATAGGAAAGGCCTGCAAAGTATAAAAGTGCCTGAAACTGACTGAGGATTGCTCCCCCTGCTGAAGACCTTGCTGGTACCACTGACTATCACTCTGCTGGAGTTGGTTGTCTAAAGTGGCTCAAAGTGAACCCATTACACCTAATCGCAAACGTTTTAGTAAAAAAGTTTCTAAGCCTCAATTTCTTTGGATTTGCCAATGCTTGTTTGCAGGTGAGTGCCATACCTTGATTTACTATACTTTGTAAATTCTATATCGTGTGAACCCTCCAGTGGGTCTTTTTTCTTGTGGTGTCTAAATTACATAAAAAAGAAGTCTTTTTATTAATTTATATTTAATTTTTTGGGTGTTTTGTCGATTTATTCTTTAGTTTTTTTGTGCTGTTTAATTGCTTTACACTTGTTCCTTTGTGTAAGTCATGCTTCCCAGAGCCACAGATACCTAGGGTTGAGCTGAAGGTTTGACAAATGAAACCTAAGGGCCCTGAGGGGGTTGATAAATGTATTACATGGTGAGGTTACACAACCACACTATATAATACATCCCATTTCCTCACAATGCACTATAAAACAAACTACAGTTGGTCACATTCATTTCCACTTAATAGGCCTTCAGAATACTTATGCTAGATATTTGAGCATCCTCTGGCTATAACAATACAGCGGAAAAATACCCAGAACATTGTGGAAAACTGCAGCAAATGTTGCAGTTTAAGAACATCTTTTCACTGTTGTTCTATTGAATGAGATGAATGAGAGCAATTTGTAAAGCGCTCTGCTTCCTTGGCATCATCACAGTCAGGGATAAGCAAAGAGGAGGGGCACACTGCCCTCATTTTGGAAACCAAGTTTAATTTTTTTCTAGAAAGACAGAAAATTGGAGTTACATCAGAACACAGGAGGGAATGAGTATGAATGTTTTGTAGCCAAAAAGGAGAATGATTGACTTCTAAAATGAGCCAAACTAATTTTAAGAAGGCACAATAGCTTGGCTGTTGCAGAGTGTCATGTACTGGGAAGAATCTAATTAGTGGTACAACAATGAAAAAAAGGACCTGCTGTATTGACTGCACCAAGACTTATGAATAATGCTTTGAAGATACATCACTGGGCGGCAAGAAGTCAATGGAAAGCGGAAAGGTGTGAAGCGATGTTCCAGAGAGGGGCTTTGTGCTGAATGATTTGAAGGAAACAAATGCAACAAGTCAAAAGCCCAGGATAGAAAAGGATAATTGACTTAACAACAGTCAGTCAACAGTGTGAGGGTGGAGAAAATAAATTATTTTGCGCTGCATAGGGATGTAATGAAAACAAATGGGTGACGCATGGTTGATCTGATCAGAGAAGAAGCGATATTTCAAATAAATCTAAGACTTTGTCCTGACTAATATGGGGTGATGATTGGCCGAGCTCTTGGGTGGCTAGTGTGCTATACAAATCAACATAACATAATAAAACATAACATCTAACTGATTCTGCCCCCTCGTACATCCACCCCTTCCCTCCACATTCTTCACCTCTCATCTCTCCCCAGCCTCCTACCTCCTCTTGCTGGTTCTCCCTCTTACATTCACCTCTTCTCTGTCCTACCCGCTTCCTTTCACCTTCTTTCTGTGGTTCTGCCAGTTACATGCACCTCATCTCTTATTTTTTCCCTCCCCCTTCCTTCCCCTGGTCTTTTCTTACTCGTTCTTCCCCTTTTAAATTAACCTCTCCCATCTGTGTACATATTTAAATTGTCTTCTCTCCTCCACCTCTAAAATTCTCTTGCTGGTCTGCGCAGTTCACATCCACTTCCCGCCTTCCACCCTACCTCATCCTCTTTACATTTTCTACAGATTATACCCCGATTATGCCCACCTTTCCCCTGAAAGCTTTACCTGTCACCTCATCTCTCCCCAATCTCTTACCTTATTTTGTGGAGTCCGTCCTATTCATCTTTCTTCTCGTCCTTTTCTCCTAGCCTTTTCATTTCTCTTGCTAGTTCCACCTGTCGTACATCCAGCTACCCTAGACTGCATCTTCCTTCACTTTCTACCCTCTCATCTGTTCTCAAATTCTATCCCTTCACATCCATCTCTCTGCTAACACAATCCCACTCTCCACAGCTTCTTATGCTTTTTTCTCAGAACATGCCCCTCTTACATCCGTGCCCCTTTTACACCCTCTCTGTCCTCCATGCCTTAATTTTCAACTCAACACTCCCCCAGCCTCTTGCTTTCTCTATCTAATTCAGCCTTTCTTACATCCACCTCTCATCTCCTTGCTGTTCTCTTCTCCCAGCCTCTTTCCTTCTCTTGCTGGTTCTGCCTCTTTCACATCAAGCTCTCCCATCCCTGCTCTACACTTCAGCTGTCATCCCCCAGAACCTAACCTTCTCTTGCTGGTTCTGCCCCACAAACATTTACCACTGCACCTCACTCTCTCCTTCAGCCTCGTACATTCTGTTGGTAGCTCTACCCTCATATCTAACTGTCACCATTCCATCTCTCTGCCCTTCACTTATGTTCTCTTGCTGGTTCTGCCTTTCTTACATCCACCTCTCGCATCTGTGTTCTACCCTTCCCTCCCCTCTTATCTATCTCTCAGCTTCACAACTTCCTTTGCTGGCTCTGCAAACTTAACATCCACCTCTCCCATTCCACTCTCACCCAAGCTCTAACTTCTTTCACTGACTCTGATCCCTTTACCCCGCTACTCACAAAATGGTCCTTCTGCTGCCTCCCTCTTTTGTTCTTTCAGTGCTCCCTCTGCCCCTTGCCCCTTGTGCTCATACACTGCCGTCCCTGCCTGCTCTGATCCTATGCCACTCTCTATGCCTCCTGCCATCCTCAACAAGCACTGTGCCCTGTCTACTCCATGACCTTCCTCTCACATTGCCCTCTGATCTTGCCCCTTATGCTCATATTACACTCTCTTCTCTGCAGCTTGACATCTCTGCTCATAAACTGCCATCTCTGCTTCTTCACCTCTCACACTGTCCCCCAACCTTGCTGCCTTCTCTGCACATGCGCACTGCACTCTCTGCTCCTGTCCATCTGGCCACACACTCTTCTCCATGCACCCTGCCACTTTGCTCACATTACCCTCTCTGTTGCTCCCCTTACTGCACACACACAACCCTGTGCACCGTGTCTTTTCTGAACACACTGCCTCTCTGCTCCTCTCCTCTTTGTAAAGACACTGCTGTCCCTCTGCTCACACACTCCCTTCTCTGCTCCTTCTATTATGCTTACACCCTGCTCTCTCTGCACTTTACCTCCTCCTCATACACAGCTGTTTTCTTCTCCTACACTGCACTTTCTTCCCCCCTCATGGCCATCTCTCCTCACTTCCCCTTTGCTCAAGCATTGTCCCTCTGATATCTCCTTTCTACTCGTATACTACCCTCTCGCCTTTTTCATGCGCTCACTGCCCTCTGCGCTCTCTGTCACTCAGCTCACACACGGCTGCTGCAAATGTGGATCCCCTCAGCTGAAACGTTGCTGGCACCTGAGATCCAGCGCCACACATAAGTTGGTGCCTATACTCAAAACCCCTTCTCCTCTTCCCAGGAAGCCTCTTATAATTTCTTACAGATTTACACCTATATCACGCACCTCTTGTCCCCATACTGTACTCTTTCTGCCCCCACCCTCTTACCTTTGTCCTCTGGTTTCAGTGATGTAGCAAGGGTGACATAGGCCCTTATGCAAGCAAATAAGATAGGCTACCCATCCTATTGATGTCAAGAGGGGTCCTCAGACCCTGGGCCCCGGTGACGCTGCAACTAATACATTTTGATAGCTCGAGCCCCCCCGGATGGTTCCCATGCTTAATTTATGGAAAAAAAACATAATTTCCAGGGGCCCAGGCCACTGCAGTTTGCACCACCTATTGCCACTAAGAGTGCTGTCAATGACAGTACCACACTACTACTAACCATCACACTCTTACAAGTATGCCAACTTAGACTATTCCAGGCCACCAAGGCTATAAGAATGGTGCGGGCAGCCGGTATTAGTAAGCAACTGTTATTGTGCTTATGTGTAAATTAGACTAACATCCATCATGTGGCACACTGCCATATGTACAGGTATTGACAATTAAGTGCTGATACCGATCACTGGAAACCACTGGTTCAGTATAAGCACTGATTGGTTGTATCCCTTTAAAATTCACTTCTCACCTGTCTCTGACGATTTCCTTGCAGCAGGCTAACTGGCCAGCAACGCAGACCAGGTCACCTGATTGGGAGTGGGTGAAGGCTCTTCAGCTGAATGGGTGTTGCACACCTGCACATTTATATACTCACTCGTTCTCTGTTTTCTCTCTTGTTCTCTGTTTTCTCTCTTGTTCATTCTTTCCTGTTCCTTCTGCTTCTCTGGTAGTTTGCTTTTTACCTCACTATTTCAAGGTTCAACCTATAGTATCATAAGGCACTGAACAAGGGTTACATGGTTTGGCGTTGGCCAAGACTTTCAGATTTTACAAAAAAAATATGTCTCAATATTTCTTTTCTGATTACATTTTTATGCATTCTGGGTGCTAATGTTCCTCTTGTGCTATGCATAACTTTCTGACGTATGTGGTTCTTTCAGATCTGGGAAGGTGCAACAACGGCAATCACAGCTGAGGTCCTGAGCAGCATCGACAAGGACTCGCCTCCTGAAGAAGTGGTATATACCATTCAGCCCCCGGCCAGTGGCAAGGTCCTCCTGAGATCCTCCTCGGGCAACAAAGAGACCATGACCTTTACCCAGGCCCAGGTGGATGAAGGCCTGATTGTGTATCTGCACCAAGGTGCGTGACAAATGGAAATGGGGAGCGGGTGGGCAACGCTCAGACGGTGTACACCTAACGAAAGCCAATGAATTTTTTCCAAACAGCTTTTCATTGTTCAGCTCTATAGTTTATTGTTTAGGGTCAAGTAGGCAAAAGGTTGTTTAGTCTGCAACTGTTTACAGTGAGGATTGCTAATGGTGACATCTGTGTATCTCCTCACCCAGTTGTGTGGAACGGCAGCAGCTATGAGGTCATCTGCTCATGACTACTACATTGATTGAGAAGACAGTTCACAATCATGCTTTGAGGGTGCAGCTTTTCACTCAGTTATGAGATTAGGGCTCTCGATCATTTCAGTAGTGTGTGACTCCTTGATTAGTTATTTAGGTGTAGTTAATATATGGCTGCTCGATTAATTGTTTGAGGTGTGGGTTCTCAAAGATGTCATCAGTGTGCGACTACATACTTTTTTGTAGGTAAACCCACCATCATGGCA
Organism: Pleurodeles waltl; assembly: GCF_031143425.1. NCBI lineage: Eukaryota > Metazoa > Chordata > Amphibia > Caudata > Salamandridae > Pleurodeles > Pleurodeles waltl. The sequence goes on along the minus strand of NC_090440.1, from coordinate 196,245,602 downwards.
TCTTTGAGAACCCATGTCTCAAACGATTCAACGAGTAGCCATATATTGATAACATATTTTAGAGGATTATCTCATGCTACTTTTATCAGAATGTGATCTTTCGAAATGTTTTGGGGGTGGCGCCCATTGATTACATCACTGTGAAAGTATTCACTCAATGAACTAGAGGCTGGGATGTGAATGCTGTAAGTGAAGTATGACTTTACCAAAGGGGATAGGTTTGTAATATATATCATAACCGGTGAGGTTTAGGGTCTGCATGGTACCCATGTGTGACTCTCTCTTTTCAAACACTCGGGGTTCGAGACGAGTGCACCTCCTATAGACCAATTTCTCTGCTAAATGCAGAGGTCAAAATTCTCGCAAAGGTACTAGCCATGCACCTCATGAAGGTTGATCAGAGACTGGTCCATCCGGAACAGTCGGATTTTATGCCAGGGTGAACCATGTCCCTTAGCCTTAGACAGCTGCATGGAGTTCTAGGTAGAGCAGCTACGATACAAGAAGATGCGCTCGTGATATCACTATATGCACAGATGGCCTTTGACCCTATTGAATGGCCATTTATCTTCGAAGAATTGCAAAGGATGGCCTTTGGCCCTTGCTTTCTCTCCTGAGTGCAACTTTTATACTCAGAACCAATGGCTCGAGTCGCAGTTAATGGGGTTACCTCCCCGCCTTTTCGGCTGGGACAGCAGGGATGTCCCTTATCCCCCTCAACCTTCACTCTGGTCCTGGCGCCTTTGGCTACGTAGATCCGTGGAGATTGCTTCATGAAGGGGTTGAGATGGTCCGCTGACTGGGAAGACATGATCTCCCAATATGCGGACTATATACTGCTGTATGTGACACTCCCTACGTCCACCCTAGAGCCCCAGATAATGCATATACTGGATATCTTCCTGCTCCATGCAGGTTTCACAATTAACTGGGGCAAGTCACTGGTTTATCTTCCCTATGGCTCTACTCCACAATTGCCATGGGGCTGTATGGCCCAAGTCACGACAACCGGATTTCGTTATCTAGGTAGCTACATAACTAGAGACCCCTGGGATTTTTACACACACAATCTTGGACCTCTGTTTACACAGCTTAGTAACTACATACATAATTGGCGGACTTTGCCACTAACCCTCCTGGGGAGAGCAGCTCCCTCTTAAAATAATGGCTGTACTCCGTTTTCTATGCATACTCCAAAAAACGCCATACCCTATCCCACACAGTTACTTTCAGACAATAGAGGACACCGTGTCCCCCTGCCCTGGGACTGGGATACCCCTGCATAGCCTATAAGAAACTGACTAGGGGTTGGTTTGAGGTTGGGATAGCCCTGCCAGACATACAAATGGGCCTCACAGCTGAACATAATCAATTCTTGGGCCTGCTCGTTAGAAGAGGAACCGGCTGTTCAGATGGATAGAGATAATATGCTGCCAGGGGTATATCTTAGGACACTCTATTAAACGCCTGTGCAGTGTCCCTGACCCCACTGCTTACTACTCATGTAGCATCTTAGCTAAAATGGGTAGAATTGCCACTCCGGTGTGCCCGCAGGGATGTGTGGGACAGGGATCCTTCTTTCATATGATCTGGAGCTACCCTCTTTTACAAAAGTATTGGGAAATGGTAGTGAATTGCTTTAATGAGGTGTGTGGAGGTAAGATGGAACTATCTGCCAAATTATGTCTCCTTAATATCTGTGACGCAACTGATCTGGGTCAAATGGATCAGCTTTGGATGACGCTAGGACTGCTGATGCTAAACATAATGTCACATGAAAATGGAGAGCAGAGCAGGCACCTCTGCTACCGGAGTGGAAATGTGATATGGACTGGTGTATGGTGGCAGAGATGGATGTCTACAAAAGTTGGGGCTGCCCACAGAAATGGTCTAAAATATAGGGCAAATGGAACACCTACGAGGTAACTTGTGCTCGCCCACAGTGAGCACTACCGCAACTGATATTCAAGGGAGGTATCCGGACATTGCCGCTCTCCAGGGCTGTTGAGGACATGGAGGGAATGCTCACTGTTGTATGGGGCGGTTATATGGATGCTGCATGCTGTCAGGTACAGTTGATATTGTTTGTTCTGTTACCTATAATAAAAAGATTTAGTAAAAAAAACACTTGGGGTTTGGTTATTGAATGATGACATCACTGAGTGACTGTTAATCTAATTTCCAAATTACAACATTGAAGCCTGTGCTCTCAAAATGTCATAAATGTGTTACTGATTATTCAGTTTTTTTAAAGAATTGTCAATGCTGTCATCAATGTGTGGCTTTTCTCTAGGTTGTTTGGGCTACTCACTGTAAATTATCTGACCTATGTCTGTTTGGTAAAATGTTTTGCAAGGGAATTCAATGATGTCATCAATATGTGACTGGCGCTCACTTTATTTGAGTGGTGGTTTTTAATTATGTCACTCTGTAAAAGTCTTTCCCACTGACCCGCCTATCCCTTCTCATATCTTGGCAGGGTCTCCTGATGGTGGCTTTGCCTTCGACATCTCAGACGGAGACAATGTCTCCCCAGGTCACTTCTTCACTGTGACAGCTAAAAGCCTGGTCATCACTATGGAAGCCAAAAAGGATCTTGTTGTGTGTCCAGGTGAGTCAGGGAACACTGGCAAGTTAATCACAAAGTGCAATGTCAGTGGCACCCTCAGTGTCCCAAACTTAACGTCCCCCAACTTTACTTTATCCTGCATCTTGCTCGGAATTGGTCTCCAAAATGGAATAGTGTTGCAGGAAGGCCACATCAGACCTCTCCAGCCCTGAAAGGGAATAAAATCCTTCCACTTTAAGCACAACACTCTGCGCAAAGGCTGACACCAGAGCAAAGAAACATCTCCTCTTATCTGAGGTACCAAGCACCAGCTCTTCCTGAAAATTAAGTAAACTCCCTCATCCACTACATATACAAGTGATGCAAACGTGACTGAGAGACACCTCAGACATTCCTCAAGCAATGTCATTAAGAGAGCAGGGAAGGTCAGATGCACCCCTGCAAATCCACCTCCTTCACCGGTCAATCCACAGAGGGCATCACCTTCCATCACATATGTTACCTTCCCTCACAGTCTACATGGCACGTTGTAGCCACCATCTACTGTACTGGTCAAGGGCCCAGTTCAAACATGGTTTTACATGACCATACCTTATACAGTCTGTCCTAGTCCCTGACTACAGGGGACCGAGGTGTTTATGAATATATTGGTATTTATAAAGTGTAAATATAGCAGGTTAGCAGTGAAGTGCCATAAACAGTTGTTTGATGCAGAGAACGATTTGTGATGGTGTTCCTGAGATGTGGAAGGAATAAGTGTGAAAAAAAGGGGTGAATCGCTGAGTTGCTGGGCTGAGGCCAGAGTCTGGGAGGGTTTTATTAGAGATATATGAGATGCTTATTGAATGAATATGTCAGACGCTCTTTTCTGAACTACAGGAATGATATTATGAGTTTGATATATGGAGAATGCTACACAAGATTCTCTGTTCTCTGGTCTTTTGTTTCTTGCATTTCCTTGAATTATAGACTGTAGGACTGTGAGTAATGTGGTAATATTTCTAATGCCCTTTGATGTGAGTAGCAATTTACAAGACTATTTTTATTGTGTTTGTTCAGAGCCAAGTAGCAGGGCAATTCCCAGTTCCTGGCGATAAAGCACCAGGCTTTGAATGACAGTTCTGACGTCTGATTTAGAAATGCTAGATTTTCAATTAAACAATAGGTACTACCAGGCTGTATGAGTTTTATTATTCACGTTGTATATGCAGGGGATATCCTAGGGGATGTACTAGTCAATAATGAACCAGACAGATTATGCATCCGTAGAGATCCGGGAAGTGAAATCATCTTGTTTTATGTCGGAGAGTGACACATGGCTTCCCTGTTGATGTTGGAGACGAGGATGAGTTCAGTTTTGGTGAATTCAGCATGAGTTAGCCACTTGACATCTAGGTTTGGATGATAGAAAGTATTCCCTCATGTGTGGCGCATTGTGTGCCATCTGTGTGACTGTGACTTGGTCCTTTGGTTGACGTAGAAGGCATTTTGCTGTATGTACAGGTTGAAGATCTGGGGGATAGGATTGAACCTTGAGGTTCTCCACAAGTTTTGCTGATGAGATCTAGAGGTGCCCATGTGGTTTCATCAGAGAGGTAGGAAGAGAAAAATGGAAGTGCAATGTTAGCACATCCCTTGCATGTTGAAAAGGGAGGACAAGGAGAAGAGATGTGGCTTACTGAGATGCCGACTTTGGAAGATGGGGAACCAGAATCGAAACCTTGCCGCAGCTCAACATCCTTTGATCCTGGGAAATTGCTTAATTGCCTTGTGCCTAAAAAGCAAAATAAATGAGTAGCACAAACTGGTTCTATTATAAATCACTCTAATGCCTTGGGCCATGTTTGTGCTGTTAAATTATTTGTGATCATTGGTGGGATCAAGAGGCAAGGATTACATTTTCCTCTGAGTGGAGTTTGTTGTTCGTGGCTTGGATGGTTAAGTCTGGGTACACAGAAGAGAGGGAAGGAGATACTGCGTCTTCAGTCATGCTTCCAGGAGTTATTCAGCTTCACAGTGTGAGAGTTGTTTTCCACAGCAGAAAGAGGGTCTTCTCGTACAGATAACAGAACAACACGCCTACTTCCAGACTGTTCAAATATATAATTGCCCTAAATTCCGATTAATAGCATTCAGAATGGCATGGCTACAATTGTGTGACTCCCAATACCAACAATAGATTTGAAGGGAATAAATGGCAAAAAAACACAGTATCCATTAATGATACAAAACAGTTTTGGGGATTTTCTTGTCATCGGTGTCGGACCACATTTAATAAACAGTCTATTTAAAGAATAAAATGTATAGATTTAATGTGAAAGTGGTGAAGGAGTGAAGAGGTTTTGGATTGGTGGGATTCAGATGGAGTTTGAGATATATTAAAGAAAAACAGACTTTAGAAAAGGGGCATGAGACTTGCACTCGTTTTCATTCACTCATTCTTTCTTTTGCTTCTACTTAGGGTTTAGTCAGCCAATCACAAACCAGACTCTAAGAGCAGCAACTAATACTGAAGTACCACTCTCCAGTCCGCTGCTGTACAGTGTGGTGGAGCCTCCACGACTAGGTCAGCTGGTCAAAATTTGGCTGTCGAGTAACGACACAGGACTGACAACTTTCAGCCAAGACGAGGTGAGTATCGCTGTGCTTCCCTGTGAGTAGAGCTTGATGTTGAGTAGTCCCCCATTTTATCAAATGTAATAATTGATTTTTCTGAAGCTCAGATAACGCTTAACTACCTTCTCAAAATAAAGGTAGTCACACTGTGAGCAACAGGCAACCCATACAGTATCAAGTGAAAGCAATAATTATGTTCAGTCCTCCCCTGTTGGGTTCTGGGTGTGTGGTTACCCCTAAACAATACTTTTTAAATTGAACCAAAAACTGGCTTCAATGAACACATTTCCAACTATGTTGGCAAATCATAGGTTTTCTAAGCAGGTCTGAACAGAAATAGTTAAATATCTAAAGGTCTGGTACAGTATCTAATAGCATAATACTCTTCCAGAGCAAATTATGCATAAAATTGTGAGTCAATTCCTTGGGTCTGCTTTCAGGGTTTTTGTGTTCATTTAGCCCTGCAGCAGCCTTGTGTCTCCATCTCAGGGAGGAATAAGTCTTTATTCTTAGTGGGCAACCCTGCCTAGAAAGCACCCAGGACTTAACTTGCTCATTCCAATCGTGAACCCAGCCCATTGCAACACGCACCCATGTCTTCTTTTCTTTCCTGTACACCCTCCCAGAGGGTTCTCTTAAATCAGGTATACATGATTAGTGGTCACTTTTGTCCCCAAGCTAGTGACCTTCAAGACACCTTTCAAGAAGCTTCAAGATTTCCACTTTCCATTGGCCAAAGAACTTCTGCCACCAATTAGGAGATTAAGGTAGTTTTAAAGGGTGTTCCCCGAAATATAGCATAAACTTATATGCCAAATCATCCTCTCCATTTGCAGCCCAAAATATAAAGGGTGTCTATATACAAAAGGCATACGTCCCACCAATGTCCAATGTTTTTCAATCTTCACAGTTTATTCCGTATTCCTCCTCCAATTACATTCAGCTTCAGTTCAAACTCCAGCCACTCTTGCTATCACGTGTTTCGTCTGGGGAATCTCCCAGTGACTTCATCAGGGCTGTAGATTCATTCTTTTTATGTATATCAAGCTGTTGTCCGGTAATAGAACGCAAGGAAGTGGACTCACTGCAAAGGAGGACGGCGAACGCAGAAAACCCCGATATGAGAGGAGAATATACATAAGAGATTTGGAGACTTACGAATATTTGAAAAAGATACGCAAATATTGGGCGAAGGAGTATGAAATAAGGAGGACAACAGCTTGATATATATATATAAAAATAATGAGTTGTCTGGCAAACTGTAAATGAAGCTGTAAGTTTTTACAAGTATAAAAACTGTCATCATGTATGCTCGTAAATGGTGTCTGAACATATAAACCCTGACAAATGTTTAGCATACTCTTGCTGCTCTCATGGGAGAAGCAGTAGCAGTGATTCACCTGGTGATATTCAGATATGACTGCTAGATTTATTTATTTATTTATTTGAGCAGTTTCGTATAGCACAGACTAGATCAGAACGCTGACCTTGCCCTTCACAGAAGTTAAAGAGGTACCATCTACATTTAACATAAAAAGCTAACATAGCAGAGATGTAACACAAGCCCCTGCATGTCCCTGAAACGCGAGGGGACCCAGGGCTGGCTTTTTGGTGGTGCGAGTGGTGCGACCGCACCGGACGCTGACCTCAGGGGGGCGCTGTGTTTATCAATAACTTCAGAAACTTGCGATTTATAAGCACCTGCTGAAAAGTTCCCAGTGCGTTTAGCCTTTAAGAAACAATGAAAATGTCCAGATACCTCTTGTGATTATTGTTCCTGCTAGGGAGAGCGATGGGAGTTTTGCCTAGTGGTAGCTTTGACGCAACATAAAGTAGCATAGAGGGTTAATATGCCTGCTGCAAAAAACAGAACTATGGGGCATATTTAAGAAAAGTGGCGCTGCACACAGCTTCACCCCCTTAGCGCCCCTAACGCCACCATGAAGGTGTCATATTTAAAATACGGTGCACCATGGCGGTAGTTAGGGGGCTAGCATCAGAATTTTTTTACACAAGTCCGGAGCTGTGCAGGATCGCTAATCTTGCAAAACACCCAGAGGCCCACTGTAACCAATGTAAGCCTCCTTTTAATGCCTGCTCTGAGCAGGCATTAAAAGTGCTGGAAAAAAATGTCGCAAAGAAATCTGTCAGATTTCTTTACGCCATTTTTTGGCCCCCCTAATGGGGGGATGCTCCCTTTGTATACATTATGCCTGGTGCAGGAATAATGTAGCGCAAAAGCTCACAAAGTGGCGCAATGCATGCATTGCGCCACTTTGTAAATATGGCGCAGCATTTCTGGCCTTCTAACGCCACATTAGCTTAAAAAAATTACACTAATGTGGTATTAGAATGGCACTAGGGGCTCTTAAATATGCCCCTATGGGGTATATTTGAAAAACGAGGCACTGCACACAGTGCCGCACCACTTTTCTTGCGCCCCTTAGCGCTCCCTTGACGCCACCATGTGTGGGCTGTATTTAGAATATGTGCAACATGATGGTAGTTAGGGGACTAGTGTCAGAATTTTTTACGCTAGTCCAGCGCTTTGTAGGATTAGCGTAAAAAATGTTGATGCTATCCTGCAAAGCACCCAGAGGCCCATTGTAACCAACAGACACCTCCTTTAACGCCTGCTCTGAGGAGGAGTTAAAAGGGACAGAAAAAAAATGCCGCAAAGAAATCTGTGAGGTTCCTTTGAGACATTTTTTTGGCCCTCCCTAACAGGGGAATCCCACCTTTGCATATATTATGCCTGGCGCAGGCATAATGTAGTGCATAGGAATACAAAGTGGTGCAATGCATGCATTGTGCCACTTTGTAAATATGGCATGGCGTTTTTGTCCTTCCAACGCCACATTAGCGTAAAAAAATTACGCTAATGCAGCGTTAGAATGGCGCTAGGGGCTCTTAAATATGCTTTTATGTTTTATGTGGCTATCTGAATGGATTGGTAAAGCCAGCCTTTACAAGTGCTTTAAAACACAGGAATGTATGTGAAAGGGGAGCGATGGAGAGATGAGGGGCACATTTGCTGGGTGGTAGTGAGTGAAACCGAGGAGGTCAAGGGGTGGGGGATGCCACAAGGAACTGTCGCACAGGACGCCACCAGTCCTAAAGCCGGCCCTGGGGGGACCCACCCTACAGCTCCCACCCGCCACCTCTACCCTACCCACCCCAGGATCTATGAATATCTCTGAGAAGGGAGACTGATTGAGACCTCGTCGCAGTCCGGAGGGGCGTGGAGGCGTTATTTTGCGATTTTGCGTTAACGATACTGGAACATAGAGTATGCAGGTTGACGTAACGGGGTTGTTCTGCTTCTAGGCCGGACGCACATGGCAGGCACTCGGAGGCAAGCAGAAAGAGTAGCTTGGGATGACTGAGCCTGAGGCCGCTGTGTACACAGGCCCATCATTCCCATGGGCTCTGCACAAACACCAGCGTGCTGGGCTGGCAGTTTGTAGAAAGCGCTGAGCCACATAATCCCTCCTTGAGTTCTCTGTCTGCTACCGTGAACATATCTGGGCTTTTGCACCCATTCCTGCCGCGGTAGCGCTCAGTAGGAAGTGTTCTCTCGCCGCTTGGCTGGGCCTCGTCACATCAAAGGTGAACTCATCTCCCTTTAGAAGCCCATAGAGTATGTAACAGGCAGTGGCACAGTGGGCAGCGAGGGAGGTGATGTACCCACACATCCTGGCTCCTGCCACCCTGAGGCACACAAGGTGTGTGTGTTAGGTTCAGAGGGCAGGCGCTTTGGTGCTGTGCATAGTACGGTGGAGCCTTTAAAACTGGGTGCACATGCATACGAGGCCACAGACGTTTCACAATTACTGGTGGCCTTGCCAGTTTCATCTGTACCCCCTCGTGTGCCCTCTCAACATAATGGAGGTGTGTGATGAAGTTTGTACTGTGATGTGTGTCTGGTCAGTGTGTTGAACTGATATTTGCATTAAGGAGACTCTCGACATATAAAAAACATACACAGGTGACACTAAAATGTAGATGATGTAAACCCTCCCGTTTTCACATAATTTTGTGCTGATCACTACTGTCCTTTTTGTCAATCAACGTGAACTGACCAGAGAAGACAAACAGTTCATCTTTACCTAAAAGAGAGTATTGCATATTGATTGGAGGGGGATACCTGCACATTGCTCTGCATGAGAACACCACATGTTGATCAGCGGAAATAACGCTGTTTATTTGCAGCTTTATGAAGCAAGAGCTAGACACAGTGGGTATCAGGATACTTTACAGAGAACAGTTTTTGGCTGTGTGCAATCAGTTTACATAACAATAACTTGCTACCTATGTGCCAGCTACAAGTTCAGCAGCAACAAGATTATTAACCACATTAGAGTGGCAGCTGCATAGGGATGAGTTCACGCTTCTTTCACTGAAGCAGACTAATATTGAGATAGCAGTTTATAGCACAATCTGCAGAAATGGTCCACTCTGGCTCCCAGGTGAATCCCGCAAACTGATCAGAGGAGACAACCAGTCTAACTTGACTGCAAACTGACCAGAGTAGATAATCCCTGTGCCCTAGTAAGTTGCCAAAATTCACAACTGATCAGAGGAAATAACCTCTTTATCTTACCTAGAGCAGCATACCAATAATTTCAGGGCAAAACTGGCCGTAGCGGGCATCAGGCGTTTTCCCGGGAGGCTGGAAGGGTGGGGGCCGGTTTTGCAGTGGTAGGGGCTGGTTTTGTGACTGGGGGCCGGTTTTGCAGAGGTGCTGCAATATCAGCCCCTAGCATCAAAAGCAGCAGTGCTTCGCACTTCCACCCCCACCGCCCCCAACCCGGGGACTGGTCCGGCAAAATAACCTGGGCTGCTTTGGGCTCTTAGTCTGGCCCAGAATCATTTTGTAGAGGAGATATTCTCTTCACGCAGGTCAATATACAAACTACTCAGAGGTGGCAATCAGTCAACCTGTGTGGCAGGTAAATACTACAGATTGATCACATGAGACAACCACTCTGTTTCATCCTGCAAGAGAACACCACAGACTTATCGTACAGACAACAATTCTACTCGGACCTGTAGGAGCACTGCTTAATTTGTGCTTGTGGTTTCCAGTGTAGGTCACCGGCATGTATTTTTGAGGGCCGGCACTTATTTTTCTGCCTCGAGTATTTACTGTGAGCAAAAGACACATATGGGAAAGATGGAGGATGAGAAAAATGAAAAAGCGTCACAAAGGGAGAAAGCAGAAAGCTGCAAGGGTGATCTGAAGGGGAATGGAATGGTTGGAAATGCATTGAAGAGGCTCGGGATGGCTTCAGAATTACGCTGCCTCAGTATTCCATGTTTGCACATTTAATTGCAACAGCTGGGTGTTTTCAGAGAAGGGCTTTGGGTATCAGCATGTTTTTATTTACAAATCAAGCACTGTGTAGGAGAATACAGCATAGTGATCGTAATAGACAAGTATTACATTGGAATGCAAGAAAACACTACAAATTCATGTATTCAGGTTAAGGCACTGAATGCATCCTGATCTGCCGGTAAACATCACAAATTGATAGAATTACTGCTCCCTGGCCTGCAAGAGTAGTGCTGATATGTAGCGAGAAGGGATCCGAAGAAGATTAGCATTGGTGACCTTTAAAAGTTGTAGGGTGTAATCTTTGGCTTGAATGCCAGTAACAGTGCTTTACTTCTCAGTGGGTTTGGGGGAGGGGGCTCACTCAATCCCACTCAGACTCACTCACTCTCCCTTGGTCTCATTCTCACTGTGACCCACTCAGTTAGTCTCACTCATTCTCAGTCTAACTCAGCCTCACTCACTCTCATTTATTCTCGCTTAATCAATCTCATTCGTACTCTCCTAGTCTCATTTGTTTCCGCTTAGTCCCACTCATTCTGACTCACTTAGTCCTACTCATTCTCTGACTCACTCAAACTGTGACTCACTCAGTCTCACTTAGACTCACTCATTTTCACTCATTCCCAATCAATCTTCATTCAATCCAACTGGCTCATCTAGTCCCAATCATTCTCACTCATTCCCACTCATTCCTACTCATTCAGACTCACTCTGATAAAATCAGTCTCACTTATTCTCACTCTGTATCATTCATTCTGACTCACTCAGTCTTACACACAGTAGCACTGTCATTCTCCATCACAACTACACTCACTGTCATTTTCCCTCACAGTCCAAAAACCGGAAGAGTCTCATAGGTTACTATTAAACGCACAAACAATCACTCTCTCCTCAATCTATGCACTTTCACACATTTTTATATAAAGCAACAGAACCAAATACTACAGAAGGTTAGAAAAACATATGAGGGAAATCCTGTTATATAAAAAAAATATGCATTTAAAATATACGTACTTAAGCAACACATATCCATGAAAAAAGGGAGATCCTTTAAGACAACACAATTAGTCTTTCAGTAAATACACCTGTACTTTTTATGTCACCGGGTGTCTAAGAATTTAATTAGTAGCATATAAGGACTGCCAGTGCATTATAGATCCTGCCTTCAATTTACGTTGACGCATTTCCACCTTCTTCAAGACTAACATATAAATATCTCCTCCCCAACACAATTTCATATGATATCTATTGATTATAAAATCATCAATTATATCAAACACCTTCTGGTCCTCTTCATCTCACTAGGAGCTAGCTCAGGCCCCACGTACATCACTCTATTCAGTCCCAGCTGTATAGACCTCAACTGTATCCTTAGCTGACGCGGAGTATTCACCACCACTCATTAAAAGGGGTCGCTATTATTCAGGAGGTCTCTATATCCAATCCCTCTAGTAGGTGGACGCTTGATATTGAGTAATACCCTGAGACTTTACTACATGGACCGCTTGTCACACAATTACAAAGGGATTGCACTGAAATAGAACCGTGGTTTCAGAATGCTACACTGACCTTATTGTTGGGCAAGCCAGACTGTTTCAATTGTCTTATTGTATGAAATCAAGGAATGCATTTTACCTAATTGGAAAAATACACACTTTGTTAAAAACTAATGCTAGCAATTTAGTGTAATTTTTTTTATGTTTCACTCTACACAGCAATGCTAAGATATACTAAGCAAAGCCTGACAAACATATGAATGTAAAAATAAACAATAATGCTAGAGAAATCCTTTAAATTTTGCTTGGTTTGTGATTTCTTCCCTACCTCTTATCTCTCCTAACTAACAGGTGGATGCCGGCAAAATCTTCTACCAACATACAATGCCTCTAGTGCCATTTTGGATCTCTCAAGATGCTTTTAGTTTCCGCGTTTCTTCCTCCAATGCGACGACTGAGCTGCAAACTCTCCAAGTGAATATCTCCTTCGAGGCAGGGTGTCACCACCGCAGCCACTTATGGGTAAACAAAGGTAAGCTAACCACAGAGTAAGTGCACTTGAGGGTGGGGCTGTGTTTGCGTGGCAGTCACGTGGCAAGACATCATGGTTTATATATGCACTCTAGAATGAAGAAACCATAGAACACATATAAGTCTCTCTTTCAATCATGTGAACTCTCCATCGTGTACTTTTCAACTCCTATGCTTATTACGTGCAAATATACCTATGTTTGAGTGACATTCACAATCAGTGCCCATCTCCTGACTAATACACATTCCTCCAGTCAAACAAGTCTAAGCAACACATTCACCTTACTCCCACCATCCATATACATCCAGACTATATACAGTTTCAAGAGCATGGGTGTAATACTGGATACAATGATAACCTACTATGTTCACATAAAGCAAGGAATCAATCAAAAAGAGGAACTAGGAGCCAATGAAGGTCCAGCACCCACGTTCCTAACTTATCGGAACTATGCAAGAAGGGGATGCTGTTCCTTTGGAAAATGTGGCGCTGGTCAGAGCCAGGAAAGGGGCTGATTCTCCTGATCATAGAATCAGAGAGATCAGAAGTGGTAGCCCACACACACCCAAATGGGTGCCATGCTGCATTTCTGGGCTGCTCCTCATTGGGCCGGTGCTGCAATGACCAATGGGGCCCACGAGGGGTGTCCTTATCAGAGATATTCTGATTTTCTGCTGCAATGATGAGTGCAGATGAGGGATTCGTGAGTGTAGGGTGGTGTCCTAGGTGGGTTAAAACTGTCTAAACTGTACTGGGTTGATTATAATGGGATGTTCCTCTTGACAGAGATAAAAACAAAACAGAACGAATGCTGTCACAAGAACCAATTAACCCAGAAAGCTTCAAAGTGAGTGATGTAGGGTTCTGACCGGCAGCTTCACATTTTGTGAAGGAACAGCATCCCTTTCTTGCATTGTTCATATAATTAAAGCACTCTGATCCCACCAGCACTCCCTGTAATTGCTTGGACAGTGGCTTCCATTCATCCCTGAAGAGGTCAGGCGAGTGAAGGATAAATCTATTATGAGCCCGTCTCTGTAGTTTGCAGACACAATCTACTTGGCACTTCCAAACTACCACATATGCCATATTTGGTTCTCCATATCTTTACATCAAAACACATAGCAGTAAAGAAACGTTGACAATCCACCTTTCACCTAATACACAGCATCTATAACAACTCTGGCTAAATTCCTGGGTGATTGCTAGCTTGCCCATGCTGAGCATCCCTGACTATCAGTGAGTGACCTAATTAAAAATAATGGGCCCCTATGCAAAATATGTTGAGGGGTCGTTGAGTTTCCCTCAGCCGCTGAAATTACTGTAGTCTGGTTGCTGTGAGTATCTGGGACAATGGGGAAGGGCGTTTGAGTGGTTTCCTCGTAGAGTGATGGCCTACGTTCACTGCAGGAGCATTCCTGTTTTGTACTGTATTGCATAATAGCATTTGTATAGCACATACTAACCCTATATGGAGTGCAGAAACTCTTACCCACACAGACAGCAAACTACACCATGTAGGGTGCACGCTTGGAATGGTGCTGATTTTGTTTTGAGCCTGTGGGGTGGATATCATGTCATGGGAAGCAACATCTGCCAGTGTGATTGTTCAGGGTATGTGAGAGATAGACACTCAAATTATAATTGTAATAAATACTAAAACATATAGGCATTAACACAACACCACACCATCCTAACCAAAGGAACAGTGGAATGCTGTGTTTGTGGTCACCAAAAAAGAGAGATAATCAAGGAAGGATCAGTAATATATATGGCAACATGTTTTTTAAAAAAAAAGCAAGGATACTACCTACTGTTAAACAAATAAATGCCATGAACAATGAAACAAGTGAAGGAGCAGTGAAGGCTGGCAAACTGTGCAGAAACTACCCTATCAGAGTCCACCTACTCCTGATAGGCTGAAGGAAGACAACATTTAGAGTAGGGTTCATGTCCAAAGCCCCTCTCAACTTCCAGCAGGCTCCCATAGACAGACAAACCCTAGTTGGGTTGTGGGTCAGACTCTCGCCAGACTCGCACTTTGCACTTGCAAGGGTGAGATAAAAAGCCATTGGTAGATTACCACCCTGACAGTGCATGAGCAGATTGGCCTGCTTCATGTTATCCATCAATCCTCACCCCTCCATGTGAGACCAGTACTTTTGCTAGATTCCCAGAGACCCTTGCTGTTTACATAAGGAGAAATCCTGCTGATCTAGACTATCCTTCCACACCACTTCCATTTTTATTATCAGTAGTAAATTTCATTTCATCGTGAAAAAAGAGAAATTGTGGTAAATCGAGACTTGCCCTTCTTCCACTGCTTTGACTTCAACTGCAGCATGTCACAGGTTTGGTCGTTATCATTTAGTTCAATCAGAGCCCACCTCTTTTCTGACCTGTGAGCCTTGCTAAAATACCTCACGTAGATGTCTTCACAAGTTAAGTTTCATTCTTATCTCATTTGTCTGGTCGATCTCCCCCTCTCTGTTCCCACTCCCAACTAACCTCTGCTCTCCCCTCTAGCAAGAGGCATCTGATCTTAAACAGTGGTACCCAATAGGTGCATAACATTTGGTATTGTGTGTGTTACACCTCCAGCTCATAGCTCTCTTTAAGCCCTAGGGTGATTTCCATTTTCGCCACCCAAAAGTGCACCACAAACACTCCATCTCCTTTCATGCCCCGTGGAGGACACCGATTGCCTCCACGTTAACACCTCCGTAATCTTGATTAAGCTCTCCCAGCAGGACCTCCCTGGTGCCCTGCAGATTCCTAATTGATCTCCATCTTGCTCAACAAGTGGAGCCTCCACTTTTTTTTTCATTTTGAGATTCTGTGCTGTCTGTCCCGTTCCCATTCTGATGAGCCAACATGGGCTTCCCATGAACTTCTGGGTGACCATCAAACACCTCTATTTAACACAATTTGCTTTATTGATCTATCCCCAAACCCGAATACAGTATACAGTAAGATAAAATGTTATGTAACTGCCCAGAACATGCTTCACCACCAGAAGAAAAACTGTTTTGCAGCTTAAAACCTTCTACTCATTCTCCTCTATGGAGCGCCTTAAGAAGATTGATACAGTAGGGTTGCACTGTAAGTGACTTCCCTGTCACTCAAGTCTTGCATCTCACAGGCCACTATTACGCTATGGAAAGAATGAACTAATGAAGGCACATACTTCATGACTCTAGAATGAGGACAAGGGGTTAGGTCTGCTTGCACCAAAGAATGCTTTCTTTACAAGCATAGTATTGTACAGTGAAAAATCTGAAACGCAAAAAATGTATGACACATAAATTAGTAACTATATCAAACATGCACACCAACACATCTGTCCAGTAGCATGAATTAGCACACATGATTAAATTGGTATCCAGTACAACAGCCTGGCAAACGCATCAGGAAGATTTGGTGGTCTAATGCTGTAGACTAATGGCCAGCTTTTCAACTGCGGACCCAAGATAAATGGCTACTAAGCGCTGTATATTCAAGCTTAGGTGGCCTGTCAGCCCATCAAGCTATTGAAGGCCATGGCTTACCGGCCGCTAGTAGAGGCCTTCTCCCCTGATTTAGAGATTCCTGCCTCCCTGGAACATCATGAACATCTTGTCAGAAATATCATCACCTACCTCACTTCCTGCTTAAAGTCTTTGGTCGTCAAATAATCTGAACACCTCACCTCAGAATGAAGAGAAACACCATCAGTATCAGTGCCCCCTCCATGTCTCTCACACATGTACAGATATTGCAACATAGGCGTATCAGAAAAAAAAGACAGCTATTGCTACCAGTCCCAGCAAAACTCCACCGCAAAAAAACGATTTGCATCACCCAAATCAAAGACCTCTCAAGCAGGATTACTTTTCCGCTACAGTTTTCACTAGCATGAGAACCCCTTACAAAGCTACTGTTGAGAATTGTGCTTCTACAGTTGTTGGAGCCTGGGTAACCAGCAATTAAAAAGAACATTGATAGTGTCTTCTGGAGGTGCTTTATAGGTGCTGCAACAGGGAAGGGAAAGGAAATAAACACAGGAACCAAGCATATGAGAGGTAGTTGAAACACAAAATGGGAAACAATTACCTAATGCACATTTAATAACACCTTCAGCACACTTTGCATTCTGCCCCCAGGGCCGTAACGCAAGCCCCTGGAGCCCCTGTGGCGCAGGGCGGCCTTCAGTCTTTCAAGGGGGCCCATGTTCAGTCAAATGCCAATAAATATAAATCTAAGATACAGGAGACTGGTGGGGGGGGCTCCACATTCTGCAGGGGGCCCCATCATTTTTAGTGTCACTCCACTGCTTGGCTCCTCACTCTACCCTGCATGAATAGGGTGTGGCAACAAAAACACTTTTCAGAACGAGTAACAGTATTTAATAGGGTTTCAATAGCCCTCTTTTATAGGACTAGCAAAAGGCTAGCCTAGAAATATATGAACATGTATGTACACAGACTCGCCGCTAACTCAAGGACTGTGCACACTCATACACTTATAAACTAACCTCTGTCTATCACCCTAGTATTTAAGGTAAATCTGAGTATGATTTGAAGCTTTAGGTGTTAGTTGAAGCTTGTACACTGTGTTTTTGTCCCTTGTTTATATACAGTCCTTGCTGATGCTAAGGGATTGACCTTGACTATCCTAAATATGTGAGTTGTTGATGCCAGCAGGTCTACCTTGAAAATCTCCTGTATTCTAATCCCCCAGACCAGTGGTTCTTCACCCTATGTCTTCTGTGGAACATCCACTTAAACATTATTGGAACCCAGAAACCCCCACTGAATCATTATTGGAATCTGGGGACCCCCACGGAGTCATTACTGGAACCCTGGGAGCCCGACCTAAGCATTTTCAATGATTTGAACTGCAAAACAAAATGCAAAAAATACAGAAACAAGCATTCAGCAAACAAATACACATATAATGAAATATTGTATATAAATCACAAATATAAAAAAAATGTAACTTTTAATTTTAATGGGAGGATTGGAATTTTCTAAATTCAAATTAGGCCACTCATTGTTCATACTATAATCTGTTTGATGCACTTGTACTGCTCCCACGAATCAATTTGAGGATGCTAACTTAATTTTTAGCCACCAATTTAAACATTCTTCACATTTACAGAACGTTTTAAAATATTCAACTTCACATTTTCCATCTCTATTTTTATACACTTTATTAATCTGTTAATATTATTTAATTTTCTAAGCAGTCACAGACCCCTGAGGTCCCTGGACCACTGGTTGAGGACCACTGCCATAGACAGTTAGAGTCATGTTGATGCCTCGAGATCTTACCTTCCCACAAAGAGCTGAAACCCTTTTTAACATGTGAAAAATGTACCCTAAATGTCTCTTATTTGAGTATCCTAGCTGGTTACTGTAAAAATAGTGGAGTTCATGTGACACAGAGGTTAGAGATGCACAGCGGTATTCTAAGCACTTTTACTTTGTTCTTGACTTCCTGTAAAGACAGTGCAACTAGAGAACAGTTTTTAAATTAACCTTCCCAATTCCCACTCCCATTTGGCAAGTAGGTAAAAACTAGTAAACAGGCAGGGAAAGACTTTCAGAAGTGTGGGGTGAGCAGCTGCAGTCAGTATTCTGTTAAACAGATGCTGGGCTCAGCACATTGACAGTTTCAGAACACACTTGCAAGGGGGCATCATAAAACGTTTGCAAGCCTTTTAAAAGGCAGCTCACGGTTCTAAAACAGTTAACTACGAAGGGCAAATACCGGCATCAATGTACAATTCAGCAGGTTAGGCACTACACTCGGATCTATATATATTGTTCTTATGCCTTGAGACTTACTTGTATTCCAGAGTGAAATACCTATGGCGCTTGTCACTCCCTTCTCTACTCCCAAACCGTGCCTGGATTCCCTCGATCTCTCTCCCAGTCCTTTTCAATTTGAAGGCCCGGGGGCACGATCTAGCAACTACAACAGCAGTTCAGATGCAGAGGAACTCTTTTTCAGCATCCCCAGCACATTCATCTTTTACATTTGGCAATCCCACCTTAATGTTATGCATTTATTATTTGACCTCCAAGCAACGTTCCAGCACATACCATCCAATCAGAGTCAATATTCTTGGAGAGTTCAGGAAGGTGCTCTCTGATATTGGCTTCCTCACTCAGTCACCTGGAGCCTGATTTAGGTCTTAGCGGACGGATATCCCATTCCAACGTATTACGATCTAATGGTATCCTATAGAGATAATAATAATAACGCGTACAGGGTATCTGTTGCGTTTGTGACAGAGTATTCCCTCCACCAAGATCTAAATCAGGCCCCTGATCTGAATCATTCAATACTGCTCGGCCCCACAGTCCTGTATCTATGAGCATGGTTGTGAAACCTATCGGTCTCCACTCCCCTATAGCTTCTGTGACCATCAATAGAATAGGAGTTTGGGATGAAACACTTTCTCAGTGATTTAAAGCACGTTATCACAATCACAAACTATAAGATATCTGGTCTGCATCCAGCCCTTACATGCATATTTGGAAAGGGATGACTGACTGTCCCACAGTCTGGATTGTAACAAGGGGCCCTGACAGAGGTTTAAACCTGTTTGATAGGATGGCATTTCAGACAGGTCCCAAATAGCACTAAGAGGTCAAGTTATTGTTGAGCACTATTATTCAACAACCCTGTATTGCCGACATAAAGTCTGATCAGGAAGTGTGCTTCCAGGCTATTCAACCCCTAGGAATAACCAGAGGAACAAGCATTGGGAAAGCCTCTACCTATCTTTGTCAATGGCATCTGTCAACCTCTTGTGCTTCCCTGACACCAATCAATCCAAAACAGTCTGCCCCACTCTAATCTTCTGCACTCAAATCTGCCCCACTGCAAAACAGTCTGTCCAATCCCAATCTGCCCCACTCCAATCCAAAACAATGTGCCCCACTACAAACCAAAACAATCTACCCCACTCCAATCTGCCCCGCCCCAATCTAAAACAATCCTCCTCATTCCAATTCAGAACAATCTGCCCCATCCAATCCAAAACAATCTGCCCTGCTCCAGCCCAAAGCAGTCTGCCCCACTTCAATCTGCCCCACTGCAATCTAAAACAAGCTGCCCCACTCCA
Organism: Pleurodeles waltl; assembly: GCF_031143425.1. NCBI lineage: Eukaryota > Metazoa > Chordata > Amphibia > Caudata > Salamandridae > Pleurodeles > Pleurodeles waltl. The sequence goes on along the minus strand of NC_090440.1, from coordinate 196,225,937 downwards.
ATTCAAAACAATCTGCCCCACTCCAATCCAAAACAATCTGCCCCACTCCAGTCCAAAACAGTCTGCCCCCTCCAATCCAAAACAACCTGCCACGCTCCAATCTGCCACATTCCTACCAGTCCCACTGCAATCTAAAACCATCTGCCCCACTCCAATCTGTCCACTCTAATTCCACCACTCCAATCTGCCCTACTCGAATCTGCCTCTCTCTAATCTAAAACAACCTACCCACTCTAATTCACGCCACTTAAATCTGCCCAATTCCAATCTAAATAATCTGCCCACTTCAATCCAAAACACAATGTGCCCCACTCCAATCAGTCCCACTCCAATCCATAACAATCCTCCCCACTCCACTGAGCCCCACTCCAATCCAATCTACCTGACCCCAATCCAATCCACCCCACTTCAATCCAGTCCACACCATTCCAATCCACCCCTCACCAATTAAATCCAAAACAATCCAGCCAAACCCAATCTACCACCCCAGTCCACCCCAATCCAATCTACCTCAGTCCAACCCACCCATCCCAATCTAGTCCACCCCATCCCAATCCAGTTCACCCCAGTCCAATCCAATCCACTCCAATCCAATCTATCTCACTCCAGTGCACCCCACTGCAATCCAATCTACTCCAGTCTAATCCACCCCAGCCCTCGCCAATCCAATGCACCTCACTCCAATCCTCCTCACTCCAAGTCACCCCACTCCATTTCACCTCACTACATTCCACCCCACCCCACTTCAGTCCAGTCCACCCCACTCAATCCATTTCACCCCACTTCAATCCACCCCAACTCAGTGCAATCCACCTCATTCCTCCCCAATGCAATTCACCCCATTTCAGTCCACCCTACTCCAATCTATTCCATCCCATCCAGTCCACCCCTCTGCAGTCTGCCCCGCTCCAATCTATCCCACTCCACTGCAGTTCAATCCAACCCACTGTTCTCCACACCACTCGGTGCAATTCACCCCACTCCTCCCCAATCCAATCCACCCCATTTCAGTCCATACTACTCCAATCTAATCCATCCCATCCGTTCCACCCCTCTGCAGTCAACACGCTCTAATCTATCACACTCCACCGCAGTCAAATCCAATCCACTCTACTCCACACCACCCCACTCTACCCCAATCTAATCCACCCCACCCTAGTTCAGTCCAGCCCACCCCACCCCACTCAATCCAATCCATCTAGCCCACCAGTTTCCAATTGACCCCACTCCAATCCACCCCACTCCAATCCAACCTACTCCTGTCCATCCCACCCCACTCCAGTCCAATCCACCCCCTCAAGTTCAGTCCAATCCACCCCTTCAGTCCAGTCTAATCCACCCCTCTTCACTCTAGTTCACCCCACTCCAAACCAACCTACTATAATCCAATCCACCCCAGCCAAGTCCATTAGTCCAAACCATTCAACGGACCCCAAACCAACCTAATCTACCCCACTCCAATCCACCCTAATCCATACACTTCACCCCACTTCACTCCACCCCACTCCAATCCACCCCAACCAGTCCACCCACCGCAATCCACCCGAGTCACTCCAACCCACTCTACCCCAACCCAATCCACTCCAATCTACTCCAGTCCAATCCACCCCACTACCCCAATTCACTCCACCATATTAGACCCCACTCCACTGCACTCTGTGACACTGCATTCTATGACACTGCACTCTACAACATTCTCTGCCACCGAAACACTGAATTCTACTCCCCTCTGTTCACCTCTTTGCCACTCGACCCCCACTCCACTCTACTACACTCTTCTCTCACAAATCCAGTGTATGACACACGAATCCCCCTCCCCCACTCATAGCCACTAACCTTTGGCCATGCTGAACACACTGGTGTACAACATAGCAAAAACACATTGACAAAGGCAATAGTCCTTGTATAGGGTAGACCTATTGGCTTTACCAATGCTTGTTAACAAATGCTGTTCATGGATGTCCGCCGTTTGATTGCATTTTAGTTTATGATAATAAATCCAATTCAAAATGACCATCGGTGATATGCGTGCATTGCGGCTGCCACCTCAGAATAAAGTTTGTTAAACTAAAACATATCTGTTTATAGGTGCCCACCGCACATAAATGTCAATATGCCCTTTGAGGGTGGCCAACTTAAAATGATCAAAAAACATTTTAAAATGGCCACTCGCTGACACTTCAGTATGTGGCGAGTAGTCAAAATTGAATTTTATAAAAGAGGGTTTGGGAGGGACAAGAAGTCACTGGATAGGAGTAGAAGGGGGAAGTCAGAGATAGGGGAGCATGGAAATGAAATATCCCCTTAGAGCCACTGACAAGCAAGGTCTAATGTCAGCAGTGCTACTATATTTAATGCAATCCGAGCACCATGAAACCAGGATACTTCTGGCAAGAAAAACACAAGAACAGAGAGTAAAGCCACTGAGTCAGGAGATAGGAAGTGCGAGAGACAATAGTCGTTCAGACATGAGCAAAGGATTCACCGAAGCCCACTGGTAATGTATTGGAAACATTAGGCCTTGCCAACAGACGGCTAACACTCTTTGTAACCACGACGTAAAAAGACTGCTGAGCCCAGTGCTTAAAAGTGCCATACAACAAATAGTAAAGAAGGCTAGATGCTACTCTCGTTTAAAAACATGAAAACTGTCCAATCATCAACTACGCCTTCCACCAGACCTATGATACCTTTGATTGCCTTGGAGCCATAAGCTTAAGCCTTTTGCATTGACCTGCCCAGAACCAATCCTGGTAGCACGCGGAGTGTCAAAAAGTCAAAAGCATGATGGAACACTATACGCCATCAATAGTGCAGGAGCGTTTTACAAATGACTAAAAATTATGTTAAATACAGAACCGATACAGAGTTTTAATCTACTTTTTTTAATAATTTCCAGCACAGGAGCATCAGCCACGTGGTGACAGCACTATACAATTAAAGGCTGGTAGGGCTGGGGGAAGAGTCATAAATATATCAGGCTTGCATGGCATGGTCATTGTTCCCAAGTTCTGCTGGTCTTTCAAATATATCAGCCTATGCGAAATAGCCCCCGTTCTGTAAGGGACAGTTTGTCTCTAGTTTGGACGTGGAAGATTCCTCAATAAGCCTGGGAACAGTTTAAGATAAAGAGGCAGGAAGTGGCCAATTTTCTCTCCTCCTGACTGGCTAAACTCTGTGACCCTAGCTCTGCCCAGGCTCCCAGGCGCCAGTTCATATGCTGATGGGCTCATGTCCAAAGGAGGACATCACGTGCATTCTTATTTTTGTTTCCCAGGCCGAGTTTAATTGTTTATATTTGTTTAATCATAACAAGAGAAACATTTTTTTCAGCTGTGTCATGGTATTTTGCACAAAGGCCATAAAGTCATTCTCCATCCACCACACCCTCGCTTTATCTCATTCCATCCAATTCGCTCTCCCAGCTGCAGTTGCCTAGACTTTTCTCCCTTTTTAGGTTTCGCTTACAAGCAATTTTTAGCTGTTTGGTCCTGAAGACATACAGTGGACAATACCAATACTCATAGTGAGATTTGAATGAATAAATGAATGAGCCCATTTGCAAAGCGCAACAGCTTCCCCCGGGGGCATCCTGACCCTGAAACCATGACATTGAGTACAGCAGCTAGCATTAAACTATTCAAAGCTGAAAAAACACGTTTTCAACTGCTTCCTTAAATGAGTTTCCTCTGCAGTGTTGCGTAGGGCAGAGGGAATATAATTCCATGTTTTAACCACTAGATTAAGTGAAGGAATGCCCCCCCCTCCTTTTAGTGCTACTGATACTAGGAATCTTCGGGAAACATGTATCAGCAGATCTCAATGTTCTGGAGGTATGATAGGGGGTCAACCTATCACACAGCTCCCTAGGACGGATGCTATAAAATGCTCTAATGGACAATGTTAGTGCTTTAAACAGAATTCTTTTTTCAAATTGTTAGCCTCTGTAGTTGTATCAGATGTTTAGAAACTGACTGCCAGTGCAGTATCTTTAAGATCAGTCTGGCCCCTGCATTTTGAATACTCTAAAGATGATCCATCGGATTCTTCGGGAATCCCAGACAGAGCATGTTCACATAGGCCAGCCTAGCAGTAATCAAGGCATGTACTACATACAGTGCTTCATGTCTCCATAGGTAAAAATGCCAGAATTTTCCTCAAAGACCATGAGAGGGAAAAAACATGATCCTGCAACTGACCAAATTTAGGAGGACCGCAAGGCGACCTCTGTGTCAACTTAACACCCAAATTGTTAGCAACAATCATGGAAGGCAGAGTATCTCCTACATCCAGAGGCCACTAATTGCCAGAAGCATAATTTCAGTTTTATCTGAGTTATATTTAAGATTACTTTATCCCATCTAGCCAAATACCTGAATTAAGCACGAGTTAAATGCCTCTTGTGTACCACCCAGCTTGTTTCCAACAGACAAAATGAGCTGAGTGTCATCCACATAGGTGACCACGCTGATGCCAATGCTTTTGAATGAGGGACATGGGAGGGGTCATGCACATATTAAACAGAGTCAGGCTTAGGGAAGATCATTGTGGGAAGCCCATGATTAAGTGGTTTATGATCAGAAGAGATGGTAGAGAGCACCACTGACTGCACTCTTTTACTTAAGAAAGACTGTAGCGGCGCGGTCAAGATGGCAGTAAGGGTGGACACTCCTTAACGAGCTCCGCAATGAAGCCCCAACACAATCCTTCTTAATCCTGTGCATTCCCCAAAATTTAACCGGGATCACTACCACTAAACACAGCTGGTGACCTGCGGAAGTTACAGGCCAAGAAATCCACTGAACAAGGTCTAAACGACGACACAGCCGCATTGTACCTGCGTGGCCTGGACCGCATCGGCTGCCGTCCGGGAGTGAGGACCGGCTGCTCTACCACTGGAGGGTGCAGGGTCACCTGGCCCTTCCACCCGGGGATGGTACTCCCCTTCACCGGGACACAAGCCTTTGAACAGCACCACTGGGACCAGCGGCGAGGTGAGGGGGCATCAGGGTTGAGCGGACGAGGAAAGCCTGGAGGTCTAGTGGGAGAGGCCTCTGTCTGCCGTGTGAAACTGAGGCGAGACGTAGGCCTGAGGACGAGTCGGGCCAGAAGGAACCAGGAGTTCAGACAACCGCTGAACATACACCGGAGATTGAGAAGGGGAGAGCCCCGGCTTGCACTCCCTTTGTCCCCCCTTTTTGTCTTCCTTGGACCCCAAGACCGGCTCTGCTGAGGCCTGGGCGCTGTGATACTGGGGAAGGGAAGCACAGGTCAGCGGATGGAAACAGAGCCATTACGACCCTGGGTCTGGATGAACTGGAGCGAGACAGGAGGGCTGCTGGTGTTGGGGTAGAGGGCCAGAAGATGCCGGAGGGCCCATCCTCAGAGGGGCTTGCTGAGTGGAGACTTGAGCCTGCACAATCACTCCCTGGAGATTGTGACCGGTCGAGATACACCTCCTCTTCTTCCCCCCCTTTTTCCTTTCGACCCCCACCATGTGAGGCTGAGGATCGAGGCATTGCGACAGGGCCAGACGGGGGTCAGAGGGTGGAGGCCTTAAAGAGGGTCCAGAGGATGGAGGTCTTAAAGAGCCTTGAGACGGTGGATAGAGTGATACCCCCCGCACACGCACAGAGGGACCAGACGCTGAGGGACGGGCCTGCTCTCTTCACCGTTCCCGCTCCCCCTCCCACCCCTGTACCTGTCACACACAAGAAACTGGCGTTGGGCCAGCCGAATGTTGGGAGCCGGCGGGTGGTGAGATGGTGGAGGGGACGGCGATGGGGAGAGAGGCCCTGTGAGATGCTGTGGACCTTGCCATGTTGATTAATCTATTCCAACTAGACATAACCTGTCGGTAGCAGGACAACTGGATTGGCGGTCACCGGGCCATGGTGAATATGTTGCAGCGGTGATTGAGACGGGGAGGGGAAGGAGAGTGAAGGCAGTACCTTGTGGCTCCCACGGGGACACAACCCCAACCTCCTGAATTGAAGCTGTGGATCCAGGGAGAGAGAGTCATGACGAGGGACAAGGAGCCCAGAGCCTCCCGCCAAGGGAAACTTGACAAATACTTGAGGCCGACGCAAGTTACTGCCGTTGGGAATACAGAACCAGAGGCCAAATCAACCCCTTATAATTCGGTCCTCCTGCAGGCTATTCAAGCATCAAGGGAGATCCTGAAGGGGAAGATGGGCAAGCTCCGGTCAGATGTGTCCCTCCTGCGTCAGGACCTCCGAAATGTGGCAGAAAGAGTAACAACAGCATATTCCAGAATATCCTGCACAAAGAGGCCAGGGATAATGGTAATACCAGCAGAGATATGCTCTGGAGACTTGAGGAAGCTGAAAACAGAGCCCGGTGAAACAAGAAGAGGCAAGGAAAATGGAGGAAACACGATATGAAAGCTCAAAAATACAGATTGATCCAGACTATACAAGAGAAGTGCAACGTCAGGAGCACTCATTTGATTCAGTCAAAATGAAGTTACAAACTTTTACAGCTTCAATAAATGCTCCTGTTCCAGCCAAATTAAAAATAATTTTTCAAGGCAAGACATATTTCTTTCACACCCCTGTGGAGGCATGGGAGTGGGTGGAGGAGAGACCCTGGCGGAAGCAATCAGAGACCGGGAACTCGGGAACTCCCCCAGTTCGGGACTTGGAACTCGGTTCTGCAAAAAAACAGAAGCTCACAAGAAGGCCTTCACAGAAAAAAAGGGGATCTCATCAACTGAGGAAACAGACGAAACTGACCACGCCAAACGTGACATCTTCAGAGTCAGAAGAAGGGACACACTTGTCCTCCTAAAAACACAAAATGACTGAGAGCAGAGAAATACTGGAGGGCATGGAATCCGATGGAGGACTTGAGACAGATTCTGATGGACCTCACCCATTGGTGGAGGCCATCACTAATCTTGAAAAAAACTTGCTAAATGCTGAACCTCAACCTTTGGAAAACCGGGAGACTGAAGACAAAGATAATCAATATCATGAGGGAATGCACACACTGAGAGGGCGCAAGACCCAGCCAACCCAAATATGGGCAAGACGAGCCTAAGTTGAGTTCGATGATTTCTTTTTTCAGCTATTTAAAGGGGGTCTTGTCTTCATTGGGAGGGCTACAGACCTCCCAGACACTTCTGTTGAGTAGTTACTGTTATGTTACCAAGGGGATAACCTCACAGAAGTCCAAAGAGGGTGGGGGAGGGGGGAGACTCAGAGGGGATAATTTTTCACACAGAGGACATGAAATTGGGGAGACCATACAAGAAGCATAAACCAGGGAATACACTGTTTAAATGGCATACTATTAGATGCAAAAGACAAGTTACAGTGATGGTTGGAGTGAAGACATATTTAAACAAAGTCAGGTCCAGGGACATATGTAATACCCTTCCATAGACTGACTACACAGATGAAAGGGGATGACACGCAAGGTGAAGGGGCTTTTCACTAATGACATGGAATGTAAACGGGCTCGGCAACAAAATCCGAGGGGACTGGTTGCCACGTATATTAAAAGATTAAAGCCAGATGTGATCCTCCTGCAGGAGACATATTTGAAGGGCTCAAACTGTGGCTTCTTGGGTAGAGGAACCTACAAGGAAGTAGCACATGCGTGTTATAAATCAGACTCCTGAGGAGTGACCGTACTAATCTGAAAATCGCCCCACTCCCTCATAAAGAGGACCTGGGTGGATCCATATGGGACGTATGTGGCAGTGGAGGGGCTGTGGGGTCGATGGGCGATTACATTTATAAGCGTATATGACCAACTGTGACTGCAGAGACAAATTCACCAACATAATTTTGGAATCTGCCTCCCCTATACACATCATCGGTGGAGACTTCAATGAGATAGTAGACCCATGCCTAGATCGCACAAGCCCAACCACGGGTCATAAGGGGGAAACACCACTGACTGGGTTTTTGAATACACTGGGACTGATGGACTTATGGCGCTCCAAAAACACAACCGAACACCAATACTCCTACTTCGCAGGGGCCCATAAGGTTTTCTCCAGACTGGACCATATTCTGGCCCCAGCAGGAGAGGTGAGCAGTATAGTGAAAGTAGCGTACCTGGCTAGAGGTCTTTTGGATCGTTCGCCACTGAGGATACAGGTGGGACCCTCCTCACATACACCTAGGTCAGGTTGGAGGCTGAATGCCTGGGAGCTCAGGGATCAGTCAGTGTCACACCAACTCAGGGTTGACACTGAACTATATTTTGTTGAAAATATAAGTACAGTGTCATCGGCAATTACAATTTGGGAAGCCTACAAAACAGTCCTATGAGATAGGGCACAAAACACAAGAGTGCACAAAAGGAAAAAAGAAACGCAGGAAATAGAGGCATTAGAGAGAAAATGACTAAAGCTGGAGGAGAGACCTGAGGCAACTGTAGATCCGACTACTTTACGACAAATAGTGATACTGCGTCAGGAATACCAGGCATTGGCAACCCAAGAGGCGAGGTCCAAAATTCTTGCCACGCAACACCGTCTTTATGACATAGGTGACAAAGCCAGGAGATTACTAGCACGGATGGGTAAAAGAGAAGTAGAGGCTCGATGGGTGCATAGTATGAAGGACCATATGGGAAAACACACACCTCTGCACAAGCAATAGCTGCTGATTTTACAGGGAACTATACTGCCTTTTACCAGGCTTGCCCTCTGGCAAACTAACAACAAATAGCACAATATTTAGCAGCAATAACGGCCCGACACTTGCCCTAGAGGACAGACAGAAGCTGGAAGAGGACATTACACTCTCAAAAATAGTGGCAGATATAGGTAAACAGAAATCCGGGAAGACCTCCTGCCCTAACGGACTGCCAGCAGAATTCTTTAAGAATAATACAGCCCTCTTATCGCCTCACCTACTCAACATGTTTGAGGAGGCCAAGGTGGAGGGCTCCCTCCCCCAGACCTCCGAAACACTACTATAAAGGGGATCCACAAAGCAGGAAAACCAGCTGAAGATTGTGGTTCAGACCGCTCAGTCTCACTCCTGAACATGGAAACAAAAATGCTAGCCACTGTGTTGGCCACGAGATTAGTGGCGACTATAACTGATCTTATCCGCAAAGATCAAACAGGCTTTATGCCCAGGAGCTCCACTAGGCTCAATCTCCATAGACTTTATAATTGGTTGGAGACTGCTAAATGGGAGGGAGACCCCCATCTATTTTTATCACTTGATGCTGAAAAGGCATTTGATGCGATTCACTGACCTTTTCTGAAAAAAACCCCTAAAGAAATTCAGATTTGGAACCCAATTTACTGCATGGGTGGCGCTGCTCTACACCAACCCAACGGCGCAGGTGCGGGTGAACTAGGTATTGTCCAAGGAATTCTGTACTTCCTCTTGTCCCGCTTATTATTTCCTCTGACCCTGAGCACCTGGCATGCCAGATCCGAGCTCATGCTGACCTGATGGGTTTTGGAACAGATGGGGAAGGGGCTGGTGAAGATAAAATATCACTTTATGCGGACAACATCTTGTTATACGTTACCCATGCAGCTTGGACACTCACAAATATATTCCAGATCATCCAACAATATGGGGCTCATGCTGGTTATAAAATCAACTGGGATAAATCAACTATGTACTCGGTGGGAGGACGTTTAGAGCCTAATGACATCCTGCAACACTTACGCACTACCTTGATGGGATTTAGGTACTTGAGCATCTATGTAACTTAAAATACTGATGATAGTTTTAGCCAGAACATCAAACCACTTTTTACAGAATTCCATAATTGGTGGAAAGACGGAGATCCTTATCAACATTATTTGGGAGGGCCGCAATGTATAAAATTATTGAGCTTCCCAAACCTCTTTACCTCCTCCACAACACATACTATGTTATCCCAGAAGAGGTCTTTATTACAGTTGAAGGGATCCTGTTGCTACTATGGGGCGGGGGCACCCCCGGGTGGCTCTGCAAGCGCTCCAGCAAACTTGCTACAATGGAGGAATAGACTTCCCAGATATACAATCTTACTATTGGATGTCACATTTAATTGTAATATATGAATGGGGCTACGTGCCGGGGGACCACCCGACATATACACTAGAAAGACGCCAATTTTTCCTGGACCTTTACCTTCACCATATCTATGGAGGAAACAGAATACAACAGCTACTGATGGCGACCCGGAGAGCTATAGAGGCCTGGAAAAGGGCCCAGAGACAGAGGGCTTTGGCATAAATCCACTACTCGAGAGACCGCACTATGGTCAGGTGCCTACCTGAAGGAAATAGGGAAGTTGAGAGGCTTTCGGGCCAGGGCCTTGCTGGGCATATCCAAAATAGGGGGTGTTATAGAAAATGGGGCATTAATCCCTTATGATTCTCTCAAACAAGAATACCAAATGCACGACACGCAACAATATAGATATATTCAGTTTAAACATGCTTAGGATGCCGAAAGTCTAGATACCGGCACCCTCCTAGACTATTCTCCACTGGAGGGGAGACTGCTACAGGGCGAGATTGCAGAGAAAGCAATCCCCTGGGCGTACAAGATGTTAATGAACAATATGCCTGACTCACGTCAACACCTGAAATCCCAGTGGGAGCTCACGGTGGGAGAGATGGGACACTGATTGGGAGGTGGCCCTAATGCACCCTAAGGAGGTGGCCATCAAGTCAAGGCTGAGACTAATTCAATGTAAAATCCTGCACAGGATATATTACGGAAGGGCCCGCTGCACCAGTGCGGAAGTGCGGAATCCCCTCTGTCTGCATTGTAAAACTGGCAGAGGTTCATTTATACATACGCTCTGGAAATGTCCTGTAAAACAAATATACTGGGCCTCAGTGATAGCGGAACTTAATAAATAATGAAGGAACAATTACCTCTAGACTCCAAATTCATGCTGTTAGGCATCCCCATGGATATAGATATCACCCGATCAAAGATGCTTTTCTATAATTTGGGTCATGTACTGGCCAAGAGGGATGTGGCCAAACACTGGGGTGCTCCATAAGCGCCTACCCTGGGAAAAAGGAGAGTGGGAATGAACCTTTAAATGGGTGGCAAAAAAGTGACATACAAAGCCCGAGGATATCCATGAAAATTCTTTAAGATATGAACACATGGTTAGACTACTATGGTATGGATATGGAATGCTCTGACACCACCTTAAGACGGCTGCAGCACTTACGATGCAAATGTAATTATACATATTAATAGGTTATCTTGTAAAGCCAGCTGAGAAACTGCACCCCTTAAACACACAACTTAACACTGTACTAGACCTCAGGTGCCATGTACTTACCTTTATGATAATCTCTAATGTGATAATGACCTCTGTGAAACGTTTTGTTAACATGTTGTATAAAAGCACAATAAAAAGATTGATTAAAAAAAAGAAAGACTGCAGACATCTCAAGGCCAAACCACAGATGCCAATCTCTGCCAGCCGCAGGAGTAGTATGATGTGGGACACTGTGTCAGACACTGTTCATAGGTCTAACAATATTACGGCGCTGCTCTGTTGTTGGTCCAGACTTGATTTAATGAATTCTGCAACTTCCAACAGTAATGTTTCTGTGCTGTGCCTAGGTCTAAAGCATGACTGCAAGAGATTGGGGCGAGCATCTTGTTCCAGATAGTCTAGATGCTTATTAATAAGTTTCTCCAACATTTTGAAAGCAGCCAGGAGTGATGAGATAGGCTTACAGTTGGCAAGAGAGATAAGATCTAACGTGGGCTTCTTGAGTAGAGGGACTACCTGTGCCTGCTTCCAGAGGTTGGAGACCATGGTAGCGGTCAAATAAAGATTAAATACAGCATTGAAAATGTGATTGATGACATCAGCTGCCACCCCACAAAAGCAAGGAGGACAGAAGTCAGAGGGAGAGCTAGATTTGCATGAAAGAATATCTTGGGCAGATTCCTACAAAGTTATACTCCTAAACTGAGAAGACTGCTATTTCCCCCAGAAGTGGTGTGAAACGGTAGCACCCAGTTTAAGGAGTCAATCCTGGTACCATGAAATTACAAGTGTATTTTTTCTATTTTTTCCTCCAAAAACTAGGAAAGCTGTTTACATGGTTCAGGAGAAGGGGTAAACTATCTGGTGGGGTGAAACAATGTTAAAATGTTCCCACGGGGCATTTTTATCTGCATTGATTTGATTAGAAAAAAAATTGGCTTAGGTGGCTTTAATAAGTGTGCAGTAAGATTTCAAAGCCTCTTTATTTTGTCTCGGAGATTATAACCTCTTTTCCAGTTTCATTGCAAGTGTTTGCATTTCTACTTTTTTCTTGCCATCTCTGGGGAAAACGAGGGTGAGATGATTGTATTTTTTTAAATGGAGCAAGTTGATTTAAAGCTGCTGTAAGCCACGCATTAGCCACTTCTGTGTTGGTCTCCATGGAATCACCTCCTAAATGGTAAGTCATGGCCAGGGGTTCACTTAAGTTGTCCTTTGTGATTTTGCCCCACAACCGCCTTATCCCGTCATTGCTTTTTAAATCTCTGCAACTAGGAATGTTAGAATGAGGAATTAAAGGATTCCTGAAGCTAACGGTGCCATATGAATGTTGAATAAAGTAGGCCTCAATGAAGATCCCTGGGGCACTCCAAATGCAAGCCTCTTCCTGGGCAAAGAAAAGATTGAGAGCCATTTCTTGTTCTCTTCCTTCAAGGAAGGATTTAAACCAGTGCCAAGCCACACCACCAATTCCCTGCTCTGCCATTCGCTGCAATAGAACAGTAAGAGACAAGGTATTGAAGGCAACATGAAGATCAAGTGAAATCAAAGCAGCACTTTTACCCTCATCCACAGTAAATCTGTTGTTTTCCATCACGTCAAGAAGAGCCGTTTCAGTATTGTGCTGTGGGCTAAAGTCCAACTTGGTACAGAGAACTGGGTTTTTGCCTCCAAATAGTCAGATAGCTGAACATTGACAAACTTTCCCAGCATTTTAGTAACAGCAGGCAAAAGAGAGATTGGACAGGCTAGCAGGTTCAGCTAGTGTTTTTTTTTAGAAGAGGGATAACTTTAATCCTAGTCCAGCAAGCAGAAACCACAGTTGATGCTAGCGAACAATTAAAAAGCTGGTTAAGAACTGGAGCAATGGTTTCTGTGGATAACCTAAATAGACCTGGAAGGTCCGGGCCAGTCGGGGAGCCATATTTGCAATGAAACAGAGCATGCTTGATTTTGCCAGAGACATTGCCCCCAAAGTATTCAGTGAGAACAACACAATAGATTTAGACAACAGAATAGACACAGATCTTTCGCTTCCTCGGAGCCTACAGCAGAAGCTGAAGAAATAAAAACCCCATGAATCCTAAGGATCTTATCTATGAAAAAGTAGTTCCTTACAAAGAACCTCAGAGGCCGGAATTGTCGGATTGCATGCTATCAGTTTCAAATATGACTTTTGGAGATTTCCCTTCTGGCGTCTCAGGTTCAGCAATGCAATCAGCATAAAAAGATCAATGAGTACTTTTAATAGCTTTATGATATTATTTTGGAGCCAGTTTATAACAATCTTTGCGAGCAGGACTATAGTTCCATTCAAGTTGTTTACACTGCTCTTTAAGGACAAGAGATCAGGGGTAAACAAAGGTGCAGAGCGGCCTCTCTTTTTAAAAACTTCTTTTTTTATAGGAACTAGCAAAGATTCCACCTCCTGTAGTGAAATATTAAAGAGCTCACCATCTGTCATTAAGCCCGAGAAGATGGGTTGCAAGGTACCTAAAAGTATTTATTTCTACCGCATCAACTTTGCACCACACTTTTACATCAGTGAAACCCTGTATGACAGAAAAAGTCAGCATGGGACCCATATCACATGAAAGAGGAACCAAGTAGTACTCTGCCCAGGGTAAAGGAGAAGGTGAATCGAGGGACAAAGGAAGATTAGAAAAGATAAGATCAAACATATGTTTACTTTGATGCATAGCATGAGTGATAAATTGGTGCAGACTAAGGGTTTGACAAGCTTCAACCAGCACATGCCCAGAAGTCTCTGTTTCTTTTTTATTGCACATGAATATGCAACAAAATATACAAATAGCAATACTGAGAGGCAAGTTGTTGAGCTATCATCATAGTTGATGTCAATTCAGGTGCCTCACCCCTCTACGCCTATCCATGTTGTTCTCCTGTTCCTGTATGGGTGGCAGTGTTGCAGAGCCCGAATATTTAATTAAATGTCTTCCGCCACTTCAAAAGGCAACATAAAAAAAAGAGGGAATAGTAGTGGAGGGATTGTTCACCCCAGATACCTAGGGACACCAACTGCAGGTTGAGAGTCACCTGACTGTTCAGCACAAAGTAGAGTCTCTGGGCTACTTTACTCCAATAGACCAGGGCTCTCTGACATTTCCATATTGTGTGGAGTAAGGTACCTTCCTGTCGACATCCCTGTAGGCTCTGATCATTCTCAGTTCTCCGCATTCCGAATAAATGGGTTCTAGTATAATATGCCCTGTCTAGTAGCTTCAGTTAGATCATCCTGAAAGCTGTTCTGATTGCTACTTCTTCCGGGTACCGGCATGCCATGCCCCAGTCATCATCTTTGAGTTTACCTACGTCACCCGCCCATTTATCCATCACAGCATCTAGCAGTAAAAGACAATTTTGCAGGATAATGGAGAATGTTTAAGATACAGCTTAGTGCATCAAAGGTGCTCCCAGTACTCTATACTCCAGTGGAGACTCATCCGCTGCTTTGGTCAAGCTCTGTCTATACTGTTGAAATATACGTTGCATTTGCTGATATCTTAAAAATTGACTCCCCTTAGTTCATATACTTCTTGTAGATCCAATAAATGGAATCCCCTGCCCATCTCAGCAAATGTCTTCTAGTTTGGAGATGCCTAGCATGTCCCAATTTTTGTAGGGATCTGTGTCTCGCAGACCGCTCAAGTGGTCTGAATACCACAAGAGTGTTCCCAGCATCAGATTGTCACTCTAGCCTAAGGCTTTGGTTGTTCACCTCTGGACTGTCATGACCACTTCAGTCAGAGGTGTAAGGCAGCCTTGCCCTTTCCTCCGTAAGGCCTTCAAACATACCGCTCTCGGCCAATCGCCCACCAGTCCACTATCAACAATGGTTCCAACAGGGTAGAGAAAGCCCAATCATGGATTACCAACAACTGTGCAGATTGCAGTAAAGTCAAAGGTTAGGGTGTTCAATCCCACCCCTGCCCCTGTTGGCAGCCTTGTCAAGGTGGCTGTCTGATCCTGGATATCCCCCTATCCCAGAGTATTATTAGCATCACCCCATCTACAGTGCGGACGAAAATGTCCGGCCCTTGTAGGGAGTATTTTATACAGCAATTTAGGCAGGTAAATCATCTTGTATAATGTTGCCTGTCCCAGCAGAGAAATTGGGAGTTGTCTCCACTGTCCCAGTTCAGTTCTATATGCCTCAAGTATCTGAAACAGGTTCCAGTGAAGAAATAGATCACGATCCGTTGTGATATAAATTCGTAGGTATATAAAACCTTGAAGTTCCCATCTGGTGGGATAGTTCTACATTCGATCTGGCGCACCAGCAGCGAGTGGAAAAGCCACTGACTTGTGCCAGTGAATGCAGATACCTGCATGAGCCCTAAAGAGTTTAAGGATATCTAGCACTCTTGGGAGAGAGTCAGCCAAATATAGAAGGATATCATCTGCATATAGTGAGATGACATCCTCCCAGTCAAGGTCCCATCGAAGGCCGCAAAGTACTTTTGCCAGTATCTTCATTTTCAAATTCAACAATGATATCGGTCAGTACAGAGCACACTCATTCAATCAATCAATCAATCAAAGAAATTTGTAGAGCGCGCTACTCACCCGTGAGGGTCTCAAGGCGCTGGGGATGGTGGGGCCAGGGAGGGTCACTGGTCGAACAGCCAAGTCTTGAGGTTCTTTCTGAAGACTAGTAGGTCTTTGGTTTTGTGAAGGTTGGTGGGGAGGGAGTTCCAGGTTTTGGGGGCGAGGTAGGAGAAAGACCTGCCTCCTGTGGTGGTGTGCTGGATGCGGCGGACTGTGGCTAGGGCGAGGTCGGCTGATTGGAGGTTGCGTGTGGGAGTGTGGAAGTTTACTCTTTCATTGAGGTAGGTTGGGCCGGTGTTGTGGAGGGATTTGTGTGGGTGGATGAGTATCTTGAATGTGATTTTCTTGTCTATGGGGAGCCAGTGTAGGGATTTGAGGGGTGGTGAGATTCGTTCGTGTCGAGGAGGCCAAGGACGAGGCGCGCGGCTGTGTTCTGGATTCTTTGGAGTTTGCGTTTGAGTTTGAGTGTGGTGCTGGTGTAGAGGGCGTTGCCGTAGTCCAGACTGCTGCTGATGAGTGCGCGGGTGACTGTCTTTCTGGTCTCTGGGGTTATCCATTTGAAGGATTTTTTTAGGGTGCGGAGTGTGTGGAAGCAGGAAGAGGTTAGAGCATTGATTTGCTGTGTCATGGAGAGAGCGGGGTCGAGGATGATGCCGAGGTTGCGTGCGTGGGTTGCGGGTGTGGGTGCAGGCCTAGGGCGGTGGGCCACCAGGAGGCGTCCCATGTGGTTTTGCTGGGGCCGAAGATGATGACTTCGGTTTTGTTTGAGTTGAGCTTGAGATGGTTTGTGGTCATCCAGTTGGCGGTGTCTAGGAGAGCGGCGTGTCGGTTGGTTTTGGCGGTGGTGGGGTTGCGGGCGAGGGAGAGGATGAGTTGGGCGTCATCTGCATACGAGAGGATGGTGATTCCATGTGCTCAGAGAATGTTGGCTAGGGGGATCATGTAGATGTTGAAGAGTGTGGGGCTGAGAGAGGACCCTTGGGGGACTCCGCAGGTGATCTTGGTAGTGTTGGAGTGGAAGGGTGGGAGGCGGACTTTCTGGGTTGGGTCGGTGAGGAAGGAGGAGAGCCAGTATAAGGCTTTGTGGCAGATTCCTATGTTGTGGAGGTGTGTGCGGAGTGTGTGGTGGCAGACGGTGTCAAAAGCTGCGGAGAGGTCTAGGAAGGATGAGTGCGACGGTCTCGCCTTTGTCGACTTTGGTCCTGATGTCGTCAGTGCATGCGATGAGGGCGGTTTCTGTGCTGTGGTTCTTGCGGAACCCAGATTGTGAGGGGTCAAGGGTGTTGGTTTCTTCGAGGAAGTGGGATAGGCGAGTGTTGACTAATTTCTCTGCAACCTTGGCGGGGAACGGGAGGAGGGAGATGGGGCGGTAGTTGGAGAGGATCTCCGGGTCGGCTTGTTTTTTTTTTAGGAGAGCGATAATTTCTGCGTGCTTCCAGGTGTTTGGGTAGGTGGCGGAGTCAAAAGAGGAGTTGATTATGTTGTAGAGTATGGGGGCGATGGTAGGGCTAGCTTTGTTGTAGATGCGGTGTGGACAGGGGTCGGAGGGGGAACCGGAGTGGATGGAGTTCATGGTTTTTTCTGTTTCTTCGTGTGTGGTAGGGGTCCATGTGGATAGTGTGGTGTGGGGGTCTTGAGGGGGGGTTGAGTTGAGTGGGAGAGGGGTATGTGTGGTGGGTGTGTGTGATGTGAAGCTGTTGTGGATGTCCAGGATTTTGTGGAGGAAGTGGTTGGAAAGGGCGTCACATAGGGGCTGTGTGTGTGTGGGGTCTATGTTGCTGGCTTTGGGTTTGGCAAGTTTGTTGATGATGGTGAAGAGTTCTTTGCTGTTTTGGGAGCTGTTGTCAAGGCGTGTCTTGTAGTGAACTCTTTTAGCGGTGCGTATGAGTTGGTGAAGGGTGCGAATGTTGGTTTTGAGTGTGGAGAAGTTGGTTGAGGAGGGTTCTAGTCTCCATATTTTCTCAGCTTGGCGGCATTTGCGCTTGGAGTCCAGGGGTGAACCATGGGGCGTTCTTGATGTTGCGGGTGGTGATGTGTCTTTTGAGGGGTGCTAGTGTGTCTGCGCAGGTAGTGATCCATTTGGAGAGGTTGTGTGCTCCTGCGTTGGGGTCGTTGGTGTGGGGGGGGGGTTATGTGCCAGTTGGGAGTTTAGTCGTTCTGTGGGGATCTTGTCCCACATGCGGTAGGGTGTGGTGTGTTGATGGTAATGTGTGGGGGGGTTTGGTGAAGGAGAAGTAGACGCAGCGGTGGTCTGTCCAGAGGAGTTCGGTGGTGTGGGTGTAGGCTATGTGTTGGCTTGAGGTGAAGATTGCGTCCAGCGTGTGTCCTGCTGAGGGGGTGGGTGTGGTGACCAGTTGTTTGAGTCCGAGGTTGTTGAGGTTGTCTATGAGGGAGGTAGTGTTGTGGTCTTGTGGGTTTTCTAAGTGAAAGTTGAAATCACTGAGGATGATGTAGTCTGTGGAGGTGAGGGCGTGTGGGCTGATGCTGTCTGCGATGGTGTCACAGAAGGCGGGGCGTGGTCCGGTGGTCTGTAGACTAGTGTACCTCTGAGGGTGGAGTTGTTGTTGATGTGGACGAGGAAGTGCATGTGTTCAGTGTTGCCGATAGTGTCTTGGGAGCTGGTGGTGACTTTGATGGTGTCTCTGTGTAGGATGGCGATGCCTCCGCCTGGCTTGTTTAGGCGGTCTTTGCGTTGGAGTTTGTATCCCTTGGGGGTGGCTATGGCTATGTCGGTTTCTGAGGAGAGGTTGGTCCAGGTTTCCGTGAGGAAGGCGATGTCAGGTGAGTGTGTAGTGATGAGGTCCCCGAGTTCTATGGCATGTTTGTGAAGTGAGTGCCTTCCCAGCGTTCACAATCAATCCTATTGTTAAACATCTGAAGTCCTTGCCCCACACATCATCCTAAGAAGCGGTCCCACTACTCAAGACTTTACACATTAAAAAAATTACAATGGTCGGCCTCTAGTCCCTGGCATGGAGGAACCCCATCCGCATACCGGGGTCTTTCCTGGTCTGTGTTGCATCTGCGGTGAGACCTGTTGGTAATGCTGGTCCTTTAAGATCCAATATTATAACGCATTGTGCTACCTCTACATAAACATCAAAAACCTTTTTGAATGTTTGTCACACGGCCCACAGAACACTTTGGATAATATGATAGCTCTATGATAAAGATTGTGAATGCCTGCTGAATATCTTTATCTTTGATGAAGTCCTCTTGGAAAGGACGAAGCGTGTTGGCTAGGGTGGAAATATGTGTTTGAAGAATAAAACTTTGCGACTCAACACTATGGTTCCTGTGTATCAATGGATTGAATGAAGAATCACCAGTCCTTATGGAATGATTTGCACTATATTTGGATATAAGTTACTAAGAACTACTGATTGTTTTTTCGATATTTTGCAGCGCTCCCTATGTTGGTTTTGATTGTTCTACAGATGTTCAGGGTTCATGAGCAGTAGGACCCTATTGGGTGAAGCACAACCACTATTTATTGTTTAGCTGCTACCACTTGTGCGGTTTTGTTAGGCTATTACTGCTCTCTTTGGAGTTGAGTGTCTTGGAATTATCCTCCCTTAGAAAAGAGTGCAGGTGGCAGGAGGTAGGAGAAAGGCACATACCTACAAACTTGAAAGCCCACCCATTCCCCCCCCCCCCCCCCAAGCTACATAAATGTTCTCACCTCGGAAATCCGCACATCACTTGCCTGGGGAAAGAATGCAGAAAGCAGCATTGAAGAGAAAGTTCCACACCTCCAAACTGTTCACTGGTAGCATTATATAGGAGCGAAAGTCCCATACAGGCCCGTCTCTTCCCTCAGATTGGCTTAGTTTTCACTCTGGGAAGGTTTGGTTTTAATTCCTCTTCTCCATAGACCCCAACTGGTCTTTGCCCCTTTCTCATTCTTAAGTATGTTGTTCCTCCATTTTGGCCTACTGAAAATTTTTCTCAGGGGAACCTTTTCCTTTTTTTCCCCACACCTTCCCTCTCATAGCAGGTGAGTGTGCCTGGTCCCTTTACCTCTACTGAATGTACCATCTCTCCCATGGAAGCCTGTGAGCTTCTCTGCTACTCCCCGAAATCAGGATGCATCCAGAGAGATAGAGATACTACATAGGCATGTAGCGCACTGGTGAACCACTTCGATTCCCAGAGGTGAGTATTAACTTGTGTTTCCAGAATAGGAATAAAAGAGGGCTTAGTGACTAACCCTGTGAGTGTATAGAGTGACATATTATTCCAATCTACCACAGATGCCTTGATATGCTTGATGTTAGAGCAGGCCATTGCTAGTACACAAGGGCAAGTAATCAGCACTGTTTTATAGAGCATAGGTCATGTCCAATGTGCTCACCTAGGTGGATTTGCCTAACCATCAGTCTGAGTCATGGGAAAGGCGTCAAAGTCTGAGACACTATTTACTAGGCAGAAATCGATGCATAATCAAAGGAACCCATGAGATATGGGTACCAGATCAGTAGGTGATGACCACTGACTAGGTGTGATGGTCAATTATATCCAAGGATAATATAGTATCTAATTCGTATTCTAGAGGCTTCCTCTGGGCTTTTGGGAGGCAATAAGGTCTAACTCAGCCAAGAGTATTTCCCCTAGATTTGATGGAGTGTTCAACTAGATGGAGCTTTCGGGGTTTTGAAAAGAACACTAGATCTAAAATCTCAAAACATCTGGGAAGATATTGTTTTATCTTGGGATTTCAGTTACTCCCACCAAACCTTGTGTTTCATGTTCTTCCCGTTTTTAAACAGGTTCATCCAACTGTTTTTCACAGAGTACTGTGCTTCCCATCAGAAGTTCTTACTTCCATATGACAGTCATCAAGGGGCTCACTCAATGTCTTGGAACTGTCCTGGGAAAAGAATGCAACCTCCAAACGGTACCGTCCAGCTGTATAATTTCTCTCCCCTCAGAAATCCTCACATCACTTGCCAACAAAAAGAATGCAGAATCCAACAGTGAAGCGAACTCCCACACCTCCAGCTGCTGGTTGTCTGCACTGCCAGGTATATATGGGAACCAAGGGGAGCCACCCTCCCTAGTAGCCCCACTTCTTCTCTTCTATTGACTCAGTTTTTATTCTGAGAAGGATTGGTTCCAGGTCCTGAAAAAGGATTGGATCTGTAGGTTGAGGTCCTTCCTCTCCTTAGAGCCTAGGTAGTTGTCGCCACTCGCCCATTCTTAGTGCAGTGGTCCTCCATCTTGGCCCACTAAACAATGTTGGTTTCCTTTCTCTCACCGCACCTTGCCTCTCCTCAAACCACCCTCCCCTAGTGGGAGAGCTTCGGGTTCTTTTTAGCTCGATTGAATATCGCTGCTCCTTCTGCAGGAGCCGAAAAAGCCTTTGCATCGCCCCAAACGCAGAGAAGCATCCAGAGAGCTGCACCTCATGCAGCACGCAATCAGGCTGGTAAAGCGATTTGATTCCCAGATGCCTGTCCCATCTGTGAAGTTAGTGAGTGCTTACTTGTATTTTCGTCATTTTTATTAAAAACAGCTTTCTGACATTGTACGTAACCCAGTGAGGCTCTCAAATTACTTATTATTTCAATCTGCCACAGAAGCAAACAGGGGAGGAAGATAGAAACAGACAGAAAGAAGGACAGAGAGAAGGGAAAAAGATAAAAAAGAAAGGCAGAAAAAAGAGAACGAAAGGAGAAAAGTACAAACAAGTAATGCTGCCAGAAGATGGAGAGAAATTAAGATAGAAAGATTACAAAAAAGAAAGCAAGGATTGATTTACGTAAAGAAACACAGAAAGAAGGAAAAGAAATTGGAAACAAAGATTTAAACAATAAATGAAAGCTACAAGAAAAGAAGGTCGAAATGAAAGAAATAAAATGGGAAGAAGCAAAACGATATGAAAAGTAAGATGAGAAAAATCCTAGGGTGGATAAACCGCCAGAAATGCATCAAAATAGTTCATGACTTCCTCTTTACAATTGCCTGTAAAACCTATAGCCTAGCTACTTCAGCTAATTTATTTGAAACTTATTCAGGAAAATGCAGAATATGGCCCCATTAAAAAAAAAAAAAATCCCTAGCAAGTAGTAACCTCTTTAACATCACTCAGGAAAATCAGCGACATTAGGATGCCATTGATTACTTTTCTTATTTGATAAATTTCGATACAGAACTGTCTGCAAAGCCTCGACTTTTACATACATCTTTTTGTTGGTTTAGCTCATTCATTTTTTACACACATATGAGTTTTCGTTTTTTAGGTCGGGCATAGCAGCAGCGCAAGCAGTGCTTTTCAGACGTGTTGGTATGTATCTGGGCTTTTAACCACGCCCACCGAACGCCCATGATGATCGCTCGTTCATGGGCTTGCCTTTAAAAAATCCTTTGTTTTCGTCGGTAACTGCTTTACTTTTGTCCCTCCTTAAGGCGGTTTTGTTATCACCTTGGCCATCGACCTTGTTACATGGATAATTGCCCTTTTGCCAATAACTTTGACTGGGAGTGAACTTCTTTTTCCTTTTGTCTCTCTCTTCGCGCTCACGGCGGCACTTGGAATCCGCTCGCTTATGTCAACTGTTAACTTTTTATTTTCAGTTTGTGTGGCAAGAAAAGTCCAGTTAGGAATTTACAACGCTAAATGCTCTACCTCGAGCAAACGCGAGTACCATTGCATTGAAAATGCTTGTTTTCTTTCCTGTCGCTGACCTGACCTTTTCACCCTTTCACCAACTCTTACTTGGTCTCTATTCCCCCTTCCCTTCGTGTGCTTTCCTATACATCCCTCTAAGCATCCTCCACTGTTTTGCGTCTCCTTTCCTATCTCGTATTTCCCTCCCTGTGAACAACTGTTTTTCAGTTTACAGATTTTTATTTTGCTTGTAAAAAACAGCTCCCTTACCAAATATGTCATTGATGGATGCAGGGCAACAGCCATCATAAATTTGCTTCATAGATCTTTAAAAGCAAAAGTTGTGACATGTTAATTACGCATACCATTTGTCTGCAATAGCTACATCCCCAGCAGATGTGGTTGGGTAACCACTGACTATGCAAATAATCCCCATTGAAATTCATTGCATAAGCATTTATTTTTGGTGAAAATCTGAAAAATCTGACATGTCTCCACCTCACGTTGTGCAACATGGAAAAACCCTTCCTAAGAAAATTAAAATTGCCTTATTCACTAGGATCTTAATCACTTTATATAGTGAGTGATAAAATACGAATGGGCAAAGGGTGAGAAGCAGGTACAAATAGTGTAAATGAAGAGAGAGAAAGAGGGCGAGGGGGAGAGAGGTATCCAGCATGTGCCCATCATTAAAATGCTACAACACAACAACAAGAATTGTCCAGGGTGCATCAGGGATGCATTGACAACAAAGCAGTACAATGCACATGACCAAAGTAATGCATTTGGTCTACGCACAGAGCACCAATTGGGTAAGCAAGAGGGGAACGAATGGGTTAGCTCATTTGGAATTTATCTAAAAGTGAATGAAAATGTCAGTGGTGTATGCTGTTTAAATTCTGTATTGTACTTTATATCGTTAAACACCCAAAAATCAATTTTAATTTAAATAGCTGGTGTGGATTGTTTCTAATGTTGTAGAGTTATGTTAGAAGGCTAGTTAATAAAACGCAAAAAATAAATAAATAATGATTTTATTTTTTTAAAATTTCTTCTAGGTGATTATCTTTAACCATGAAATAACTTTATATATGGGTACTTTCTTCCAGGTCTTAGTGTTGGAAAGCATCAACGTGCAGCGATCAACACGTCATCCCTGGATGCCTCCAACTTGTTGGCCAGGCTCCCAGAGTCCAACAGATCGATCTATGATGTGGTGTTTCTGCTGAGTGAATTCCCCAGCCACGGACAGCTCTCTTTGGCTGATGGGCCTATCATGGAGAAGCGCCCTTATTTCTTCCAGTCAGATCTGCATAGTGGTGGGCTAGAGTATGTCCACAACAGTTCTGAAACACAGGAGGATAGTTTTAAATTTACCCCCTGGATCTGGCCCAGCGGCCAGGTTTTCTCTGAAGCTCCACAGGAACCGGGTGCTTTAATCATCTCAGAGTCTTTCAACATTACCGTAAGGGAAGTTTATGAGCACCCACCGGTACTCCTGACCCAGAGTCCCAGCTTGCAAGTGCTTCAAGGATCAACAGTCACACTCACCACAGAGCACTTGAATGTGATGGACCTTGACAGCACCCCTGATAAGATAGAGTACACCATCATCAAAAGGCCAACAAGCGGCTTCCTGGCACATTCGGACAACAGTGCTGTGCCCATCGTTCAGTTCACCCAGAAAGATGTGAATGAAGGCAGGCTCATATTCATAGTGACTGGGAGCAGCGCCACTGATGCTTTCAGTCTAAGCATCTCTGATGGATATCATCAAGCCATCCACACTTTTCTGACAGTCAACGTCCTGCCCGCTGTTCTGACTGTGACAAACAAGAAGCCAGTGGAGATCCGCCAGGACCAGAAACAAACAACTCTAACACAAGATCATCTGTTGGCTGTGTCGGATGTGGTACAGCAGAACATCCTGTATAGGATAACAAGAGCCCCACAGTTTGGACAGCTGAGGGTCAACCGGAAGGTGGTGCAAGAGTTTTCCCAGAAGCAGGTGGACAAGGGAGAAGTGTCCTTTATCTTCACAGACTTGTCTTCATCGCGGGATGAATTTCTGTTTGTTGCAACATCAGGTGGAGCTAATGCCACAGGTGTTGTTTTGATATCAGTTAAACCTTTGGTCAGTATTCAGCGTGGGATCATTTTGCCAAGAGGCACAACTGTCCTCATGGACACCCATATTCTGGATGCAAGTGAGCTGGCCAACAAGACCAACAGTGTCCCTACCTTTAAAGTGCTAAGAGCACCTAGAAGCAGCCAGTTTGTGAAAGTCATGAAAGGTGGGAAGACTCGCCCCATGTCTGCCGACATCTTCACCCAGAGTGACCTGGAGCAGGGGCTTATTGGACTTGAAGTGCTTGAGGTAGAGAAAGGTGGACAGCCCGTGCAAAATGACAGTTTCCAAGTGGAACTGGCAGCCAAAGGCGTCCCACCAGCCTCTGCCACACTGAAATTCACTACCAGAATTTATGATCCATCCTTTCCCTATCAAGCAACGCTACTCCAGTTCCCCCTGGGACCGCAGGCACCAGAGACAAGCAGTGCACTATATGTGGATTCTTATACAATGACATTGGCACCTTGGCATGTCACAGAAGACAGTCTTATTGCCAACAGCTCAGGTGCAGGAATATCTCCAACAGTCCCACACAGTGAATCTCCTACCAACCCCCCACCCATGCAAAGAGCCTCATTTCTCAGCTTCATTGAAGCCAACATGTTTACCATCATCTTGCCAGTTTGTTTGATTATCCTTCTGTCTGTTCTCGGCCTTCTCCTGCTGTACTATCTCATCAGAAGAAACAAGACAGGGAAACACCATGTCCAGGGGACAGCATTCAAGACAAAGAATGGGTCTGTGGACCAGGAGACATTCAGGAAGACTGACCCAAACCAAGCTATACCGCTAAGCACGATGAAGCCACTGGAGTCCACAGTACCAGAGTCACCGACACCTAGGCCAATGGAGACTGGGGGACAGGCAGATCCCGAGCTCCTCCAATCCTGCAGGACATCAAACCCCGGCCTGAAAAACAATCAGTATTGGGTCTGAGTGCCAGTGGCACGCTCTGAAGACAAGACTGCACTTAATGCTGGGATTACTCGATCTTGGGGGATATTTCCAATATTTGTTTTTCTACTTATTGTCCACACCCCTCGCACCAACAGGGACTGGTACCCAGGTGCCATATGTCTCTCCTGGCTGAGGGAATATGGCCTGTTGGGAACTTCATCTTCTTTCTCGTGGGGATGGGAAAGTGGAACAGTAAGGGACCAGGGAATGGAGGAAACTGACTCATCTTTGGAGGTGTAAAAAACTTGCAGTGGGCCTGAGTTTAAGGATATCCATGTTAACGGTGTGGGACATTGCCTACACAAGCTCTCGGCAGAATACAGAATTCTTCTGTTTGTTCTATAGTCTGCCTGTTAAGAATTCCAGCCATTGATCGTCCTCGGAATGCTGTCTATAATGAAAAGATGCACAGGAAATAACTGACAGTTTATGCATAAAAAGATCAATGTTTGTGAACTTCAGGTGACTGAAGTGTGCAGAATAGTATCCACACATTGAAATGCTGCCTTTCACAATTTATCAGTTACACTGATTCTTTCAAAATGATAAAAATGAACGCCAGAATTGTATGTGCAATGATGAAAAAGCTACGCTGGGTACAGTAGGGAGTCAGGAGGTTAAAACTGGTGTCCTCCGGTCATTGGTATGGTAAGCACACATGACGGTCTACCACCAACGCCTGCCTCACATTCTGGAAATGCACCTATAACAGAGCATCTTCCGTTTTACCTTTGTTAAGCCTTGAAATAGGCCACAGGAAATCAGATGTTTAATTCTAAGGTACGCCAAATCTTTTCTGGTTGATGCTCAGGTGTGTGAGGCGTTATTCATCAGAACCTTCCAGTCAACAAGAGTAAGTCTCCCTGAACTAAATTAACAAGTACGAGTTGCTCTGTTGAACAATGGTCCACAACTCGTTCTCGGTTTCTGAACAAGATAAACATGCCCACAGTGTACAAAGTATTGCCAAATGGCCACTAGGAAAAGTAAGCTTTAGAAAGTCGCGACATGTTTATTTATTTATTTCATTTTGGCAATGCCCTCTGAGTGACACTTTGTGTATCTGAAGGTCGGGAGCCAAGAGCTGACTGTCCTTCCTTAATGGGACAAAGCCAGTCCCCAAAATCAGTGCAATAAGGCAGTGGCCACACTAATATAAGGTACTAATTCTTCAGGCCTCTCACCAATGTGTTCTCTTTGTTAACATTTGTGGAGCCGCATTCTTGTGCTCACGAATATATAGTTAGCTTTAAACACGATACCATCACATGGCCCCAGATTGAACTATGACAGTAATCAAGCCACCTCTAACCGGTACTGCAGGCCCTTTGTTTACAATTCTTAATGATCCTAAGCTGAGTTCTTTCCAGTATTGCAACTCCATGGGTTCCCTCACTATACCAAGATAATCGTTTTTCAGTACTACAGTCACTAGCCTGTGTTCTTCCTAGTACTCCAGGTACATGGATTCTCACAGAAACTGATACACAGCTAAGCTAGGTTCCAACACTTAGTATAACCAAGACCATCACTTCCCAACCCTGGAGTTACACAGGTTTCATTAATCATTAATAGTCACCTACAAACAAAAGTACTGTCATCCTTAAACCAGCAGTCTTTCCTAGAGCAAGAGTCCAAACTACATCACCTTAAGCTCTTTCTAATAACGTAGGTGCAAGGGTTCCCACACACAATTACACTAGGCCAAGCTATTCAGCCCCATGCCCAGTTCTTAATTTGTAATGGAATGAATGCTGGTGCCAACGGCTTTGCTCTGAAAACCGCAGCCACTGCAACTAAATGTTGGTGCACCTAATGCCTAGGCTGCGTAGTCTCGATTTCACCTCAGCCATTTTAATCCACTACCAGACACTTATTTACCCTTCATCTCACTCTAACAGGCCCCTGCTTTCTCCCCTTTCTACGTTTCCTCCATCTTTGTCCTCCCCCCAATCTTTCGCTTTGTTTGTTTACCGTCTCTTGCTCTCTTATATAGAAAAATAACCACCAGTCCCCAAAAATAGGTGACGGTGCCCACCCTTGGCTCAGATTAAGCACTGCTCATGCCATTCAACCAAACAGTGCCTAATCTGTAAAAGAAAAAGTCCTGAAGCCCAAAGTTTTGTTCAGAAGCCTGCTGACGGCACAATCGAATATCATGGGTGCCAAATACCAGGGCTTCATAGCCTGGATTCCCCTCTCATGCCTCATTCACCCACTACCAGACACTCGTTTCCCATTATCTCACTCGTTCAGGTTCTTTTTCATTCCTCACCCTCAAACACATTGTTAAAAAAAAAAAAAAAAAAAAGATATCCTGGTACTAGCTCTCTCTTCTAAAGAACGTGAAATTGGTTCTTCCAGAAGGTGACTTCAGCAGCAGAGGCGCGCGGGAAGGAAAAGGGGTGGGGTCGGGTGGCGCGGTGCGTGGCAAGGGGGGGAACAACAACAAAAAAATACATAAGAAATAATAATAGCTTACGTTTCACGCCGTGCCAGTGATCTGCTTCGCTGCGCTCCACTCCTCTAGCGCAGGCACAGGCTCCCAGCCTGCCATGCAGCCAATCCTAACGCTCTTTCATGCTGCTGGCAGCCTGAAAGCAGCGTTAGGTTTGGACGGAGTGCCTACCCAGGGCACTCCGAAGCAGAGTAAAAGTCTCTGCCTGCTGTCTCCAGGCCAGCCCGTGCTCGTCACAGCCCCATGGCCCCGCCAGTTTTACTATAAAAAGATAATTAATGTAGGGGCAGATTTAAGAGACCCTAGCGCCACCTTAGCATCATTATTTTTAAGCTAAGGAGGCGCTAAAGTGCCATTTTCCCCAAGCCATATTTACAAAGTGGAGTAATGCATGCATTGCACCACTTTGTGAACCCTTGCACCACATTATGCCTGCGCCAGTCATAATGTATGCAAGGGGGGCGTTCCTCCATTAGGGGAGCTGAAAAAATGGCTTAAAGAAATCTAAGAGATTTCCTTGCGCCAATTTTTGTACTCACTTTTAATGCCTGCTCAGAGCAGGTGTTAAAAGGGGGCTTACATTATTTATAATGGGCCCCTATGTGCTCTGCAGGAGTAGCGTAAATAGCGTAACAAAATGACACTATTGCCCCGTACCCTGCGCCATGGTGCACCATATTTTAAATACGGTGTACACATGATGGGAGTAGGGGGCGCTAAGGGGAACAAGGAAAGTGGCCCTGCACTAGGTGCAGGGCCACTTTTCTTAAATCTGACCTGTAGTTTGTAATCATTTTATAGTAAAAGTTTTTCAGCTGCTTCTGCTGGCGGGGGCGACAAAACTCTGCCATAGCGGAGGAGCCACCCTTTGACTTCAGAACTGCTCTTCAAACACTCTCACTCTTGAGTCTGTGCCATGACCCCCAGGCTCACACTGACATCCCTTAAGGCCATTGTAAATGATGCAGCACATCTCACCCAAGGCCTGAAGGAATATGATTACATTACCCCCACCCTGATGAAAGTCTATTGGCTGCACTTGTCAACCTGCACAATCTTCAAAACCAGCTGCATCATATACTAAGCCATCACGAACAGCACTCGTGCTTATCTTGCAGGCAAGCGCACCATCTCTAGTGTTCCCAGCACACCCGCAGCCAGGACACCACCAAACTGTAGACTAAGGAGTGTAAAAAAGGGAAAATAATGCAGCAGGCATTTTACATCAGTGCACCCAGGACATGGAACAAAATCCCCAAATCATCAGGATGGCCCCATTGCTGCACCAGTTTAGGAAATAATTGACTCACCTATTGAAAGAATACTACATAACAACCAAACTACCTCTTCTATCACTCCTTTACTTTATGCTGGTCTTTGACACTGTACAGTGCTCCACTGCCTTTGGGCGAGGTTCACGCCATAGGAATATATACATGCATACCCACCTAACTGCCTGGGTATCACACTCGCTGCCATAGAGGTAAGCACTGCCTGAAGCAGCCTTGTGGGTCAATGATTCCTTCAGATCAGTTACTCTACGTCCACAAAGGCCTCTAACGAAATACCTTGGAATTCAACCTTCAGTCATAGAAAGCATAAATTCTTACAGCATATCGTGTATCTGTAAAGCTAGTGTATCCCGTCTTATTTTGCCTCTTGGCAAACAGCCTCTTGGTTACTACCTATTCCCATTTTACTTTGCCAATTATAAGAAAATAATGTTTTCCTGATGGTGTGGTCTCTTCTCTGTGTATATACGCATGCTATTCTAGAGAGATCACCCACACTGATCTAAATGACTGGGGACAGGCTAGTCCGGTCCTGTTGTCCAATTTCTTCCATAATAACCCTTCCTGACCATAGCACCTTTCATAGCAGGGTTTGTGGGAGCATCTCCTCATGCCACTGCTGCATTACACATGCCTCAAAGATGTTCTATAGTGTGACAATCAGCACTTGTAGTTTCTGTAATAAAGAGCTGGCTGATGTTTACAGGTATATGTACAAACATGATTCTCATTCCACTTCCCTTTTCTGTAAGGTCATGTGATTTGGTCCAGCAAACTTTAGGCTTCTTATCAAAGCTCTACAACTGAAAGGGTGTTACCACTCCTCTAGCTGAGCTAGTAGGGGCAGTTTTCACATTTTTGAGCTGAACAGCTCACCACGTCTCTGGCAAGTCTCTGATTTGCTCTGATGTGGGGGCATCAGCCAAGAGCAGCAGAACATTTTCCTGAACTTCTATCTGGCGTGGTCCATTTTCTCAGGGCAAGTTATGACTATATTACTTCTTTCCATCGCCATAATGTTACTGAATTGAGCCATATCAACTAAAGAATACCCACCTTCAAAATGGATCCATCAGGGTGATACTATAAGCCAACCCCTTCCCTCTTTCAAAGATGTGCTTTTTAAACAAATGTTGCTCCCCTGGCCCACAACACGGGAACCGGAACACTGCTACCATCAGCAACAGAACCATCTATTCCAGGCAACTATGTCAAAAAATCCTATCCTCTAACATCTCATTTCAATTTTGGATTTTGGCACGACTTATGCTTCAGATTCAATTGCATTGTTAAATCTAAAGAGAATGTGAATATTAGAAAACGCTATTGGCTGTGCACAGATTTTACACTAACACTGTTTTGCCCCAGCCTCAATTTCTTTAACACAAGGCTCCATTTGCCATTCAGCATTTTCCAAAAATACTGAAGGCACTGTGGGTTTCCGAAATTGTTTAAATATTGCTGATGATTAGCACATGAAGAGTCACCGATGACCACAATGAACAGCACTAAAAGTTGTTTAGAAGGAAACTTTCATTGCCTTCTAATCAGAAATGAGACATGAATTTGAATATGGGATTCGAATTCCGTGTTTTGGTTCCATATTTGCCAACGGTAGAAAATATGTACCCTTCATGCTTAGAAAATTGTTATGATATACTCGGAATTTAGGCCACAGCCAATACGGAGTCAGGATCTGTACACAAGTCTATATCAAGCTTTTCCCACCTTGATATGAGGAATGGGTGAGAAGGCGGTCACGCCCACCGGCACTACCATGTTCTTAGTAGATGTGTATTCTTGATTCTGATCATATCCTCTGAAAAGAACCATCACACCCTTCACCCCAGTTTCAGGCAGGGGCTTTTTCAGCCATGAAAATTAGATTTAATGTATTTTAAGGATTTTTGTGTCTTTATTGTTCATTTTTTGCTCTCTTTCTCTGCTGCACTTCTTACATTTCTTGGATAATTTATAATAAAAGAGCTATACGAAATTGCTTATGAATTTCTTTCATTACTCTGCACCCCTTTGCCTTTTTGCCTCATGTCCTTTCCGAAGATTCGACAGAGATAACGCTGTTACCCTTTTGATGGGCCCTCGAAGTCCCATCTTGAAGAGATGAAGATAAGTCAAGCAACTTGTGTGAGAGGTGCCAGTGTGCAAGTGGATGAATAGTGAATGGATAGACACCACAGTGCTCTGATATGTGGTGGAAAACTCACAAGAGAAAGATTCAACACATTTTGCGGGACCTTGAATGTTTTTAAGGAATTTGAGCTGAAGAATGAGCTGAGCTTAAAGAAGTTCGAGCAGATGGGCTGAAGAAGCAGGAGCTCGAGTCAGATGCTTGGGACAGAGTGCATGAATTGAGTGCTGGTCTGGGCAGACGCTCTTTGAATATAAGTTAACATCCTTAACACTCCTGGTCTATTCTTTCTTTATAAATTGAATCCAATGTCTTATCTTTTTGTTTTTTCAATTTACAAGAATCTTCACAATCCCTGCTCGGGATATGTGTTCTCCCTGGTTTCACTACCTTATTAAGTGCCCATTGACTTCTGTTTTTATCACAGATTTTTCTTTTTGCATTGCTTTGAATGAAGCAATTTCTTGTCCACTATTCCTTGTATCGCTTTTTTAATTTTACTCAGGATCATTGCGATAAAATAATCCATTTCATCCAGATTTTTTATAAATTATTCATAAGGCACATTCAACAGTTAAGCTCCCGGATACCCAATGCATTTCAGATTTATATACACAAAAGCCATTTTTAAGGGGTTAACATTCTATATAATGTGTACCACAGAAAAATTATCAAAACTCAACAATCTATTTTTGTACAAGCTGTTGTATACAAGCGTATACCTGAAACTGTACGTCTGTGTTCAACATATATCACAAATATCAAAATGCAGCATAAATCAATGTATATTTTTTTTAGGACATGCATAGTCTGGATATTTATAGTATTTGCTATGTACAAACTGATGTGTGTCTGATTTTGTGTGACACACTATAACTATAATTGTCATGAATCACATTTATTGTAAAAGCAGCATGAGACAATATATGCCACTATGAAGTGGCCAGAAGCTGATTCAATTGGTAACAGCTGCGCTGCAGAAATAGAAACTGAAAAGAGGTGTTGCACTGCAAGAGCATGAGATGTAAACAAGAAAGTGGCAATTAGCCCCAGGTCTATTTGAGGGGGAGTGTCCCCTTATAGTCACACATACTCCAAAGGGAGACGCTCACTTCAGCACATACTCTGTTCCCCTCCACGACAGCTAATTGCCCGACAGCAATAGGGCCCCGTGGGTTAGCTTTCCACAGGTAGGCCATCCTCTCTATTACTAACATCGGAGCTCCTCCTACTGAGGCAGTCTTTCCCTCTGCATCTGTAGTGCATGATATTTAGGGATCCTAGGCCCTGAAGAATGTCCCTAGACCTCCTTTGGCTCCTAGTAGTGGGCAGAAACATGTTGGCCGTTAATTAATAGATAGGTGACCCTTTGAGCCAATATTCTCAAATAGGTGTCCCATCACTTGTTTTTAGCCTCACCGGCAGTCACCACGAATAAAGGTGTACCATTACACAGGTGACTGACTAGGTGTTTTTATAAGTCCTGTAGCACAACTGGATCCCACATCTATCCAGATAACTTTAATCTCTCCTTTAACGGTGAGGTTGAGTCCGTCCAGGTGGCATTGTCCTACCCGGATGGGGCTAGGTGGTCATATGATGAAGCAAGACACTATATAGTGTGTGAGACCACCTAGTCCGTAAAGGAAATTTCCCCTACCGCACAGCTGTATGCAGCACCCTAAACAAATCTCAAAATTTGAGATAAAAAGGTCCAGGGTAAATTTGTTGCCAGTGGTTCCCATACAACACCCCATACTTCTTGTGTTTATGGTTTTGCTTCTGGGGAGACAGTATGGGTTTTGGTTTTTCTCCTCTCCCGACTCTCTGTTTGTGTTAAGATCCCAATGACCATTGACAATACAATACTTGATTGAAGACCACAGCTCTGGCAAAGACCCATGACAGTTCTCAATAGGAGTCCACAGTGTAGGTTATGTAATCTTCGTAGATGGAGCACAATCACTGGAGGATGTGCAGGCTGGTCACTTGAGGAAACAGGTAATAGATGGATATGCCATGCAGTGATTAATTTGTAAAACAATAAGTGCCAGGCCCACTTGGAGGCCACTTCAGCATGCATCACGCCTTGCCCCTGCCAGCAATGATGGTACCAACACAACTACACACTCTGACTGTTCCAAGACCCCCAAGCCATAAGAATGGCTTGGTCAGCAGATATTTCTATTTTTAATGCATGCTCAGTTAATAAATAACTTTTCTTGTGCTCATCTGTAAATGAGACAAGCAGCACCACCGTGTGGCAGACTGCCATAAATGCCGGTGTTGATAATTAGGTGCCGGTGCCGAGCACAGGAAACCACCGGCTCAAAATTAAGCACTGCTGCCATGTAATGTGGAAGGCAGAACATGTACATCCGTTGTGTAATATCATCATACAATGTAGAACAATGTGGACAACATGTAACACAATGAAATGCTGTTGTCTCGCAATTGAGATCATTATATGCAAATGTAGGGTTATAACTGTGAAAATTATAAATAGATTTTTTTTTAAAGGCACAAATATTGCTATGAGCAGACTGATATCAAAACCAGCTGCTGGTTATTGCCATTAATTGTTGCTCTTTGTTGTTAAGGTTGTCCACTGTGTATTTTTGATAGCTTCATGATTATATAACCAAAGTTTAGAAAAGAGGAATTGGTGTTCGTTTAAAAAAAAAGATATCATTTACCACTTTGCTCTTCCCACATATTGGACATTTGGTATTATTATCTGAGTGGTAACCATCTTAGGTTGGGCAGAGAAGCTAGATCCAACTGGACAGTGTTTGGCGCTCCTCTTGGCATGCGCATTGAAACCAATCACATTTTATACAGGGCTGCTGCATGTCCGACCTGTGAGTCAACACTAGCTGCTGTTTTGTCCCCATTATTTGTGCTGGGGCTGTGCACTGTGTGCTTTCAATAGTTTTTATGATCAAATTATGAGGACTGGAGTGATTGGTGGTTTTATTTACAATATTGTCTCTTAATTTGTTATACTCTATCTTGAACACTTTGATTTTTGTGCTGTTGCGGGCCATGATTGCTCAATGTTGTTATTAAAATTAAGTTTCTGCGTGTCAAAGCCGACTCTAGCTCTAGCATACATCTTTTGGTCACAATTGTCCCTAGCACCTGCTAACTTTCTGGATAATAGTAACACTTTACAAATAAATAACAGACCAATTTTTTTAAAATAAAATTGAATATGAAAGGGAGTCAGGTGAACATATGCTTTAATTAATGGTGTCAGATTGGAATAAAAGAACTTTTGGACTAAAACCATAAACATTTCAATAACAGCAATCCGTTACATAAGAAGAACCCCCCCCCCACACACACACTTTGTTCAAAGCATTCATGCATTCAAAGTCTTTTTAAACAGGGGTAGTAATGTAACTTGTGCCAAAAAATAGCTGACGTCCCTTCTATGGTTGTATGCTGGAACAACGTATGCGCGAACCACTCATGCCTGAACAATGCATGTTGTTACCACGCATGCCTTTGCAATGATTTTTCATTGTAAAAACATGCCTAATAAAGGCATGTGTGGGAACAGCATGCGTGGTTCTAGCATGCCGTCCCCCCACCCGCCCTAAAAACATAACTAAACCCAAAAACATAACTACCCCGACCCGCCCTGAAAACATATCTCCCCGCCCCCACCTACCCTAAAAACATAACTACCCCGACACCCCCACCCGCCCTAAAAACATATCTACCCCCCCCCACGTGCCCTAAAACACAAGTACCCCGGCCCCCACCACCCGCCCTAAAAACACTACTACCCTGCCCGTCCTAAAAACATAACTACCCCACCCGCCCTAAAAACACAGGTACCCAACCCCTCCCCACCCGCCTTAAAACATAATTATCCCGACCCCCCACCCACCCTAAGAACATAACTACCTCGCCCCCACCCATCCTAAAAACACAAGTACCCCTCCCCACCTATCCTAAAAACATAACTACCCCAACCCCCCCACCCCTCCTAAAAACATAACTACCCTGCCCCCCACGTGCCCTAAAAACATAACTACCCACCCGCCCTAAAAAAATATCTACCCGCCCCCCCACGTGCTCTAAAACACAAGTACCCCGTCCCCCACCACCCGCCCTAAAAACACTACTACCCTGCCCCGTCCTAAAAACATAACTACCCCACCCGCCCTAAAAACACAGGTACCCAACCCCTCCCCACCTGCTCTAAGAACATAATTATCCCGAACCCCCGCCCACCCTAAGAACATAACTACCACACCCCCACCCGTCCTAAAAACACAAGTACCCCTCCCCACCTGCCCTAAAAACATAACTACCCCAACCCCCCACCTGTCCTAAAAACATAACTACCCTCCCACCCACCCTAAAAATACAACTACCCCGACCCCACCACACGCCCTAAAAACATTACTATCCTGACCCCTCCTAACCTGCCCTAAAAACACTACAACCCCTACCCCCCACCACCGTCCTAAAAACATAACTACCCCAAACCCCCACCATTCGCCCTAAAATCTCAAGTACCCTGACCCCCCACCTGCACTAAAGACACTACTACCCCACCCCACCTGTCCTAGAAAGATAACTACATTGTCCCCCCACCCGCCCTAGAAACATAACTACCCTGCCCCCACCGACCATAAAAACACAAGCACCCCGACCCCCCACTACCCACCCTAAAAACACTGCTACCCTGACCCCCCACCCACCCTAAAAACATAACCACCTCGACCCCCCACCCACCCTAAAAAAACTACCCTGACCCTTGCACCCACCCTAAAAGCATAACTACCCCAACCCCCACCTCTCCCCTAAAAAAAAATAACTCTACCTCCCAACACCTACCCACCCACCTCTAAAAACTACCCCCCAGCCCCACTTACCTGACCGCGTCCTCTCCCAATGCACTCTCCCTTTTTCTCTGCCTTAACCACATGTGCGTTGTTCAGCACATGCGTGGTTAAGGCAGAGAAAAAGGGAATCATTGTTCCGGAAAGCGTAGTGACGCTTGCGTTGTAAACAACAGCGTTGTTCTGGACTCGTTGTTCCAGACATTTCCCATCTACCCCCACCTGCATTCCACTGTCTCTTTGGGAAGAAATTAGCACCCTACTCCACTTGCTTTGGGAACAAAAGACCACTTTATTCACAACTGGCAAGCACAGTAACTAGCCCTTCGGCTGAACCACACAAGATACCCTGTCAACTGGGCGAACAAACGATTCTAAGCAATCCAACTCCTGTAACTCCCACCCCTAACATCCCACCCCAAAGATTTCTGAACTGCACACAACCTTTGAAATGCCATAGGTCCTTGTGGTGCTCACACTGGAAACCATATTAACCATTTTGTCAAGTAAGCCTGCACTGGGACCAGGCCTTCGTCTTTACCCTACATCTTGACTTCATTGTTCTTTGTTTGTTCTTGCACCTCTAATCTGTCCCCAATCAGCTGATCTGTTTGCCTTCCTCTGCCACCAGAAAGACTGTCCCCCAAGGTGTCTTTTCTGTCACTTCCAAATCAGAGCTAGCTCCGATCTTTCATACACCCTTCAAGTGCACTTGTCAATGTTCATAAATACAGGTTATGGCCCTGCTCAGACCCCATGAGGGTCTCAAAGCAATGGAGCTATATGCTGCTGCATGGAGGTATGATCATTTGAACATCCAGGTCTTTAGTTCTCTTCTGAATTGCTGGAGCGATGGTGCGGTCCTGGGGTGCAGGGGGAGGTTGTTCCTAGCCTTGGCTGCCAGGTCTGAGAAGAAGCATCCCCTGCTGTTGGCTTGATGGATCCGTAGGGTGCCTGCAAGGGAGAAGGATGCTGATCAGAGGTGTCTGGTCGGTTGGTGGAAGGTCAGGCGTTGTTTTGATGTATGCTGGACCTTTGTTTTGCAGGGCCTTGTATGTGTGGCTCAGCATCATGAATTCGCATCTCTTCCGAATTGGGAGCCAGTGTAGGTTCTTGAGATGGGGTGTGATGTGAGTCCTTCTGGAGAGGTCGAGTATGAGTGTTGCCACTGAGTTCTGCATTGTCTGGAGTATCTTCAGGAGGCGTGCAGTGATTGCTACATAGAGCGTGTTTCCATAGTCCAGTCTGCTGGGGATAAGGGCCTGAACAATGTGGGGACCTAAAAAGAATGCTCTGATGCGCTACCACCTGCACGCCTCTCACCTTGTAGAAACCAGTCATCTCTGTATTCAGCTCCTTCTTGGCTCTATTTATTGCAGCCAGGTGATGCACCCCGGCCCCCACTCTCCCAGGCAACAGCCTAGTCAAGAAAACATCTGTGGAAATCCAGCTGACCTTCAGCATTTCCAAGTCCCGCTTCATGACTTCAGCCAATCCCACCTAGTGGATTACACCATATCATTATGCAGGCCAGCTCTCCACAAACCAACGGCTCTCCCAGAACACCCCAAAATATCCTGCTCCTGAGGCATCTGAAAAAATCTCAACCTTCCACGTCACTGGGCCATTTTGCACCCACATTGTTAGTCTCTTAACACCCACCATAAAAATGCTTCCAAACTGACAAGTCATCCTTCAGTCATCTGGACAAATGAATCCTGTGATGTGGATTGACAGCCCGCATCAGATAAGCAAGCAATGTTTCTACAGAAAGCATGCATCAAGCCACCAACCTTAAATTCAAAAATCAAATGTTCCAACAACTTTTTAGCCAATTGCAGCTCACAATTCCCTCTCTACAATAGCTTATCAATCAAACCATTCAGCACTATTCACTTGTCACTTGGAAGCCACAAACCTATTGCCACAGAGTTCCCTGTCCAACTGCGTTTTCGGCTGTGGAATATCAGCCTAAGCTCCCCCGGAGCTTTCTTTGGACCAACCCTAGTGGGGGTGCCCACACTCAGGGCCATGATTTAGAAGGCAGAACATCCACCAACTTTGCCATTGCATACGTCATGCTTTAGTGTTGACATCACCACAGGGTCAGACTGGCCTATAGGGCAATGTGGCAGTGCACAAAGGGCTGATCTGACAGGTCAGTGGGTGGGATGGTTTTTTAACGGTTTGTGGGCCTGTTTTATGGTCAGGTGGGCTGGTTTTTACTGTTGATTTCCTGATATTACCACAAGAATTGTGTGAAGAAAACACAAACGCATGCAGTCTACCATACTTTGCTAAACACTGATACTGCATGCCTTTACAACTTCAAAACTGGTCCGATTTGTAAACATGGACTCCTGTGTTTTTTAGCAATTTGGTTTGCTAATTGGGGCCATTTTTATTTTGTTGCTTAGGTCTATTTTTTGTCCCAGTCTGACGTTGGTGGTAGACACTGGTATCATGATCAAAAAATTATTTCATGCTGTAAATAACCCTGCTTTAGATTTTAGCGCACACATCCATAGATGGCAATTCCACCACGCTACAGGATCAAGCCGGAAATGTTTGCAGACTGCTGACTTTTTTCTAGTTTGGTGGTCTCTATGGTACCAGAATGTTGTAACTAAAATAATGCATGGCAGAAATTATTGTGTTTTAAATACTGCTGCAGTTAATAAGAGATAGTTTTGAAAACGATGTTTACGACACAGTATATCTGTCGATTATATGTTTGCTAACAGTGCTATCACAGACAGCCCTTATATCAGAATTCAAGCGGGACAAAATCAACAAACTTACCAACAAAGAAAACAAGAACACCAAAAAAAACGTCCAATCAAAACAGTCTCAGCACCAGCAGAGCGTGAACGGAATAAGCAGAGATAAAAATCATTGAACAAGTGCAAATAGAACAGATGGACTGAAGACAATGGCCCTGTCAAGCCAGACAGGAAAGAAATGCTTCGCTTCCCATTCATGAGAATTCAATTCATGGTGATAATCCGTGCACTGATTGTGGTGTGTGTTTCCTTGTAATACACAAGCTTGATAATAGTTGAATTTTTCCTATCACCATACACTTTCCATTGTACCTTTTCTCTTTAATTACTTATAATTGTTGAAAAATTAAATTTGAAGCTGTAAGAATGCATACAATCCTCGTTTTGGGGCAGAAAACGAGTGATCAGTTCTTTATTACTGTTTAGTGAACAATACTTTATTGCTGTTATAATGAACCATGACATCATAATTTTATTGGAGACCTAGAAGGAAAATATACGGTGTACTTGCCCTGCTGGGTACAGAGAGGCAACTGTGTCTGCTACAAAGAAACAGGCATTTGGAAGAAGCTTAGAAGTGATCCTATTGAGGCTTAAAGAAGCCCTTACATATTACCTGCTTATGTTTACTACTCTATGCAGCTTCTAGGTAATCTTCTGGGTGCAGGAAACAATAAGACATACAGATTGTTAGAAATGGGGTTTCTGATTGGCTAGGGTGTGCACCTAAGCCAGGCAGAACCCACCCACTCTAGTCAGGGCAAGGAAGTTGCACGTCCAAGATAACCCCTGCTCACCCCCTTGGTAGCATGGCACGAGCAGTCAGGCCTAACCCGAGGCAATGTGTAAAGCGTTTGCACAACACACACAATACATGTGATACAAAATGTACACCACAAAGTAAACACAACACTGAGCTATGTAAATATAAACTGTACTGCACAAAACATAATTAGACCAACATTACATGTTAGTAATACTCTGCTACCTTAGCAGTTGTCAGAACGTTACAAAAGTTACTAATACTCTGCAAGAATACGCAGTTGTCACATTAGAACACAGGATTCTGCAACATAAGCAGTAGTCAGGAATTGCAGTAAAGTATTCTATGCACTTGTCATGAATACCTCGTAAATACCCATAAAAGGAACATTAGAGAACCTATCACAAGTCATATATTTACACATCATGCCCATAAAAGGAACATCAGCACACATAATTAGTGGAATACAAGCAGGTAGGTAACATATGAACCCCCGGTCTATACCAAGCTCCCAGAGCAAAATATGTTTCCAGAAGTACCTGGTTTATATGAAGAAATGGCACTCCTAGTGCCTAGAAGTGGAAGATATGGCCCCAGGCGCTCCTGTGCGCTAAACGGGGGCCACGCGCTGGTTCTGGGGGTAGGAGGAGGGGTCTGCACCCCCTCCAGTGCTGTGTGTGGGGGCCCCTCTGGGGCCAGCGCCAGAATCCTGGCACGAACACGTTCGATGGGTCCCCCCACGGGTCGCAACTGACCCTCCTGCGGGGGGGGGGCACCACCAACAGATACCCAAAAGGTTACTGGGGCGTTCGTGCCCATAAGGCAATGATCAGGGGGGAAGGGAACTCCCTTTCTGCCCCGTGCCCTGCTCTGTTGTAGGCAGCCGCCCTCGTCCTTGGTGCGGCTGCCTAAAATGAGGAGTGAAGCAGGGGCCTCCAATGAGGCTTCCCTCCTGCTCCATAAAGCTGCCGCACCCAGTACAGTGCGCGAGCCGCTCTCCTGCCCGACCTGGGCTGTTGCGTCGAGCTGACACCAAGGAAGGTGCCTGCAGGTGCCCTGGGGGTGCGTCTAAAAGCACGCTTGGCCCTGGGGGCACGGTTGGAGCGTGCTCGCTCCTTTTCTCCTTCTCTTGGTGCCCTGGGGGCACTGGATGGAGCGCAACACGTTCAAACTACAGAAAATCACTCGGGCTGCAGCTGTGAATTCGGGCAGCAGAATGGAGCGCTTTCGAGCGCAGACGACCCTGGGTCACAGTGGTGATAGTTTCCGGCAGCAAGTAAGAAGCGCTTTTCAAAGCAGTAGTGGGGAGTCATACAGAGAATAAGGCACTTTCCAACATGCTATACTCAGAATACCACAGAGCTGGAGCACTCTTCGTGCTCTAAATAATTACAGGGGTCAGGGGCCACGGCACCCTGCCCCTGGGAACAGTGAGAGCAACAAGAAGCACAGGGCTGGTGGGCCCAGCTACAGGCCAGCACAAGGGGGGCAGATGGTGGAAGTTCTTCCTAGTGACCAGGCAGGTCACAGGTCAGCACAGCAGCAGCAGTCCAAGGTGGTTTCCTGGTGAGTCCATTCCGCAGCATCCTGTGTCCAGTTTCAAGTCCCAAGAATGTTCAAATTGCGGGGAAAATTCTGCTGTACTTACACTAAGTTTCAGTGTGTTTTACAATGGGAAGGAGAGGGGGTTTCAACCAGTTACAAATGGTTCTGGGAGTGCCCCTTCTCTCCTCAAGCACAGGCTCCAAACATCAGTGGGGGGTAAACAACCCTATTGTGTGAGGCCAGGGCACAGCCTTTACAAATGCAGGTGTGCCCCGCCTCTCCCTTCTCTCAGCCTAGGAAGGCTATACAATATATAGATGCATCTCTGTGACACCTCCACCCTCCCTGTGTACAGGCTGTCTGAAAAGTATGCACAAAGCCCCAACTGTCAGTCTGCCCAGACGTGAATTGGAGGCAAGCTGCAAAACACCAGAGTCATAAGCACAGTTAAATGCGTACTTTCTAGAAGTGGCATTTCTGTGATAGTGATAAAAAAATACACCTACACCAGTAGGCAGCATTTCTCATCACTATCACAACCATACCAAACATGCCTACGCTACCCCTCATAAATCAGACAATATCCCTTACACATAAGGCAGGGCATTTCTAATGCAATCCTTTGAGAAGGCAGAACTCACAGCAGTGATACACCAAGTTAGGTTGTTTGTCACTTCCAGGACGGGCCACGCAACCAGGCACATGTCCTGCCTTCTACATACATGGCACTCTGCTCACAGGGCTCGGTAAGGCGTACCTTAGGGGTGACTTGCATGTAGTAAAATGGGAGTTCTGGGCTTGGCAAGTAAATTTAGATGCCATGTCCCTGTGGCAGAAATCTGCGCACACAGGCCCTGCGCTAGCAGGCCTGAGGTAGGTTTGACAGGCTACTTCAGTGGGTGGCGAAAGCAGCGCTGCAGGCACACTAGTAGCATTTAATTTACAGGCCCTGGGTATAGGGATACTACTTTACAAGGGACTTATAGGTAAATTAAATATGCCAATTAGGTTTAAGCCAATCATAGCAATTTTACAAGGGAGAGCACATGCACTTTAGCACTGGTTAGCAGTGAAAAAGTGCTCAGAGTCATAACTCAGCCAACAAAGGTCAGAAAGATAAGGAAGCAAAAGGCAAAATGTCTGGGGAATGACCCTGGAAAAGAGCCAGGTCCAACACAGATTATATATTTAATAAAACTGCAGTAATAATATAGTAGATGCAGAGCAAAAATCAATAATCAGTATTAAAAATTGCAGCAAGACTGAATTAGGGGTGGATGGGTGGTGAACTTTGCTCGCAGAGTTTGCAGAGTTTTTCCCACTCTGTGCTCCATTTAGAGCACAATGGTCTGAAAAACTCTGTGGAGCGGAGTGATTTTTCTCATTCGCGCTCGCCAGCATTAAATTGGCGAGCACGAGCAACGAAAATCTATCTCAGACCACCTCCCAGTGAGATTTCTCAAAGCGGGAGGTCACGGATGGTCACTACCGCTCATGTTAAGAAACCTTCCGTTTGCATTGAGGAAGGTGCCGCTCAAGTAGAAAATCTGCTTGATTAGCAGAAAAGAAACAGTGCCCTCTTGCGCTGCCCGTGGTGCAATTCACGCAGACTTTTCTGCACAGGACAAACACCTGGTGCTAAAAATCAGTGCAAACAGCATGACCTAATGTACTCTGCCGCTTGCAGAACTCTGCGTAGTGCGGTGGAGTTTTTTGGTCACTTTGTGGCTCCGTGATCTCCGCCCAGACCTAAACTGAATTACAGTCCAAAGTGAGCAAAGGAGACTGGAGAAATAATGTATAACCGAATGTGATGGGTTACAGGGCAATTAAATGTATTGACTCAGAAGAAGAAAGCTGAAGACATCTTGTTACTTAGGTCTCTAGCTTAAAGAGAGGTTCCAACCATCTGTGGGTTCCAACATCAAATAAACTGTCTAAGACCCTCATTGAGAGAGGCCACTTAATTCTAGCCAGGCTTGTAGCAACAGTTATCTGCCCCACTGAAATTATGAGATCCACGAGAAGACTGCCTACCTGTCCACCTTCACGCGGACATTGTGGCTGCTGAAAAAAGCTGACATTTCTCTGGAAGGTTTGGGGCAGAATGAGGAATTACCTTGAGAATCGGACCCAGGGATTTCCAAGCTAATCATTCATTTCTAATGAGAACCTCAGAGTTCCCCCTGTAATCTTTGTTAACTTCACTCCCAGAGTTACCAGTAGCCCTAGTATCAGTAACGTCAGGTGGAGGAAGGAGCGATCTTAACCGAAAACTATCTGGACTACTGGTAACGAGGTCCTTAAAATCAGTCAGACATCTTCATCACATCAGATATCCCATTAGGCTTCCCCTTCTCACAATTCAAAACATCTGTCTGCTCTCGAAGCTGAAACTGCTGTTTTCCAAGCAGAGAGAACAATAAAATTCCCTAGCGATATGGATGCCCCTGTTAACGCGTCCG
Source organism: Pleurodeles waltl (assembly GCF_031143425.1). Classification (NCBI taxonomy): domain Eukaryota; kingdom Metazoa; phylum Chordata; class Amphibia; order Caudata; family Salamandridae; genus Pleurodeles; species Pleurodeles waltl. The sequence continues at coordinate 196,182,121 of NC_090440.1, read as the reverse complement.
TCTATGTTAATTTATACACATCAGGACTCGTTTTAGGCCAATGAATCTTTGGGCCCAGTGGTGAGACACCGTAGGACGAGATAACTGATCAAAATATCAATCAATATGTCAATAACATTGTCAAAGTTTAACACCAAAATATCTCTTACTGTAGTCATTAATAAACATTCAGCGCAATCATGACCTTTCAGTCATGAATAACCACACCTTAATGAAGTTTATGAGTTTTATTCCCTATTGATTACAATCTAGTAGCAAAGGCATTAATCTCAAAGTCAATAAGCATATAAGCACGATTACAAGATGACAACCACAATAAGCTTTCGATAATGCAAAGATCAGTAGCATAGACAATCAGATAGATATAAGCAGTTTATAACACATCGAACTTTCTAAGATACTAGTTCAGCATAGCACCATGTCAGTCACGTCAGTTTGTCAGTCAGAATGAATACCTCGTCTAACCTCTAATTAGCATTAGCATGTTGGGCGTCATGCAAAACAATTTTGAACACCAATTTGGAAAACATCTAACTAAGGTCTCTAATAAAAACATACAGCAGTTGGTACCTAGAAAGAAAGGCAAATGAATTTTCATTAGCAATTTTATCATTACCCTCCTCTGATTAAGTCAGCATTCAGGATCAGTCTTCGTCTTCAGGACATCAGTCAGATCGCCATCAGTCTATCTATGTTAGAGGCAAGACACTCTCCTCGTAAAGAGAAGAGTGTAAGGGACAGTAATATGGGCAAGGATAGTTTGTCTAAGCCTCGAGTCACAAAATAGTGTGACAGAGTTTCGGGATGAAATCAATGTCATTCCCTACCTAATGATGATTATTTCCTGTGTCATGGGTTTTTATCCCTTTCTAGTAATTCATTCCCCCAAAATTCTATTTGTTAGTCAATACACCCCATAATTGTTAACCTATCAAATTATACATTAAGTAATGCATTTGTCATCTCTCGATATTGTTTGGTCTTCTGATTGGTCTTCATAATCGGCTTTCCGTAGGTGGCATATCCGGGGTTACTTCATCATCTTGGCACACGTCTCAGGTTAAATGTTCTCTTTCCCTCGTCTCATTGTCCTTGGAAGTATCTACAAATGTTTCGAAGCACATCATTTTATACTAAAAGATGCTAGCATGCGGATGGGAAAATATCCCCATGTTTCAAACTAATACAGAAAGAACAATAGCTGGGTCATGGTCGTTTGCAAGTCCGCACACTGAAGACACAGGAAAAATACGCTTTTAATATGAGAGCTACACAGCTTCTGCTTGGCTCATGCTAACTTAAGATATACGAGTTCTAATGAATGCAGTTCTATACGTTTTAATGTACTCAGTTAGGCAAACTATAAATGATTATTTCTTACAGTTGACATTAGTTTATACATATTAACGATTCTCCATATTCGTGAATACGCTTTAATGAATGTTTTATTTAGTACAGCATTGTTAGACATAAGCATTTCACGTCTATAATATGTAATATTAAATACGCTCTCTCAGTCCCTCCTCTGATGACGCTCGTCATCACAAATCTTCCAGGTTTTAATTCTTCACTTTACGCATAATGTGCATTTCAACATCTTTTCCTTTATGTGAGCTTTCCCATATTTCATTAAACATTTTCTCTCTTTCACTTTCTTCGTTTCTTTTTGTTCTGTTAGCCAAATTTTTCTTCACTTTATTATTAATTTTGCATGCTCCCCAAAATCCCAGTAAACAAATCAGAACAATTAATAATCCCATCATAATTTTTGCAAGTACCCCATTCCAAATGTTGGTAAACCAGCTTCCCACTCGGGCAATTCCCTTTCCAAATTTCTCCCAAACACCAAGTTCTTTTAGATCCTTCAAATCTATACTATCTCTAGTCAGGTTAGTAAGCATATTTCTAATTTTCTTACTATTGTCAGGTATATACGAGCAGCAATGTCGTTCATTAAGCATTTTGCACACACCTCCACTCTTTGCTAAAAGAATGTCTAAAGCAAGCCGGTTTTGAAGAGTCATAGCTCTTTCTGCAGCAAGTTCAGTATCCATCAGAAGTATAGCTCCTGTAAAGTTTGTCAGCATGTTATCCACAATAGTAGACAACTTTTGAATTTTCATAGAATTTAGAATAACCCCCACTGAAGGGATTATAGCTCCAAATATGTCACCAATGACAGCCGCCACTGATTCTCGTTTTTGTCTGGTATGATGTAATTCAGACGTTTTAGGTAGTTGTTTTAAGTCATCAATCTGGTAAATCTTTGGGAATATTATTCCCAAATAACATGTCCCATACCATCCCTTAGGGAGACGGTAATATGCATTTAACCCACAGATGTAATAGATTCCAGGAATCGCTGGGTCTTGTCCATTTAACATAAAGGTCCATTTGCTCTGAAACAAAAACACATGCCTACATTCACTCGTTCCCACAAACAAATTATCTTGATCAGATTTTGGTCTATATATACAGAGTAATGCATCTATAGCTAACTTGCCTTGTGTTTTAATTTCAGTATAAGCATAATCATTTGCATAAGTGCGTTTTTCTAAACCTTTTTCTAATCTTTCCTTTAATGCCTTTCGTCTATCATCGGTGTGATCTAAAAAGCTTTTCTCTACAGGAGACAGTAAGCATGTTAAGTTATTGCGATGTGCATAAGCAGTTCCAAATGTTAGTGTTGGCTCAAAGAATCCTCTAACTAATTTTATATCATGCTCTTTAGCTAACTTATTTAAGAAATCAATAACAGGCACAAAAGAAAACACAACGTCTAAATTTGAATAAAAATATTGCACATGCTCTTGATCATAAAATCTTGTTAGTAGCAAGCTACAACTGATCCCATACGTAAGAGGGAGGCTATGATAAGTAACTCCCTCCTGCACAGATGAAGGAATTTTAGTGCACACATAACAGTCTTTCGCATTCATAGTTTCCACATATTCATTTAGTAGGCGATAGAAAACATTAGTAGAAAGCTCCCCTTTTGCATTAGTTCCCTCATGCAGATGTCTTGTGTCTTGCTCAAATTTCTCCCATGGTGCTAGTTTATTAGTTGTAGTAGTAGTCTCAGGTTTTGAAGTTGCATTAGTAGTTTCACTCTCTCTCCATGGCATTCCCACAATCACTCCCACAATCATTATTGCGCATACAGCACCTATTATAAGTCCTAACCAACCACACACTTTACTTCCTTTGTTACTATAAGCCATGTTTGTATAGAATCAAATAGCGGATTAACAATCAACTCTGAGTAGCAAACTCTTTCTGCGTAATTTACAGCGTCTTCACTCACTCCAGGACCCTTTTCGTCAATTCAGGTTAGCAGCTTGTCGTAATCAGGTTTCTATAAGTCAAATCCAGGTTTAATGTCACTTTCCGGTAGTTTTTTTTTTTCTCTAAGATTCTTGTTTATTATTTTTCAGCTTTCACAATTTTCGATGTTTTTATCTTCAGTTTTCTTGTTGTATTTTCTTCAGGTACCGTAGTACTGTCCTGGTATTTCTCGATCAAAACAGAATGCTAAGAATTCTTGTTGCCATTCAGAGGTTGTAGCGTATGCCCATTCAGGACCGGTATATCTTCTGTTTGCTATTCTTTTTCTTTTTATTCTTCGTTCACCTTGCTGTTCTCCTTCACTCAGATCGTCTGCTCGTGAGGTATCGCTTTCCTCTATTATTGTTTCGTTTGCTATTTCTCTTATTCTAAAGTGTGATTTGTCTGGCCAATTGTCACCTCTGTTCGTCTTACTTCGGCGTTTTCCTTCAGTACCTTGGACAGCACCCTCCTCTGATAATATGGTGTTTTCTCCTGATAGGCTTGGAACTCGTTCGGCAGATCTTGATTCGTTCTGATTTAAATTTGCCACTTCTTCGTCTCTCTCTCCTTGTTCAACACTGTATTCAGATTCTGAATTGTATTTGTCTGCTTCTGGGAGAACCTCTCCTTGACTTTGTTCTCCTGCTGCCTCCACTGAGATTGGCACTTCGTCACCTCTCTCGAACTCACTGATAGTTTGAGGGACACAGCTGTTCTCAGCGGGCTCTCCTGTAGTCTCAGATCCTTCTTGACTGATCTCTGACTCTGAGACTTCTCCTCTTGAAGTTGCTGTACCGGAATTTTCAAGTTCCTCTTCAACAGGACACGCTACCCTTTTTGTATGACTGGCATGTATCCAGTTGGGAACCCCGGCACACTTCACAGCAGTGGTGGTCGTCAATATCACTTGATATGGCCCTTTCCAACGCGGCTCAAGACACGATTTTCTTACGTGCTTCTTGACAACCACCCAATCTCCAGCTTGCAGAGAGTGTCCTGGTTCGCCGATTGGTGGTAACGTATTAGCTTCCACCTGGTGAGAGAAAGAGCGAATCACGTCAGCCAAACTTTTGCAGTAATCCAACACCATATCATCTGTAATATTCACTAGTGCATTTGCAGGTACCGCCGGTAACCTCATTGCTCTGCCCATGAGGATTTCATGTGGGGACAATCCCGTTTTCTTATCTGGCGTGTTTCTCATAGACATCAGCACTAGAGGTAATGCATCTGGCCACTTCATGTTTGTTGCTGCACACATTTTTGCTATTCTTGATTTCAAAGTACCATTCATCTGCTCGACTAGTCCTGATGCTTCAGGGCGATAGCTACAATGCAGCTTTTGTTCAATGTTGAGTGCGGCACACAGAAGTTTAATCACCTCATTGTCGAAGTGTCTTCCCCTATCCGATTCTATAGAAACCGGAAACCCGAACCTGGGTATTAATTCTCTGAGTAGTAGTTTTGCAACTGTAAGACTGTCATTCCTACGTGTGGGATATGCCTCAATCCAATGGCTAAAAACACACACAATCACCAGCACGTATCTCAGACCTCCACAAACAGGCATTTCAATGAAATCCATTTGTATCTTATTAAATGGACCACCAGCTCTCCCAATGTGGCTCAAAGTTACCACAGTTCCTTTTCCAGCGTTCATCTGTTGACAAATGACGCATCTGTAACAAGTAATCTCTGCGGCATGTCTGAATTTTGGATTGAACCAATCAATCTTAAATGATCTGATCATGGCATCTCTTCCCAAATGTGCCTGCCCATGATACAATCGGGCAAATTGTGACAGAAGACTGTTTGGCAAAACTAGTTTTCCCTCTCCTGATACCCAAATATCGTCTGCTCTCTGTACACACTGCATTTTCTGCCAGGAATGTTTTTCTTCCTTACCAACGTGGCTTTGTAATGTCTTTAATTCGTCTAAAGTATCAACCACTCGTAATGCTAGACTTAAGGCTGTGTCATTCTCAGGTTGTGGTAACAGTTCCCACTGTTCTTTAAAAGATATACAGTTCAATGCACAAAATCTGGCAACTTGGTCTGCATAACCATTTCCCATTGACACAAAATCTTGTGATCTGGTGTGAGCACTGCACTTCACCACAGCAATTTCGAGAGGCAACTGAATCGCATGTAACAAATCTCTTATCTGTTCTCCATTTTTCACTGGTGAACCAGAGGATGTCATGAACCCTCTTTGTGACCAGAGTTGACCAAAATCATGTACAATTCCAAATCCGTATCTGCTGTCTGTATAGATTGTGACTTTCAGATTTACAGCAGCATGGCAGGCTTTTGTGAGAGCTATCAATTCTGCCACTTGTGCAGAAAACACTTTCTCGAGCCAGGAGGCCTCGACTATACCGGATATGGTACATACTGCATAACCAGCTCTCAAGGTTCCTGATGAATCTCTTAGACAGGACCCATCAACGAACATAATGTAATCGTTTTCCTTTAACTGGGTATCTTTTATATCTGAGCGAGGTTTGGTACTGAGCTCAGTTACCTCCAGACAATCATGCTCAAACTCTTCCCCATCCTTTATTTCTGTATTCTCAATGGGAAGTAGAGTTGCCGGGTTCAGTACAGTGCACCTTTTCAATGTGACATTTGGTGACCCCAGAATAATTGTCTCATATTTGGTAAGTCAGGCATTTGTCATGTGTTGTGTCTTAGTTCGTGTCAGCAGAATTTCAACAGAATGTGGAACCAATACTGTCAAGGGGTATCCCATGACTATGCCTTCACATTGTGAAAGGCTTTGACCAACTGCTGCGACTGCTCGCAAACAACCTGGTAAGGCTGCTGCGACAGGGTCCAAAGTAGCTGAAAAATATGCTACGGGGCGATTTGCATCTCCATGGACCTGTGTTAAAACAGACAAAGAACAAGCATCACGTTCATGACAGAACAACAAAAATGGTTTCTCATAATCAGGCATTCCTAATGCTGGAGCCCTGCACATGCATTCTTTCAGCTCTAAAAATGACTCAAGCTCTTCTTTTGTCAATGTGATTGTGTATGGTTCATCCTTAACTTCCTTTCCTGTCAGTTTTGTTAATGGTTTTGAAATGATCGAGAAGTTGGGTATCCACTGGCGACAGTAGCCCACCATTCCCAAGAACATTCTGACATCTCTCTTTGTTGTTGGCGGATTCATTTGTAAAACAACTGTTATTCTCTCTTTTGATATTCTTCGAGACCCTTTTTCAATCAGATGCCCCAAATATTTTACTTCTTTTTGGCAGTACTGCAGCTTTTTAGGTGATACCTTATGTCCGTTTTTCCCTAAATGATTCAATAAGGCAATGGTATCATATTTGCAGCTGTCTTTGGTTTTGGATGCAATCAACAAATCATCAATGTACTGCACAAGAGTCGAATTATAAGGTAGCACAAGAGGTTCCAAATCCTTCTTCAATATCTGATTGAAGATGGATGGTGACTCAGAAAACCCCTGAGGAATTCTGCACCAACTGTATACCTTATCCAGGAATTTGAAACTGAACAAAAACTGGCTGTCTTCGTGAAGTGGAATCGAGAAAAACGCTTGTGATAGGTCTACTACGGTAAACCACTCAGCATCACAAGGAACCTGGTACATTATTACTGCTGGGTTGGGAACCACAGGGCAGCATTTTATCACGATTTCGTTTATTTTTCTCAAATCCTGCACAATTCGAACTTTCCCACAGGGCTTCCTCAAACCCATAATTGGAGAGTTACACGGACTGCTCAGGACCTCTTTCAAAACTCCCTGTCTGAGAAAATCTGCAATTATCTGTGTTACTTCAATAAGGACATCCTGAGTCATGTGATATTGTGACACTTGTGGGAACACTGCGTTCGGCTTTATCTGCACCTTGACTGGTTTCACTCCCTTTATTAATCCAACCTCCTTTCCAGTCAAATCCCACACCTTCTCTATCACCGATCCTTGCAGATCAGCAGGTAGATCGATCAAGGTGAACACTGGGAAAAGGGTAATTAGAGGGTAATCTTCATTCATCTCTCCTCCTTCTTCCATGAGTTGACCCTCATCTGCCTCATCATCACTGTTTGTCTGAACCTCTATTCCACCATTGGAACAGGTAATTGAACATTTGGTTTTGCACAATAAGGCCCTCATTACGATTCCGGCGGGCGGCGGAGGCCGCCCGCCAGAATTCCGCCCTCCATAATACCGCTCCGCGGTCAGAAGACCGCGGAGGGTATTATGAGTTTTTCCCTGGGCTGGCGGGCGGTCTCCAAAAGACCGCCCGCCAGCCCAGGGAAAAACTCCCTTCCCACGAGGATGCCGGCTCGTAATAGAGCCGGCGGAGTGGGAAGGTGCGACGGGTGCTGTTGCACCCGTCGCGTATTTCACTGTCTGCAAGGCAGACAGTGAAATAAATTTTGGGGCCCTCTTACGGGGGCCCCGCGACTCCCCCTCCCGCCATCCGGTTCCCGGCGGGAGAACCGCCAAGAACTGGATGGCGGGAGGGGGAGTCGGAATCCCCAAGCCGGCGCAGCAAGCTGCGCCGGCTTGGAGGATTCCTTGGGGGCAGCGGGAAACCAGCGGGAGACCGCCGGTTTCCCTTCTCTGACCGCGGCGTCAGAATGCCCCGCGGGGCACCGCCGGCCTGTCGGCGGTGCCTCCGCGTCCAGCGGCCCTGGCGGTTACAAACCGCCAGGGTCGTAATGAGGGCCTAAGTCTCTTCCTAACAAGGATACTGGACTTGAATCGCATACAACAAATCTATGCAGGCCCTGGAAATTTCCAATTTCAACCTGCACTGGGTCAGTGATTGGATTAATCAGGTACTGATTAGCCACACCAACCACTCATATGGTGCGCCCTGAGAGAGGTAATCTTGGTACCTCTGCACTGCGAACAGTAGAGCGTGTAGCTCCTGTATCGACTAAAAATGAGACTTTGTAGCCCATTACTTTTCCCTCCACATATGGGCCTCTCTGGTCTACCTCTAAGGATGCGGCGAGTCTGCACTCTTCACTGTCTGAGCTATCATCTGACCAGTCCCCATTCATCTCATTTTCACCTCGTAATGGGAATTGTTGTACAGTGTTGTTTTGATTTGTTACTTGACCTGTGACCTGTTGAGGAAGCATCACCTGTTGCTGTCCCATCGGAGCAAGGGGTAACTGCATTTGCTGTCTAGGCACCATAGGGATCTGCTGTTGCATTGGTTGTACTGACACTGTTTGGAAACGCGGCATTTGCATTTGCTGCATAGGTTGCACCCCTGACATTTGCACCAAATTATTTTGATAGTTCTGATTCGGGTGTCTCATTCTTGAACCTCGTGAATTTTGCAATGTACCGGCATTGATACTCTGCTGAACTGTACCATCCTGTATTATATTTGGACAATCCCGTTTCCAATGTCCCACGCCCCCGCACGCATGGCATGGTGACATCTTTTTCACTCCTTGACCATCACCTTGAACAACAACATTATTCATGTCCGAACCACGGTTCACAAACCCTCGACCTCTACCTCTTGGCTGTGCCTGAAACACACCATTCAATTGCGGTTGTTGCTGTATCATTTGCTGAACACCAGTTCCCTGTATTCCAGCCTGTGCAGCCCTTATCTGCATCACCATCACCTTCTCCTTCAACTTTTTCTGCTTTAACTCAATTTCGTCACTACAGTATTTCGCGTACTGTAATACTTCATCAATCGGTTTAGCTTGCCAACAAATCAAATGATTTTTAATCATTTGGCTGACCTCCGGTCTCAGCCCTTCGACAAATCTGAACACAATATGATTCATGTCCTTCGGTTCAATTGTGTCAGTACCACTGTAATGTTTGAATGCCTTCAACAATCTTTCATAATATGCATGTATTGACTCTTTAACCTCTTGAGAGGTCCGGTCGATTTTCTGCCAATCAGTCACCTTCGGCGACACCTTTTGTTTCAAAAACTCAATTACTTTATGATAATATTTCATCACCTCTTCAGAAGGTGCTCCAGTCACTTTATCCCTTGCCGGTTCCTTTGTGGGCCAATCTACCCCTCTCTTGCACTCAAGCCACAAGTCTGGCGGAACAATAATCTCAAACAAGGTATTTAAGTCTTCCCAGAGACACTTCGCAAGCTTCACGAATCTATCTGTCTGTTGATACCACTCGATCGGTTTTTCTCTTAACCTGGGATAATCATTCGTAAAGGACAAAGGGGGTCATTCTGACCCTGGCGGCCGGTGACCGCCAGGGTCACCGACCACGGGAGCACCGCCAACAGGCTGGCGGTGCTTCCAAGGGCATTCTGACCGCGGCGGTTCAGCCGCGGTCAGAAAGGGTAAACCGGCGGTCTACCGCCGGTTTACCGCTGCCCGATTGAATCCTCCATGGCGGCGGAGCGCGCTCCGCCGCCATGGGGATTCAGACACCCCCTACCGCCATCCTGTTCATGGCGGGAAACCCGCCATGAACAGGATGGCGGTAGGGGGTGCCGCGGGGCCCCTGGGGGCCCCTGCAGTGCCCATGCCAATGGCATGGGCACTGCAGGGGCCCCCGTAAGAGAGCCCCGCAAAGTATTTCAGTGTCTGCTTTGCAGACACTGAAATACGCGACGGGTGCAACTGCACCCGTCGCACCCCTGCAACTACGCCGGCTCAATTCTGAGCCAGCGTCCACGTTGCAGGGGCATTTCCGCTGGGCCGGCGGGCGCTCTTTTGGAGAGCGCCCGCCGGCCCAGCGGAAATGTTTGAATGGCCGCCGCGGTCTTTTGACCGCGGTGCGGTCATTTGTCGGCGGGACCTTGGCGGACGGCCTCCGCCGTCCGCCAAGGTCTGAATCAGGCCCAAAATGTCTCCCCTGGACCAAGGCACATGCACCAAAACACCACCAGCTGTTTCTCTCATAGGTAGGATTTTCACTGTCTCTAGGTTTGGTGTGACTGTTGTTTCATTAGAGACTGGACTATCTCTTTTCCCCTTATCTCTTTTCTTCATCCATCGGCCTTCCCATTTCTCTAGTGCTCCCCAAATTTGTGCGCTTTGCAGCAGCTCTTTCAAGTGTGTCTTCATGCCTGCAGATCTCATGTGCTCAAAATCTTTTGAGTCAAAATCTAATCTGTAACTTCGTTTCAAATGTTTCGTGTTTCCAATGTCGATATTGTATTTGTCTGCCAAATTCGTTAATTTCTGGTGTACTTTGCCTACCTCTTTGGTGATTTTAGGGCATAGGTACCTTAATTTTGCCTCAGTGTAAGACTCCAACCTATTTACTCCCATTGTTCCATCCACCAATTCAGCAGCTTCTGCTCCTAGTCGTACTAGATTTAGGTATTCATCGTGTTTCTCTTTCTCAGGTTCGATTGCAGTTGCTGTAGCCTTTTGTGATGTGCAAGTTTTCTCTAACCACTCATTTAACTGTTGTACTGTAAAACCCTGCAGTGAAATGTTCTCTGCATGTATCATTGGAGTATATGAGGTATTTGTACTCATAGTTTGGGGAGTCAGGACTCCCAATCCTGCTTGTCGCATTGCCTCAAGAGGTGCCCCTATTGGACTAAGGTCCATTAAGGGTCTTGATTGTTCACAAGCCTGTCCTCTCTGTGCCATTATTTGTGGGGTTATAATAGGCCCTCCTCTTATAATTTCATGAGTTATGACTCCCTGTTCACACATCCTAGTTTTCTCCTGTGCATACAACGGCACCGGGGGACCAACTGTAATGGGTAGTGATATAGCGGCAGGTGTCTGGCCTGCTCCCAAGCTTCTTGGAGCTTCAACACCATAGGTCTGATCTAATAATCCTGGTGCAGGTTCTTTTAAAGGACCCGCTACTGGGTTATACCCAGGTATCAGTCTTGGCGGTTGTGACACTAACTGCGGATTTGACTCAATCTGCATTAACCTTGGCTTCGTATATATCGGGTCTGGCTGCACCACCAAGTTCGTAGTAGTCTCAAGCACTGGAACATCGGGATAAATTATTTTTATCTGTGGTGGAGGCTGTAACTGTATCGGCGGGTCTGGAGCAGTGGGTACACTGACACCATTCTGTATCAAAGCTGTATCGCTAGTCTGCACTGTATCAGTAACACCCTTTTCTTTCGTCTGGTTCCCAGGATCCAAGCTAGTACTTGGAGCACTGTCGTTCACCGCGTATGGTGGCGGACGATCATGTAACAATCTATCCATAAACGCCTCATCATCTGAGTCGTCCTCTTCTTCCCAAGATCTTTTATTCTCTTTGTTTTTGCCTGGTTCTTTGTCAGTTTTGCAAGAAGCTTTCTTTCCCTGTATTTCCTCTCCCTGGGTTATTGCCGTTAACAGCTTCAACCCAGCCACTATTCCTCGTCTCCACATTTTGTTCTCATTGTCCCATCTAGCCTCTGCATAGGATTTTTCTGCTCTTGTCAATCTCCTGTGAAATCTTTCTTGTCTATGTTTAAGAGCCATCAGGTCCCAAATTGCCAAAGCCTCATATTGTGCTGGTCGAGGAGGTGGTTTCTGCGTACTTAACATCCACCTCAGATTTTCTAACGCCTTTTGATTAAACGTTCCATGTTCGGGAAACGCTAGACACCCTTCTTTCTCTGTTAGTTTACACCATTGTTTTATCCATAAACACGGTGCAACACCCTTTTCCTCCATAACCGTGTAAGCTGGTGTACCCTCAGGTGGTGTAGGTTCCCCATCAGTTGCAATGATATATACATCTCCTTTCAAAGCGCTTTTGAATGCCTTAACAAAATTCATTTTATTTTATTTTTACTCAGAAAAACGGCTTAGTTCCCAGGACACTCTTCATCTACCCTTTGCTCAACCTATTGCCTCTCACGGACGGCAGCCAATCCGTGCGCGACCCCTCTCGACATCTGACCTATCCCAGCGCGGCACCACTGACGTCACACTCACACACTGCAGCTGACAAAGTCTTGCGGCTTGTCCACACCTTGCTAACTCCTTACAACTCATACAAACTAATGCAAATTATTGCTAGCACTTAAATGACAACACAAATCTGCCGGTTTACTACAGGAAGGGTAACACATTCGCGTCAGAACTTTACAGAGATTTCACTTGAAGCCTCGGCCGCTACTCCCTCCTTCTCAGTTCCCTCATACGCAAGCAGAATTTGGCCTGCAAATCCTACTCTCGACTTGTCAATGACTCCTTCTAGTGCACTTTAGAACTTGTCAAATCTCCATCGAAGGTTTCACACATGCATCATAACTCGAAACTCGATCTGTCAACCACGTCCGATTGACCTATTAAACCGCACAGATTACAACATAAACCCTTTTAACATCATATTCCGGAGTCTTAGACCTCAATAGGCCCGTATACAACAACCAACCACGTGGATAATTTTGAGCAACAAGCGCTGCATTCACATGAAGTATGCCGACTTCCCTACTCTCATGCTGTGGAGTACGCCCACTCCTTCTAAACAACACTTAATTTGGCCTAATCACACTCAAATATTCACAATCACCTGCAAAAGTGCATAAGATTTAATAAGCGCAAAAGACCCTAACCACACATACTATGGCGCCGAGAACATTCCCAACTCATTTAGGCAGGCTCCGAGATCCCGGGAAAGCCCATGGCAGATCTAGCAACTCATCATCTTTCCAATTTGTATTATCACAAGAAAACAATTGAACAGTGAAAACTCCGTCCTAGGGCCCCCAAGGGCCAAACCGTACTCTGCTACCAGAACTGTTAACGCGTCCGTCTATGTTAATTTATACACATCAGGACTCGTTTTAGGCCAATGAATCTTTGGGCCCAGTGGTGAGACACCGTAGGACGAGATAACTGATCAAAATATCAATCAATATGTCAATAACATTGTCAAAGTTTAACACCAAAATATCTCTTACTGTAGTCATTAATAAACATTCGGCGCAATCATGACCTTTCAGTCATGAATAACCACACCTTAATGAAGTTTATGAGTTTTATTCCCTATTGATTACAATCTAGTAGCAAAGGCATTAATCTCAAAGTCAATAAGCATATAAGTACGATTACAAGATGACAACCACAATAAGCTTTCGATAATTCAAAGATCAGTAGCATAGACAATCAGATAGATATAAGCAGTTTATAACACATCGAACTTTCTAAGATACTAGTTCAGCATAGCACCATGTCAGTCACGTCAGTTTGTCAGTCAGAATGAATACCTCGTCTAACCTCTAATTAGCATTAGCATGTTGGGCGTCATGCAAAACAATTTTGAACACCAACTTGGAAAACATCTAACTAAGGTCTCTAATAAAAACATACAGCAGTTGGTACCTAGAAAGAAAGGCAAATGAATTTTCATTAGCAATTTTATAATTACCCTCCTCTGATTAAGTCAGCATTCAGGATCAGTCTTCGTCTTCAGGACATCAGTCAGATCGCCATCAGTCTATCTATGTTAGAGGCAAGACACTCTCCTCGTAAAGAGAAGAGTGTAAGGGACAGTAATATGGGCAAGGATAGTTTGTCTAAGCCTCGAGTCACAAAATAGTGTGACAGAGTTTCGGGATGAAATCAATGTCATTCCCTACCTAATGCTCATTATTTCCTGTGTCATGGGTTTTTATCCCTTTCTAGTAATTCATTCCCCCAAAATTCTATTGGTTAGTCAATACACCCCATCATTGTTAACCTATCAAATTATACATTAAGTAATGCATTTGTCATCTCTCGATATTGTTTGGTCTTCTGATTGGTCTTCATAATCGGCTTTCCGTAGTTGGCATATCCGGGGTTACTTCATCATCTTGGCACACGTCTCAGGTTAAAAGTTCTCTTTCCCTCGTCTCATTGTCCTTGGAAGTATCTACAAATGTTTCGAAGCACATCATTTTATACTAAAAGATGCTAGCATGCGGATGGGAAAATATCCCCATGTTTCAAACTAATACAGAAAGAACAATAGCTGGGTCATGGTCGTTTGCAAGTCCGCACACTGAAGAGACAGGAAAAATACGCTTTTAATATGAGAGCTACACAGCTTCTGCTTGGCTCATGCTAACTTAAGATATACGAGTTCTAATGAATGCAGTTCTATACGTTTTAATGTACTCAGTTAGGCAAACTATAAATGATTATTTCTTACAGTTGACATTAGTTTATACATATTAACGATTCTCCATATTCGTGAATACGCTTTAATGAATGTTTTATTTAGTACAGCATTGTTAGACATAAGCATTTCACGTCTATAATATGTAATATTAAATACGCTCTCTCACCCCAATAGAGCAAGTTTGCATATGGACAAGGCAATAAGTACACCTTTGGCCATACAATAACCTACTTAAACCAGTTTAGTCTAAAACAGAAACAGCCCTGACAGTGTCAGTAACAGGAATGGCAATGACTGATGTCACAGGTGTAAATGATTTAACACTACATTTTCAATGGTAAAACAAAAGGAAACTGGCTGAGAAGATTCACAGCTACCACATGGGAGGGCAGTAGTGTAATGAACTATGTAATAAATGATAAGGGAAACAAATACATATGTGTTCACATTGTTTGAAAATTATCATACCTACCAGCTGACAAATGTTCCACATATTAACTGCTTGCAGCCACCCCAAATGTCAGATACCCCATCACTTTACAATCGTAAGCAGTATACCGTGAGGACACATCGAAAGAGAACAGAAACTCATTCTCTAAGTACCAACCCTAGAATTTCTTTGTGATTGATTTTCCTAAACAGATGTAAGAGCAACCCAACCCAAAGGATCTCGCCTTTTCAAACATAGTGGCTTTGCCAGAGGGTTTTTGCTGAATCTGTGCTGTATCAGAAAAATATATTACCTACTGCAAATAAATAGGTCTTGCAGGTCCTTATTAAAACAACATGAAGTTCCAAAATGAAGCTAAAAGCAAACAAAATACATTGTAATGTTTCTTCAGTGCTTTAGAGATATACTGCCCTTTAAGTTATGTAGTGTATGCCTCAGCCTCGCACAAGGGGGATCATTACAAGTCGTGCAGTATTTGGATCAGTAATATTGCTCCCAGAAAATACCAGTACAGTGGGGTGCAAGCTATATGCCTTGGCAAGGCAGGTAATGCAGTAATACCACACATTTTCTCCAAATCTGAGATGTTGATCTAGGAATACTGCGTTTTTTCCCCTTTAACAATTTTGTAAGGCTTCACTTGACAAAAATTGTGCAGTGAAAAACCTGTGGGCATGGTAAGGCCCTCACATCTTACTTAGAACCCTGATACATACACATCTAGCTCAAAGAGATCAAAAGTTACTAATTGAAAGGAGCCAAATGAGGTGTCATGCGGTGTCAGACCCTTTGTGAAGGTTAACTGGTCACCTTTTACTTGACGATTGCTACTGGTGGAGCATTTCAGGTATGCTCTAAACGAGGTCGACAAATCTTTTTACCCTTGAAGGGGGTAGGAGTGGTTAAGATCATAATCAATCAACATATAATTTACAGTATGACCAATGGTCACACAATGAAAACCCAAATCAGAAATAAATGTAAAGGGTTTTATTACAAATTAGTATTCAGGTTTATATAAACAATTCTTAAAACCATGCCATAAAGATGTAGTAACACCATTGGGTGACCAAAATGTTGAAAGAATCAAAGTTTGAGCACTTGATTAATGCAATACAGAACAGTCAAAAAACTCTGGTGTTCTGAAATAAACACTTATTAGCTCTTCTAAACATTTGAGAAATTTAGGAATGATCTAAATAGCTATCTAAACAATAGGGAATCCCTAAAACCACATAGTCACTAATTGGGATGTCCTGGGCTACAAACCATGGGTACAAAACGTCAAAGGAAATAAAAGACAAAAAGAAATTGGAAAAGTGACATTTGGGGTGAAATAAAGCTAACAAAAGTTGGCAAAAAAAAAGTAAAAAGGGAAGGTGTCAGCTTCTCAGAAGCTCAGTGAAGGGTCTTCTCAGAGGTCAAATAAAAATCTAAGCAAGCATTTGGAAAGTGCCTGGCAAGGGCAAATAGGTCTGTACCTCTCAATGTCCAATTGATCACTCCTACTGAAACTAACTGAAAACAATAAATTAAAGTACAAAGTGAACAATTATTTGTCCATTGGTAACACCATATGGAGGGAAAGATTTCATTGTCCAATCGTGGCACATCGTGTGAAAGGCATCTGAAACATCTAGGCAAGTTCCCAGGACTGTCATGGGAAGGTATCCATCTTTGTTCTCCTGTACAACTTTGAAACAATTCTGAATAGAGCCAATCCTCAGGTTCCCTGTTTCTCCATGTACTGTCCTCATGGTTACTTTCTCAGGCTCTCTATAAATAAGACAATAGAATATCTATTTCCAAACTAATATTTCAGGTGAACGAAATATGAAAGAAATGACACGTAAGCAGAAAATAAAATTATTTTCCCACATTCTGTGAGGCTGGGGCCTAGCAGGCTTTAACACGACTAAACTAAAACAGAATTAAAACAGCACACTTCATTCTATTCATGTTAAACAAACACATGCAAAAGTTTCAATAATAAAATCCTCATAAAATAAGTCTTTTTTTTGTAAACAGATGTTATTGAAAGTTTTGTTTCATTCATAACAATTTCCATATTTACCAATAACATAGTGCAGCCACTTACTTTCGATATAAATAGCAAGACAATAATAAATGCTAGTACACAGTCATCAAGGCTGAGAGATTGATCAACATATCTGGAGTAGTGAAAAGTTAGCACTCACCCTTCCCTACCTCCTTCCCCCAGTCTGTGAGTCAGTATGCCTGAGGTCATGTAGCATTCTTCATGCCTGTTGCTAGTTGAGAATTTTGCCCCCTGCACCCAAGGAGTCATCGGATTCCTATCTGTCATTCCAGGGTAGTTTCCCTTTTCCACTGTCTGATACCAAGTGTGGGTCAAGGCTAAGTATGAGGGGACCTGGCTCGCAAAGAAACCTGTGAGTGGGTGTCTGGCTCATTCAGGGCATCCGTAAGTACCTTCCAGGCCTGTGCTACCTCTGGTCTGCCAATGCCCCTACTGGCCTCTCTACGTAATAGGGTTCCCTCGTAGCTTGCCCACTTCTCCAACTCGCATGCAGGAGACTAAGGTTTGTCCCCTGGAATCCTTTCACCATCTGGTGATCTCTCTTTTAGCTAGTACGAGGCCTAGATCTTGGAATTTGCTAGTCATCTTATTTTTGGAGGTGTGAGGGAACCAGTATAGTAAGCAAAGAGCTGGGGTAGCCGGGACCGGTTTCTCTGTGACCTCTGCCTGTAATCACGAGATCTCGGTCCATTAGGGAGTAAGACTAGGGCACAACCATATCATACGTAGGAATGGAGCACTACCCAGTTTACAGTGAGGGCCTCAGTGGTACCAAAACATTTATTTATCTTGTCAGGAGATACATACGCTCCGTGCAATATGTCAAAGTTTAAACCTCGCGTTCCTGGAGACTCTTGGGGTTCTCTCCATTATACCCTCCCATGTCCATTCCGGTATTGGCGTTGTCAGATCCTTCTCCCACTTAGCACGTAGACCTTCAAGGGGTCGCAGGTTTTCAGTCTGCAAGTAGCAGTATAGGTAAGTCACCACTCAAAATGTGCCAGCCGCTTGTAGCACTTAAGTACAGCAAAGGTGGCTCCTAGGTTCTGATATTTTTATGGGCATGTCTTTTTTAGAGCGGGGTGGATGTGATCGCCTATGAACAGTATCTATTAAATGTTTTTCTATTCCTCCTTTAGATTTATGGAAACCGTCGAAATTTATGGAGTATAGAATGCAATTATGCTTACTTGGAATACAATAAAGAAGACTATTTAAAAAAAAAAGAATGATACATATGGGCTGAGAGGCATTTATTGAAGTTATAGGAAAGTATATCCATTCATTTATGGGTTAGAAATAGGGTAGCCCTTGAATCTTGTTTAAGTCTATTCTTCCCTGGAGGGGCTACCATAGAGTTACGGGTTTTGAATGATCATTCCATTAATTATACCCAAGACTTCTGGCAGGCTAATATCCACTCCAAGGTCCTCTGCGTCCTCTCGGGATAGGCGTGGGAGTGTCGGCTGCTGAAGGAAACGGGAGGGCAACCTATTTGTGTAACATGCCTGGTAAAATGAAGAGAAATGTTGATTAATTGCCTCCTGAGTTACAAGAGAGGACACCTTGGGTGTGTAGTTCCACCACTGGTGTGCCGCTTTTGGCTGGGTTAGCCAGCCAGGCCAATAGGCAGCCTGATCGGTCCCATTCAGCGTGCAGTCTTTCAATGTACGTCTTATAGTCATAGAAGCGAAAGCCCTCAATGTGCTCCGCAACCCTCTCTCGGGCATCCAGGAGCGTTTGGTGCAGGTCAGGTCTGTCTTTCTCTACCAGCCATAGTTGGGACTTTGCGGTTTGAAGTTCTCGCATTAGGGTAGAATACACCCCATGGATTCTGCCATGCAATGGCCACAGATGACCATCCTAAAGTTATCATGCGCTGCTTTTAAAATGAATTCTCGAGCAATGTGGATCTTCTTCGAGGGCTCCGCTCCTGGGATGCTCTTTGCTCTTCTTTCGCCCGCTTAGAGGACGCCTGGCATCAAGGGTCCCGAGCAGGTCTACTTCACAGCACTGCTCCCATGCGGGAGTCGTGTGTCTCGACGTCCTTGTCTCTGGTGGCCTCCCGATTTAGGGGGGCTTGGGCCATTTTAGGCTGTCTCGTGCTCAGGGCTCCAGTTGCCGTGCCCACCCCAGAGACCTCCGCTGCATTCCGTGTCAAGGGACCCAGCTGCCGGGGGGCTGCTGGGTGTCGCTGATCAATCCCAGGAGGCATGCAAATCAGGCAGGATGGGATCAGATCGGGCTGGTTGTTCCGGAGCTCCCGGGCCGTCCACCTGACTCCATTTGCTGCTTTGCCACGCCCGCTCCTCGTCATTAATAAGTCTTGCCTAATTTCATGTTACAGTAAATTGTAATAGTGAAATAACTTAATACATGTCAGTAAATATGATGGGGCATTACATTTTTCCAACATTAGCCTATAATGTTTAATACACATCCAACAAGGAATTCATTATTGTTTCAATTATAACTATTCTCTAACATCATAAGGAAATATACGAAACCAAATTAAATGATTATATTTCAGTTGACATGGCTATACCGCATGCATGAAAATACTAGTCTACAGTGAATGCACCTTAATATAGACTTTTAGTGCACCACTTTACAATTAGCTTATTATTAATCCACACAATATAAAGTCAATATATTTAGCTCATTCATTGTGATGTCAAAGGTGACAGCCAAAGCTCAGCTGCACCACTACATTTGGGTGTTAAATTAGTACTAATGAGTCAAAACCTTCACTAATACAGAACTGATGTGTATTAAAATGATAAAATAGTGAAAACAATTCTGCAACACAGTGCCTTCATTTGCCTTTTCTTGCCATATACTTTAGTCAACCCTGTTTCATATTTTGTCTCCTACATAATTCCAGTGGCCCTGGAAATACTCAGCAAAGGCAGACACTCAGCAGGATACGGCCACAGTGACTACAATCATTTCAGAGCACTGACAGCCAACAAACATGGCTGCCATTCATATCCGGTCATTAGCAGCATAGACATGAAAGTAATCTCAAGTATGCCTATCCCACAATCTGTATGTGTCCCTTTATGTGAAAACAAAAATAGCCAATATCCTAATCCTTTTTATTGGTTCACTATATATATATATATATATACGTATCAATTTTACAGACAAGTGGTTTAACTTGTCATGCCAATAAAGTTAACATGAAAATGGAATACTCCGATCTAAAAGCAGAGAGAACTACAGACGTAATTAAAAGTAGTCACATTCCAGCCGCGCAAGCTTCCTTCCGCTTCAGAGAATGGCTTCACATGTGGGGGGGGTCAGATGCCACATTCTTTAAATTCTGACAACTGTTGCTGAACAAAACCAGGGCTCTTTGGGCAAGGAAGGAGGGAAGGGCGGGAGAAGGAGGCTGGGTATGTGAACGTGGATAACTGAAATTCAGGAAAAAATGGAAAAAGTTGCAGAGGGTTTAATGTGGGAAGAAGATCTCCACACCCATTCAGTCACTGGCATCTTTCACAATCATGACTCGAAATGAGAGTGCCCAATGACTGTTCTTGGCTATTTCTGTCATGGATTGACGTTAATAGTAGCTTTTTGCAGTCTTTCAGTGTCGGGGAAACCATCTGCTGAAAATAAATATGTGTAATGCCGAGATCAGATCCCAAAAATAAATTTGTTCAAGGAACCTTTGCAAATACCTTGCCTGGAGCACAGACGATACTGACTTTCGAATTAACAATTGATGTAGTGCCACTCTATATTTCTGAATGGGCGAGTGCAATTATTACCACATTATGGGGAAGAACTAGGAGACGGACTGCTAGGATTGGTGGTACCAGATGACTCCATATTACAAGGACCGCATGTTTCAGCCCCGAGCTATTATTTAAGGAAACAATGCATTCTGGTAGTTGTAATCTTGGATAGCTTTAATTGCACTAAGTGGATGAACGCACCTGATAACACTTGTTAAATCAAAGGACTGGACTGGGCATTTGGCACCTGAACCACAAAGGTAAATATACATGTCTAGAGTTACTCATCTGTAGATCTACTCCAACACCTAGGAACAACTCTCCACTTTTTTTATTTATCACCCCTCGTCTCTCTCACTTGGATTCCTTAATATGTTGAGGCCTTTTCCACAGCACACTAAAAAAACCTGTTTTCTCTTCTCGTCTCCCTTCACGGGTGGGTGCGGTGCACTGGCTACAGCGGTTTTTGGTCCGGAGTGGCTCACCTGCGAGGCAGAGACAATGCGGAGGCGGAGCCTATGAAAATGGAGCAAGGAGTGGGAGACGCTGAGGAAATTTGAGAGCCCTGAGGAGAAAGGGAGAGAAGAGGGGCCTTCGCCCTGGGGAGTTTCCAAGCCAGGAGAGTAAAATGTTTCTGCAGGACGGCTGCTCTCGGGGAACTTCCTGGTGGGAGAGAGCGATGCTTTTCCTTTGGAGGAATTCTGCTGTGTGGGTCGCGTGCATGCCATTTATATAACAAGCATTTGCAATGCAATGGGTCTCACGTTTGTTCGAGTTATTGCTGTTAATGTTGTAAATTCGTAACTGGACTTTTCTTGCCACTCAAATTGAAAATGAAAAGTAAAACAGTTGACATAAGCGAGCTGACTCAAAGCACCACGGCTGCCATGAGCATGAACGCGAAGGAGAGACACAAAAAGAACAAGCATTTGCAATACAATGGGTCTCGCGTTTGCTCGAGTTAGAGCTATTAGCGTTGTAAATTCCTAACTGGACTTTCCTTGTCACAAATTGAAAATGAAAAGTAAAACAGTTGACATAAGCGAGCCGATTCAAAGCACCCTGGCCGCCATGAGCATGAGCGTGAAGGAGAGATACAAAAGGAAAAAGAAGTTTGCTGGCAGTCAAACATATCGGAAATCGTGCAGTTATCCATGTAACAGGGGCAGTCTGCAAGGCGGTAAGAAAACTGCCCCAAGGAGGGACAAACGTAAAGCATTTGTCAATGAAAAAACATTTTCGAAACGAAAGCCAAGGAACGAGTGAAAGTGATGGGCGTGCGGTGGGCGTGGTTAAAAGTCCACAATACTTACAACAGGTCAAATCGCCTGCATGCTCGACCTAAAAAGAAGTTTGCTCGCAGTCAACGTATCAGCAAACATGCAATTATCCATGTAACAATGTCAGTGTCCAAACAGCCCCAAGGAGGGACACACGTAAAGCATTTACCAATGATAACAAAGGATTTTTTAAAGGCAAGCCTATGGACGAGTGATAGTGATGGGTGTGTGATGGGCGTGGTTAAAAGCCCGTAGATAGATTACAACAGGTCAAAGCGCTTGTGCGTTCGACCTAAAAACATTTACTGTGATGGCTTTTTTTCTATAGACTGCAGGAACTGGGTGCTCTATCCTGAGGATCTTTGAGGATAGTTTGACTTTGAGACTGGGGCCAAGTTTTGTTTCCCAAGTAAACTCTTCCTTTCATTCGCAAGAAGAGGTTATTTTGCCTGTTTTCTGTCCAAATCCTCAGTCTCTTGATGAGGTTAGTTTTCATTTGCTGGATGTCCAGAAAGCAGTTCTGGTTTATCTAGAGAGAGTAGAAGATGTCAGACAGGATTTGTTTTGTCAATTTCAGGTCTGCCAGGAAAGGTTGCAAGCCAACATCACATACCCTGAGAAGGTAGATTTGTTCTCTGATTTCTTTGACTTATTCTCAGTTTGGTGTTAGAGGGTGCAAAGCAGGTCACCTCAATGACTGTCAGCTTCTCTAGAAGGGAGCCTCCTCGTCTGAGATATGTTGGGTGGCCACTTGGGTGATCCCATCCACCTTTATCAAGCATTTCAGGGTCACTCAGGGTCCTGCAATGGAGGATCTTTTTGGGTCTATCGTTTTGTCTGTGGTGAAGTGCCCATAGTCTTCTTCATAGTAATAAAGGGTGTTCTACAATGGCTTTCTTTTTGCTTGAGTCAATCTCACCTAAGCAGGGAATACAAGTGAGAGGGACAATGGGATAATGCTTTGATCACTAACTGGTAACTGCATTTTTCTGAGTCCTTCTCTCTATCGGATTCCTTATCCCTTCCCTCCAGTCCTGTGTGTTCAGGCCAACTAAGTTCTAAGGGGCTTGCTGATGAAACAGGAAGTGAGGAGGTGGAATGGGTTTTCATGCTGGGGAAAGGGTGTCAGGGAAGGTGCAGAGGCCTCAACTTAGTAAGGAACCCAAGTGAGAAAAGGACTCAAAGTAATGCAATTACCAATAAGTAATCAAAGCACTATTTCCAAGTTGAGATTTAGATCTAGGAGTAGACGTACATTATCCATGCCCTTAAGTAAGGGAGTGGAGCCTCCTACAACAGAATTTACGTGTGTTAAACTCCTATAAATAACTTTTCACCTGTTGGTGGGGATCTATTAAAATAGTTTAATATATTTCATTGCAAAATATAAATATAAAATAGTTTAAAATAACTAATAGTATTCTGGAACTAATAAAATTAAAAGTTAGAGCACATTAACTCCTTAAATGGCATTTTTATTTAAAGATTAAATAATTTAAATATATCAGTTTAATTTATAAATATTAATGTTTACACAATAAATTAAAATTGTTTTTATTAATTTGCAGTAAACATGGTTAAAAGGTATATATTTTATTGCGTTAAGTAGTTTTTGTATTTTGGAGAAAAAAGGTCTACAAGTTTAATGTCATGTATTAAAGTATATATCATTAATAATATATAGGGGCGTGGCGTGCAGCCAATGGAGTGAGAGTGTTCTTTTTGAGCACCCGGTGGGGCCCTGGTGCCTGACCGAATCCTGCCAACATTCTGCATCTCCAGGGGTTGACAAACCCCAATTCTGACCTGGCAACCTGAGGACCCACCCTGTGACCAGCAACTAGCTGGGAACGGCCTGTCGCCAACGTAATCTGCCCGAGGCACGGGCCGCGCTGTGAGATCCCAAGAAGGTGGCTACCCATGGGGCTGAACTCCTAACTGTGCCATGAGCAGTGTGGCATGGCTACCAGAGTGCCTTGGCCCTGGGGAGCTGGTGTGCAGGTACAAAGAAGGATCCGTTTGTGGGTAAGAGTTGGATGAAGGCAGCGGCCTTTCCCTGCCCAAACTCACCTGCGCCTGCAGCCGACTGCTGCATATGCAAGCCTGGCTGCATGCCGCTGTGAGGAGGGCTGGCCCTGAGAGGAGCTGAGGGATTTACAGATACCTCTGGAGGCTGGATCGATGTTTATTACCCTGACAGCCCCTACCAGGAGAGCTGCCTCGTGGGACCCACCCCTGCATGCCCACAGCCCTTGTGGGCCTTGCTTGGGGCCTGGCCCATGCCCTCAGTACTACTCTCCTGAATCTGAGCAAGTGGCTGGCGGACTCCTGGGCACGGCAATAGCCTTGGACCTCTATTGCACACCTGTGAGTAATGCTGGGGGAGCTGTGGGGAGACACCATAAATTTGCCACACTGTAGACAACAGTGAAGGAACCGCAGGGAAATGCCACTTATCCATTGTTACGGAGACCCCCTTGACCCTTGTTGCACAGAGGGGCCCAATAGCAACTTGCTTGAGAGCACCCTGCCCTGAGCCCATTCTACCCTGGCCCGGCTCCCCCACACTGCTCAGGATGATTGCTGGATGAAGTGGTCTCCTGATGCCCCCATACTGTACCTTGAAGCGTGTGATGGCATGGAATGGCCTTACTTGCACTCCCATTTACACCACCTACACCTTCCAGGGAGACCCCGATGTGACAGTGAAGGACCCTTGAAACTTAGAGGTATGCCCACTCTATGATACATGATACATGCGACAAAGGTGCATCAAGTATTCATATGTTTGCTCTCCAGCTCCTTGGGGCAGTCCTTCATCATGCCTCACTCTACCCAGGGGAAAGATACCTAGAATCAGGGCCAGGGGGCACCTATTGCACCCCTAGAAGGGGCCTGCTCTCATGCTGACTCTGCACTGACCCCACAAGACAAACTGGATTCCATCCTTTTAGCCCTTAAGGTTACAGAGGACACACTTGAACACAAGATTGATACAGTGGTAGTAGTCCTAGGCTTACTCCGAGCAGATCACCGCAAGCTGGGGGAACATATTGCCACCACTGAACTTACACTGGAAGAACTGACACCTGTAACTATGGCCCTGTCTACACAGATGCGCAACACCCTGGAGCGGATCCAGGTCCTTGAAGCCCAAGTCGAAGATGCTGAGGGCCATTCTTGTAGGAACAATGTAATGGTGGTGGGCGTCCCTGAGAAGACGGAAAGTGGGGACATGGCAGCGTTCTTGGAAATATGGCTACGGGAAAAGGTGGTTCCTGAAGGCTTGTCCCCCTTCTTTGCAATTGACCAGGCTCATTGAGTGTGGCCCACACTCAGCCACCTGGCGCTCCACCCTAATAGTCAATAGTGGTCCATCTCTTCCACTTTAAGGATTGGGACGATATCCTATGCTGCGTCAGGACCATTGGGGAACTCATGTTGGACAACAGCCAGGTAATGTTATTTCCTGACTTCACTGTTGCTGTTCAAAAGCAGATGTTGCCTGCCACTCACTTTAACTCCAGGTGGTTCCATTGGGGGCAACATTAATCCCTGAACCCAATGAGAACTGACAGGGCAGCAATGAAAGACACACTGCAAACCTGGGCGTTTCCAAGGGGCAGGGGGTTGGGATGAGTGGGAAAGAGAGAAATACCAGGACATATTTGGATTTCTGTACTCCAGGCACTGCTGGGCTCAAGGCTATCTGGATTGTGGTTCTGGATTCAGGAAACTGGCAATTTTGATTATTCAGATTCAAGGGTTTGGATTCGGATTTTCCTGTATTGAAACCACACCTTAAAACAGGAAAAACTAAACAGATCTTTGACATTAACTAACATCAAATCAACATACCAATAATCCACACTAGAAACATTTCCCAGTGTGATTCAAGAATTATCCAGGAATTATCATGAAATGGAATTATCATGTACAAGGACTTCACTTAGAGAAAATAACTGGGTTAACCACAACAAAACTACTTCAAATTCTTCAGTAGTTCAAGAGCCTCAAGAGTTCAAGTTTCATATGTAAATATGCAATGACAATCAGATTACATTTCTCAGTTGTTCCAAAAGTCTTTAGAACACCAACATCAGATTCTGATTGAGAAAACACGGATTGAAAACCAACTATGAGCACAAGATCCAGGAAGGCACAGCTATTACAAGAAATATGACTTTTCACTAATGTCTTGTCAGTCACAATATTGATCTGAATACTATTGCTGGCTTTTGATTAAACAGCACTGATCAAGATCCCAAATTAAACAGAAAAACTCATGTCACCTTATTTGTGATGACTCGTGTCTCTTTCCCAGCACAAGACAACGCAATGCAAGAGATGAATTGCAAGCTGCCCACCTTTTACAGGTACCGTGGTAACAGCGAAGAATATAGGAAATACTAGTTTGGAACTCAGGAAGCGAGGAGAGGTCTGTTGCTGTGAAGGTCTGGATGCCGCTGCGAAGAGAGGACTGCCGCTGCGAAGAGAGAAGGCTGCCGAAGACTGGAGACAGGTTAGCGTTGCTTCCAAGTTAAACGAGGCTAAGCAACATTTAGTTTGAAAGGGTGGCTTTTATAGCCAGCCTTAATTAGGTGCAAGGAAACACATAGGGAAAACAGAGGAACTCGTTAGTCATTATGTTAATAACTGAGTTGCCAAGTTACACAAGGTATCAAAGGCATAACATGATTCAAACTGGTACTGTGATGAAAAGAATATAACAACATCTCTGATGTCACTCATAAAGGGGGGGCATTAAGGCATGACTGAGGCATGACTAGCCCTCTTCATAGCTGGGACCATGACAGCAGAAAGCCTCCTTTTTGGAGGCTAAACAGAAACTTCATGAACCTTAATATTCAATATGTCATGCTTTACCCTGCAAAGTTGCAGGTCATTACCAAACAGGACACAAAATTCTTTCTGGAACCAGAGGGAGTGTGCAATTGGCCTGAGTTGGCCCCTGAAACATGGGGTGAGCCCGCAAGTCCAGAAGCAAACCACGGAATAGGCAAGAGAAAACCGGTGTCCTCTCCATTCAATAAATACATGAGGACCGTCAAAGTGCTGTGGAAATGGCTGCTAAGAGCGTCTCACACCTGCGAAGCGGGACTCATCTGGTGACCTTGATGCAGACTCTGATTCTGATACCACTCTGAACTTGCAGCAAAGCTGGACCCCACCAGAGATCACCCTGCAGGCAGCAGACCTTCTTTCTTGATGTTTTGCACCCCTGGTCCTATACCTTTACCTCCTTGATATTCTTTTTACATGCTTTGTCTCTCCTTCTGACCCTTTCTTCCTATGTCCCCTTACATTATGCTCTACCTATTTAGCTGGTTACTATACATATGGGGAGCTGGGGAAGTGGGAGGACCCAACCCCCTTTGATCTTACACTGCTTCAGTCATCTAAGACACCATGGAGGTTTGATTATCACATTCACCCAGGGTTGTGCGTGGGCTTCCCTGCCAGGGCATTCAACCCCTATCTGGGGTACTGAATCTTGCTCCCACCAGCCCACCAGTTAGTATGTAGGTATAACTTGACATATGCAATCACTTAGTTAAATGGTAGTTTTGTAGTTTTAATGGGGGGATGTTACCTTACTGCCCTGGGGTAGGGCTGTTGGGAAGTTTAAATTGTCTTCAGGTTTGTTTTTTTAAATGTGGCTGCTCCCTTCCGATCCCAGCACATTTGAGTTCAACCGAGAGCACACCTACCTGGAGTTGCTTCCCCCCCTTGGGTTGATTGGACTGTCACTGCTTCTTAATAGGAGATTATTGTAACACTGATAAAATTCTCACATGGCATATCAGGGTCCTGCATAGTATGCACAAGCGATATAAGGTGTTGACTTACCTAAAACACAGGGGGATCTATGTAGCCTTACTACAAGAAACCCACTTAAGTGCTGTGGAGGGTGCAGCGCTCTGTAATAGGTGGGAAGGATTGGGCATTTATACTATCTACTCAGCCTTTGCATGAAGGACACGATATGGGTGAAACATGGGTACTGTTCCAACTTACCAATAGTCTGGTGGATGTGGACGGGCGATATTCAGTACTGACAGGCCTGTTAGATGTCAGCGATATTTCCCTTGTCAACGTAGACGCCCCCAACACAGACCAGGCTCTATTTCTGGTCTCGCTGTTCAGAGTGTTGACCCCACTACTGCCACATGCACTCTTATTGGAGCAGATTTTAACTTTGTAGCTAACATTGATCTAGATGGGTCACACCCACCCCCCACTCCGCGACTCCCCTGTGTTCCAGCTGGACCAGCGTTTTACTGCCTGGCAGGGCCAAGGAGGCCTGATTGATAGATGGCGGCACCACCATCCCATAAGGAGAGACTACTCCTTTCACTCCACCATACACTCCCTGCATGTGAGGCTCGACTCATTCCTTTGCTCCCCAGCTATTCTTTATGCTCTATCATCTATTGAATATCTTGCCCGCACAGTATCAGACCACAATCCCCTGCTGATAGCATTGAATTGGGGGAGGGCACGCTCTTGTATTCCTAGCTGGAAATTAGGAGCAACGAACTTGAAAGACCCGGGGTTTTGGAGTTTGATCCAAATAGGTATCCAGGACTATTTTGAGGAAAACACTGGCATGGCCTCCTCCCTTTGGGTAGAACGGGAGGCATTCAAGGCTGATCTCTGAGGAAGGATTCTTTCTGAATCAGCAGGTATACGGAAATCGCTACTCCAAGACATTATTGTCTATGAATAGAATCTATTGAAGGCCAGGGAGAGTGTCTCCGCTGCTTTGATGACAAGGCCTATCTGGTGCGGGCGTATACTGAGGGGGACAGGTCTGCCCCATTATGGCTGGCTAAACTCTCTTGTTGTGGGTCCCCAATCCTAGAATTGCTTACTCCTGATCGCACCCTTCTCAGAGAGACAGTAATGCCTCCTTCACAGATTTTCCGTACTGAGATCTGCCACATGGCCCATGGGAAGGTATCAGGAACAGATGGCCGGACGGTGGAGTTTAAGCCACCTATGCAGGCCTTCTTGCATCCCCTTAGAAGACCTATATAAAGCTGCACTTACAACTGGGGTGCTCCCGCCTATAGTATGTGCGGTCCTCATTGTTCCCCAAAGCCTGTCACAGACGTATCTGCATACTGGCCCTTATCCATTCTTAATGTGGATTATAATATTTTAAGTTGAATTCTGGTGCAACACCCAATCCCCTATATGACCAAACTGATTTACCCTGACCAATCCGGTTTCATACCTGGCCGCAGCATGGCCCATAATATTCAGGCGTTCCTGCACTTCTCAAAGAGGGTGCGAGACTCACAGACTGGGCAAGATGCATGTTTGTTGATATAGAGAAAGCCTTTGACAGCATCGACTGGAGCTTTCTCCGTGCGTTTATGCTTCAATTAGGGCTTGACCCACAATTAAGGTTAACTGGCTAAAAACAAATGTATTCCTGATAAGCGACAGTACAGAGAGACCCCAGAACTAGGGGATATGCAGCGGAAACCAATGGTAGTGCCCTATCTGGGAGTCCGACCATAACCTTTTGGAAGGAAACATTGCAGCAGCAGTCATGGCTCTTCGTCACAGTGTGAGTTTCTGGAAGACCATTCCCTTTCGGTTGCACCCCACATAGCAGTGGCTAAGATGGTGGCACTACCCTGCATTCTGTATGTACTTTTTTGCTGTACTCCTATTGGTGATCCCGGGTGTAACGTTTAGTGACATAGACTCCAGAATGAAGGGATGAATGCACCTAATTTTTACCTATACTACTTAGCAACCCAACTACAATGGGCTGTGGGCTGGTTTCTGGGGAGGGAGGGTCTGGGGTTACAGCGCCTGACTGAGCCTCCTGGCTTGCAAGACCTTTGGACCCTCCTACTTACACCGAAGCGGGTCACCCATGCTGGCCTCTATGATTTAACCATTCTGCGTGCCAGCTGGATCTGTGCCTTTTCTAGGGCACACACATGGTCGCCATATTCTCAACACTACTGTTGTGGGAGCTGCTTCACCGAGTCAAGGGGTGGAGGGGGATCAGCTACTGGAATGGGAAGCAGCAGGAGTCGATACTATAGGAGCATTGTATAGCAATGGTGTGCTATGACCTTTTGA
The DNA here is from genome assembly GCF_031143425.1 of Pleurodeles waltl. Lineage (NCBI taxonomy): Eukaryota > Metazoa > Chordata > Amphibia > Caudata > Salamandridae > Pleurodeles > Pleurodeles waltl. The sequence goes on along the minus strand of NC_090440.1, from coordinate 196,152,066 downwards.
AGAACTATGCGCGGATTATGGTATTTCCACAGAGCAATTTCTACTCTATGGTACCCTGCCATATATGTTCGATCTAGTGCGGCTGGGGCCTAGAACCGCAGTTGCTCCCCAGTTGTTGCTTTCTCTGCGACACATCCGTAACTAGTCACCTGGTTTTGGGCCTGTATGTAACACTGAGAGAAGATACCTGTTCCCCCCCAGTGGTATTGCGGGATAAGTGGGAGGGAGACATAGGAATGGCTATTTCAGACAGGGACTGGACATTGATGTGGATGATGGCCTCATAAATTTCCCGAAATGCTCGTTTTAAATTAATAGATTATTATGTACTCCACACAGTGTACCTCACCCCCTCAAAACCTACTGTGTAATTCCCCCAGCACCTTTGACTGCCCGCACTGCCGTGTCTCCTCAGAGAGCTTATTACATATGTTGTGGGGCTGCCCCTACATTGCCCTTTACTGGTTCACAGTGGTACGATCATTGGCCGACGCCACTGACCATGCCCTCACTCCTTCCCCCCAATTCTGTCTCCTGGGTATTTACCCCCGCCCCATCAAGTATAAGATCTCCAACAGCTTTCTTGCCCTGGCCTCAGTGTTGGCCAAGTGTAGGATAATTATGATGTGGAAAAGCACTGTGTGTTCCCATATTGAAATCTGGTGAACAGATTTGCAGAAGTGGGCAACATGGGAGGGTATGGCCCTACTCCAGGAAGCTCACCAGGGAAGACATGCCCTAGACTACATAAGAGACATGATTCTCAGAGATTTTAGAGGGGATACTCTTGAAGATTACGATGACTCCTCGGACTGAGTCCCCCACAGCGCTAATTCCCAATGGCAGATTTAATGAAGCCTGACACTGGGGTGCCAGCCACTAGCGATATTATCATCTCACCTTAGCTACAATACACACTAAAGAGCAGCTCATTTTACAATCTACCTTTCACAAATAATTTGACACTTAACACATGGGGGCCACGGAGGGGGAGTGGGTAGGGGTTAGAGAGGGATTGCGGATAGAAGATGTACTGTTTCCTGGGTTGATGTCTATGTTTATATTTGCTCACTCTAGACTCCCTTTAGCACACACATCATACACCATTGAACTGAGATGACTACCGCTTGCATATGTACATGCATGAAATATATAGACACCGAAAGTACCTGTATACTTCACACAAGATTTGTCATTCAGTTCTACAGGTTTCGACCCAATTTGCTAAAAGGATGCACACTTGAGCAACATTGTACTGTGATGTATACCTTGGCATTTGATGTATTGTTTATTAAACTTTAGCAAAAATGTTTAAAAAAAATAATTTTATATATATATATATATATATATATATATATTAGTTCTTGCTGTGCTATTCTCTTGACTTCAGCTAGTGTAATGTCAGTCTTGTTGGACTCTTCAATGATATGCAATGGTGTAGATGTGGTATTGCTTGATTCATCAAGAAGTTGGGGTATTCCTTGGCTGTTGATGTGGTTTTTCACTTGTAGTCTACCAGGTTGTTATTCTACCTGGTTTTGTGAGTACTCTTTCAGATGAATGTCCCATGTTTCTATCTGCACTTTCTGAATATTGTTATCAGCTCCTGATGATCAGTCATAATGTTGAACCCCTTCCCATAGATGACGATGTGGTAGTGTTCACAAGCCCTCACTATTGCTAAGCTTTCCTTGTGAGTAGGACTTTTCAGTGACTGATGGGCTGTGACTGGCATAGGAAACAATGTTGACACTGATTCTCCTGTTTTCGGTGTTGAGCCAGGATGGTTCCCAGACCCACTGGTCTGGCATCTATGGTCAGATCTATGCACAGAGTTGGGTCTAAGCATGCCATGTTGGTGGCACTGCTGGTTCTCGTTTTGATCTCCTGAAATGTATGCTCAAAGGCCTTAATCCTTTCGAGATTCTGCTTTTGATTGGTCAACAAAAGAAGATCATTGCTGATTGTGGCATAGTCCTTTAAGAACCAAGAACAATATCTTGCATTTCCCAGGAATGCTAACTTGCCATTCCCAGGAATGATGGAACATCACTGACATCTCTGTGGGATGAAGTGTTGTTGATGGCTTTAATGTTATCATATTTGGGCTACATGCCCTTGTTGGAGAAGATGGCTACATGCCCTTGTTGGAGAAGATGTGCCTGTAGAACCTGAACTGTGTTTTATGAAATTCACACTTGGCCTCATTCAAATCAGATTCATGTATGTTTTCTGTAGTGCTCAGCACACATGTTTTAGTGACTCTTCTTTTTCTTTTGATATGGCTTCAAACACCAGGATATCATCAATGTAGTTGAGGGCATTGACCACTGAGATGATGACCCTTCGAATTGCTCCTGAAATATTTCAACAGCTTAGGACACCTCAACATGGAATTGCTTGTATCAAAATAAACCCAGCTGCATGGTGAATGGTGTTATATGCCATGAATCTTCATGAAATATCAGCTGATGATAGCCTTGAGATCTAGCTGGGAAAAGATTCATGCGCCACTGAAGACATCAGATGAGGGCCATGGTGTTGGTCGCTTTGGATGGCAGTGTTTGGTATCTCATATACACAGTGGTGCACATTCTCATCCCTACTGCAATTGGGTACCACTACCAAGGGTACACACAGGGAGTTGATCCTTGAGACTTTTCAATGATGTCTCTCACTAGGAATTTTCCAACTCCTACTCTACTGTCTTTTAAAGATGGAATGGCATTTTTCTGTGGTGCTGGGCTCTTAGTTTCATGTGTTTGTTTATATGTTGTTCTATCGTGAAATCTATCATTTTCCCAAGGGGAAGCCCACAGTTAAACACAGACATGGGACCATAGAGTCCAATTTAGGTGCTACATGGCGAGTGGGGGTATCACCTCCATAACACAGTCAGACCAAATGAGCCTTATATAAAGTATGGTACCAAATTATCTGACCAAAAGTGCCAGGATTTATCATGGGAGGAGTTGTTCATGGCGCATGATGGGATTTCTGCCAACATTTGTGCACACTGAGAATGTAGCTTCAATGGGAGAAGGGAATTGTCGGCACCCACTTTACAGGTCTCCCTAAAATGCGTATTACAGCCAGACCGCAGCTTTTATGTAAAATACCCCATTTCTTCTACAGCAGTCTTTCATGGTGACAACGCCGCCCAATGCAGTGGAAGACCAGTAACTCTAAGTGGAGAAGCTGCTCTGACACAATGTTTGGTGCAATTGCTACTGCTCCGTAAAGCACCGACTTGATGCAGCTAGCTCCGACAGTGGGTCATACATCTTCCACCACCCTAGTAAAAGGGCAGCAGAGCCGCAGGAAATGTGAATGGAAATCCTACTGGTTTGGGGCGTAACGTACCATGGAGCGACTCTCTAGACACTTGCATCCATTCCTGTGGGGAGGACGTTGCTACAAGTGGAAGACAGTAGGCAGGTCCCCAGGCAGTTTAGCATTAATGTCTGCCACTAGGGGCGGGGGTAGCCTCGTACACTCATTTTTGGCTTCTGCCTAGATCTGGTTAAGCTTAGGGATGATCCAATTTAAAGCCTTTGCTGATTTGTCTGGCATCTTTGGAAACTTTGTCTTGGAGAAATCAAGTGATGTTTTCCAGTCTGCCCGACTTCACTAGTGCAGTTTCCTCACTCGTGTGTTGGGAAATCTTTCAGCTGCAGGATGTGCTGCCGTGAAGGGGTTGGAGACATGGGTATATGTTCATTAGACTGGCTCAAGGGGACCTCGGCAGGAAGAGGTACGTGAGCTCACAAAGATTTGTTTTTAAATAAAGAAGATGTCACTACACAGTCTTGGCAACTTTGCACACCTCTAGTGAAGATTGATAAAAAAAATCCTTTCCTCACCATGGCCAAAATAATTACACTGTTTAAAACTTGCTTGACCTGCTAGAGAGCACATCGGCACCCATAGAGATTTTCTTTTGGTCCAGTGCAGCAGTTTATTCATTTTTTTTTTTTTCTCTGCAGTTGGTAGTCTTGAAAATTGTATGTCACCCTTAATGACAAGAGGCCAGGACAGCTGCCGTTACCCAGTCCTGCTCCAATCTTGGGGGCAGCTGAATACTTGATAGAGGGGGTATTTGTTAGTTCCCCTCTCACTGCCTTGCTGCAGGATATGTTGTGTTATTTCACCCACTCTCCAGTTTGCCCACAGGGAGGATGGTACTTTGTAGGCCACAACTTGCCCACAGGGGCGGAATGGATCTTCTGTGCATATGGCCTTGGACTAAGGTGAAAGAATTTCATGGCTCTACATTAGGGGCCCAAGGGCAGGGATTGGGGTGGTTGCTACCCCCCTCTTTTCCTAAGGCACATAGGGTATTTAGTAGTGCTCCTGCCTTGTTCACGGGTGTGGAGATTTATGTTGCCCCTAATGCCTTGCGCAATGGCAGGGAGGGTTAGTGCCTTCCACGCTCCTTCCCACTGCATTACCCAAGGGATGTTGGTATCTTTTGCCCCTTCCTTAGAAAACAGCCGAGGGTATTTATTACACTCTCCTTTTCCAGTCTCATGGGGGAACTCTGTTGGTCTTCTAAGGGCATGGGGCTTGTTAGCCCTCATGCTACCCAATGGTTTGGGGAACCTGTGACTCTAGGACCTTCCTTAGGGGCAAATGGGGTTAGGATCCCTACTTTGGACAAAGGCAGTGGAATATTTAGTTGCACCCTTCTTACCTTGTTCAGGAGCAGGGGGATTTCCTTCCATCTCGCCAGTGGTATGTGAGGCAAGTTAGCTTTATTTTATTTATATTTTATTTATTTATAAAGCGCACACATAATCCTCAACAGGATATCCCAGCGCTAGAACCGAACAAGGAAGCTCTGCAGATAAAAGCCCTTCAAAGAGGATACAGCCAAGTTTTCAAATGTTTATGAAACACAAAGAGATCCTCCATACGACGTATATCTAAAGGAAGGGAACTCCAATGGAGTGTGGCTATTTGGCCTAAAGCGCGGCCACCCATCCTGGCTTTCCTAAATCGAGTAATACGAATCAGGGCTTGCTGGGAAGAATGCAGTACTGTGCTAGGCTTGTAGATGCTCGCCTTGCCACGTAAAATACCAGGTCCTGCCTTGTGGAGTGCCTTGTGCACATAGCAAAGTATTTAAAACTTTGTTCTCTTGCGTACAGGGAGGCAGTGCAACTGAATAAGGCAGGCTGATGCTGAACTCCTTCTGGGGCTATTGCAGAATAGTTTAGCAGCTTCATCCTGAATAAGCTGCAAGTGACTGAAAAGATAGTCAGCCACCCTTAGATCGAAGGTGTTGCCATTATCCAGTCTGCTCAGAATGAGCGCCTGAGTGATTGTCCTATACCAGGCTGGAGGGATCCATCTGAATAGCTTTCTCAGCATGCGTAAGAGACCAAAAAACCTTCCGCACACCAGGTTTACCTGGACCTTCATAGAAAGAAAGTCGTCTAATAAAACTCCCAAATCCTTGGAGGCTCTCGTAGGCAATGGAGCCGCCCCCAGGGAGATAGGCCACCAGGTGTCATCCCAGACTTTGTCCGCCCCTCTGAACAACAGGACTTCAGTTTTTTCTGCGTTCAACTTCAAACAATGTGAACGCATTCAGCTGACCTCATCCGAAAGACAGCTGAGGAGATTCTCACAAATTTAAGGCTGATTCTTATTTATGGTGTTAGCGCGTCTGACCTTAATAAGCAAACTTACAAGGGGATGGGAATAGGTCAATGAACCTTTTGACTCGCAATTAAGATGTTCCTACCATAGATCCAGTACATAATCAATATTCTATACACAATAGTCAATAATCAATTACTAATCAATAACACCAATAATCAATGGAGTCAGTAATTGACACACACCATGACCTTTCAGTAAAACTTTAGTTAAAGTTTAGAATGTTTATTTCCCTATATTAACAACGCTAAGGTCAACTAGATTAATCTCAAAATCAAATGAAACACATATAGAAACAACACTTGTTGTCTAAAGCGGCGGAAGAATCGCAATCTATTCAAAGCTTGAACTACAACATATTCTAAGGTTATGGTGCAAATCATTAGCAAAGTCAACTGTGTTAAAGTTATAACGTACATGGAATTGAGCTGAGAGAATTCATCAAATGTCAGTCCCTGTTATCGTGAGTCATTAGTGAGAATCCTTAACTAACATCAGATTGGCATCAGCATGTTGGGCTTCATGCAAAACAATTTAGTAACACAATTTTTGGAAAAACATCTAGCTATGGTTCTATCAAAATAGCGCAGGTGGTACCTAGAAAGAAAAAACAAATATGCATAATAATCACAGTCTGGATATACCTATCCTCAGGGTGGATCAGCAAAGCAGAATCAGTCTTTGTCCTTAGGACATCAGTCAATCAGCAAGGCATTAGGATTCAGCATCAGAATTTAAAAGGGCGAAGTTTTTTAATCATTAAGGTTAAGCACGTCTCTAATCAAGACGCATAAGAAAGTAGTAACCTCTCGGTCAGGGAAAATATGGGCAAAAATGACTGCATGAAGGCAAGCGCAGAAAAAGACAGAATGTCCGTCTTCTCACTGTGCAGTGTCGTTATATTAAAGTTACCTAAACTATCCCCTGATTCCCTATTGGTCAGTTAATCGTATCTTCACACTATGTCCAATAAATCTAATATCCCAAATCTATGAATTCTAATATTTCTCTGTTCTCATATTGTTGATTGGTTCATCTTGCGATGTCCTTATCATCCAGCCTGTCAGGTAACAATATTGTTGCAGCTTCTACTCTAGTCAGTGTCTTCATTGTTCTTGTCCTGGGAAAGTCAGTCTCATACACATTACACATAAAATGTTGCATTAGCAAGAACATCATCTTTTAACGGTCGGTTCACACGAAAAGCTTCCGTTATGAGCACATTTAAACAATACAATAGACATTCACAGTTTAATTCAGTTGGTCAGCATTTTCATTAAACGCTATGAAATACAGCTTTTACATGAGGCCTGGCAAGTAGGCCAAGACACTCGCTAAGTTAAGGCCTACAATTAATAAAGCTAAAGCTTATTGCATAACCCTCAATATGACGTTTTACTGCATTAGTCTAATATATGTTCAACATTTCATAATATTTAATCATTGATTAGTACACTTTGTTAACATTGGTGGCCATTCTTCGCGATCACATTTTCAAATGCATGCATTATTTTTCTACGCTATTTTATTTCCTATACAAACTTTTTTTCAAAATATATAAACACTCATTAATAATTTTTAATAAGACACCTGCACTAGCAATGGTAATAATAATCTGGGAGTCATCCGCATAGAAAAATGTCTCCAAGTCCCAAGATTTTACAATGTTCGCCAAGGAAGCAAAATAGACATTAAGCAAAGATGGGCTTAGAGATGATCAGCACCACAGCTGGTCTACAATGGAGTATATTTAGGCAAAGTGAAATAGACAGAATAAGATCTGTTGGACAAAAATGCTCCAAACATTCGAGAGTGGTGGAGTAGAAGCAAACTTCATGAAGACCAAAAACAATCGGGAAGTGAGATACAGCATCAAGGGCAGCAGACAAAGCTAACAAGATCAGGGCAACAGCCTTACCCTGATCTTCTGATCTAATTCTGTCAACCACCACCAGCAGGGTGGACTTCATAAAGTTATAGGCTCTAAAGCCCGTTTGGGAAGTGTCCAGAATGTTAATAGATCCAGAAATCGAGTTAGCTGAGCATTAGCTGAGCATTAACTATCCTTTCCAAGACCTTCGCCAAATGAGGCAGAATGGAAATAGGACGATAGTTGGAAAAATTACCAGCCTCTGCTCCAGCCTTTTTCAATAGAGGCAGCACAAGTGGAGATTCCCAGCAAGAAGTTGTCAGCCTTTAGCTTTCCCTCATGCTGCCCATTTGGGGCCGATTTTGTGGCTTTCACTGTCTTGCCCACAGGCAAAGGAAATTAGGTGCCCCTGCCTTTCACAAGGGCAGAAGGCATTTGTTGCCCCTCAAAGGTGTGGAGTGTTTCTTGCCCCACCTTGCCTAAGGGCACGATTGTGTGTAAACCCCACCTGCATTGTTCAAGTGCAGGAGAAGTTTGTGCTTTCCCTGCCATGAAAAGGGCATGCGGAAATAGACACCCCGACCTTTCCAAAGTCTCAGGGGGAGGTATTTGTTGTCCCTCAATTTACCCAAGGACAGGGGATATTTAGTAACCCCAGTATAAGGGAAAGGGAGTATTCGATGCTGTATCCAACAAACAGATCACTTGGAAAGGACAGGACTTAATCAGATTAAGCCTTGTCCTTTGTGAGTAACTTTTTTGTAAATCGTTTTCCAAGTGATTTTCTTGGAAACAGTTTTGTATGCATGATAGCAGCATGCATGTACAGCCACATCTTTCACACGTTTCTCTCCTGAATCGATGCGTGGTCACAGCTTCGTGCTTGCTACTGGGTAAAGCACAACATTAAAACACTCCCTGCATAGAACACATAGGACACTCCCTGCGTACGACACATAGGACACTCCCTGCATACGACACATAGGACACTCCCTACATAGGACACTCCCTATATGGGACTCTCCCTACATAGGACACATAGGACACTCCCTACATAGGACACATAGGAAACTCCTTACATAGGACACTCCTTACATAGGACACATAGGACACTCCCTACATAGGACACTCCCTACATAGGAACACTTCCTACATAGGACACATAGGACGCTCCCTTCATAGGACACTTCCTACATAGGACACATAGGACACTCCCTACATGGGACACATAGGACACTACCTACATAGGACACATAGCTCCCACACACACACTTTCTGCTCATTCATAGACAAGCAACTAACGCTCAACCACTATACCACTCTTTCTTTTTCTCTTCGGATTCACTGAGGTGTGAAGTACTATAGAAATGCAACTACAACGTAATACAAGAGCATCAGGAAGTTTCCAAGGACTCTAAACTTTAGGAAAAAAGGTATCACTCGTGATTGCAGGATCTGAGGATGCAAAGAGCGCTGTTACTTGAGAAGTTGATAGGTTCTGCTTTAGTGACAAGTCCCAAAGCACATTCATATAAATACCATGTGCTGTTGCAATTATACGTGTCTGCAAATGTAGGAAGGGTGATCTTGACAAAGTCATTACGGGAAACTTTAAACCCACTGACAATATATCCCTTTTGTGCTTTATGTTTTCCATATGCCTTCCTGTTTTAGTCCTCTTCAAGGATCCAGGCTCCTCTGAGTATTTTATCAGAGATATATAATTGATCACTGTCACAGAATTAAAAAAAAACTGTTTTTTTTTTAACGTTGAGAACATTGTTTGGGGATCTGGGGTGATATCAGAGTAAGCCAGTGGCGTAACGAAACGTGAGCCCCACCCCCCTGCAAAGTACCTGGAGCCCACCCCCCAACCCCCCCGACCCTCTCGCCCCTGGACATAGTCAGGGGCCTGCCGCCCCTGCACAGTGTCCTGTGCTGAGGGGACCCCCTGGAGCTTGCCCCCCCACCGCACCGCGGGGGCTGTGGGGGCCTTTGTTACGCCACTGGAGTAAGCTTGCACTAGTGACCTAAAATGCACAAAGTAACACATGGAGCAAAGTGATTTAACACCATTTTTCTGATTATATAATAAGTAGTGGAACCAGTATATTTTCTCCAGTTTTCAAATATAAAATACAGGACTATGTGGAAGGAAAAATAATTTGCTACTTTTTAGTACTACACATGTAGCCAAAATAGCACAAACCTTTCTTTCTATATTTTTACTAATAATAGTTTCCCCTGAACTAAGGTTGGTTTGTTAAATCCTCCATTATTCTTTTAAAATTAAACGAGAGTGTTTTGCATAAGGTTTTACAATAAGTTTCTTCCATCCATTTCAGCAACAATTTGTTCCATCCCATAGAGCAAATATGTTTGTGCAATAAGTGCTTAATTTGAGCCTGTGGTTTCAGGTGAGGGGCACCGGCACTTATTTTTGAGGTCCGGCACTTATTCTTCTGCCTGAAGCATTTCCTGTGAGCAAATGGCGCATACGGGAAAGACGGAGGAAGAGAAAATCCAAACAAGTCACAAAGGGAGAAAACAGAAAGCTGCAAGAGTGAGCTGAAGGGGCAGGGACTGGCTGTAAATGAATTAAAAAGACCCGAGCAGTGGCGGCCCGTCCTTTAGGGCGGAGGGGCCACGCCCCCCCACCTTTTGCCCCTCATGAAGAGTGTCTGTCAGGCTGAACAAAGGTCAGCCAGACAGACACTCTCCATGTTCAGCTCAGGCAGCCAGGAGCAGACATGCGCGATTTGCGCAGACTCCTGTCTGCCTAAGCTGAACTTTGCTGGGCTGAGGAGGTCACAGCTCCTATGGGCGTGACCGCCTCGGCTCACCAAAGGTGCCTCGAGGCCTTCCCCTGGGTGACGAGGAAAGCGTCACCAATTGACACTCTCCCTGGGCGCTTCAGGTATAAGCCCTGAAGTGCCCAGGGCGAGTGTCAATCAGTGACACTTCGTCACAGAGTGGGGTGGGGTCAGCAGTCTCACTGACACCATCCCACTCTGTGACGAGGCTGGGACTGCTGCCTTCCCTCATTTCAGCCAATGAGGGAAGGCAGCAGTCCCAACCCTCCTGGGACCTGGAGGCTGAAGGTAAGTGTGTGTGTGTGTGTATGTGTGTGATGTTTGAAATTGCATGTTTGGTGCGCACGTGCATGTTTGAGTGTTATGAGTGTTGTTAATGGATGTGCGTGCGTGTGTGTGAAAGAATGCGTGTGTGCGATCTTTTAAAATGAATGTTTTGTGCGTGCTTGCATGTTTGAATGGTATGAGTGTTGTTAATGGATGTGCGTGCGTGCGTGTCTGTGTGTGAAAGAATGAGTGTGTGTGTGTGTGTATGTGTGTGTGTGTGTGTGTGTGTGTCCCGCCCGCCCACATCCCTCATAAAGCTGCCGGCCGCCACTGGACCCGAGATGGCTTCAGGATTACGTTGCCTCAGTATTCCGTGTTCGCACAGCCGGGTGTTTCACAGGAAACCTTTGGGCACGGCACATTTTTATTTACAAATGAAGCACTGGTACTGTGCAATTATTATGTTACAGGAAGGATTTATTTTTAGATGGGCACTAAGGGCCAGATGTATAAAAAAATCCCTTTGCGATTCGAAAATAGCGATTTTTAAGAAATCGCTATTTCTGATTCGCAAAATGCAATGTATCATATTTGCGATTCGGTAATAGCGATTTCTTAAAAATCGCAAATGCTATTACCGAATTGCAAATTGCAATACTGGCCCCCATTCGCATCTATGGGCCTGTCGGCCCATATTTGCAAATATTTTGCATGTCCCAAATTGTGAATTCCTTACCGGAATTCGCAATTTTGGAAAATGCAAAGTCCAGGGTGCTGGGGGCCTAAGGCCCCCTCTGCTGCACCCCAAACATTTTTTTAACAACATGTAAGGTGCACACATGCCAAAAGGGCATGTGTGCTTTACATGTAAATTTTAAAAATGCATTTTAAATGCATTTTTAAAATTTGCACATGGTTACCACCAAGTTCAACTTGGTGGTAATAGCAATTCCTTAATGCCCAATTCGCATTAAGGAATTGCTTCATACATGTGCTTTAGAAATCGCAAATAAGTATTCCTTATTTGCGATTTCTTATTTAGAGAGTCGCAATTTGCGACTCTCTAAACAGGGTCGCAATTTTAAGGAATCGCTATTTTAGCGATTCCTTAAAGTTGCATTCAGAATGCCTTTGATACATTCTGAAAGGGCTTTTTGCATTCACAAACGGGCATTCGCACCGTTTGCGAATGCAAAAAGCTTTGATACATCTGGCCCTAAGCCCCTTCTAATCACTGGTATTTTGTGCCATTGTAGATATTCAGGCTTGAAAATTTGTAGTTTTGGATAGAAATTGTATTCACTTCATGTCTCACCATAAAGAATTGGAACCGTGTTTAGCTCTGCTGCTTGTAAGATCTCTCTTTTAGGACATTTATTAAAAGTCGAATTTAACTCAATTCAGTTTTATTTAGCATTGGGTCAATTCAGACCTTGCCATAGAATTTGAACCTATCGCTGCAGGTTTGTAAATTTGAAGTCATTTGTCTATAAATTAAGGGCGTAAAACACTATTCAAATAGACTGCAAAATGGAATTTCGTAATTCATGTCCTTGTTTCCTTGACGCCAGTAGGAAGTGTCTGAGGCTGCAACTCAAGAGGCTGGAATAAGAGGAGCTGACCAAGCATTCATTTTTCCTCTCCGCTGTACAAATCAGGAATGTATTTATGGCATGGGTTGAAGAGCTCTATTTTTTTTAAAGGAAAGTTCAACCATACATTGTATGAACAAATTGTATTTCTATAGTGCAGGAGCAGCTCGCGGCAAGTATAAGGGGTGGGGCAGCGCACGGGGAGGGGAATTGGGAATTAAAATAAAATTAAAACAAATAATTTAAAAAAAAACATGTACCTTAATGCCGCGCGCTGCTCCGCTCCTGCTTCTCCTCGCTGCAGGCACAGGCTCCCAGCCTGCCCTGCGGCCAATCCTGATGCTGCTCAAAGCAGCGTTAGGTTTGGCTTGGAGCGCCCAGCCAGGGCACTCCCAGGCACTGTGCAGGCTCTCTTCAGCCCGGCAACTGTATTGCTGGGCTGGAGAGAGCTTACTGCGCATGTCTTCTTTGTCTGGCCCAAGACAGCCGGCCAAACACACATGTGTTCTAAGGGAGAGTGCTGAGCACTCCCTCTCGCTGCTCGTCACTCCACAGCCCCACCGTTTTACCACAACGATAATAAACAAAGTTTATTATCGTTGTTTGCTAAAAGTGTTACAGCTGCCACTGCTGGCGGGATGTCAACACTCCTCCACCCTAATGGAGGAGCTGCCTCTACTATAGTGTATTGTTCAAGTCCCATGAGCATGGCGATGGCTGATTCAGGGAGTTTTAGAAGCTGAGACTAAAGCCTGATGAACACACAGCAGCAGTGATGTACATGAGCCATTGGTCAGACATCTATTGCAACTGTAGGGCTGTGAGTCTGGAAACGCCGTCCAGCTTGAGACATTGTCTCTATATGTTTGTGAGTAGCTACGTTGGGGGATTTTTGCAGGACCCTTCATGCAAACTGGTTTGGTTGGGAGCCAGCGGGACATGTTGACTCAGACTATATCCAGGAACTAGTGGGGATTTTCCGCGCAAGCAGTTTGGATTTGCAAGCACAATATTGCATTTAAAACAAGCAGTGGGAGCGATTAAGGCATAATATTGTTATGTTATAGATTTGCCTCATAAGTTCGTAACTGCTTTCCCTGTGACATGATTGAAGATGGCTATTTTCCATACCTGTTGCTAAAGTTGTAGACTTATTGAAATGCCGATAGAATATAATTACAAAAAACAAGCAGTGGGTATGTGCTTGCAGACTTTGGCAGAATTTGTGGGTCACGCTCTGAATGTAGGCAACCTAGAATCTCTGCCTGCAATCTACATACGCGGACAACAAAAGAGCAGGCCCGCTCAGCCATGATATACACTCTTCCAGGAGTATTGCACCCTCAGAGACCCTTTTATGATGGCATGGCAAGGATTTGAATGCTTCATCCTGAATCGTTTTGCATTCACAGTGAACAGGATGGTGAGCCAGTTTTGTTCCCTTTCTCAGCTTCTTCTTCCATGGAGGATAGATGTACAATCGATTCTTTGGACCAGACACTCCCTTTATGCCTATTTTACCACCACTTGCATCCTAAAATTGTTTTCTCAAGATGAGATGGGAAGCAGTGGAGGTCATCCTAGTAGCCTTCAGTTGAGCAAATATATTCAGTGGGTATCCTTGAGTGGTATTTAAAATCTTTTGGGTACTGAACAATGTTGGTCCTGACCAATGTCATTAACTAGAATGCCCTCAAATGCACAACTTTGCACTTAGTTTCCAAAACAGTTCCTGGGAAGAGAACCTGGTTTAATCTGTTTAAAATGTATTATTCACTAATAATGTTAACAAATATTCTTTAGAAGAGAATTCTGCTAGAGTGCTTTCCAGAATGGTCCTTACATTTGATCAAATTTTGACTAATGTTTTTACCTCGTATTGCTTCTTGAAATTCAATACAAATTGCACCCCTTAACGTCAGTGATTAATATGCCCACCAAACATGGGAAACGCTTCACTACTCTTTTCTTACGAAACATACACAAGAGGATCTCTGCACTCTCCAAGAGTTCTATATCATTTATATTGGCCCAACATAGTCCACCCTCTTTGGTGTGGTGTGTCCTAGGGGTATGATCTTCCCCTTCCTATTTGATATCTATGTGGGATCAACGAAAAGGCTCATCAGTTCCCATGGGCCCCTTTTCTTGATCTACAGAGATGACATCCAGATTCTCCTCTGTTAGGAAATGGATGGGACATCTGCATTATCTTTCAAACAGGCCTCGACAGAGGTAGGGGAGCGTATGGGCCACTGGTTTCACCTCACCTTTGACCAAGGAAAGGTTCTAGTGGCAGGATGTAGTACCAACCTACCAGATTCTATATTCTGGCCACAAGCGTTGGTTGATTGTATATTAATGACTAAACCTGTTAAGAACATCAGCCTCATATTCATACTGAGCTCTCTTCAGCCTGCTTTCTACAGCGGGTACCTAAGATCATGCCTCACATTACACAGGAGGGACACCTCTCATTAACAGCCACAAACTTTAAATCTTGATTATGATAATAATTTAACTTGGGCTTACTCAGACACTTAGGCCCATATTTAGACTTTTTTGCACCGCATTTGCGCCATTTTTTGATGCAAAAGAGGCGCAAACTTACAAATTATAATTGTATTTTGTAAGTTTACGGCACTTTTGGGTCAAAAAATGATGCAACGGCAGCGCAAAAAAAGTATATATATGGGCCTTAATATGTTGGCTTCAGGTTTTAGAGAGTGCCTCAGGCAGAATCCCTATAAGATTTGGCCATGCAAGCCCTCTCCCCAAGAAGCAGCACTGGATTGCCATCCATGGCGGGCTTTCTATTAAAGTCTTTTGCATAGTCCACAAACCCTTTACCAGAGGGAACCATAATTCTTATGGAAAAGCTCAGAGAATCAATGCCTACTTGCTGTCAAAATGAGCTATGGCGGCAGCAATTTTTCTGTGTTGGCTTAAACTCCTCAGGCTGTCTTTGGTTTTCCTTCGCTGACAATATCTGAAACAACTGACTATTTTCAAGGTATTCAATTTGTTTATTTATTTAGAATATATATATAGTACACAGTTGTAATTATATTTGTATTTTGACCACTGACTTCATGTCGCACCACTTTGCACTTGGCTTAGCTGTCCACCGTCAAATTAGTGATCATCAGTTACAGACTCCATTTTGTATTCAGCTTAGCCTTAGCTTCACTGCACATTAAATATACGAGTAGTTTTCCATACAAACATGTTATGCAACATGTTTTCTATTCTGAGTGTTCTTTTTCTCACAGAAGAGCTAGGACATAAGGTGGAGGAGTCAGTTAGAGAGCTAAGGATGTACTAGACTGATGTTTATGGTGCAGCATGGAACGGTTTAGTTTTGGGAACAACACCTCAGGATTTTGGCCAAGTCCCAACGTGTTTCTTTCAAAGCTAACCTAAAATACCCAGCATTTTTTAATACTTCTTGCACAGCAGGAGGGTTTTTTCCAGAAAGCTCCTTCCTCATTTGTTAAAAAATATATAAGAAACCCAGATCGACAGTGGGAGATTCAGAGACCTCAATCAGGATTTTAGACTTCGAATGCCTGATATATATATTTCCTGTGAGGGTAGAGTTTGCTCTTTCTCATCTCAGTCAAACAGGGTCATCGGCTTACTGGCAGAAGAAAGATGGAGCACCAGACAGGCCCTACTGTGATGCATTTTTATTAATTATTTGCTTTGCATTGTGTATGAAGACATATACATATAACAATATACGTATTTGTATTCTTGCATGTATATATTTGCTGTTTATAGATTGAAGATTCTTTGTACATGGTCTTACTTCATTGTTGCACATTTTAAAAGTGCACTTTTGGCTATTCAAGCCTTCGTTCACGAGCCTTGCGAAAAGCCATAACAAATGTCTTCTTCAGATTAGGAAGTGCATTCCAGAGAATCTTTTCAACTCCTTTCAGTGTGTGTATTTTGGCTCAGTCAAAAGTAAAGCAAAGCAACAGTAAATGTCCTTGATATATATTTTTGGGATAGAAATGTTCAATGTGAGGTAAGTGAGCATATACCCCTGTCCTCAGTCCCTGACTACAAGTGAAACTGGTATCCTGACTTTTATTTTGGTCTTGGCATCCCGCTAATCTAGTGTGTGTGCCGAGGCCTAGTCCTGACCCTAACAATATGAAGCCCATGTTCAGTCTGGTGCCTGGATGTACCACATTAGGCAGTGGTGACTCAACAGTTTAACCAGAGCTTTCGCCTGTCAGTGTGAGAATGTGTAGCGCATGTATAGTAATAGGATTCTGTGTTTTGCGTGAGTCTGAGTACCTGGGCTTGTGGGATCCATTTTGGATGCCACTGGGTTGGCATGGCATAAGATGGATGATGAGGACAGCCTCCATCAGACAGTGGAAGTGTATTGCCTGCATTATTGTTGCTTGAGAGTGGAGATGCAGAGACTGAAGTAAAGAGGATAGGAACAAGGTGCCATCTAGAAAGTCAGTGCTGGCTTTGTTAGTAAATGACTACTGATTTGTTCTTCGCACTGTCATTTGGTGAATGAATGGGGTGGAACTGTAGCTTCTGTTGTTTAAGGTGAGAAAGTTTCTAGGTACAGCCTTCCTTTTTGATTGTCTCTGATTTCTGCTTCAGGAAGGTTGATGAAAATCTGGTGCAGAGAACTCACACTTCTTTGTACTCATATCATATTTTAGATACATTTGCTTGGAGCCAGTCCCCTTTCTACCTGCCGTCAGAGCAATCACTTTGCACAAAAGCTGTACATGAACAGTAGCCTGAAAATGCCATTTGAAAGAGAATGTCAGAACCCTTTTCAGAGTGCAATTGGGTAGACTGCGCCCAATCGTTGCAGTTGAGGCCTTTTAATTGTGATGTCCCGGGGACCAACCTATTATGGACGCTTAGTGACTGAGCCAACTACTACCATTTCAGCATGTGATTTAGCGGAAGAGTGGTTTGAGGAGTCCAAGGGTTCTCGGGGAGAGGTAGGTGCAAGGCGTTCACAGATTTGCAGCTCAAAAAGATGCTTAGCAATGCCAATAAATATATGTGTAGCCAGATACTTGCTTTTATGTGAAAATTAGTATTTATATATGAAGAAAAAGTGAAATATGGCACATAACAAATGATACGCACAGCCTTCGTACTGCAGGCACTTTAGTGTTGTCTAAGGACTGTGGTTATTCCTCATTTATGCGAGGCAACATTCAGAGTTTCACAATGGGTTCCTAAAAGTCAAAAGGTCTCAGCACCATAGAGATTTTAGTCAGAGCAAGTTCCTCCAGAGGCTCAGTGACCAGGCAATCAGTCTTGCTCACTGGAGTTGTGGTTTAGAATGCCTGGGTGTGCACCAGCAGCCCGGCAGTGAGCAGAAGTATGGATGCTCGATTGATGCAGCAGCCCTCACTCTTTTCTGCAGCCCCGACCTGGCATACTAGGGTGG
This sequence comes from Pleurodeles waltl, assembly GCF_031143425.1. Classification (NCBI taxonomy): domain Eukaryota; kingdom Metazoa; phylum Chordata; class Amphibia; order Caudata; family Salamandridae; genus Pleurodeles; species Pleurodeles waltl. Next base: position 196,134,417 of record NC_090440.1, on the reverse strand, counting down.
CAAACAGCAGCACTTGGGCAGATGGTCCAATTGGTGCAACTGTCTTCACCGCAAACCCAAATCTCACATTCTGCTTCAAGGATCCACTCGGCAGGATCCTCACTTGACCTTGTTCCTCCAGGAACTCCACCTAATATGGTTCTCTAGTCTTGGCAGGCAGATGTTGGTGCTCCAAGTTCCAGGGCACGCGTTCTTGACTCTCCTGAGTATATGCCCTCAGCAAGCAGGGAAATTAGCAGACCTTAGTCCACAGTCCTGGTCACAACAGGCAGAGGTTTTGCTGAGCTTCTCCATGCTGAAGTACAGCTCCAGTTTGACAATTTTGTGAGCCTCCTGCTCTGCTTTTTAATATTTATTTCCAGAAGCAGATATACGTAGCTTTTTTATTGTTGCAAACACCCTGATTTGTAGAATCGGGCCGTTTGCGACAAGAAAAAAGCATTTTGGTATGTACAAACCCTATTTTGCGATTCGGTAATCTATTTACCGAATTGCAAAATAGGTTTGCGAGTCACAATTAGGAAGGGGCGTTCCCTTCTTAATTGCAAGATGCAGTGCGATGTTTGATTGTTTTGTGACTGTGAATGTGGTCACAAAACAATCGCAGTTAGCACCAATTTCAAATTGGTGCTAGCCCATTCTCAAACGGGAAGGGGTCCCCCTGGGGCCCATTCGCCTTTGTGAATGGTAGCGAAAGTATTTTTTTAGAGCAGAAGGTGGTACCTCGGACCACTGCCTGCTCTGAAAAAATAAAAAGAAAACTTTTCATTTTTGTTTTTGAAATGCATCCCATTATCCTTTAAGGAAAACGGGCTGCATTAAAAAAATAAAAAAATAAAAATAAACTGCTTTATTTAAAAGCAGTCACAAACATGGTGGTCTGCTGTCCCCAGCAGGCCACCATCCCTGTGAGTGCAGCCATTCCCAATGGGGTTGCGACCTACCTCTTGAATATTAATAAGGTAGGTAATTTGCGACCCCATTGGGCATCGCAAGCAGTGTGAGGTACACTGTTGTACATATGGTTTTGCGACTACCCATTTGCGACTCGCAAATGAATCGCAAATTGCAAGTCGCAAAACTCTGGGTCGTACATCTGGCCCTTAGAGTCTTAGCAGAGTTTGGCAGATATAAAACACACACTCGCCAAACTCCTGACAGGGTGGTCACTGCCATGCAGTCGACCTCCCTTCTGGCCCCATTATGACTTTCCCACTGGGCTGACCGGCGGAAACCAAGGTTTCCACCAGTCAGCCCAGTGGGAAAGGGGCAGCAGCATTGTCACCGGCTCATAATAGAGCAAGCGGCAATGCTGCCACACGCAGAGGGCATCAGCACCCTCGAAATGCACACTGTCTGCACAGCAGACAGTGCACATTTTGAGGGTGCTGGGCAGGGGGATCCCTGTACTGCCCATGCAATGGGCATGTGCAGTGCAGGGGCCCCCCTGTGGCCCCCTGCACTTGTTCTCTGCCAGCCTTTTCATGGCGGTTGAGTTCAGTACCGCTCTTGCTGCTTGCAACCTGCATTGCCATCAGCACTGCCGTCACCCCATCAGGATCTGAGATCCTGGCGGGGACAGCAGGAGGTTATCAGGCCTGCCCACCAACCTCATAATGTGGCGGTTGAACCACCACAGCTGCGGCAGTCCGACAGCCACTGCGAGGCTGGCCCATAGTATTTGAAATCTGTGTTGTGGGGGGGTGTCCCTTTACAGTGTCCACTCGTCTTGTCCAGGAAGCAGTCTGTCACAGCAGGAGCAACTCCAAATTTGATAGTCCTACAATGCATGCCATGGAACTGACTATAGGATCACACCTGGATGTCTGACTCATTGAACTATGCCTAGTAAAAGGTTACCAAGGGTCCCGTCTCTATTCTTTATGCTTACCTTATCAGCCCCGTCTTGTTCCTGAGATGTGCCTAAGCCTTACTAACCAGTGAGCTTTTCAGAATCAAAGAACCCTTTTCATAAGTGCACAAGAAAACATGATTCTCTATTCCTCCAGTGTGTGTGTCTTAGCCAGCTCTCAAGAATGCAGGCAATCCACGAACCTGTCTGGGGTGGCTCCTCGAACTCCACATGCCTTTCTGAGGCCCTTGGCTTCCAATATAGAAAGCACAGCTCTCCATGTAATGTACCACGCACAGGCACACATACATTGCAGTACCCGTATGCAATCACACATGCAGTGCACAGCACCACACCACATACTAATATAAACTAGACCAAGGGCGAGTTAGATATACATCAATGGAACTTTACATGAGTGGGCCGGAAGGCTTTATTCCAGTGACACAAGTAAAAAGGCCTGTTCACTCTACTGATCATGTTACAAAAATGGTCGACTGGCACCAGTGTGCTTGTACTACATAACTCTGCGTAAGAGTAGTAGCCCTCTGTCACTGCCAGGGAAACTCTTTATGCCCACCTCCCAGTCTAACAAGGCCACATTTCATGAGACAAGCCTATGTCATGATGCACACTCATGATACACATTCACCCATGACAGAAGATCAGTACCAAGGAACCATACAGTATATAGCTGCATCTGGGGAACTCTGGGCAAGGGTGAACACCCATCACCATGCAGGGGATGTTTCTGTCAATACAGAGAAGTAATCCAAACCAGCTCTGCACCTTCAGACAGTGGATCCACAGCTCCAATCTAGACAATGTGCATAAAAGTGGGATCCGAAACACTTCACTATATTCCAGTTCCAAGCTATCATAACCAAGGAAGGGAGTGCTCTGCAGAGTGTTTGGACTGCTGTGTGACTATGGCTGTTGCCCGCCTGACAGCCAGTCTCATGAAGATGAAACATCACCTGAAGTCTGCTCTTCCTGTTGGAGGAGCTCAAGGTCTGCCTAGAAGCCTGCCTGCATGCAGAGAGGGAAGGAGTGTGTTGTACCTTGTGCTGCTGGTGGACAGACTGTCAATGAGGGAGAAGCCCATTACGTTCTCAGTGTAGAACAGTCATAGGGAATGAACAACTTACAGGGAGCAAACCAGGAGCGACCTGTGTGTGGATGGTGTCTCAATGTCTTCCTAAATGGTTCTCATCTTGAACTGTATCAAGTCTTCTACAAAAGGCAACATGGAGAAAGATCAGCAGACCACTGCCAATGAAAGACTGGTGCCACTGTTGTCTGAGGCCGAGTGCTGCTGTACCTCTGACGTGTGCACCCTCATTGGCAACTGCCAAGACCACCTGAGAAGTCAAGGTCGGCATGGAGGCCACCTCTTTGAAACAGTATCCCTCCAGTCCCTGGCTTCATTGCAGAAGGTGGGAAGCTTGTGGAGGAAGCCATTGCACCAAGATCACAAAAGTCTTTGTGAATCCAGGATAACCACTGAGCTGCAAAGCATGTGCAGACAAGAGACTGAGATGCAGGCTTAAGCTTGCTGCACAAACTAAACTCTTTCCATGCTACTATGGCACTGAAGGCAAAGCAAACTGAACTGTTTGTGCACATACACCTTAGGTGGTTGGGTTACTGCACATGTCTCTAGCCAGTGACGTGTCCTCAATTGGACACTAGGGATCACAAAAAACAGGGAACTCTGCTAGCAGAGCAATACATGATTTTAAACCTGTATTGTATTTTCCTAGCTACAATATTTAGTATTGACTAACGTGTGATTAAAGTACTTTCTTTTACTCAAAAGACTAGCACTGGGATGGACCATACTTAATTGTATCTGAGTTCCTGTCCCCATGCAACCTCCCTGCGAAGACTCTTCGCCTTCTCTTCTAGTCAAGTGCAGACTAGCCAAGTTTGCACAGTCATAGTAGGATGGACCCCAGGACACCAGTGGGAAACGACTTCAACCACCAAAGCAGGGTGGCCCAGGGATTGCCATATATGTCAACATATATCTATTTAATGTATAAAATTTCAAATACTATTTCGTGTGGTAATAAGTATAAAGATAAAAAGTTAAAGATATAGAAGAATAGCAGATATCTTAGTGTTTATTTACATCATGGGTATATTCATGAATATTTTAGGAAGAAGTTGTATCACGGCTTAACTTTTGGTGTCCTCATTTTAGCGCCAAGAAACTGGAGCACTCTGTACAAGTTATTCAACATAAAATTATACGGGGCATATTTAAGAGCCCCTAGTATCCCATTTGCGACATTTTTTTTACGCAAATGTGGCCCAACTAGGCCCATAACGCTGTGGCATATTTGCAAAGTTGCACAATGCACGCATTGCGCCACTTTGTAATCCTTTCGCTACATTATGCCTGTGCCAGGCATAATGTTTGCAAAGGGGGGCAAAAAAATTGCGCAAGGAAACCTAAGAGATTTCCTTGCGCAATTTGTTTCAGCACTTTTAATGCCTGCTCTGGGTGCTTTGCAAGAATAGCATCAGAATTCTTTACACTAATCCTGCAAAGCGCTGGACTAGCGTCATCAATTTTGATGCTAGTCCCCTAACTACCACCATGGTGCTCTGTATTTTAAGTACGGTGCACACATGGTGGCATTAGGGGGCGCTAAGGGGTGCAAGAAAAGTGGCGTAGCATTGTGTGCAGCACCATTTTTTTAAATATACCCCTAAGTCCTTGAATTCAAACCGTTTTTAGTTATAAATGCCAGGACTAGCCGAAGTTATCACTCGTTGCATGTGGCTACCTGGCAGCACTCTTTTTCACATCTAACAGCAAATGTGATGCAAGTTGGCACTGCTCACTGTCCTCAGGAGGTCCTTCTCTGCTCCTGGACGCTTGGCGGAGGGTGTGGATGAAGGCAATGCAGTGTGCTCTCCTTTGTCTGCTGGATGCAGGCTGTTTGTTTAGCAGTCTAGGTCAGTGGTTCCCAACCTGTGGTCTGGGGACCCGTTGGGGTCCGCAAAGCCTCTTCAGGGAATCTGCACCTGCTTAGAAAATTAAATAATATTAACAGATGAGGCCCCCAGCCTTCAGTAATGACTCAGTTGGGGGTCCCCGGATTCCAATAGTGATTCAGTTGGGGTTCCTGGGTTTCAGTAATTATAAAGTGGGGGTCCACAGAGGTCCAAAGGATGGGAACCACTGGTCTGGGGCAAGAATGACTGCACGCAGGTGCGTACCTTGGTCATAAGATAGAGGAGGTGTGAGCTTCAGATTTTCCGACAATCAGGCTGACATTTGATGTTTAATTACTTTACACTACAAGCAGCGTGCATGGGCGGCCTAAGGGACAGTGGAAAGAGAGGGAATGCGAATTGGTAAAGGGACTTAGTGAGTGAAAACAATATTTTGCAAAATTACCAATATTTTTGACGGCTTTAAAAGCTGAGAGCGAGAGAGTCTGGGTGTTTCTGTATGAAAACATTCATGGTGAAATGTGGCTGACATCTCACCATACCTGACTAAAAGCATCTGTACCAAACTATTTATCAGAAAATGTATTTAAAAGGAGGTGTAGCACCCCTCCCCCTTGAAGCTACGCCCCTGGCTGCACGCCTCCGAATGGCTGCAGAAACATTTAATCAGACCTTGGATATGTGACCGAGCAAGCAACCAGTAAAGGAAGAACATGCACATATGTAACTGACAACAGTGTGCACGTGGCTGCCGAGCGTTCCTAAGACACGAATTGACTTTTAGGTACTCCTGTCTTTTAAGGCAGCAACGCTAACAATGCATTTTGCGACTTGTAGTCTTGTGCTTATAAAGTAAAAATAAAAACTACAAATCCGTGCAGGGGCAGGTTGACAGTGGCAATATATGTATATCATATACATAGTATATCACTGTTGTGAGGTAGGCGGGCGTGCCTTTGGCATTGACCTGTATCCAGTCTCCAGGGTCTGGAACCTGCCAGCCTTATGGTGGGGCCTGAAACCTGCCCAGCAACCAGTCCTACTACCACCATATTGCAGTGGCCTTGGGATGCAGCCGGTGGTCGTTATTCATGCACTGCACCCAGTCCCACTGGTCTCAGAGTCTGAAAGCATGCAGGGCAGTAGCTTAGTCAGTGAGATTCCAGGGATGTGAATCTCAAATTTCCCAATAAAAAAGGAAGTGGGCTGCAGGGTGGAGGGTGAGATGACCAAGGTTCGGGATGTACTTTTTCCAGTGCCTAACGTGTAACATAATAAGTGTCAGGGCCTTTGTCAGGAGGCCACTGCAGCTTGCACCACCCACTGTCCCTACCGGCACAGCCAATAACAGTACTGACACATCTACTAACCATCACACTCCTACAAGTGTGACAATTCAGACTATTCCAGTCCTGCAACGATGTAAGAATTCCTTTAGAAGCAAGTGCTAGTCATTTTTAATGTGTAGCGTTCATGTCTAAACCTCACATACAATGGCACGATGTGGTGCACTGCCAAAAGTGCCAGTGTTGACAATTAAGTGCTGGTGCCGAGCACTGGAAACCACCTGCTAAAATGAAGCACTAACTGTTTCCGTGAGAAACTAGGTCAGTACTGATTTGCAATAGGTGGACCTCTGTCTAGAGTGCACAGTGGATGAAAAACAGTGTGTTGGAATGCTAAGAGGATTGATTGCCACTAGTTAGCCTATTTGCAAGCATTCATCCTATCACCTTTTGGGTGTTTGATTGCCAGCAGCATGCCTGGAAACTTGAGACTGGTGCAGCTTTCAAAGCCTACTATTGACAATGTTTGTGAATTCCGAAAAGTAGCAAATTTGCACCCATCCCACTTCTATGGATGCAGATTTACTACTTTTTTGATATACCTGTCACTATACATATTTAAGATCCATCCTGATCCCAAAAATGAGCAAGTTAAAACCTTTTAGTGAAATAAGAACATCAATTAAAAACGGCACATACATAGCAGACCTGACTCAGGGGCCCCAGACCCAATTACCAAACCAAGAATGTATTTGAGGGTTGTCACACCCCAAGCACCCATATTAAAGCTGCCCCCGTCCCACGGGGCCTGGGAACTTATGACAATGGCAACATACAAGACAACAGCCTGGAGTCCTAGCCCTGGGATCACTTATTTTTAATGTATTTTCACTGAATGCACTCTTCTTCATCTATGCTACAAAAAGCTTTGAGGGTAGAGTTGTCAAATCAGTTCTTTTGGGAGGGTTCCATGCTTCTAGTCCTCTCCCTTTACAAATCATTTTATCAAGTGACCAACAGCCCTATCTACTAAGCCTGAGTTGCAAATAGAGAGGACGCAGAGGTAAATTAAAAGGTCCAGCCGTGGCAGAGCCGAACTATGTGCCTGGTTTGGCCCTACAAATATATGCACTCACCCCTCTGGCCTGCATCAATTTGGTGTGTAGTACTGTGCAGTATTTAGTGATCTATCTGCGCTGGGTGTGTGTGTGCGCCTGCGAAGGCTACAGTACAAGAATCATGCAGTACTATGCAGTGTGCGCATGCTTAATACATATGTTCAGTGTATGTGTGCCTGCGAATGTTACAATACAGGGAGGATGTAGTGCTGTGCAGAGTGCATACTGGATGCATAACCATGGTGTATGTATGAATGTCTGTGAAAGATACAATATACAAAGGATGTAGTGCTGTGCAGTGTGTGCAAGCTGGCTGCATATGCAGAGTGCATGTGTACCTAGGAGGGGACAATACACGCGGGATACAGTGATAGGCAGTGTGTTCATGTTAAATTTATGTGCTAGATGTATGTGTGTCAATAAGCGTCACAATACATGAAGGATACAGTCCTGCCGAGTGAGTGCATGCTAAGTATATATGCTGAATGCATGTGTGCCTGTGAATGCTATAGTACATGGAGGATACAGTGCTGTGCAGTGTGTGTATGCTGTATACACATACTGGGCGTAAGTGAGCATGCAAATGGTACATTGCATGGAGGACCCTAGGTTTCATTTTTGGAGACCCAGATCTGCATGGTGAAAGCATTAGGAGGTAGAGTAATCCCCCAGAGAGATCTGTGTATTGCTCCATTACTGTAAGCTGGGGAGAGGAGAACCAGGCTTCCCCTGTACACTTCTAAGAGTGCTCTGTTAACAGTGAGAGGTCACAAGGAAGATAAATGGGCGCACCTCAGGAAGGGGATGGGGCTGATGAGAGAGTCACAAAGAGTGGGGCTGGCAGCGATGGGCTAACCTTTTGATGCACAGATCACTGTAGCTGACAACCAGGTGTGAACTCGATTCCCTCCCATTGTCTGTACTGTGGGATTATCAGCTTTGGAGTAGCTCCTGCTGTGACAGACTGCTTTCCAGAGGAAGAGAGAGCGGGTGAGTAGGTATTCTAAAAGAAGCAGAACCCCAACATGAAACTTTAAAGACTCAGACCCTAAATCACATTTGGCGTCTGGAAATGGACTGTAGAAAGGGGAGTTAGAGACTCTCTGCAGGACCTCTGCCTGTGACCAGGACTCGGGGCAAAGGCCTGATAGTATCCCTACTGGCTGACGGGAGATCGCCCAGGGAAAGCAAGACCACCTGCCCTGGAGCCCAGAGCACCAGTGCCTGCCTGATTGCCAAGACCAGTGTGTGCCCTGTGAGGATGAGGAGAGCCTTGGAGGGAGCAAGGTCCAGTGGGGAGCCCTGTTGAGTGGACTCCCTATGTGAGGTGTGAGGAAAAGGCTGCTGCACTGATCGGGAGCTTTATCCATGTGCATTGCTGAGTCAGCAACCCTTTGCCAAGAGGGCCCGCCATGAAAAAGACTGCTGTGTGGCAAGAGCTGTAGCCTTGTGCAATAGCAGACATTGACCTTGAATGCCAAGAGGGGCCACTGCGAAGGATTCTACTGTGCTAATTGGGTAGAAGCCTGTGTGCTGTGAGAAAAGGCAACCTTGTATGCCAGAGGGCTCACCCTAAACATCAAAAACTGCAACCTGATCTGCCACCTCCTGCCAGAGAAGTAAGGATGCATTGGGAGCACCTGTGCACCATCACCCAGGCAGGGGACCCATAAAACAATCGTCACAGCCACTCCCCACTGGGAAAGGAACCAAACACTTACTCCAAAGGAAGAGCTGCAGAGAGCCTCAAGTCACTGCAGAAGCGTGACCGCAGGTGGAAGACTCTGCACCTCCTGAGTGTAGCTGCTTATGCCACGTGCAGATGACTCAGCTGCAGCCGCTGTGAGCGCCCGTGTTTGGGGTGCACTCAGGAACTCCAGCTACTTCACACCTGCTGATACGGGTAAGACTGGTTTCGTGCCTGTCGGCCCTGGGGGAACTCGTTGTGAAGTCAGCATTGTAACACCAGAACATTATTGACTTTATAGTTGAGTCACAGTGGACTCTTGAGAATCAGACTACTAGTGGGGCATACCCTGAATGTTACCAATATTGAATGGGGAATAACCACTAAAGCTAGAATGTAGGACAGGGAACCGCCAAAGAACCACTAGAGCCCCTACCTCATAGGGGAATGTGTAATTGTTTGTGAATGTCGTATTTTTCCTTTGTGTGGATGGCAGTAGAAATATAATACTTCTCTTTTTTTCATAAAAATTAGTATTTAGCTGGACAATAATTTCTTGCTGCTGCTGCGTGCATGTTGTGCTGTGAGCTTGTGTTCACTTATCTGTATCCACCTCCCCCCAAGGAAGCCGGGGACTACGCAGACCACACTATTCTAACAGTCAAGTGCAGAAGGAGTAACTAGGAGTCCCAGCTTCTTAGAATCCATAGTAGGTTTCAGGCCCTAGACATCAGGAATGAAAGGTCTCAACCACCACTGTTGGGTCCAGTAGCTCTGCGTGCCCTGTGACCCTCTGAAAGGGATTCTGACATGCTTGTTCAGCTCACTTCCTGAACTTTAGTATTTAAAAGTGCTCTCATATGTGATAATAAAGAAAAAGGAGGCTATGTCAAATAAAATATGTGCCTAGGATCAAGCAAGCAAGCACAGAAGATGGTATTGATTCCGGGTTATTTGGTTTGATATTTTGAAATTCAGCCACCAGATCCATATCTCCATCTCTTTCTGTCTCTCTGTCTGTTTCTCTCTCTCTCTCCCGTTTACATCAAAGGCCATGGTTTAATCTTTCATTCTTGGCTCAAAAGGAGAAAACTGACCCATAGATAGCAGACCTGACTCTGGGCACCAGGCCCAATTGCAAGGTAAAGAATTCACATATTTGTGGGGTGTCACATCCCAAGAACTTCACTCGAAACCACTTCCCTGAGGGTATGACCTTCAAGGAAACATAAAAGGCATTGGATAGACTATGTGCTCTTTATCCACAACCTGTCCTCTGTCCCCAACAGTGGTGGCTGTTGTTGCTCTAAAATGGTGGGGCATTCACAGGATACATTTTTGTTGTTACAGGCATTAATAGCATCATGTGGCTGCTACAAATGTTTATTGTGTTTACATAGCGCAAACTCGATCTGACAGTATGGCAGCGCTTTACATGAGCGCCAGTTACCATTGCATTACACAGCACTGAAAAAAATGAAAAATAATTAACTTGCCTTGTCGTCTTTCCACATCGGCAGACTCTGTCAAATCATTCATTCAAGACAGGGCTAAGTTTGGACAGTGTGGCTAATATTGAATCTACTTGGAATCAGAGAGCAAATTGTGCACAGAGAGAATTCACCAGCCTGATTTTCAAATCCCACAGGGAATCAATGTACATGCCCTGTTTGCGCGCACAGTGGAATTGAAATATATGCTGTTATCAAAATCCAAGTTGCTTAAAGTGAAATGAGTAGCTAATTGTGCACATACTAAATAATGAACCTGGGCCCAATCGGTATTTGCACGTATGCAATTTGAAACCCGCAGCTTGTGCAGTTCTTTTGTTTCTCATGCACAATACCACTGTATTTGAAAAGATAAGCAAAAGGTAAAGTAGCACTGAAAAGTGCTGCAAACATTTATCATAATGAAAAGAAAGGCTCTGCAAATGCCACCGTGCTGCCTGCTGCACTGAAGTCCTGTGCCTGCTGGGCACCAGCACCTCAGCCAATGAAAGCATTGCTCTAATGCTGTTTATAATAGTAAATAGCATAAGAGCACTGCGAGGATTGGCTAGGACAGGTGAATCCAGCGCTCCATCCGAAACTGATGGACCTCTATCCCTTATTCTATGTCAGGACCGGAGGCTCCGATTATGCTTCTCTTTCTATGCATTTAATTGTTAGCACTCAATCAAAACGAAGATTTAAATAACTACGCTTCCCATGAACATGCCCTTATCACATGACCAACCATAGAGCCCTAAGCCCTATATAACCCACATGAGACATAAAGCATCCTCTTTCTTTGCTGCTCTGAAGCCAGTTAAGTACTTTTGTCACCTATCATGATTCTGTTGTTACTGGGAGTTTTTGCTAATCCTTTCATGCGCTTTGCACTCTCACCCTTCTGCGCACCTGTGCACGTGTGCCTGTTTTCCCGATATTGTTGCTTCACTGCCGCAAGCTTTGGGTTTATCCTCCCCATGAGGCTCTGGCATCCTCGTTTTTTTCTTTTATGTGGAGCAGGAGCTTTGGAGACCGAGGTCACACATTTTCCTTAGCGCTGTCCTCTTTTTATGTTTAGTGCTCGCGGCCTCACGCGCATGCATGTACAGCCGGCTTCACATCAGACATTCTAATTAGGTGCAGTGAACATGGGTGGCCCGCAGCTGTTTTTTCTCCCCATTTATGCCCTGTTGTGCTCTTTCCTGGGCTGCAATAATTATAATTAGGCTTTGCCTAGTGTTGGTTAGAGGCAGGTCTCCCTCCACACTATAATGTCTTCTGATTGGCATCCAGATCCCTGGGTTGCTTTATATTTCACCTCCCTTGGAGGAAAATTATTAAGATCTTTACCTCCCCACTTCAACTATTGAAGATTATTGGCTTGCTGAAGCATTCTACCTTCAGGTGCTACCCGTTTACTATTATTGTGACCCCCTCCCTACATCATGGCTAGATATGAGGAAGATTCTGGGGAATGTGCTTACCATGATGACTCTGTGGGGTCTTTCAAACAAGACTTGGGGGGTCATTCTGACCCCGGCGGTAATTACCGCCATGGTGGAGGTTGGCGGTAGCACCGCCAACAGGCCGGCGGTGCTCCGCCGGGCATTCTGACCGCGGCGGTACAGCCGCGGCCAGAAGCGGAAAGCCGGCGGTGTACCGCCGACTTTCCGCTGCCCGTCAGAATCCTCCATGGCGGCGGAGCGCGCTTCGCCGCCATGGGGATTCTGACACCCCCTACCGCCATCCTGTTCCTGACGGTTCTCCCGCCAGGAACAGGATGGCGGTAGGGGGTGCCGCGGGGCCCCCGTAAGAGGGCCCCACAACGTATTTCAGTGTCTGCTTAGCAGACACTGAAATACGCGACGGGTGCAACTGCACCCGTCGCACCTTCCCACTCCGCCGGCTCAATTCTGAGCCGGCATCCTAGTGGGAAGGTTGATTTGCCCTGGGCTGGCGGGCGGTCTTTTGGCGGCCACCCGCCAGCCCCGGGCAAATCTCAGAATCACCGCCGCGGTCTTTTGACCGCGGTGCGGTGTTCTGATGGCGGTACCTTGGCGGACGGCCTCCGCCGTCCGCCAAGGTCAGAATGACCGCCTTGGTCTATGCACTTGATGCTGGGGTGCGCCACATGAAGAATGTGGCCTTGGCTCAGCCCTTACAACCTATTAAACAACACTTATTGGGCTTCTCTGAACAACAGGGATGGCTCCCTGGTACTGCACCTCACAGCTGCAAGGACCTCTCAATTCTTCAGGAGTCACCCAGCTCAAAATATGATACTGACCCCTATGTGGCCGATTTTGAACAATTTGTGACAACCTTGGCCAAGGACCATGACTACTCCTCCTCTCGGTCTGTCCCCAAGACAAGTACTATGGAGATGTCCGACTCGTCTTCTTTCTCTCAGAGCCCTGAGAAAGGGTCTGATTTCCCCCCCTGCCCCCCCGTAAACGGAAGACGATTTCACACCACTCTCAAGCAGCCTCGCAACCTCTTAAGGTTCTCACTTTCGAAATGAAGGATATCATTCATCCTAGGTTGACCTCCTGAAATCCTACGTCAGAGGTGGCAGAATATCTACAGGCCCACATACTACATAGTTTTGACAAAGAGGTCCGATCTCAGCTGAGATCGGAGTGCCCCAGGCCAGATTTCTCTACCAAGGTTACCGAGACCCCTGAGATAGACCCCACTCTGGTGACCTACCTGAAGAAATGTTCCAAGGACCCTAAAAAAGGCATTGACCGTGCTTGACGTGGATGTCAAGACAAGCTTCTGGACATCTCTGGCCCTCTTACTAAAATACTTGAGATGGGTTTCTAGGTCAAGGAATCCGGGACTCCCATCAACCCTGAAATTCTAATAGGCCGGGCAAAGTGGGCTTTGTGTTTTCTGGGGAACTCTAACTGCATCATTTCTAGTGAAAGCCGTTGTTCCATTCTTATCAAGATTGACCCAAAATTGACTGATCTGGCCATTTCAGAGTATGGACCCTTGGCTCAAGGGTTACTCTTTGGAACCCCTTTCCTCAAGGAATTATCTAAATTTGCTGCCACTTATGCGAACATGGATAAAGCCAAGGGCTCCATCAATATAGTTCTTCGTCCCCTTTTCACCAGGGCCGGACACATTAAAGGCCGAGCCTTTGACTGCAGCTACCACCAAAGTCCTCAGACAGGCTTCTGCCATCAAGTCAGTGACAGCTACCAGGATTCCTCATCCACCTTCTACCCCTCCTGCCCTCAGGTGGGTCGCAACTGCTTCCGGAGAGTTAAATCCAGAGGCTCCCAAGCCTCATATCAGAATGCCAGTTCTACAGGTGAGCCTAATTTCGATATCAGATGTGATTCTGGGGGCAGAACCGTTTTATTTCTTCGCAACTGGCAAAAGATTACTCAAGACTCTTGGGTCCTAAACTCGATTCATGGTTTCAGGTTGGAATTTTGCGATTCCCCCAGTTCAGGGTGTCTCCCCTCCCGAGATGTATTTTTCCCTATGAGATCAGGAGTTCATCTCCTCTGAGGTTTCAGATCTCCTTGCTAAAGGGGCCATAAAGAAAGCTCTTCCTCATTGTTGTGGTTTCCTCAGTCCCATCTTTCTCGTGGAAAAGGTGGGCGGAGGATCCTGTTTGGTTCTAAACCTGAGAGACTTCAATTGGTGAGTTGTCTACCCCCATTTGAAGATGGAGGGCATCCACTTGCTAAGAGATATCCTATAGGAAAAGGACTGGATGGTCTGGATAGATTTAAAGGATGCTTATTTGACCATCCCTATTTTTCAACCTCATTGGCAGTTCCTGCGGTTTCTTTGGCAGAGGCGCTGCTATGAGTACAAGGTCCTCCCCTTCAGCCTGTCTTTAGTCCCTTGGTGCTTCACAAAAGTGATGCGACTGGTAGCTGAATCACTCTGACCCAGAGGTGTTCATCTGATCATTTATCTAGAGGATATTATCATCATGGCCCAATGCTCCCTTCTAATCCTGACCCACCTTGAAAGGGCACTTTCTCTTCTTCAGGACTTGGGCTTCATTGTCAGCACTCAGAAGTCCATTACGATTCCTTTCCAGCAGATGGAGTTTCTGGGGTTTCAGGTGGATTCCGTTCTGACCCAGGCTTCTTCCCCCTCTCAAAATCTGCAACAGCAAGAAAGAACTGAGATCGATGTTGTCCAAACAGACGGTATCGTTGAGATGTATAGCCCGTATGGTGGGTCTGCTTTCGTCCTCGATTCAGGCTATTTTCCTGGGCCCCTTCCATTATCGGGCCCTTCAATGTCTGAAAATCTCTTGCCTTCAGAAGGATCTCAGTTACTCGGCTCTCATTCCCCTGGCCTCAGAGGCCAGGGTGGAGATTTATTGGTGGCTGGAACACATAAATGCCTGTAATGGCAGAGCGGTCTTTGGATAGTCCCCGGAGATCGTAATCGAGTCTGATGCCAGCTGTTAGGGTTGGGGAGCACGATGCGGCCCAATATCCACGGGGGGCCATTGCTCCAGAGCAGAACTGTACCTGCATATCAATTGCTTGGAACTCTTGGCAGGTTTTTTTGCGTTCCACAGCCTCTCCCTGGAGAAATCGGACTGTTGCATCCTCCTTCAGATGGACAACATATCTGCGGTGCAGTATGTCAACAGATTGGGTGGGACGAAGTATCACTTCTTTGGTGGTTGCTCAGCTTTAAACTAGCATAATCAGAGCCTCCAGTCCTTACATAGAATAAAAACTTTTCTAGCATTTGTGTCAAGTATTTTTCAATTCTATTAAAGACACGGAGGTGAGGATTATCCCACCCAAGTGTATATCTCATATTTTGAGCATTGAGTTATACATTTGCTCTTGTCTCATATGTCATGTTTATTCATTTGCTGATTTTGTTGAATTGGATGTTTCCTTCTTTACCCTCCCTGATGAAGGTATATTGAGGTTTTGAAGGTTTTTTCCCGACCAGCGTTTACTGCTAGGTTTTAGTTTTTCCTTAGGGAATGAAGATAAGTGACCCTGAGTCTTCTTCCTGGATGTCTGGAATGTTTGACTTAGTCTGTCCATTGGTATCTATCCAGCCCTCTTCGGTGACCTGATGGCTCCTGCGTCTTGGATTGGATCATCAACTGCAGTCCCGTGGGAGTTCCAGTTTGGTTTACTGTTTGACCCTATCGCTACAGGGTTTTTATGACTGTTAACTGTTATGTGGACTTAGGCAAAGAAAGAGGAGGCTTTATGTCTCATGCGGGTTATATAGGGCTTAGGGCTCTATGTCTGGTCATGTGATAAGGGCAAGTTCATGGGAAGTGCAGTTATTTAAATCTTTGTTTTGAATGGCTGCTAAAAATTAAAAGCATAGAAAGAGAAGCATAGTCCTCTCCTCCATGTCCTTAATAGAACTGAAAAATTCTTGACCGGAATGCTAGAAATGTTTTTATTCCCCAGCTTCCCAACAGCGCTGACTGGGGAAGCCTGAACTGTGCATGTCATGCTGGCCACAAACAAAATACCGGCCAACCTGACATGCGCATTTCAGATACACAGCCCCAGCTGGTCATCAGAATGAACCACGCCTCACAGCAGTACACCTCCCGCTTGCTGGCATAATGTGTGAGATATGATTTCTGATAAGCAGGGGGTCAGCAACCCCTCGCCCCTATGAAAAAAACGCTGCTGTTCCCCATTGATGTTTTTGGCTTTCTTTTCACTTCTCCAGGACCTCAATGAGCAATTTTTGGAAGCCAAAGTGTGAAACGATACTTCCACAGAAGCCCAATTCATTAACTTGGTAGATGGTAATGCAGTGGTCCACAAACTCAGAAATGAATTTTATTCGTCGTAGGGGTAAATGATTTTTCCTATCCAGTCTGGTCTTCCTCCAGATAACCTTTTCAGGGCGATGTCTGTGAACCACAAAAGTGAGTTTGTGATCATTTAATGGCCACTGGAGCCCAAATCATCAGCTTTTCTATGGTTGTACACAAACTTCACATTTCACATTGTATTTTGGATTTGTGATATGAGAGGGGACCTTTCCACAATTCTAAGGCATTTCCAAGTCTCATTTCGGTTGGAATTTGCTAAACTTATCCCAACACGATTCCAGAATGTTTTTGTTACAACAAAGTCCATGTACTTAAACAGCTGGCTCACAAAAAAACTGAAATTGGCCACTGAATGCAAGTTGCCTTTTTACTCGTGATAACTGAGAAAGGAGTATAAATTTGGGATAGTGTCTTTTAAATGTTTAGAAAAAACTGTCAGGAAACAGATCACTCACAACCCAGTAGGCCGTTTGTGAACCACAAAGTGGATGACAAGAGAAAATGCATTTCACTCAATCAGGTTCGATTTTCAATTAGAAATTCCAGTTTCCCATATTCTGAACCAAGTTGAATACAAATCTATCCAGCGTTTTTGGTGTACACTTGAAAAAAAATCGTACATAACTTTGAATGGATAATTTAACTTTTGGGCTTCCCTTGTACAACCCCTCTTAACAAATGTCACCAATGATATCACAAAGGGATGTGGAATTCCTATCGCCCGGGACATAATGCTGTTCGAACTTGTATTTATGATTCATTATTTGAAAGCCTTCATTATTAGGGTGAGTGCTGTAAATAAATGTTTTAAGGTCACACTTCACTACTCACGTTGGTTCCAGTACAAAAAAAAAAAAAGGGGAATACATATGTTTGAAAAGTTTAGGCTATGAGGCTAAGTATAATGCTCCCAGAATGCTCTCTGATTAGATGCAAATGAAGTGTCATTTAGTAAAATGTGTTGATGCATGCTAGTATTTTCTAAAAATATTTCTAATGGAAAATCAGTGTAACCATTTTCAACACGATTATGGGAAGCATGAAAATAAACAAACATTGACAAAGCCAACTGATCTGACATATTTTTATAAGTCTTTTAGTTTCATCAATGCGTGTCTTGTTTTGACATGGCTTTTGTAACACTTTATTGTTGTGGGAGCTACCAGGCCCTCAACATTGTAACAAACACTGGCAAACCCCCACTCCCCAAAAAGTTTTTGAACTCTAAAAGCACACGTTGCCACCAGCGGCATAACAAAGGCCCCGCAGCCGCCCTCCAGGGGGCCCCTTCAGCACAGCACCTGCCCTGAGTGAGTCTGGAGAGGGGGCTCCTCCATGTTCTTTGCAAAGGGGCACCCTCCAGTTTCGTTACGTCACTGATTACCACTGTAGTTCCTGACACTGAACAAAACTACTTTGTGTGGAAATATGCTCCTTGTGGAAGAGCAGAATGCGATCACTCACAGTAAAGCCAGCCGAAAGAGAGAGAAATAGAAGTTTAATAAAAACAAAATGTCTTTGTTAACACCAGACCTAATTAGGGACCAAGACCCACATGTAGGTAGCTTTTTGCATGTCGCACACAGCGACTTTCGCTGTTTGCGACGTGCAAAAAGCACACTGATTTGCACAAACCCAGTTTTGCGATTCAGTAACCTGGTTACCGAATCGCAAAACGGGTTTGCGACTCGCAATTAGTAAGGGGTGTTCCCTTCCTAATTGCGACTCGCAGTGCAATGTAGGATTGTTTTGTGACCGCGGGCGCAAACCAATCGCAGTTTGCACCCATTTCAAATGGGTGCTAACACTTTCGCAAAAGGGAAGAGATCCCCATGGGACCCCTTCCCCATTGTGAATGTCACTGCAAAAAAAATTTCAGAGCAGGCAGTGGTCCTGTGGACCACTGCCTGCTCTGAAAAAATGAAACGAAAACGTTTCATTTTTCGTTTTTGTTATGCATCTCGTTTTCCTTTAAGGAAAACGGGCTGCATTACAAAAAAAAACTGCTTTATTGAAAAGCAGTCACAGACATGGTGGTCTGCTGTCTCCAGCAGGCCACCATCCCTGTGAGGGCCGCCATTCGTGAGGGGATCGCAAATTGCAACCCACCTCATGATTATTCATGAGGTGGGCATTTGCGAAGCCCTTGCGAATCACAGATGGTGTCAGGGACACCATCCTACATTCGGATTTGCGACTCGCAATTTGCAGGTCGCAAATCTGAACCTACCTACATGTGGCCCTAAATTCTTAAAGAAAGTCACAAAAGTGCACCCATGGTATATGTCGTACCCCTATAAAATATTTGTGAACTGTATTTTAGCATGGGTAAATACGATGTGTAGATTTGCTCATGTGAAAATCTATTGAGCATTTGCAAGTTCATTTTCCCTCCAGCCACTTTCTTCCCAACCCTGGAAGAAGTTCTAATTCTGCCATTGTCAGGAGTAAATGTCCAACCTTTCTTATTATGAGAAAATATTAGAGAGAAGCTGGTAAAAATCTTTCAAACATGCAGGTTAGTAGGTTTGCAGACTCAAAGGCATTCCAGCCCTGGAACTATTGCTTACTGCTTCCTCCAGCCCCAGTATTCAGATCTGCAGAAAGGTGGCAAAATAAGGAAATTGCTACAGTAGGGATTGAAACTGCAAGTATTCAAGCCCTACTATGGTAGTAGCCCTGGCATAATCAGAGAGGCTATTATCAGAGCACTTACATAATGAGAGTGCTGCCATAATTTGTCGCCACACTACACGGCACCAAAGGGACAAGTAGATCTTTTTACAGGACAAGTAGATTTGAGAAGCAACCTGTCCCGTGGACAAGTAGATATTTTAATAAATTCCACACCCCCTGACTGATGACATCACTGATGGTGTGACCATGGACACCTTTAAAGGTACATATCATCGACCTAATCACGTTTGCTGTCAAGTGAAATACAGCCTCTATGTTTCTGTAAAACACCAAGGCCCTGATGTATTTTGTAAGTTAGCGCCGCTTTTGCATCAAAAATGACGGGAATGCAGAGCAAAAAAAGTATAAATCAGGGCCCAAGTCCTTGGCAGACTCCAATAAGTCGGTTTCACCGCTTGATCCCTGTTCAGTCTCCATACTTGGCACAGTGCTGGATGCAACTAGACCAGTCACCAATGCATTGCCTCTTACTTCTGGCTTAGTAACTGGTGAATGGAAACATGCTCTGGTCTTACCCTCTTTAAAAGCTTTCTGCTGATCCCCTGGTCTGCAGCAATTATCGTCCTATCAAACTTTTACCCATTACTGCTAAAATTTTAGCACAGTCATCGTCAGCACTCACTGTTAGCTGAAAATCACAATCTAATTGACCCGGGGTAGTCAAGGGTTTTCCCTCTCTTTGGCACTGAGACAGCACTCCTAGCAGTGGCTGGTGAAATTCCATTCGTTCTAGATCATGCTGGAAAAACTGCACAGGTTTAGTTTGCTCTCAATGTTACTTTTGAGGCTTTGTCTCATGGGACTCTTTACCATTGTCTGTATCATCAAAGGCATCAGTGGCAGGCCATGCCGTCGATGAATGGCCACATCTGCTGACTTCGTAACTTGTGCACCAGGTTCGATTCCCACCTCAGCTCAACACCCTGTGATTCTAGGCAAATCAATTAATCACCCTGTGCTTCAAAAAAATCTGACCTTGTGTAATGTAATCTAGTGCTCATATGAAGCACTCCAATTCTCTTGGGCCGAGTTCATGCCATATAAAAAAATGGTT
The DNA here is from genome assembly GCF_031143425.1 of Pleurodeles waltl. Classification (NCBI taxonomy): domain Eukaryota; kingdom Metazoa; phylum Chordata; class Amphibia; order Caudata; family Salamandridae; genus Pleurodeles; species Pleurodeles waltl. The sequence goes on along the minus strand of NC_090440.1, from coordinate 196,114,454 downwards.
ACAAAATGTCACATCTAAGTGTTTTTCCTTTTCTCAATTTGCAATGTATAACTAATATGGCTGTCTTCCAGGAGGACAGGCAGCAGTTTACAATACCACCACGCACACTTCACTTTTTTGTTCCCTAATTAGAACCAGAGTTTCCTATTCTTTACTTTTGCCTTGCCTGCTCCTCTGCAGAAAAACAAAACATTTCGGATGAGTCAAGCTTGACCATCCAGGGAGCTATATAGAAATGCCTCTTAGGCCCTGAAAACACATTGCTGTCTACAGATCCCATCCCAATGTGTTCGTGGTTTAGAGGATTTGACCAGTAAAGGGGGTGTATTTGTGGGTATTAACAGTAAATACAGAGCACCACCGCATTGCAGCAGAATACGCTAATTGTTCCAGGTTGTATGTTATTTGGAAACAGACCTGCTTGAAAGCAGACTAGGAAGAGTTTATTCGAATCTGAAGGGTGTCCACACCTTTCTGGATTATATACTGTGTAAATAAGGTCCCTAGAAAAGGGGTGGGCCGATACCACGGCACCCTTGACATGTTTCTCAGGTGGCCTGACTAACGTATCGCATCAGCTACACTGGGACACCTTAAATCCCACATCAACTTAAAACTGCTCTTGGGGACCGGGGCACGGCGACAATGGACTCGGACAGGAGAGTTCCCGGCGGAGCGCTCCCATCTGGCACCATCCTGTCACTTTTAGCACCTCCCGCACTAAGAACAAGCAATGGGTGTTAATCTGCACGTGCCCCGGACCCATGGAAGCCTTTAACGCCACAATAGCCTTTGGAGAGTGGGCCTGGCTGTGTGCAGCAGTGGCAAAGAGATGGCCCTTGAGATTTATTTATTTATTTATTTAATGCGTTTTTATATAGCGCGGACTATACCCAAGGGTGTCAGAGCGCTTCACAATAGGCAAAGTAGAGATACAAGAGGAGAAGAATTACAAGTGAGCCTGTTACAAAAACAAACGTTACATTACATGAGGCAATAGTGAAAATTGTGCAAGTATCAAGAGCAAAAAAATACACGAGGTAGCAAACGATACGTTACGAAAGGAAAAAGTGACGTGTGCAGGTTACAAGAGCACATAAAGTACGAGTAAAGGTAAAAAAATTGCAATAAATGGTAGACACTCAAAACACTCAAACAATAGTTCCGTTACATGAGGCAGTGGTGGCCGTTGTGCATGTATCAAAAGTAAACAAGATATAAGAGGTAGCAAATGATACGTTGTAAAAGGAAAGGTGCCGTGTGCATGATACCAAAGAGTACAAAATACAGGTAGAGGTATAAAACTGCACTAAATGGCAGACACTCAAAACACAAAAACACCCTGCGGCTGCCTGCGTCAACTTTCAACAAAGAGTCCAGCCCGCGGGCCTCAGTGCCGGTGAGCAGGGCAGCGCATATTGGCTGGCTGAGTGGACCACCTAGCCCATGTGAGGGGAAGACCCTGCGGAGGGGCCGCCATCGGAGCAGCAACCAGGACCGGACTGGAAACCCAATGCAACCCCCGGTGGGTGAGGGGCCGGGGAGACAGTGGGGACGAATCACTGCTGCTTTTGTTCTTTCATTACTGGGGGCCGATATTGTAGCACTGCTGCAAAACCACTCCCCAGTAATAAAACCGGACCCCACTGCTGAAAAACCGGCCCCACCTTTCAGCCTACCGGGAAAACGCCTGATGCCCACTACGGCCAGTCCGGCCCCAGCAGCAACACCATGCCAGGAGGGCAGAGGCTTATGGCTTGGGGAGGAGGACGGATGGGGGACCCTTCCGCTTTCCTTGCCTTGGCTTGGCTGGGCTGTTCTAGGGACAATGACTGGGCACGGGGCCTACCATGGCCAAAAGGACTCTGGCAGGGACCGCCCGCAGGACTACAAACTCTGCAAGCCCCGCAGGGCTGACCTGCCCTGAGTGATTACTGGTCTGCCTGCTGCTAGACCCTTTGGGGTGGGCCTCGTGCATAATTTACTAGCAGCGAGGTGGTAGCAAGGAACATCAGAGTGTGGCCTGTGCAACATGGCTGCTGCAGCACCCTTTCCACATGAGCAGGAGACCACTCAGCTGGCCTTGACCTGCAATGGATAGAGAAATGGCACTGAGATGAGGCTATTAATAGACCGTGGAGTGGGGTGGCTGCTATGGGGCTGCGTCCTGCCTGTGGTCTGCATAGTGGGGGATTACCCTCCTACACATGCAAGCTTCACATCACCACCCTCCTCCGGGATAGATGTTGCGGGTGAGACTCTGGGGCCTACTCGCCACATCAGAATCAATCCAGATGCTCATAGCCATAGGGTGCCATTTGTGCTGGGAGGAGGCAGCGCCTGGTGAAGACCAGCCAAGTGATGGAGTTAGCCATCAGGAACTGGCCTTTTCTACCCCACATGTCAAACCAGACATCATATTGTTGGCCATCAAAGACTCAAGGGAATCCCTGGAGCATAAGATAGACACTGTTGTAGCAGACCTTAATTTCCTCCACAATAATCAACATAAACTGGCTGACAGACTGGTGAAAACTGAATTAATGCTAAACACATTGCCCCTGTAACAGGGGACCTAAAATCACAGATGGCCAGCGTGATCTACCACATCCACCTGCTGGAGCACAGGATGGAGGATGCAGAAGGGCCCAAAGAAATTTTTTACAAGGGGTAGGACTTCTGGAGAGAGCTGAAGGCCACAATATGGGGGCTTACCTAGAGAACTGGATCAAGAACACAGTGGCCCCAGAGGGGCTGTCCCCCTTCCTTGCTTTAGAAAGGACACACAGGCCAGGTGTTAAGTGCCTTCTCCATTATGGACACCGAGATCATCTCCTTAAGTGCACCCACGACCTTGGTGGCTTATACATTGAGAATAGCAAAGTAATGATTTTCCCTGATTTTACCCTTGTGGTGCAAAAAATGAGGGGATCTTTTGTGGAGGCCAAGAAACGACTCTGCAAGGTGGATTTTAAGTATGACATGCTGTACCCAGTGCAAATGCGAGTGATCAACAATCAGGGTATACCATCTTCTTCTCTGTTCCACAGGAGGTCAGGAACTGGCTGGCGTTGCGGCCACCGGAGAGGGCTGTGTGGCACCCTCGATCCCGACCTAGCCATTGTGCTGGGTGCCCCCAAAGTGGCACCCGATGGCAGCTCAGGCACACCTAGATCACCAACAAGAAGTGGAAAAAACAACGCAGTTCATGACTTCAGACTCTGAAAATACACTAACACCAGCAGGAGGCATGCCAGGAGGTACGTATTCATGCTGCAGTGAGAGGCCACCCCATATCACCCTGCATACGGCTGGTGACCTTGGTTGATGCTGTGACTTTCCTCGATGAATGGGTGGGGGTATGGGAGGGGGGTCATGTGGTCTCAGTTACGAGGCATGTGGCCTTGATGCTGACTGCTGCACAAAAAATAATCAGCTGTCTGTCAGAACTCCAGGGACTGGGAGGAACACGGTATGCATGTTGGCATGGCCGGAGGGTTTCCTCTCTGCAGTGACTCTCTCTCCTCCTTTTGTGCGAGTGAGCATCATGGCCTGCTGGTTTGTTTGTGTAATGTTTGGATGGAGGGGTATTGTCCTTTTGTCCTAGGGATGGGGAGTTGGGATTTATAGATTAGGGTTCCAGTGGTTGTTCATACCTCATGTTTAAAGCAAAACTGGTGGGATCAGGTCAGCCGCCTGCTGGAGAGTCACACTCTGGGATGTGCAGAAGGGATACAGTTTGCAGTTGTCAGGAGGGCACAGCATGTATAAAATAATATCCAGGAATATCAGACGACTTAATAACATGTCCAATTGCTACAAACTCCAGGCTTACCTAAAACGCAGGTCAGTGTGCATATAGGCCTCTTACAGCAGGCCCACTTGACCAATCAGGAAGGGTCGGCTGTGCACCAATGCTGGAGGGGACACAGTATACACCACGTACTCTGCTTTTGCGAGGTGGATGCTCATAGGGGTGAAGCTGGGGATGCCCTTTAAAGTTGTCAATGAAAATATAGACACAGAGGGGAGGTACACCATCATAACTGTTTATCTAGCAGGTAGGGACATCACAATCATCAACATATATGCCCCCATGCAGACCAGAACACATTCATTGACTCTCTCTCCCCACTCTGCCCCCCACATGCCACAGGCAATCCTTATTGGGGGGGTCTTCAATTGTGTGGGAGATACTAAACTGAACCACTCACACCCGCCACTCAGGGATTCTCCTGCCACACGTCTAGCCAAAACATTCTCAGCCTAGCAGACCCAACTGGAAGATTGTGGACGCATGGAGATATTTTCACCCCACACAGACCAGGAGTACTCATATTTTGCGACCTTACATGAACTACATGCATGAATGGACACATGCCTGTGCTTGCCCTCTGTCCTAGGTTCTTATTGCAGGAACAAGCACTTAGGGCACTAGAAAGGGACAAGCCTGGTTGGCCGGATCTGCAGGATGCTCTGCTAGAGGCTAAAGAGCGGGTTGTGGTACAGGTAGAGTGTCTCAGTTGTTTTGACTATAAGGAGTATATGATACGCGCAAATACAGAACATGATAAGGCAGGACCACTATTAGCCTGACTGTGTAATACCACCAAGAGAGGTGGACAAATTACGGAAATAGATACTGATGATGGAGATAGGGTCTCTAAACAAGATAATATAAATCAAACCTTTGCCAAACATTACATCATATCATTTACTAGTGTCAGGGCATTAGAGAGGAGTGCGTCCACCAGCTCCTAGAGGGTCTGCCCCTGCAGCAACTCCTGCCTGATAATGTGGAAGCCCTAGGGACGATATCACAGAGGAAGAAATTAGGGCAGAGGTGTGGCAAATGGCTTGTAGGAACGTCCCATGAACGGATGGGCCCCTGGTGGATTTCTAGGCGACTTATGCAGACTTGCTAACTCCCAGTCTGATCACCCAGTACCAGAAAGCTTGAGACGCCCACACCTTTCCATCCTTGATGAGTGAGGCATTGATAATCCTCCTACTTAAACCAGGGAAGCTGCGACGTACGTGAACGCGTACAGATCCCTATCAATGTTAAATGTTGATTATAAAATCCTCGGCAGGGTCCTGGCCAAGAGGCTCTTGCCCTACATGCAAAGTCTTATTCACCCTGCTCAATTGGGACTGGGGCGCAAAACAGTTGAAGTCTACTAGCCCTTTTAAAGGATGCCCCTGATATCCTGGAGAAAGCCAGGTTCATGCTTGTAGATATTGAAAAGGTTTTTGATAGCCTGGAGTGGGACTACCTCTGTACTGTGATGGCTCGAATGAGAGTGGGTGGGGGAGTCATCAAATGGACATGGCTATTGCCTTACTTTCCCACTGTGAGGGACTGTATAGCCCAAGGGATATCAGAGAAGTGTGATATGGGAAGAGGTACCAGGCAGGTTTGCCTGCTGTTTCTGCTTCTGTTCACCATAGCAGTGGAACCACTGGAGAGCAGAGCTCGCTTGGGCATTCATTATGCAGTGATTCTTTCTGAGGAGGGGGGCATTAGGTTTAACATCCCGATTTATTGACCTGGCATTGGTGTAGGGCATGTTACGATACATTGGAAAGTCCCTGCCGGACCAGAGGTGGAAAAGTGGAAGGCTGACCTCTTAAAAGGAGCCACCCTGGAGGAGGGTGCCTTACTCAAAGGGGCCCATAGGGCAAGGGGACACTAGACCGCTAGAGCTTGGGAAGCATTTGTAGATGCAATGAAAAGTGTGGATGAACATGATGACGATGAGGATACCCCCACGCAACAAATACCCCATGCTCACTAGATTAGTAGACAGACACTGAGGGACTTCAGGTTTGACAATTTTCCATTACTAGGTTATCCGCTTCCTAAAGACAGGGTCACACACCACCTGGTGTGCCCAGAACAGCCAAAGCACTCAATGGAAGGGAATGCATTGCATTTCAAGTAGACTTCCTGAGTTGTTATTTGGAAGGATGAGACACCACAGGGACACAAGCAGGAAGTGGTGTGGAAGGTGGGTAGGTTTTGCTTGTTCTGTTAAGGCTTGTTGCCTGGATAAGCTGTGTTGGCGATTACTGCATATAAAGGGTTATTGATATTTGGACTTTGCGGTACTTATGGCTTAATGTCATGAGCAGAGGAACACGCCGATCGCATCAGGAATTACAAGAACTTTAAATGAGGGTGGCATAAAGGGCCTGTTATACAAGTTTAACCCTGCCTTATTGTAGTTGCTCTGTGCGCACATGAAACTAAAAAAAAAATGTTTAAAAAAAGTTAACATTCCTCTTCTTTACACAAAAGGCAATTTACAAATTTAAATGTGCATACCCTTGCTGACAAACCTAGGTTTCCTAAACAAAAGAACTTATCCTGCAACTACACTTTGAAGTTTGAATGTTGAGTGTGTAGACTGTAGAGGATTGTGGTTGCACCGTGGCGCATAGTCGGGAACTGGATCTTGAGGTCCTCCAGATTACCTGTGACAGCTTTGGCTAAATTTTCTGGATGAATGAGAGTTTCCTCTGGATGAACACAATCACAGCTTGTGACACAGAAACTGATCCTGACCCATTATTCTATGGCTAGCCCCCAGGTCTTCGAATTCTCCATCCTTCTCACTGAAAGCAAGAAATCTAGGGACACTTTTTGACTCTGATCTTTCATGCTTTCATCATGTTAGTGCAGTAGTCTTACTTTATTTCTGAAAAATCCTGCTACTACTCCAGACTGACCACCAGATGGAGCTAAAATGAGCCCTGGTCAGGGCACGTCTGGATTATTGTAACATCATTTAAAGTACAGAACTGTGCAATCAGACTGTATGGAAACCTCAGCAAATGCACCCACATGAAACCGGCCCTCAAAGCACTACACTAGCTATCAGCTCGAATGAGGATTATGCATAAGGTACCCTGAACTGTCCATGAGGTGTAATGGGGCACAGTATACAGTGTAAGAGAATATCTGCCGATACCTTACTTCATTAGGCAACGACTAGAATCTTCAATTCAGCGTCCAGTCATCTGATCGATCATGAATCCGTCAAGAGGATGAAACACGGAGATAGATTGCTAGTTCTAGGACCAAGAACATGAATTTCCTTAATAACATTCTTAAATCTGAACCCAATCACAAGTGTTTCAAGAAAACTCTGAAAATTGACTATTTAGACTTGAACAGCCTTACGGTAGCAACAGATATAGTTCTGGCTCATCGGATCCTACTCTACTGTACCTCCTTTTTCTTTTCGCCTAAGCGCCTGTATAGCCATCACAAGCGCCCTGAAGTAACCTGGTGGACATGTAGAACTTTACAGAAGTTCTAGAGATAAATGAAATGTCATGTGCCATGTTCCTCAGCGTGAACAGACAAAACCCACCGTTCAGCGCCACCCACTCTGAATTCCAAAAGATGCTCATGGATCAGGGTGACTAAAGGAGGGAAAGACACATGGGCGTAGGAAGTGTGGGGGACGCGGGGGATGTATCCCCCCCAGATTTTGGCAGGTGGGGGACACTGGGGACAAAAAAATGTCCCCTCTCACTTCTATTGTTCAGAGGGCCATTAGCGCACAAAAGCGCTACTTATAATAGCCCTGTACCGACCATCCTCCAATCTGATGGTAACAGAATGAAGGTGAGTCAGGAGGCCCCCTGTGCCCTCTGCCCTTTTGTTTGTCCTGTTCACAGCTGTGGCCATTAAGGGTGCTCATAAGAACAAAGGGCACGAGGAGGAGAAAAGAGTTTTTGATGATTACTGTCTGCATCACCTGCTGCCACCTTGAAGAGGAGCACTTTAGGACGCCTTCAAGAGGAATTGCAAGACAATGAGGAAGATCTAAAGAGGAAAAACAGTCCCACTCACCCTGATGCCTGCAGGCTAGAAAGGAGACTCTGTGAAACACAATATTTGTATTTGCCTAAGATCACACCAGTTGGTGAAACAGTGAAGTCGAGATTGAGCCCAGATTTTACCTTTTCACACAACAATTTAGCTATTAGAAGGGTATATTTTTCTAACATTTATGTTTAATGTTTTGTTATCTAGGTAATGAAGGGCTTGATTACAGCTTGGCTAACAGGGAGAAGCCATATTTCATTTTGGAGCGTTATGCCTAGCGTTATTATTTATGTTGTTGTTATCGTTACATACTTAAGCATATTGAAGTATATTATCTTTTCTCTATCTTTTCTTCACTCTACTCTGAAATAATCTACCCTATACCACTGCACCCTACACCACTTTTCTCCACTCTGTGCTACTCGACGCCACTGCAATCTATGCTGTACCACTCCACTTTACACCACTCTACACTACGCCACTGTAATCTATGCTATTCTACTCTAACCATAGTACACTACACCCCTGTACTCTGCCAGTGCACTCTTCACCACTTTCCTCAAAACCAATGCACTCTATACCACTGCCAATCTGCTCTGCACCACAGCACTCGATTCAACTGCTTTCAATGCCGACGTACTCTGCGCCACAGCGCTCAATGCCACTGCACTCTATGCCACTCTACAACACACCACTGTACTCTGCGACCCTCTAATCTGCAACATTGCGCTCTCTGCCACTGAACTTCATGCCACTCTACTCTGCACCACTGCACTCAATGCCACTGTACTCTGTCCCACTGCACTCTTTTCTGCACCACTGCACTCTAATCTACTCTACACCACTCCACCGTAGGGCACTTCATTCTGCTTTGAAATCATCTCCTCTATGCCACTGCAATCTACGCAACTCCACTCTTTACTTTGCCAGTCCAATCTACCCTGCACCACTCCAATGTACCCTGTGCCACTCCAATCTGCTCTGCACCGCTATATGCTACTGCACCCTACATCACTATGCTCCTCTCTGCAACAATCTACTCTTCACCACTATACTGTACTCTGCAGCAGTCTACTCTATGCCACGGCACTCTATGCAACTCTTTTCTACTCTACACCACTGTACTCTACGCCACTCCTCTACTCTGCATCACTCTACATCACTGCACTCTATGCCAATGCATTCTGTGCCACTCTGCTCTACACCACTGCCCTTTATGACACTCTACTCTGCAACACTGCACTCTGCCACTGAACTATACCCCTCTCTACTCTGCACCGCTCAACTAAATGCCACTCTACTGCACTCTACACCAATGTACTATGTGCCACTACACTGTATGCCGCTCTACTCTGCATCACTGCACTCCACCACTACACTCTACACCAGTCTACTCTACCTTGCATCACTCCACTCTACGATGCACCACATCACTCTATGACACAGCACTCTGAACCACTGCAATCTATGATGTGCCACACCACTCTACCATGCCCTGCATCATTCTATGACACAGCACTTTGCCCGACTGCACTCCACACCACTGCAATCTATGATGTGCCACTCCACTCTGCTCCCCTCTACTCTTCACCACTCTACAATAATGCACTGTACGCTAAACCAGTGCAGTCTTCACCAATGCACTCTACACCACTTTACTCAAAACCAATGCACTCTATACCACTACACTCTACACCAATCTACTTTGCACCACTGTACTTTATGCCACTTCACTCTAGACAACCAAACTCCACTCTGACACTTCACTCTGACATTACACTCCATGATACTAGACGCAGAAACTCTATTTCCATTAAATTCTAACACTTTCTCCACTCTGTAACTCCCTACACAACTCCCTATAGGCCACTTCATTCCACTTTACTCCACTCTATACCACTCCACGCCACTCTATGCCAATGTACTATGCTCAACAACACTCTACCCAACTTTCTCTATGCCACTTCACGTTACTTTACTTCACTCTGTGCCATTTCACTCTTCTTTATGCCTTTCCACTCTATGACACTCTGCCACTCCACTCTATGACACTCTATTACACTGTGAAACTACTCCACTCTACTACTACTTTATGGCATTGGCGCTTGATTAGAGATTCAGATCTCCATTGATTGCCTTCTCACTCATATGAGACGTGAGTCAGATTTATCTTCGCCGTTTTGGTTACAAGCACTCTGTAACCCTTTTAACTCAAGCTTAAGGAAGGCTTAGGATGATCCTGATACTTGTCTAGGGGATCGAAATATCGACGGCCAAAGTACCTTGACTTGAATTTGTGATATTATACATAAATTGGCATAAGCATAGGCACTATGAGCTAATGACTTCTTGATTCACTATTTGAGTCATTCATGTAAAAGTCGGGGTATAAAAGCTTGTAAATCATTATTGTGGATGCTAACCTTGTAGGAAAGTAGCCTCTTTCTAGCTTGGTTACCCACACTTTTGGCCTGTTTGCCAGTGTGTTTGAGCGTGTCTACTGGGATCCTGCTAATCAGGACCCCAGTAGTTATGCTCTCTCCCTTAAATTATGGTTGTTGCATACTGGTAACCCAGTATTTCACCCACAATTGGCATACTGGTGCCCCCTTATAAGTCCCTAGTATATGGTACTTAGGTACCCAGGGCATTGGGGTTCCAGGGGATCCCTATGGGCTGCAGCATTTCTTTTGCCACCCATAGGGAGCCCATGCAAAAGGCTTCTGCAGGACTGCAATTGCAGCCTGCGTGAAAAGGTGCTTGCACCCTTTCACTGCCATTTACACTGCACCGGGTCACTTATAAGTCACCCCTATAGCAGGCCCTCCAGCCCTGAGGGCAGGGTGCAGAGTACCTGTGTGTGAGGGCACCCCTGCACTAGCAGAGGTGCCCCCACGACCTCCAGGACCATTTCCCCAGAGTTTGTGAGTGCGGGGATGCCATTTTACACGTATACTGGAAATAGGTCACTACCTATGTCCAACTACATAATGGTAACTCCGAACATAGGTATGTTTGGTATCAAACATGTTGGAATCATACCCCAAGGCTTTTGCAAGCATTGGTTGTATGATTTCATGCACTCTGGAGGCTCCTTAGAGGACCCCCAGTATTGCCATTCCAGCCTTCTGAGGTTTTCCAGGTAGCCCCAGCAGCTGCCACCTCTCAGACAGGTTTCTGCCCTCCTGTTGCTTGAAAAGCTCAAGCCCAGGAAGGCAGAACAAAGGATTTCCTTTGGGAGAGAAGTGTTACACCCTCTTCCTTTGCAAATAGGTGTTACAGGCTAGGGAGAGGTAGCTTCCTTCCCCCGGCCACTGGAAACGCTTTTAATGGCACATTTGGTGCCCTCCTTGCATAATCCAGTCTACATCGGTTCAGGTACCCCCAGTCCCTGCTCTGGCACGAAACTGGACAAAGGGAAGGGGAGTGACCACTCCCCTGTCCATCACCACCCCAGGTGTGGTGCTCAGAGCTCCTCCAGAGGGTCCCTGGATTTGGCCATCTTGGATTACAAGTTGGGAGCGAACTTTGGAAGCATCTGAGTGGCCAGTGCCAGCAGGTGGCGTCAGAGCCGTCCCCTGATAGGTTACCTGTTTAGCAGACCAATCCCCCTTTCAGGGCTATTTAGGGTCTCTCCTTTGGGAGGTTCTTCAGATTCGGATTGCAAGACTCCAGCAGGAATCCTCTGCATCCTTTACTTCACCTTCTCACCGAAGAAATGCACCTGGACCCTCCAGGAACTCCACAAACTGCAACAAAGAAGCAAAGATGACTTCTGCAACATTGTATCTTCAGCTCTGGCCAGCAAATGCAGCTGTTTCCCGGTCGTGCATCCTCAGAGGACAGCCGGTCTTCAGCCTGCACTAAAAGAATGAAGGAATCTCCCTTGGAGTGAAGAAGTCACTCCCCTGCTTCAGCCGGCACCTCTCTGCAACAACAACCATCTGCGTGGGTCCCCTCTCCTGATGAGTTGCATGGATTCTGCATCACGGTGGTGGACTGATGTGGTCCCGATGGTCCTGACGTCCTACTGTCCAATTTTGGTGGAGGTAAGAGCTTGCCTTCCCACGCAAGACAGTACCCCTGTGCACCACGTGTTTTTCAGTTGCCAAGGCTTGTTGGCATCTTTCTACGAAATTCTTTGTGCACAATGTAGCTCCGGCCCCAGCACTCTTTGCTGCGATGAACAGCTTCCTGAGTGGTTCTTTGGCAGCATGCGATCCTTTGATTTTGTGCTGCGTGGGCCTCCTTTTGCAACTCCTTTGTCCCCGTGCTGGGGGACTCCTGTGTGCACTGCCTGGTCTTCTGTGGGCTCTCTGAGTTGCTGAGAGCCCTCTCTGACTCCCCCTCCTGGGTAGAGTCCACGAGGTCCCTCCTGGTCCTGGCAGTGCCATTTTCCGCTAACCGTGAGCTTTGCTTGTGCCAAGGCTTGTTGGCGGAATCCAGCGAGGCAAATCAGACTGCAGTCATCCATCCTGTGTGGGATATCATCTGAACCAACCAGGAACCCGCATCCATCTTCTTGCGTGCAGTACTGACTCTTGTTCTTCACCAGTGGTTCTTCTTTTGCACCTTGATTCGGGTTAGCAGGGGCTCCTGTCCTCCCTGGACTCTTCTGTGCTTCTTGGACTTAGTCCCATTCTTCCACAGGTCTTTAGGTCCAGGTATCTACCCTTTGTGTCTTGAAGTCTCTTCTGGTTCTTGCATTATCTTCTTTCTTGTGTTCTTGTGTGTTATAGGAAAGTTACTGTGATTTACTCCTGCTTTCCTGGGCTCTTAGGTGGGTTCTATTACTTACCTTTGGTGTTTTCTAATACTCCCAGCACCCCTCTACACACCACACTTGCCTAGGTGGGAAACCGACATTAACATTCCACGGTGTTAGTATATGGTTTGTGTTTCCCCTAGGCCCATTTCTAACCATTGTGATTTTCACTAATTGCACTGTTTTCTAACTGTTTTTATTGCTATTACTGCATACTAGTGTATATAATTGGTGTATTACTTATCTCCCAAGGGAGTATAGTCTCTATGGTATTTTTGACATTTGTGTCACTAAAATAAAGTACCTTTATTTTTGTAACACTAAGGGGGTCATTCTGACTTTGGCGGGCGGCGGATGCCGCCCGCCAAAGTCCCGCCGGCAGAATACCGCTGCGCGGTCAAAAGACCGCTGCTGTAATTCTGAGTTTCCCGCTGGGCTGGCGGGCGACCGCCAGAAGGCCGCCCGCCAGCCCAGCGGGAAACCCCCTTCCATGAGGATGCCGGCTCCGAATGGAGCCGGCGGAGAGGAAGGGGTGCGACGGGTGCAGTTGCACCCGTCGCGATTTTCAGTGTCTGCATGGCAGATTGATTGGATGATTGAATAAATGCACAACACATTCCATTTGCATACTACTTTAATATCATTTTTTATGGGAGTGGTGTTGCATTTTATTCAGGGGACCCCTGTTCCTTTAAAGTTAGTTTACTGCTCCATTCTAAGACACTCTACTTACTCCATGACACTACGCCACACCAGTCGATGGCACATCATTCTCCTTTATGCCATTAACTTTGAGCCATGCTGAATAGTAGTCGTACTAGTGTACAGCATGGCAAAAACACATTGGCAAAGGCAATAGAACTTGCATAGGCGAGACCTATTGGCTTTGCCAATGCTTGTTTATAAGGTATGAACTTCAAGGTGACTTGCAATATCCTTATGTACGCAGGGGGTATTTTACCCCATATAATACATCACCACCAACTTTCCCACAAACCACTTAAAACCTTTGTGCATAGCTTCTGTCATTCCAAGCTGTTAAATTAGAGCAGAAGAAAGAAAAGCAACATTCCATTTTTTTGCTTTAAACAGCTGCATTAATTATGCTCTGTGACCTGATCTGCCTTTCACCTTGGCTGCTAGCTCTGGCAGAAGGCATTGTAATGTCAGAACTCGACTGTAATAAAACTATCATAGTCATTTCCTGATGTCTTTTCTTTTTAATCAGCGACTTGGTGCATCACAAACAGCTGATTCTAAAGAAATTAGTGACTGCAGTTTATACAGAGATTAAAGAATCCATCTTTATATAGCCTGTAACTCCAAGAGCGTCTTCAGTTGAAATGCTTCTAGTTATGACTAATGTGGAGCTGAGCTTCCCAAGATCACACACAGGAGTAGAAGTGTTATTAGAACTATGGTTTCCGAGCACAGTTTACAGCTGTTGTACCTAATCGCTTTTGATATCTCCAGTGCAGTTCCAATTGGCATGAGGCGAGGGGCATGATGGGTGTGGGGCGCAAAGGGTGTGTTCTTCCTTTTTACCCTCCTACCTTTATTTGCTTGGTGCATGAAGATGCAAGGTTAATCAACATGTTATTTTCACATTTGAGCTAATTACTTTGTGAATGTAAATAACAATAAAAGATACTTTCAGACAGTGAAAACATGCCTTCCTTTCTCCCTATTTCACTTCTAATATATATGATTGTGTATATTTATCGGAGCCAGCAGTTCGCAAACAACAAGCGATTTGTATAGGGTTGATTGAAAGTCCCCAAGGCTGTCCCTGTCCCCCCCAGAAATGTATTGTCTCCTACGCCCTTGGAAAGACATACCAGGAATTTTAGGGACCGTCCTATTGAGCAGGAGATCTGGAACAAGGTGATCACAGCCCCGCCTCTTGTTGATCCACGCTGGAACAGCACAAGAAGGAAAACAAATGTTTAAGTTTCGTCATTATCACACGGCTGTAAAGCATACAAAGCCGTCTAGCAGGTTACTCGACACTCCCTCTAAGGCGACAGACGGCTCTCCACGGCGAGTGACAGTGCACTACACAAGACACTCTAAAAAAAATCAAAAACATATTTTCTGTGATTTAATGTGGTAAGCAAGAAATCATCAGTGTTAAGGTATGTTCAGTAGTAACTCATGTCACAACACAATCCTGCAGAATCCGTACCACTAAGGACGCTTACTCGAATGGGAGGTGAGTGATCCCTGGAGCTATTCCGGTCTTGCTCCCCTGGGAAAGTTAATTTCCATGGAGGAAAGCCACTTTGAAACCCCAGGGTCTCGCAGACTCCTGTTCACCGCATGAAGTCTAATGGCATCTGAAACAAGTAACAGAAGGAATACACGTCATAGTTCCAAGAGAGAGTGTGCATTTCAAACACCCACCAATCACCGATAAGGTGCTATTCTGGCCCCAACAATTTACTACTAACCAGTTTTCGACAGAGAACAATTAGTTGCAACAGGTTTCAGTAATGTCCCCACTTGCTACTTCAGAACAGTGTTAGAAGGCCGTTCATTGGTATATTAGAATACTATGCAGAAACAAAGAAAAATGCCCCACAATGCCATGCGACTCGGAGGCATGTGCCAATCACATTGACGTGAGTATATAGGGAGAAGCAGGTCTCTCTTCTAGAAGTATCAGCAGACAGAGTCGCCTCACCCCATGAGCAACAGGGCACAATCGGGCCTGCGCCTGCATCTATCCGGGTCCTGCTCACCCTGGCCACAGTACGGCGTACTTCTTCCATACTGCAGCCGGTAGGGAGTCTGCGTTGTACACGACTGACATTCAGATGCATCAGCAGTGGCAGGAGGCCAGGTCAGCTGCCACGCACATGAATCAGCAGAGGCGGGACATCTGGTTGGCACAGCTGCATCGCAGCCAGCAGTGTAACTGCCCATGCATTGGGTAGTTCACAGACTGTCGCCCACCCATTGCCTCTAGTGGCAGACGCCAAAGTGGCACATGGCTGTGGCGTCTACAGTATACAGTAAGGTAAAAACCCTGCAATGGCGGACAGTGCTGCAATAAATGCAGGCCAAGCACAGCTGCCAAGGTTTCAGATTGCGATGCATTTTCATATTTTCAGTGTAATTATGAGTGAGATGTCAAGAACCATGAGTGACACTTTCTCGTGAGCAAAAATCAAGCAATGAACCTAGATCACAGGTTGTATTACTTGAAAAAGGCACTGACACTAAGCAGCATAAAAATGAATAACTGAGTGAACGACCACCTTGGGGTCCGGCGTATCCCCCTCTGCAACCGGAGAGTTGCATGGCTCTACAAACAACCTATTTAATTTAACATTACATATTTGGCACAGAAGAGTTTACCTAGGGCACTTTTTAATACAGCAGCGCTCGCTCGGGCACTTACTTAGTGTTGAGGATCATGACTCGGAGTCGGGCAGCTTGGTGGGTTGGGGTCTGGTCCCGCTTGCGGTTACTCTACCGATGCTGCGGTGGTATGCGCTACCTGGTAAACTAGCTGAAGCTATTCACAGCAACTCTATCTGGCCTAAGCCTGCCTCACTGACTTACAGGAGCATTGTGGGCCTGGGGTGAGGTTGAGTCGTGCAGCGGGTGCAGATGATCCCACAATTACCGCCGGCAGCGGTGAGGGCTCTCACAGGCCAGCAGGCCAGCACTGTAGGTCACCAGACACCCACCCCGCCGCGGTGCAAGCGGCGAGGTCGGAGGAGTTGCTGCATTGCAGTGGCATGCATTTCTGACTTGCCCAAAGAGCGCAGCCACAATTTTATGAAATACTGCCCAAGCCTCACACTGTGGGCGGCAACACAGAGGCAATGTTGCCAGATTCTTTTCACAACTTTGAAGCCCAAAAACAACCAAATACTAGCCCAAACTAGCTCAATGTTACCACTCCATGAACTTATGTGTAGCCTGACCACAACATTCAAAAATACATTTCTATTTGAAGGATTATATGTTCAACGTCCACATATATCAGACTACCCACATTTTGTACACTAAAATCAAAGTTGGTCTGTCAGGAAAATTGTCACTCACTTCATCTCGTGATGCGGATCAAGCTGCAGAAAAATGTTCTGCATCAGATGTTGGGGGCTGCAATTGTGGAAAGGTTCTTCGGGGAAAAGGTGCTCTTCAGCATCAAGTTCCTTTTGCATACTTCCAACAGGCCCTTCAGTGTAACAGGGTAATAAATGGTAATTAATGTATCGTCCTTCTGAAGGACGAGACCTCAAGTTAGTCCTACCTTTATTCAAAGCTCTGACCTGATAGTTACAGGGTAAATGAAAAACAAACTAACATAATTGGTTGTGTCAATATTAAATGTAGTCTAATTTCAAATAATTTGCCATGCTGTTTTAACCACTCCCCTCACAGGGATAAATGCAAAGACAACACCCTACCAAACACAAACACTACATGGTATAGCTGGTGCCCATGTAGGCAAGCACTTCATCGACCCACATGTTTGTAATATTCATTATATACATGCAATGCAATACTAAAACAAATTCACTTATTTGTACAGCTTCTCTTTATGTGATCACACAACTATTCTGAAATAGATGTTGCAATTGCTTAAAATTGTACCTCATTTAAAAATAATTTTGGGGATTTTGGGGATTGGGTGTGGCCAAAGTTGTTTAATAAAAATATGGATGTTTTCAAATACCTCAAGAAACATATGTTAAAACATAACCTGTTTTAGGTCTAGAGCTCGCCCCCGCAGCACCACCTTGCTGTCTCGTGCCCCTGACCCCCGCCCACGCTGCTGCTAGCGTGTTCAAGGCCCTCCTCCACCCGCAGGTATCCTCCTGCGCCTCATCCCTGGTGTCTAGTGGGCTCTGGTAAGCTTCACTAGACCCGTGTGCCGCTTCTCGCCGTTCTGTAAGTGTTTTTTTCCACTTTTTCAGCGCCTTGCCTCCTTGCGCTCTTGCCCCCATTGTGCCCCCTCTGATTACTGTACCCCGATTGTATTTTGTGCCATCATTGTATTTTGTGACTGTTTTTAACTTTTGCCTTACTGTTTGTGCTTTGTTTTTTCTGTTTTTTTCGCCCCTTGGGCGCTCCCCCTTGCTGATCTCTCCTTGCCGCTGCCTCCCTGCGGCCCCACCCCCCTCGCGCCCCCATTCGCCGCTTCCTCCCGCCTCCTGCCTCCCAGCTGCTCCTCCCTCCCCCCTCCCTTCTTAATGGCTGGCGCTGCGCTGAGGCAAGCCCGTCTGCGCCCGTCCGCGCCTGGACCGCGCCCAGCACCACCCCCCCTGGTCCACACGCCCCCCGCACCACCAGCCTTCGCTACTCGGCCAGCGAACTCCTCGCCCTTAACCCTGGCTCCTCCACAGCCTGCTTCCAGGCCACACCAAAGCACACCAAAGGACCCTTCTCCTGCCGCTCCTGCAACTTCTCCTGCAACAGAACAATGAAGCCTGCAACAACCAACACCAACCACCTCCACTGCATCCTACTCAACACACGCTCCGCACGAAAGCACGCCATCGAGCTCTGGGACCTGCTCGACACCACCGCCCCAGACGTAGCCTTCCTGACCGAAACCTGGTGGAACGACTCCTCGGCCCCAGACATCGCCATCCCTGACGGCTACAAGATCACCAGAAGAGATCGCACCAACGGAATCGGTGGAGGAATAGCCATCGTCCACAAATCCACCCTCAAGATCCTCACCCACACGGACGACACCCTCAAGACAGCTGAACACCTTCACTTCCAGATCCACACGGACCCCAACACCACCCTCAGAGGAACTCTCATATACTGACCACCAGGACCAAGAGCCCCCTTCAGCGAAACCATCTCTGACCTTGCAAGCACCCACGCCCTCGCTTCAACGGACTACATCCGCCTTGGAGACCTCAACTTCCACCTGGAGAACAACAACAACGCCAACACCACATCACTGACCACCAACCTCTCCAACCTCGGACTCAGACAACTGGTCAACACACCCACCCACATCGCCGGTCACACTCTAGACCCTCTCTTCTCTGCCAGCAACCACATCTCCCTCAGCCACACCACCGAACTCCACTGGACCGACCACCACTGCGTCCACTTCACATTCAAGAAACACACCGAACACCACCGCCCCCCACTTCCACCACGCCGCCTCTGGGGCAAAGTCACCGAGGACCATCTAACCAGCACCCTCGCCAAGAACCCGCCGACCGACCCTACTGACCCGGACTCAGCAGCCACCAACCTCCAACAGTGGATCCTCAACAGCGCCAACATCCTCGCCCCACTCAAGAGACCCACCGTCAACCAAGAAAAGAAAAAAGCAGCCTGGTTCACAGACGAACTGATCACCTCCAAAAGCACCTGCCAGAAACTTAAGAAAAAATGGCTCCTCGAGCACACACCTGACAGCCTGGCAACTCACAAGGAAGCCACCCGCAAGCACCATCAACTGATCCGACTCGCCAAACGCTCCCATTTCACAGAACGCCTAAACAACAACGCACACGACAGCAAGGAGCTCTTCTGCATCGTGAAAGAGCTCTCCAACCCCAATGCCAACGTCAACGACATCCCACCATCCCAGAAACTCTGCAACGCACTCTCCACCTTCTTTTACCAGAAAATTGCGGCCATCCACAACAGCCTCAACACCACACCTCCGCCAGAACCCACCCCGACTACTCCTCCAACACCAACCGCCTAACCTCCTGGACCCACGTAGACGACACCGAAACCCGAAAAACCATGAACACCATCCACTCTGGATCCCCCTCAGAGCCCTGTCCACACCACGTCTACAATAAAGCCGACTCCACCATCGCCCCCCATCTTCGCAAGATCATCAATCTTTCCTTCGACACTGCGACCTTCCTGGACAGCTGGAAATACGCCGACATCCAAGCCCTCCTCAAGAAACGAAAGGCTGACCTCAACGACCTCAAAAACTTCCGCCCGATCTCCCTCCTCCCCTTCCCAGCGAAGGTCATCAAGAAGATCGTCAATGCCCAGCTCACCCACTACCTAGAAGACAACTCCATCCTAGACCCCACCCAATCCGGCTTCAGACAAAATCATAGCACCGAAACTGCGCTCCTCGCCGCCACGGACGACATCAGACAGCAAATGGACAACGGCAAGACTTCAGCCCTCATCCTTCTAGACCTCTCTGCGGCGTTCGACACAGTCTGCCACCGCACCCTACTAACTCGTCTCCACAAAGCCGTAATACAAGACAAAGCCCTCAACTGGATCTCATCTTTCCTCTCCGGCAGAACCCAGAGAGTCCGACTCTCACCCTTCCGCTCCGAAGCCACCAACCTCATCTGCGGCGTCCCCCAAGGCTCCTCGCTAAGCCCGACGCTGTTCAACTTCTACATGTCACCCCTCGCACAACTGGCCCGCCAACACAACCTCAGCATCCTCTCCTATGCCGACGACACCCAGCTCATCCTCTCCCTCACCAAACACCCACACACCGCCAAAGCCAACCTCCATGAGGGATTGAAATCCATCGCCGAATGGATGAGAGACAGCCGCCTAAAATTAAACTCCGACAAAACGGAAGTCCTCATCCTCGGACGCACCCCCTCAGCCTGGGACGACTCCTGGTGGCCCACCGCACTGGGACCCCCCCCTACTCCAGCCAACCACGCACGCAACCTCAGATTCATCCTCGACTCCACCCTCACCATGTCCAAACAAGTCAACGCAGTCTCCTCCTCCTGCTTCAACACCCTGTGCATGCTCTGAAGAATCTACAAGTGGATCCCGTTGGAGACCAGACAGACAGTGACCCAGGCCCTCGTCAGTAGCAGACTGGACTACGGCAATGCACTCTACACAGGCATCCCAGCAAAAGACATCCAACGACTCCAACGCATCCAGAACGCATCCGCCCGCCTGATCCTCGACATACCCTGCCGATGCCACATCTCCCACCACCTGAAGGAACTCCACTGGCTCCCCGTGGACAAGAGGATCACCTTTAAACTACTCACCCACGCGCACAAAGCACTACACAACGCCGGACCCGCCTACCTGAACAACAGACTCAACTTCTACGTCCCCACCCGCCAACTCCGCTCGGCCGACCTCTCCCTCGCCATCGTCCGTCGAATCCAACGCAAGACCTCCGGCGGCAGATCCTTCTCCTACCTCGCCGCCAAGACCTGGAACTCCCTCCCGACCCCCCTACGCCAGACCCAGGACCTCCTCACCTTCAGGAGACTCCTCAAGACATGGCTCTTCGACCGATAGCAGCTGCCCCCCCCCCACCCCCTCAGCGCCTTGAAACCCTAACGGGTACTTTATAAATGTTTTGATTGATTGATTGATGGATTGATTATGTTATGCAAATAAAGCACTATAATGGCACACATCTTGACCTTCTTCTTGCAAAAACAGACAAAACACAAGTATAAAATGTCAGTTCTTCTAGTCAAGAAATAGCACGAGTTAGTTCCAGCTACTAGTTCAGCACTTGGTATACCACACAAGCAGGACCGGCTTTAGGTCTGGTAACGCCCTGTGCAACTTTTATACCAGTTCATGCTCACTGTGCTGTTTTAAAAGGATTGTAACTCTGAACTATAAAAAACAAGGAGCTCAGTGCCAAAAGCAGTAACCCACTGAGAGGTGTACATAACATAAAAAGTTTTGATGTGCATGTTACATATGCTTTTTTAGCAGGTACAATAACCCTCTGTGCTATGTGGTGACAATTCAGAATGGTGAACAGACAAAATACTGATTTCTCCAGCAAGTACAACAGTATTAATTCCTCACAGCCAATTGTCACGTGGACACTGCCATGTTGTTTATCCTGCTGCATCAGTTTAGCAGAACCTATGTAAATCAATACAGATAGGTAAAATTAATAGATACATTATCAAATCGTTGTACAGAATATGACGGGACAGAAACTCGCAAAGGCCTTTTCGAGGTGCCTCTGAAGTTGAGCTCGATAGGGACATATGACACAGGTAGAAGAATTCCCAGTACTGCTTTGGGTATTTTGTATGACATGAAAAATGAAAGAACACGAGTACAGTATTTCCATTTTATATGTCACTCAGCAGTGTGCTTTAAGGTTGTTCAGGCCGGGGCACTGCCCTCTGTGTGTGGACACCAGGTGGGTGATTATTAGTCGCTAACGCTTTTAATGTCTATGCACTGGGAAAGGCAATCCATGTAGAGAAGGTTAGGCATATGAAAGCATTGATGATTTTGCTGCAATGAGCATGAATTGCAAACGAACATGCAGCAGTAACTTGAGAGAGCATATTCTTAACAATTGTGTGTCTGATTTGTTACACCAGTATCTTGTGGACTCAGATCTGACCTCTCCCCAAGAATTGGGAAAGAGGGCAGACAAATGAGTCAGAACAAGGGTGAGCAGAAAAGCTCATACAGGGGATGACAAGGACAGCAAGAAGAAGGATGGTAAGTCACATGACAAGGGTGGGGACAAAGATAAAAAGTCAGCGTCTTCATCAGGCCCACAAAAATCCTCTGGGGGTGGTGGGCCCAAATCCTCTTATAACTATCAGAAAAAAAACCTTGGTGTTATTTATGTAAGCACAAAGGCCATTGGGCAAGTGAATCTCAACTGGGGGCGGGTTACTGGTCCTAAAAAGGTTGTGGTATCCACTGACTTACATGTAGACTGCCTATTGGGCAATGATTTGGAAACTTCAGCTTGGGCTGAAGTGGAGTTGGAGGCCCATGCAACAATGCTGGGCATCCCAGGGCATATCTTTGCTCCTACCAGGGCTCAGGCCAAGAAGCAAAGAGGACAGGGAAACTTGGATCCTGGAACAATGGACCAAGTGCTCCCAAAAACAGGGGTAGAAAGGGCAAACCCTTGTCCACTATCCCTCCCTCTCCAGAAGATTCCCCTTTTGATGAGAAGGAGTCAACTTCTTGTGCAGAGCCTACACCAGAGGCACTTCAGGCTGACACAGCTGAGCTCTTAGGTGCAGGGGGGCCTGCCAGGGAGGAACTGAGTGTACCACAGCAGACCTGTCCCACACAGCAAGCTGTCAAACAGCAACATGGGGACATCAGTGACTCACATAGAGTTTATTGGGAGAACAATCTCCTTTATACTGAGG
Organism: Pleurodeles waltl; assembly: GCF_031143425.1. Taxonomy (NCBI): domain Eukaryota; kingdom Metazoa; phylum Chordata; class Amphibia; order Caudata; family Salamandridae; genus Pleurodeles; species Pleurodeles waltl. The sequence goes on along the minus strand of NC_090440.1, from coordinate 196,091,743 downwards.
CAAAAGACCCTAAACCTGGTGCTACGAGGAGACTGGTCATTCCTTTGCAGTATAGGGAATTCCTCCTAACTCTAGCACATGAAATTCCCTTGGCTGAACATCTGGGGCAAAGTAAGACCTGGGACAGACTTGTCCCTCACTTTCACTGGCCTCACATGTCAAAAGACACAAAAGAGTTTTGTCACTCTTGTGTGACTTGCCAGGCCAGTGGCAAAACTGATGGCACCCCAAAGGCCCCCTTAATCCCACTGCCAGTGGTTGGGGTGCATTTTGAAAGGGTAGGGGTTGACATTGTTGGCCCCCTTGACCCTCCAACTGCTTCTGGTAACAGGTTCATCTTAGTGGTAGTGAACCATGCCACAAGATACCCAGAAGCCATCCCCTTAAGGACCACTACAGCTCCTGCAGTGGCAAAGGCCCTCCTGGGAATATTTTCCAGGGTGGGCTTTCCTAAAGATGTAGTATCAGACAGAGGTAGTAACTTCATGTCTGCAAACGTAAAAGCTATGTGTAAGGAGTGTGGTGTAACCTATATATTCACCACACACTATCATCCACAAACAAATGGACTGGTTGAGAGATTTAACAAAACTCTCAAAGGCATGATCACGGGACTCTCTGAAAAACTCAGAAGGAAATGGGATGTCCCCCTGCCATGCCTCCTTTTTGCCACCAGGGAGGTACTCCAAAAAGGAGTGGGCTATAACCCCTTTGAACTCCTGTTTGGTCACCCTGTTAGGGGTCCCCTTGCTCTTGTGAAAGAGGGGTGGGAGCAACCCTTGAAGCCCCCTAAACAAGACATTGTGGATCAAGGATGGCTGAGTACATAAAAAAGGCCACAAAAAACTTTAAGGCCAGCCAAGAGCTTCAAAAGCAATGGCATGACCAGGAGGCTGTCCTGACTGAGTACCACCCAGGACAGAAGGTGTGGGTTTTGGAGCCTGTGGCACCAATAGCACTCCAAGATAAATGGAGTGGACCACATCTTATTGTGGAAAAGAAGGGTGAGGTCACCTATTTAGTATATCTTGGTACTACTAGAAGTCCCCTCAGGGTACTTCATGTCAATCGCCTTAAACCCTACTATGATAGGGCAGATTTGACCCTACTCATGTCCACAGATGAGGGGCAGGAAGAAGAGAGTGACCCTCTCCATGACCTCTTCTCCAGCACTGAAGCTGATGGCTTAGTGGAAGGAGTTGAAGTTGCAGACTGCCTCACAGCAGAGCAGAGGGAGGACTGTAAGAATTTACTAGGCCAACTTTCTGAACTCTTTTCACTCACACCTGGTACCACTACTTGGTGTGAACATACCATTGATACTGGAGACACTTTGCCTGTCAAAAGTAAGATTTATAGGCAGCCTGATCATGTCAGAGACTGTATTAAATCTGAGGTTCAGAAAATGTTGGACCTAGGTGTTATTGAGCAGTCAGACAGCCCCTGTGCCAGCCCATTGGTGCTTGTCCCCAAACCCCATAGTAAAGATGGAAAGAGAGAAATGTGGTTTTGTGTAGATTACAGAGGGCTCAACAGAGTAACAAAAACATATGCTCAACCTATACCCAGGGCAGATGAGCTCATAGATACACTGGCAGCTGACAAATATATAAGCACCTTTGATTTGACTGCAGGGTATTGGCAGATCAAATTATCAGAGGATGCTAAACCAAAAACTGCATTTTCAGCCACTGGAGGGCATTATCAATTTACAGTTATGCCCTGTGGCCTGTAAAATACACCTACCACTTTCCAGAGCCTGGTGAACACAGTCCTCCAAGGTCTGGAAGCATTCAGTGCAGCATATCTAGATGATATTGCTGTGTTTAGCTCCACCTGGGATGACCACCTGGGATGACCACCTGGTCCACCTATGGAACGTTTTGGAGGCCTTGCAAAAGGCAGGCCTCACTATCAAGGCTTCAAAATGCTAGATAGGGCACAGGAAAGTGGTTTATCTGGGCCACTTGGTAGGTGGAGAACAGATTGAACCACCACAGGGGAAAATACAGACTATTTTAGACTGGGCTCCCCCTACTACTCAGACCCAGGTCAGAGCCTTTCTTGGTCTCACTGGGCATTAAGAACTATGGCTCCATTGCAGCCCCTCTTAATGACCTCACCTCTAAAAAGATGCCTTAAAAGGTATTATGGACAGCCAGCTGTTAAATAGCTTTTGAGGAGCTTAAGCAGGCTGCACCTGTCCTAAAAAAGCCCAAATTACTCTAAAAAATAATTGCCCAGACAGATGCATCTGAACTGGGTTTGCAGCAGTGCTATCACAACTGAACTCAGAGGGCCAGGATCAACCTGTTACTTTTATCAGTAGGAGGTTGACCCCTAGAGAAAAGCATTGGTCAGCCGTAGAGAAGGAGGCCTTTGCTGTGGTCTCGGCCCTGAAGAAGATGAGACCATACTTATTTGGGACTCACTTCATAGTTCAGACAGACCACAAACCTCTCTTATGGTTAAAACAGATGAAAGGAGAAAACCCTAAATTGTTGAGGTGGTACATTTCCCTACAGGGGATTGACATTACAGTGGAACATAGACCTGGGAGTAACCACTCCAATGCAGATGGACTCTCCAGATATTTTCACTTAGACAATGAAGACTCATCTGGGCAAGGTTATCCTTCTTGTCCCTCATTTGGGGGGAGGAGGGATGTGTAGGAAAGAACCATCTTTCTTGGCATTTTACTCCCAATTTCTGCCTGTTTGTCAGTGTGTTTTTACTGTCTCACTGGGATCCTGCTAGTCAGGAACCCAGTGCTTATGGTTTGTGGCCTATATGTGTTGTCAGGATGCTTGACTGTGTCACTGGAGTTCTGCTAACCAGAACTCCAGTGCTTATGCTCTCTCTGTGTACCAAATTTGTCACTATAGTTTAGTGACTCCAAATACCAATTCTAATTGGCACACTGGTCCCCCCTTATAAGACCCTAGTATATGGTACCTAGGTGCCCAGGGTATTGGGGTTCCAGGAGAGCCTTATGGTCTGCAGCATTTCTTTTGCCACCCATAAGGAGCTCATACAAACCTTTCGTCGGGACTGCCACTGCAGCATGGGTGAAATAGTGCACCCATATTTCACAGCCATTTTTCACTGCACCAGGTCACTTATAAGTCACCTACATGTCTAACCTTTATTTACTGAAGGCTAGGTGCAAAGTTACTGTGTGTGAGGGCACCCTTGCACTAGCAAAGGTGCCCCCACATTGTCCAGGGCTAATTCCCCAGACTTTGTGAGTCCGGGGACACCATTATAAGCGTGCACCACATATATGTCAATACATATATGTAGGTTCACAATGGTAACTCCGAAAATGGCCATGTGAGGTGTTTAAGAGTGTAGAATTGAACCCCCAATCCAAATCTGGTATTGGGGGGCCAATCCCATGCATCCTGGGGGCTCCACCATAGACCCCCAGTACTGCCAACCCAGCTCTCTGAGGTTTGCACTGCAGCCCCAGCTGCTGCCACCTCACAGACAGTTTTCTGCCCTTCTGGGGATGGAGCAGCTCAATCCCAGGAAGGCAGAACAATGCATTTCCTTTAGGAGAGAGGTGTTACACCCTATCCCATTGGAAATAGGTGTTACAGGCTGGGGCGGTATCCTACCAGAGCCTCTGGAAATGCTTTGAAGGGCACAAACGGTGCCCTCCTTGCATAATCCAGTTTACACCAGTCCAGGGACCCTCAGCCCCTGCTCTGGCGTGAAACTGGACAAAGGAAAGGGGGGTGACCACTCCCCTGTCCATCACCACCCCAGGGGTGGTGCCCAGAGCTCCTCCAGAGTGTCCCTCACGTTAGCCATCTTGGATTCCAAGATGTGGGGACCCTCTGGGAGCATCTGAGTGGCCAGTGCCAGCAGGTGATGTCAGAGACCCCTCCTGATAGGTGCATACCTGGGTAGGTAGCCAATCCCCCTCTCAAGGCTATTTAGGGCCTCTTCTCTGGGTGTTTCCCTCAGATTCGGTTTGCAAGATTCCTCCAGGACTCCTCTGCATCCTCTGCTTCAGCTTCTGACCGTCGGATCACCCATAGACTGCTCCAGAAACTGCTGTAACTGCAACAAAGTATCCAGGAAGACTCCTGTGACCTGCAACTTCAGCTCCAACCAGCAGCAATTGCAACAGTTTCCAAGGTGTGCACACTCTGAGGACTACCTGTCTTCATCCTACACCAGAAGAACCAAAGGAATCTCCCATGGAGTGACGGAGTCACTTCCCTGCTTCAGCAGGCACCTCTCTGCGACGACAACCAGTACTCTGGGAATCCTCTCCTGTCGGTGAGCGTGATCCCTGGAACACAGGTGGTGGACCGAAGTGACCCTGACTGTCCAAAGGTCCAGCTGTCCAAATTTGGTGGAGGTAAGAGCTTGCCTTCCCGTGCAATGACAGTACCCTTGTGCACCACGTCTTCTGCAGCTCCTTGGGCTTCTGTGCACTTCTTCCAAAAGTTCTTCGTGCACAGCGTAGTCCAGGTCCCCAGCACTCCATCCTGCGATGCATATCTCTCTGAGTTGTTTCCGGCGGCGTGGGATCCTCCTGTGTAGTGCTGTGATGACCGCACTTTGCAACTCCTTTGTCCCCGTGTTGTGGGACTCCAGTGGGCGCTGCCTGGTTTTCTGAGGGCTCTCTGAAGTGCTGAGAGCCCCCTCTGTCTCCTCAGTCTGAGTTGAGACCCCCAGGTCCCTCCTGGGTCCAGGCAGCTCCTCTTTGACGCAAACTGCGTACTTATGTGAACCAAGACTTGTTGGCGGAATCCAGCAAAGCAAACAGCTTGCATCCAACAACTCGATGTGGGACATCTCTTGCACCAAGCAGGAACCCACAGCTATCTTCTTTGGTGCATTCCTGTACTTTTCTTCCAACCAGAGAATCAATTTTTGCACCTTCTTCCAGGTGGGCAGGGGCTCCTGTTCTTCCTGGACTCTTCTTCGACTTCTGGACTTGTCTCCTCTCTCTACAGGTCTTCAGGTCCAGGAATCCATCGTTGGTTGCTTGCAGTCTTGCTTGGTTCTTGCATAATTCTTCATTATGACTTGTAGTGTGTTCTGAGGAAACTTGCTGTACTTTACTTCTGTTTTCCTGGGCTCTGGGGTGGTGTACTTTTCTTACCTTTGGTGTTTTCTCACACTCTTGGCGCCCCTCTACACACTACACTTGCCTAGGGGGTAATTCGACATTCACATTCCACTATTTTAGTATATGGTTTGTGTTGCCCCTAGCCCTATTGCAATCTATTGTATTTTCTACTGTTCGCACTATTCTATGACTGTTTTCTTACCTGATTTTGGTAACGAGTGTATTTATTGTGTATAATACTTACCTCCAGTAGGAGTATTGCCTCTAAGATATTTTTGGCCTTGTGTCACTAAAATAAAGTACCTTTATTTTTGGTAACACTGAGTATTGTCTTTTATTGTGTACAAGTACTGTGTGACTATAGTGGTGTTTCAAGAGCTTTGCATGTCTCCTAGTTCAGCCTTAGCTGCTCTGCTACATCTAGCCTTAGACAGCCTAAGCTGCTAGACACTGCCTACATTTCATTACCAAAGGATTACTGGACCTGGTATAAGGTGTAAGTACCTTAGGTACCCACTAAAACCAGGTCACCCTCCTACAGTACGTACCATGTGTTTAAGGGGCACAATGTACAGGGGTGTTGGGTTTTTGGGGTTAGAGTCAGAAGTAGGATAGAACAGCAAGGGATGGGATAGTGGGCGCTAGGATGGAAAGTAAGAAAAAGCTGTCAGGTCATAGGAGACGTTAGGATTAGGGTAACAGCTAATATGAAGCACCAAGGGATAGGATGAGTGAGGTCATGGTGGGAGGTAAAAGAATTCGGCTGGCATGAGGGTATAAACATTTTGAGCACACATATTTTGTCTACTATGTTATTTACAATAGTGAGTTTGGAAACAAAGTGTAATGGTGTGCAGCCTGTGGACAAGAACATCAGCAGCCTGTCTCACTTGTGCATTATTGAGTATTTTTTGCATCCTCTTCTTCCTTCTTTGGTTTTGACACTCTTCACTGCAATGCTATGCAGTATGAAACATAGGAGTCTGACTGTGCACGTTATATGCAGCTTGTACGCCAAGTCAACAACAGTTAGATGTGGATAACGGATGTGGCCCTCCAAGAGCCCAAATGCACAAGCAATTTTGTTGCATGTTCTCATTGGATACTGTATGCTTGCTTCTTTTAGGATTTTGCACAGAGCTCAGGAGCCTTGGCCGCAGCGGATATTCAAAGTATCCTCCGTGGAGGGATGTATTAGAAAGGCTTAATAACACAGAGATTATGACTGCACATGCATAAGTATATACGTTCACATGCAAATCATACCAAACCCATGATAGATATGTACTGACAAATGGATTGAGGCAATAACTGGTACCACAGTTCAAAGGTAAGTGCCAAAGTAAGATTTCCCATCAGTGAAATTTGGGTCATGAAAATGCAGTACAAAAGGTGTATATCTAGACGGTTCTGAACTTCCACCAAACATGTTTTTGCATTTGTGAACTCTACACTTTTAATACCATTTAGCAGCAGTGCCACCTGACAGACAAGCGTCCATATTTATTAAACTGTGCTGCCTAATTTAGAAATTACACCAAGGATTGCTAGTTTCCCACTTTTCACATTATGAACGGATTGGGGCTTAATCACTAACCAAGTAGCCAAGTGTGAGCGTGTTACGTTTCTCTGGGGGTATGTCATGCAGCTTTTCCCTAGGATCCCGAAGTCATGGGTGGATCCACAAACAGGGCTGGCTTTAGCCCTGATGGCACCCAGTGCAACAATCTTTGTTGCCCCCCCCCAAAAAAAACCTCCTTCTCCACTAATTCCCTCACTACCGCGCTCCACCAGTGCCCTTCATCTCTCTATTACCCCTCTCTCACATGCATTTCATTTGTTTTATAGCGCTACTCATACCAGTGTAGGGTTTCAGACAGTGGCATAACAAAGGCCACCGCAGCCCCTGCAGTACGGGGAGCCCCCGAGCTCCAGGGGGCCCGCCTCAACACAGTAGTCGGCCCTGAGAGCTCCTGAATAAGTCCAGAGAGGGGTCTCTCCATGTACTTTGCAGGGGCCCCCCTCAAGTTTTGTTATGCCACTGGTGTCAGAGCCCCTTACATCACACACTTATTACACAGAGCCAATGGATCATACATGTGCTAATCAATCAATAGGAAATATAATATAAAACAATAAGGATTATCAGGTGTAGGAGTCACATGCCATCCATACTAGTAAGCAGTATATTTTAAGAGTGTTTTTTTCTGGAGAAGAAAGGGGGCGTTCTGACGCTAGGAGTCCCGCAAAATTGGTGCAGTGAAATTTACAAGATTTCACAACGCCATTTTTGGCATAATTTTTAACGTCTGCTCAGAGCAGGTGTTATAATGACGCTCCCATAGGAATCTCTGGGCCTCCATGGACTTTGCTGCACTTGGATCAACATTTTTGACACAAGTGTAGCACAGCGCCACAAAAGTGTCAAAAAGTTTGATGCTCTTATGCTAATGACCGCAGTGGTGAACTGTAATACAAATACGGCACAACTATGGTGTTGTTAGGTGCAGTAGGGGGCACAGGAAAAGTGGCGCATCATAGCTCATGCAGCCCTTTTGATTAAATATGGGCCTAAATGTGGTGCAAGGGGTTACAAAGTGGCGCACCACTTTCTAAATATGACGTGGCAAAAAAGCCACTTTAAAAAAATGATGCTATTGCGGTGCTAAGGTGGCGCTAGGGGCTCTTAAAAATGGCTCTTAATTTCTGCATGCACAATTACTGTATTCAGTAATTTCACAAGCAAAAAAACTGAGATTAATGGGAAATTTTTGCTTGTGGTGTTATTGCATGCAGTATCATCGGATGTGCTCTAGAAATCGTTCAAAAACAGATAGATTCAATATAGAATGGGATGCAGGTCCAAGGACTCACAATACAGTAGGTACTGCAAATACCAGGCCTCTCTTAGCCAATCAGGTGCAGCCATGCAGATAGCATATCCCATTCGCAGAGCATGGAACGGGTGTGAATGGAAAAACAGACCTAAGCAGAAAAGCAAAACGCAATAATGAAAACCAGCACACAAACTCGGCAAACAAGAATACCCAGGAGCGGCACGCAGCAAGGTAACTGGGTGGGGTGGCGCACGGGGGGTGGTAATTAAAATAAAATTAAAAAGTTTAAAAAAAACTTACCTCCTCCGCCGCATGCCTCTCCTCTGTCCCCCGTTGACTGCAGGCACAGGCTCCCTGCCTGCCCTGCGGCCAATCCTGACACTGCTCAAAGCAGCGTCAGGATTGGCTAGGAGCACCTAGCCAGGGCGCTCCCAGGCAGACTGAGAGCCTGTGTTGGCTCCCTTCAGCCCAGCAACAGTGTTGCAGGGCTGGAGAGAGCCCACTGCGCATGTATGTTTGTCCGGCCCGAGACACACACGCGCAATGTGCTCTCTCCAACCCGGCACTGTGTTGCCGGCTTGGAGACAGCAGGCAGAGGCTCCCAGTCTGCCTCAGAGCGCCAAGCCAGGGTGCCCAGGCCAATCCTAACTCTGCTTTCATGCTGCCAGCAGCATGAGAGCAGCATTAGGACTGGTCGCAGAGCAGGCTGGGAGCCTCTGCCTGCTGTAAGTGAGGACAAAGGAGCCGTACGGCGGAGGTGGCGAATCAGGTATGGTCTCCGGCCCAAGACGGCTAGCCAAACACACATGCGCCCTGAGGGGGAGTCCTGGGGGAGTGCTAAGCACTCCCCAACCACTCCCCCTCAGAGCACATCACCCCCATGACCCACCCCTTTATAAGAAAACAATAGCAAACTCTGTTTGTTATCATTTCCTTGTAAAGGTTTTTGCAGCTGTCGCTGCAGGGGTTTGGGGGTGACGCACCTCCGCCCCCATGGAGGAGCCACCTCTGGGAATACCCAGACATCTAACAATTCATATTCCAGCAAATACAAATGTGATTCTTCGAAGATATCTAAAATTAGTACAACATCACTCTTACTTCAAAAATAATCATAGCTCTATTTTCGCAAGTCAAAGGGACGTCCGTACGTCATATGGGTGCACGCAATTGGCGCCAGGGCTTGGCCAAATGAGGTAATGAATGGAGCTGTAAGAAACACATGTCCGAGATGAGGCATACCACAATGTCAGACTGCTACATGTATAGCTGATATAATATATTGGCTGTTTCAGCAGGCTAGTTTGGTACTGGTGCACCATCATCAGCCAATCTACATCAGTGACAAAGGCATCCAGCGGTGGCTGCTCCCCACAAGCAGCAGCAGCTGCAAACAAAAACAATAATAAACAATGTTTACTATTGTTTTTATTTTACAAGGTGGCGGGGCCATGGGGGATGACTAGCACTGAGGGGAGTGCTGTGCAGGCAGAGGCTCCCAGTCTGCCTCAGAGCGCCAAGCCAGGGCGCTCAGGCCAATCCTAACTCTGCTTTCATGCTGCCAGCAGCATGAGAGCAGCATTAGGTTTGGCAGCAGAGCAGGCTGGGAGCCTGAGCCTGCTGTGAGTGAGGACCGAGGAGCCATGCAGCAGAGGCGGCTAATCAGGTATGTTTTTTTATTTTAGATATTTTTTTGTGTGTCTCCCCACGCCACCGCTTTGCCCATACAGGAGGCGCCCCTGCATGTGACAGGGGATAATGGGGCATTAATTACCCCAATTCATAACAGGCGATAGGTTGTAATCCTGCCGAGGGGGCCCAGAATTAAACAGGAGGAAGGGGCAGCCTGGAAGTAGTTTTAATCATAGAGCCTGCACAGTGGATTCCGCGGAATGTTTGTGTGTCTTTTCAAACCACCCCTAGCGTTCTTCTGCGCAGGGGTTTTGTAGCATGCCCGATGATGAATCCTGCCGCTATTGGTGGGTGAGGGCAATTATAAAACTTTGGTTTCCCAGACAGGGTGAAATCCCTTTAAAGTTACCTCTCTCCCCTATTTTTGTGTGTTTGGTTACTTGTGAGGGCGGACAGAAGAAGAGGGGTACCTTTCACCCTTGATTTGTGTTTGATTGAAATTTTAATTACTCTGGAGTAATTGGTAAATTTTTGGTAATTTTGCATAACAAAATTACATAGATTATGCCAATACTCCACATTGTGTAATTTTGAGGAGAAATTTTAAGGTGAGGTGTACCGTTTGGGTATTTTTTTAAACACGTGGCCTATCCAACGGCGGGACCGTTCGAGAATGTTTTTGAGTTACAAACTACAACTCTAAAAAGCAAATGGTGGTGTTTTGAACACGAGCAAACACAAATCAATTCGAAATTACATTAATTACAAAATTATATAATGCTTTGAGCTCAAGATGTATTTTGCCTAATTATTTGTAACTTTGCTTTAATATCACGTCATTTTGGTACACGAAACTACGAGGTTACACACCCCAATACTCTTATCTGGCGACGAAGCAGGAAACACAGCAGCTTGGCCTTATTTTGCAGAGACACATGACCGCCAGAATTTGAGCCGCTGTCCCCACTTCCAAAGCAGACCCTTAAGGCCAATGCATCGGCTCAAAACTCCCCGCCACCAGATTTTCAACCTGCATGCGAGGGACCTCACACAGGATACAGGAGAAACCAAACCCACATTAGGCCGCAACCTAGAACCCCCACTTCCTGGCACCGCATGCTAATGCAACAGTGAACATCCGGTGGACAACTTTAAGAATCGCTCCTCTTCAAAGAGCACACGAGTAATGGCTGACCAAGGTGAACCGCCCCTATCCCTACTAAGAAGACAACAGCATTTCAGTAAGTGCCACAAGACCGAGACAACATACAGAGGTGGTCATTACAACCCTGGCGGTCGGTGTTAAAGCGGTGGTTCGACCGCCAACAGGCCAGCGACAAAAAAAATGGAATCACGACTGTGGCGGAAACCGCCAACAAAGACAGCCACTTTAACACTCCGACCGCCACGCGGTACAAACATACAGCGCGGCGGTCACCGCCAACAGACAGGCGGGAGACAATGTACCGCCCACAGTATTACAACCTACCAATCCGCCACCTTTTCCGGGGCGGATTCACCGCGAAGAAAAACACGGCGGAAACAGGACTTCGAAGGGAAAACGCTCACCTCTACACACCCCACGAGGAACCAGGACGCCATGGAACCAGAGCTTCACATTTTCCCTGCCCTTATCTTCTTGCTCCTCTACCAGGAGCACGAACGCCGGCGGCGAAGACCACGGTGAGTACTGCACCTACGACACAGGGGAGGGGGAGGGAAAAAACGGGGACACACATGCAACACGCAACACCCCCACCCCCACCCACGACAACACACACACTAATACAGCATGATACATTACAGTTACACCCCCCAAACCCCACGGAAGAATGCAAAGACAAAAGGAAATGAGTGTAACCATTGTAATCTATTAAAATCCAGTACGCAAAAATATACATATACACTATAAACAAATATGTATACACCAAGAATAGTAGTCCATGTATTGCTCCATTGAAGTCCGTGGAACACTGGACCCACACTGCATGGGCGAGGCCCACACTCAATACCCAAACATTACGGAGAGAACACTGCAGGGGCATCAGATAGAAATAAAACAGGCACCTCAGGGAGAAGGGAAAGGGGGGGCACCTCAGCCGGTTGAGTGCACGACGCCAAATCCACGAGGGGGCCCCATGCCCACTGTTCAACCCTGGGGAGTGCAAAGCCACAGTCTCTCAAATCTCTACAGTGGGTGGTTTGCCCACTGTTCAATCCTGGGGAGTGCAAAGCCACAGTCTCTCAAGTCTCTACAGTGGGTGGTTTGCCCACTGTGCAATCCTGGGGAGTGCAAAGCCACAGCCTCTCAAGTGGATAACAGTTTCCACTGGTTCTGGAGGGGGCTTGTGGCGGCAGTGTTCTGTTCAGCGGTGCTTGTTGCAGCGGGGTCCTTGGCAGCGACTCAGCTGCTGGCAGTCCTTTCTGGCCCAGTGGGGCTGGTGCTGGCAGTCCTGTCTGGCCCAGTGGGGCTAGTGCTGGCGGTCCTGTCTGGCCCAGCGGGGCTGGTGCTGGCGGTCCTTTCTGGCCCAGCGGGGCTGGTGCTGGCGGTCCTGTCTGGCCCAGCGGGGCTGGTGCTGTCGGTCCTTTCTGGCCCAGCGGGGCTGGTGCTGGCGGTCCTGTCCGGCGGTCCTGCCTGGCCCAGCGGGGCTGGTGCTGGCGGTCCTGTCTGGCCCAGCGGGGCTGATGGCGGTGGCCTCCTGGGCAGCGGGGCTGATGGCGGTGGCCGGCGGGGCTGATGGCGGTGGCCTCCTGGGCAGCGGGGCTGATGGCGATGGCCTCCTGGGCAGCGGGGCTGATGGCGGTGGCCTCCCGTGGCCTCCTGGGCAGCGGGGCTGATGGCGGTCTTCTCCGCCGTGCTGCTCTTCCCAGACTTGCTGAGTTTCTTGTGCCCCTTCCCCACCTTGGAAGGTGTCGCAGCTGACTCAACACTCCCACCTGTACCCCTGGGAGCGGCTTTGGTGGCTGGAGTCTTTCCCCTCTCCCGCCGGGCACTGTCAACTTTTGATGCTTGACAGGTGGGGGACTGTCCGTGCTGTGGCTCCTTGCCACACTGGCTGCCCTGCTGCCTGGTGCACTCCAGAATCCGGTGACTACTGGCACCACTGGTCCTGGAGATGTTGTGGCTGAGGTGCTAGGTTGGGACCTGGAGAGTCGGGCCCTAGGAGACTGACGGGGTGGGGGAGGTGAGGGAAAGAGGTCAAGGGTGGACAGGAAAGGTTTCTTGGGAACACTGGGACGGGTAGCTGGAGGGGGTTTGGGAATGGAGGAAGAGGTTGTGGTTGTAGGAGGTGTATGTTTGGTGACTTTGGGTGAAGGTGCATGCCTGGAGGCTGTCGTGAGGTGGATGGCTGTTGGGTGGGTGTGTGCCTGCGTTTGTGTACCTTGGGAGGTGGCGTCACAGACACACTGGGAGAGGACACAGGGGACGTGTGAATGGTAGTGGGGGTGGTGACTGCACGTGAGCGTGGTGTGGTGGTGGGTGTGCTGGTGATGGAAGTAGTGGCTGTAGATGTAGTGCATGCAGGTGTGAGTGGAGACGAGACTGGGAGGGAGGAGGGAGATGAGGAGGAGGGGACATAGTGGAGGCAGTGGATGTTGGTGTGTCTGCATGTGTGTGATGCTTGCGTGAGTGCCTGTGGGATGTGTGGTGCTTATGTTTGCCTGAGCTTCCTTTGTGTGTTGAAGTATGCTGGTCTGATGGTGTGCTTGGGATAGGCTGAGGTACAGGGGATTGGGTCTGGGTGGAGGAAGTTGGAGGGGGGAGGCTAGAGACAGGGACAATGACTGCCATCAGTGCTGAGGCCAGAGTCTGAAATGCTCGCCGAAGGGCTGCCTGACCAGAATGAATGCCCTCCAGGAATGCATTGGTTTGTTTCAACTGCCTCTCTACACCCTGGATGGCATTCAAAATGGTAGACTGCCCAACAGTGAGGTACCTGAGGAGGTCAATGGCCTCCTCACTGAGGGCAGCAGGGGTGACTGGGGCAGGGCCTAAGGTGCCTGGGGCGAAGGTGATGCCCTCCCTCCTGGGTGAGCGGGCACGGGGAAAAGGCTGAGGGGCTGCTGGGAGGGCGGTGCTGGTAGGGGGGGTGGCCGCTGTACCTGTAGATGCGGGGGGCACAGATGTGGCCGCCACCACAAGGGAGCTCCCATCAGAGGACGAGTCCGTATCACTGGTGTTAGCTCCTGTCCCCGCCGTGGAGCTCCCCTCGCCCTCCATCTCACTGGTGAATTTAGACTCCGTAGTGTCACCCTCCAGGGCCATGTGGGATGCAGCTCCCTCCTGCTCCGGTGCCACTGCTCCTCCGCCTGATGATGCTAATGCACACAAGAACAGGGAGACCACAAAAAGGGGGGAGTAGACAGAAGAAGGACATGTTGAGTGCATGCATTACCGGTACCGTTGGCGGACACAAAAGACACAGAAGCCCCCTGCACTACGCCGCGCACTTGGGGTCCACTATTCAATCCCTGGGACATGGCCTACAAGGCTATGGCCGACATCTGCACACATGAATGTCACAGGAGCCTGACTAGGTGTAGGTGGCACTGTACACAGGTGGGGTGGGGTGCCACTGTGTCTGCCAGAAGAAGGGGACCTAACTAGGACACTCGCCCTGACCTAGGGAAACCCACAGCCCACCTCCCCCTCCCAGACACCTCCACTGCGCGCTGAATCAGCTGAATGAGAGTGTACTCACCCCCTTGTGGCTGCTGTGATGCCCTCAAGTGCCCATCCAACTCCAGATACGCCACCGCCAGGATCCTGAACATCAGGAGAGTCATGGTGCGACGGGCACCCCTCCCACGTTGGGAGGCCATCCCCAGCTGGGCCTCCGCTGTCTTCTTGCTCCAGCGGCGAATGTCCTCCCATCTCTTACGGCAGTGGGTGCTCCGTCTGTGATAGACCCCCGGGGTCCGGACATCCTTGGCGATGGCACGCCTGATGTCCTTCTTCTGGTGGGCGCTGACCTACATGAATTGTACAGGGGAAAAAGAGAAGTTATTACAAACTGCACTGTCACAGTCATTGGCCCCCATCCCTACCCTTGCCATGTGGTACATGCACTCACCGTCGTTTCATGCACGCCTCATTCTCCACCCCCCCATCTTTCATCCACCCCCCTCCACACAGGCATAGCCCATACAGCATGCTCCCAGTGTACTTACCTATTTGTCTGGAGGACCGTAGAGTAGCGTGTACTGGGGGAGGAGCCCATCCACGAGTTTCTCCAACTCCTCCGTGGTGAAGGCAGGGGCCCTTTCCCCAGACGCACGAGCCATTGTCTCTTCCAGACTGAGGTCACAGCAGCACTTGCAGTGTAGGTCCTCTCCTGTCAAAGATCAGGTATCGAGTGATTGAACAGATAGAAAATGGCGGTCATGTCCGCAGCGGTGCGTACCGTCACCGCCGGCGTACATCGTCATTGGCTCCTGGGACCCAAAGGGTCCAATGTTAACCAATGCAGGATTGCGCCGTGGTCTTCGACCGCCTACCGCGACGGTGTACAACGCCAGCGCAGTTACCTCACATCCCATTGTCCCACTTTACAGGTCAGGCAGCAGCCATTTCAGGGGCCCACATGGCTTAATTTTTAACTGCGTCACACATACCTTGCCTAAACACTCATACATGCACATTTCGGATTATGAATCGTGTTCTGTGTAAGCTGTGTGTACGTACCTCTGAGTTGGTTGACTCTGTGCTCGCTGTTGTCCTTCATAGGCACCGTCCGCTGGGACATGTGAGGAGATGGCGGCATCCTCCGGTGTACAGACCGCTGGTGGACCTGTCGACAATGGAGGAAAGACATGTGATCATCACCTACAGGCTTGATCGTGCCACAATCCTGGAACTGTGTGCCCAGTTGGAGCCAGACTTGATGTCAGCTATCCGCCATCCCACAGGAATCCCCCCTCTAGTGCAGGTCCTGTCACTACTCCATTTCCTGGCAAGTGGTTTCTTTCAAACTAGAGTGGCCATAGCATCAGGCATGTCCCAGCCTATGTTTTCCAACGTGTTGTCCAGAGTGTTATCTTCCCTGCTGAAACACATGCGGAGCTACATCGTTTTCCCTCAGGTGGAGGATTTGCCTACAGTGAAAGGTGACTTCTATGCTCTGGGACATATCCCCAACATCATAGGTGCCATTGATGGGACACATGTGGCTTTGGTTCCCCCCGCAGGAGTGAACAGGTGTACAGAAACCGGAAGAGTTATCATTCGATGAATGTGCAGATGGTGTGTTTGGCAGACCAGTATATCTCCCATGGGAATGCCAAATTCCCTGGCTCGGTGCATGACGCTTACATTCTGCGGAATAGCAGCATCCCTTATGTGATCAGTCAACTCCAGAGGCACCGTGTGTGGCTATTAGGTGAGCACCTGGAAGCAAGTCAGTGGGAATGGTTGTCTGGGTCTGGGGATATCCCTACAAGTTAGTGTGTGTCTAACAGTTGTCCCTCGCCATTTGCAGGTGACTCTGGTTACCCCAACCTGTCATGGCTACTGACCCCAGTGAGGAATCCCAGGACAAGGGCAGAGGAACGCTACAATGAGGCCCATGGGCGAACTAGGAGGATTATAGAGCGGACCTTCGGCCTCCTGAAGGCCAGGTTCAGGTGCCTCCATATGACAGGTGGTTCCCTATTTTACTCACCAAAGAAGGTGAGCCAGATCATTGTGGTCTGCTGTATGCTTCACAACTTGGCTTTGCGACGACAGGTGCCTTTTCTGCAGGAGGGTGGTCCAGATGGAGGTGTTGTGGCAGCTGTGGAGCCTGTGGACAGTGAAGATGAGGAAGCAGAAGAAGAGGACATCAACAACAGGAACTCGGTGATCCTGCAATACTTCCAGTGAGACACAGGTAAGAATACAAACCTGCCTACTACATGTACTTTAACACTACTACCTCTCTACTGTCTGTCGTTTTCACCCAGTGTATGGTCACTGAGTTGTCACTTTCCCTTACGATTTCACAGATGTGGGTCCCACTGTGTGACATCTGCTTTGTTTCCTCATGGACTAGAGCTGTATGACATAGGTATGTTGACATTACAATTGAAAGAGCATTTTGTCACTGTAATTGCTAATACACTATTTCGAAATCACAGACAGACTCTAGATTGTTTTGTGCTTTAAGGGTGTTTATTTAAGTGCTCAATATTGGAGGGTGCTGTAAAATGGTGAGGGGTGATGGTGGAGGAATGTCCATGGCAGAGTCCAGTCTATTAGTCTCACAGGTGCATTGCCCAAAGGGGCATAGGAAGTGGAGCTGGGGCAGTTTGAGGATGGACAGGGTGACAAAGTGGGACAGAAGGATGACATTCAGGGCGGTCTCATTTCTTGGCAGGGGTCTTGGCATCGTTCTGTGTCTTTGTCCTGGATCTCAGGGTCCGTTTGCGGGGTGGTTCTCCATCTGCAGGGGGTGGGGTGCTGGTGTGGTGGTCCTGTGGTGGTGCCTCCTGTCCACTAGCACCAGCGGAGGTGGTGGGCAGTTCATCATCCAGGCTAGTGTCAGGTGCCCCTTGTTGTGCCACAGTGTCCCTCCTGGTGTTGAGGACTTCCTTCAGCACCCCTACGATGGTGCCCAGGGTGGAATTGATGGATCTGAGTTCCTCCCTGAAGCCCAAATACTGTTCCTCCTGCAGCCGCTGGGTCTCCTGAAACTTGGCCAGTACCGTTGCCATCATCTCCTGGGAATGGTGGTAGGCTCCCATGATGTTGGAGAGGGCCTCGTTAAGAATGGGTTCCCTGGGCCTGTCCTCCCCCTGTCGCACAGCAGCCCTCCCAGTTCCCCTGTGTTCCTGGGCCTCTGTCCCCTGGACCGTGTGCCCACTGCCCCCAGGTCCCTGTTGTTGTTGGGGTGGTGGGTTAGCCAGGGTTCCCTGTAGTGGTGGACACACTGCTGATTGACGTGTCCTGGGGACAGAGGTATGGGGCCGCTGGGTGGGTGCTGTGCTGGAGTTTTCAGAGCGGGGAAGCTCTGTAGTGGCCTGTGCAAGTGCTAGGGGAACCAACTGTCCCGAGGTCCCAGATGGGCCGGGCTGGTCATCTAGATCCAGTTGGACAGAGCTGCTGTCATCACTGTGGGCCTCTTCGGTTGGTGGTGTGGACATGTGTGGACCCTCCTGTCCGGTGACGTTGGGTAGGGGTCCTGCAGGGGTATAAAAGGATGTTTATTGAATCTGTGTGTGCCATGGTGTGCAATAGGTGGGTGACCGTGTAACCCAGTGCTTGCATTCCTGTGTGGGACCTTGTATGATGGTGTTTTAGGGGGTGTATGGGTATGTGCAGTGGCCATGCTTTGGTGATGGGTGTCCATGCTTTGTTGTTGCATGCAGGGCTTTGTGTTGGGATGTGTGGTTTGTGATATTGAGACATTTGTGAGGAGTTGGAGTGATGGGGGTGAGGGCGAGGGTGGGGGTATGTGATAGCATACAGGTAGGGTGGGGGATGTAATAGTTAAGGTTTGACTTACCAGAGTCCATTCCTCCATCTACTCCTGCGAGGCCCTCAGGATGCAGAATCGCCAAGACTTGCTCCTCCCATGTTGTTAGTTGTGGGGGAGGAGGTGAGGGTCCGCCGAACCGCAAGGTGGTGTCTTGATACCACGGAACGTACCTTCCCCCGTAGGTCGTTCCACCTCTTCCTGATGTCAACCCTATTTCTTGGGTGCTGTCCCACTGCGTTGACCCTGTCCACGATTCTTCGCCATAGCTCCATCTTCCTAGCTATGGAGGTGTGCTGCACCTGTGATCCGAATAGCTCAAATCAAAATCAAATCAAGAAACATTTATAAAGCGCGCTACTCACCCGTGAGGGTCTCAAGGCGCTAGGGGGAGGGGGTTACTGCTGCTCGAAGAGCCAGGTTTTGAGCTGCCTCCGGAATGCAAGGTGGTCCTGGGTGGTCCTGAGGTTGGCGGGGAGGGAGTTCCATGTCTTGGCTGCCAGGTAGGAGAAGGATTTCCCACCTGCTGTGGTGCGGCGGATGCGAGGGACGGCGGAGAGTGCGAGGTTGGCGGAGCGAAGTTGACGGGTGGGCGTGTAGAAACTGAGGCGACGGTTGAGGTATTCGGGTCCCTTGTTGTGGAGGGCTTTGTGTGTGTGGGTGAGGAGCCGGAAGGTGATCCTTTTGTTGACGGGAAGCCAGTGCAGGTGTCTCAGGTGGGTGGAGATGTGGCTGTTGCGGGGTATGTTGAGGACGAGGCGGGCGGAGGCGTTTGGATACGCTGCAGACGTTTCTGGAGTTTAGCGGTGGTTCCTGCGTATAGGGTGTTTCCGTAGTCCAGGCGGCTTGTGACGAGGGCGTGGGTCACAGTTTTTCTGGTGTCGGCGGGGATCCAGCGGAAGATCTTACGGAGCATGCGGAGAGTGAGGAAGCAGGAAGATGATACGGCGTTGACCTGTTTGGTCATGGTGAGAAGCGGGTCCAGGATGAATCCGAGGTTGCGTGCGTGGTCTGAGGGGGTTGGTGCGGTGCCTAGGGCCGTGGGCCACCAAGAGTTCGTCCCAGGCGGACGGGGTGTTTCCTAGAATGAGGACTTCCGTTTTTTCTGAGTTCAGTTTCAGACGGCTGAGTTTCATCCATTCTGCGACGTCTTTCATTCCATCTTGCAGGTTGGTCTTGGCGCCAGTGGGGTCCTTGGTGAGGGAAAGTATCAGCTGAGTGTCGTCGGCGTAGGAGGTGATGATGATGTAGTGTTTGCGTACGATGTCGGCGAAGGGGCTCATGTAGACATTGAAGAGAGTCAGCCTGAGCGAGGAGCCTTGTGGGACGCCGCAGATGATCTTGGTGGGGTCTGAGCGGAATGGAGGGAGGTAGACTCTTTGGGAGCGGTTGGAGAGGAAAGAGGTGATCCAGTCTAGGGCCAGTCCTTGGATACCGGTGGAGCGCAGGCGGGATGTTAGGGTTCAGTGGCAGGCGGTGTCGAAGGCAGCCGAGAGGTCGAGGAGGATGAGGGCGACTGTTTCTCCGTTGTCCATCAGAGTTCTGATGTCGTCTGTGACTGAGATGAGGGCTGTTTCTGTGCTGTGGTTGGCTCGGAATCCGGACTGAGAGGGGTCGAGTAGGTTGTTGTCTTCAAGGAAGTTGGTCAGTTGCTTGTTGACGGTCTTCTCGATGACTTTGGCAGGGAAGGGGAGGAGCGAGATGGGGCGGAAGTTCTTCAGGTCGCTGGGGTCCGCCGTAGGTTTCTTCAGTAGGGCGTTGACTTCCTCGTGTTTCCAGCTCTCGGGGAAGGTGGCAGAAGCAAACGAGCTGTTGATGATGGTCTGGAGATGCAGGGCGATGATGTAGTCGGCTTTGTTGAAGATGAAGTGTGGGCAGGGGTCCGAGGGGGCACCGGAGTGGATGGAGTTCATGGTAGCTTTGGTCTCCTCCGCGCTGATGTGAGTCCAGGCGTTGAGGGTGATGGCTGGGGTTGTAGGTTCTGTGGTGGTTGGCTGGGTCTGGTGTCCGAAGCTGTTGTGTAGGTCGGTGATCTTACGATGGAAGAAGGTAGCGAGGGAGTTGCAGAGGTCTTGTGATGGCGTGATGGAGTTGGAGTTGGCGTTAGGATTGGAGAGCTCTTTGACGATGTTGAAGAGTTCTTTGCTGTTGTGAGTGTTCTTGTCCAGTCTGTCTGTGAAGGAAGTTCTTTTGGTGGCGCGGATCAGCTGATGGTGTTCGCGGGTGGCGTTTTTGAGGGCAGACATGTTTTCTGCGGTGTGGTCCTTGCGCCAGGCTTTCTCGAGGGTACGGCAGTTTTTTTTTGATTCCTTGAGGGTGTCTGTGAACCATTGAGGTTTCCTGGTGCTGGTCTGTCTTGGGAGGCGTCTGAGGGGTGCGAGGTTGTCCGCGCAGTTGGTGATCCAATGAGTGAGGCTGAGGGCTGCGTCGTTGGGGTCGGTGGAGAAGGTGGGTTGGTTGTCGCTGAGAGTGGAGAGAAGCTGTTCCGTTGGGATTTTGTTCCAATGTCTGCGTGGGATGGGATGAGTGCGGAGGTGGAGAGTCTTGCGTCTGAAGGTGAAGTGGACACATCTGTGGTCGGTCCAGTGTATTACGGAGGAGTGGCTGAAGGATATGTGGTTGCTGGCGGAGAAGATGGGGTCGAGCGTGTGTTTGGCGATGTGGGTGGGGGTGTTCACCAGTTGCTTGAGACCGAGGTTGGCGAGGTTGGCGAGCAGGGTGGTGGTGTTGGGGTCGTTGTTCTGCTCCAGGTGGAAGTTGAGGTCACCGAGGAGGATATAGTCCGGCGAGGCAAGGGCGTGCGGGGAGATGAAGTCAGCGATGGATTCGCTGAAGAGGGCGCGTGGTCCAGGGGGTCTGTAGATGAGAGTTCCTCTGAGGGTGGTCCTGGGGTCGGTGTGGATCTGGAAGTGCATGTGTTCGGCGGCGAGGGGGGTGTCTTCGGTGGAGGTGGTGACGTTGATGGAGTCCTTGAAAACGATGGCGATTCCTCCACCGACTTGGTTGGTGCGGTCTCTCCTGGTGATCTTGTAGCCGTCGGGGATGGCAATGGCGATGTCGGGGGCCGAGGAGGCGTTCATCCAGGTCTCAGTGATGAAGGCGACGTCCGGTGAGGTGGAGTCCAGGAGATCCCATAGTTCAATGGCGTGTTTGTGGAAGGAGCGTGCGTTGATGAGGATGCATTTGAGGTGGTTATTGGCGCGTGGGCTGGCGGGCGGGGTGCAGTCGCGGTGGAAAGTGCGTTTGCAAGTGAGGCATGCAGAGAGTCCATGGGTGCGTTTAGGGTTGGCTTGGAAGCAGGTTCTGGAGCATCCCGGGTTGAGAGCGTGGAGGGAGGTGGGGTCGTAGCGGTGCTGCGGGGTTTGGGAGTGCTGGGGGCCAGGGGTCGTGGCGCTGGGCGCGGTCCAGCCACGGACTGGCCAGCAGCCGCCATAAGAGGGAGGAGGGGGGAAGGAGGGGTCAGCTGCGGGCGGGAGGCTGGAGGGGGGGCGACGAATAGGAGCAGGGGGGGCGGGGCCGAGCGGGAGGTGGCGGCGGGCGAGCAGAGGGCGGGGGGGTCAGGTAGAGGGGAAGGGAGAAAAAAGATAGGGAAGGGGGGGATTACAGGATAGGGTGCAGAGGAGGAGAAGAACACAGATGAAGAGCAAAGCAGGAAGAGAACGCGGTGAGGAAGAGGAGAAATGAAGAACACAGATGAAGAGCTAAGCAGGAAGAGAACGCGGTGAGGAAGAGGAGAAATGAAGAACACAGATGAAGAGCAAAGCAGGAAGAGAACGCGGTGAGGAAGAGGAGCGGGGCACAGAGGAAGAGCAGAACACGCAGCAAGTGGACTGCAGAAGAGGAGTAGAGAGCGGAGGAAGATGGCTACCAGAAGGAGGAGCAGAAGGCGATGGGAAATGGACAGCAGAGGTGCGGAGAAAGGATGGAGGAGAGAGCAGAAGGCAGAAGACAGAAGTTCAGGGAAATAGAGGTGAGTAGCGCGGGGCTGGGCGAGGGGCTGGGCGGGGGGGATACTTACGGTTTAGCTGGTCTTGCTGGGAGGTGTCAGGAGCCTGGGCAGGTGGAGCTGCAGCGGCAGGGGAAGCGACCTACCCTAGGGTCAAGGGTCGCTGACTCTGCCGCGCAGCGGCCACCATAAGAGGGAGGAGGGGGGGGAGGGGTCAGCTGGGGGCGGGAAGGGGGGCGACGAATGGGAGCAGGGGGGGCGGGCCGAGCGGGAGGTGGCGGCGGGAGAGCAGAGGGCGGGGGGTCAGGTAGAGGGGAAGGGAGAAAAAAGATAGGGAAGGGGGGATTACAGAGGAGGAGAGGAGTCAGGAAGAAAAGAAGAGAGGAGTAGAAGAGGAAGGAGAGAAGAGTCAAGAAGAAGAGAGACCAGAGCAGCAGAGGAGGGAAGAGTCCAGAAGATGAGGAGAGACCAGAGCAGCAGAGGAGGGAAGAGTCCAGAAGATGAGGAGAAGGCCACTGAAGAAGAAAAGGAGCACGCAGCGAAGAGTACAGAAGAAGAAAAGAACACGCAGGACGGGGTGCAGAGGAGGAGAAGAACACAGAAGAACACAGAAGAAGAAAGAACATGCAGGACGGGGTGCAGAGGAGGAGAAGAACACAGAAGAACACAGAAGAAGAAAGAACACGCAGGACGGGGTGCAGAGGAGGAGAAGAACACAGATGAAGAGCAAAGCAGGAAGAGAACGCGGTGAGGAAGAGGAGAAATGAAGTACACAGATGAAGAGCAAGGAACGCGGTGAGGAAGAGGAGAAATGAAGAACACAGATGAAGAGCAAAGCAGGAAGAGAACGCGGTGAGGAAGAGGAGCGGGGCACAGAGGAAGAGCAGAACACGCAGCGGCCACCATAAGAGGGAGGAGGGGAGGAGGAGGGGTCAGCTGGGGGCGGGAGGCGAGAGGGGGGGCGACGAATCGGTAGCTCTGGCTCTACCCGGACAATATCCTCCACCATGACCCTGAGCTCCTCCTCAGAGAACCTGGGGTGTCTTTGCCGTGCCATGGGGTGGGTGATGTGTGGGTTGGTGTGTGTTGTGATGTGTGGGGCGATATTTAATGGTGTGTAGTGTGAGGTGCGTGGAAGTTCTGTGGGTGATGGTATTGTGTGCCTGTGGATGCTTGGTAGTAGTTTGTAGTGTCTCTCTCTGGCCTTCTTTAGGTATTTTGGTCGTAGGGGTTTGTGGGTGATGTGGGTGTGTGTTTTATATTGTATTGGGTGTGTGGGAGTGGTGTGTGTATGTGTATCAGGTGTGTGTATTTCGATTTGTCCAATGTGGCTGTGTTTTGTAAGTGTGTGTGTATTTTGAGCGCAGCGGTGTGTACCGCCAATGGAATACCGCCGTTGAAAGACCGCCGCGTGGATCCGTGGGTCGTGATATTGTGGGCGTATTTCTGTTGGCGTGATGGTGGAGGTTTTGTTATCGCAAGTTTATCACTGACCTTTGGTGTGGCGGACTTGTGTGGGTGTCTCAATTTTGGCAGATTCTGAGCAGTGGGTCATAATGACCATGGCGGAATTCCGCTGCCGCGGCGGTGTGTTGGCAGTCTTCTGCACGGCGATAAGCGGCTTTTGCCGCCAATGTTGTAATGAGGGCCAGAGTGTTTTATCTGACCCTGAGAAGTGCCCTCACCATATCACGCGCCTTTGGCAGTAGACAGACCGGAGAGCACTCTCTGGGACAGTTCTAAATGAGAGCACATGTCTAACAGCACTAAGCAGTAACTTGTTAGCCTACGAGTGCTGGCATGGAAAATACAATAAATGTTCCATATACACCACTGGGCAAACTAAAGGCAATCCAAGCAACCAATTAAAAGAAAGAAAGTATAGAAAGAGGATAAACCTCAGAAAATCAAATTGAGCATCAGGTTAGTTATCAACACAGACCTTAGCTGATGCTGCAACTCAAAATTAACATGGGTGACACTGACCAGGCAGAAAATGGAGATCTTTGAGGAGGCGTCACAAAAAATCAGCAACTGGTCACACCAGGGCACCCCAAGCTAATCAACACACATTCACTAGAAGCCCTGTTCACCAGGTGGGGAGGCAACAAAACCCCTACTGTTATTCAGCAACATGACAGACCCAATAACAGCAGCCACCAGGTGGGTAGTTTTGCTAGTGTTTGGCCAATGGGGTACTGTAGGAAAGTCCCACTGTTGGCATGCTTAACCCCCACCACACTTTTTGGCTAGTGCTGATGCCAAATTTGATTGAAAGTGTGCTGGGACCCTACCAACCATGCCCCAGCACCAGTGTTCTTTCCCAAAAACTGTACCTTTGTTTCCACAATTGACACAACCCTGGCACACAGTTAAGTCCCTTGTAAAAGGTACCCATGGTACCAAGGGCCCTGTGACCAGGGAAGGTCTCTAAGGGCTACAGTATGTATTATGCCACCCTAGGGGACTCCTCACCAAGCACATACAGACTGCCTTGCAGCTTGGGTGTGCTGGTGAGGAGACAAAGGCCAAGTCAACATGACACCCCTCTTGGGGTGCCATGCCCACAAAACACTGCCTGTGGCAAAGGTAAGTCACCCCTCTAGCAGGCCCTAGCCCTAAGGCAGGATGCACTTTACCACAGGTGAGGGCATAGCTGCATGAGCAATATGCCCCTACAGTGTCTAAGTCCATTCTTAGGCATTGTAAGTGCAGGGTAGCCATATTGAGTATATGGTCTGGGATTTTGTCATTACGAACTCCACAGATCCACAATGGCTTCACTGAATACTGGGAAGTTTGGTATCAACCTTCTCAGCACAATAAACCCACACTGATGCCAGTGTGGGATTTTGTGAATAATGCACACAGAGGGCATCTTAGAAATTCCCCCTGTATGCTAGCCAAACTGCTAGTGCAGGACTGACCAGTCAGTGCCAGCCTGCCACTTTGAGACATGTTTCTGACCACATGGGGTGAGTGCCTTTGTGCACTCTCTGGTCAGAATCAAAGTCTGTCCTTGCTGGAGGTGCTTCACACCTCCCCCCTACAGGAACTGTAACGCCTGGCGGTGAACCTCAAAGGCTCAAGCCTTCGCTTACAGTGCCCCAGGGCACTCCAGCTGGAGATGCCCACCCCCCAGACAAAGCCCCACTTTTGGTGGCAAGTACAGCGGGAAAATTAGGGAAAACAGGGAGGAGTGACCACGCCAGCCAGGACCACCCCTAAAGTGTCCAGTGCTGAGGTGACCCCCTCCCTGCAGAATCATCCATCTTGGTTTGGGTGACAGGGACCAATAGAATTAGGTTTGTGCCCACCTCCCCAAAAGGAGTGGGCACAAGGAGGGTGTAGCCACCCTCAGGGACAGTAGCCATTGGCTACTGCCCTCTGACCCCTAAAATGCCCCTAAATCTAGGATTTAAGGGCCTCCCTGAACCCAGCTGACCAGATTCCTGACAACCTGACAAGAAGAAGGACTGCTTAGCTGAAACCCCCAGCAGAGAAGAAGAAAGACGACAACTGCTTTGGACCAGCCCTACCGGCCTGTCTCCTGCTTCAAAGAACCTGCAAAAAACCAGCGGCACATCCAGAGGGACCAGCGAACTCTGCCCAACTCCAGATGACTACCCTGCACCCAAAAGGTCAAAGAACTCCTGAGGACAGCAGCTCTAAGAAAAACCAACAACCAAGTACTTCCACCTCACTCCGGATGCGTGAGTCCTGACCCCTGTGCACCCAACGCCCACGGCCTGTGTCCAGGTGGTCCATCCAGCAAGAGAGGGTCCCCAGGCGATTGCGAGGAAGTGCCCACCCTAGGTTGACCTCTCCACCCCTCCACGACGACACCTGTAGAGGGAATCCCAAGGACCCCCTGACCGCAATGCACCGGATGAAGATATCCGACGCCTAAAGACACACTGCAACCGCAGTCCCCAGGCCTTGGAGAAACTGACACCCAGTGCAGCTACGTTCAGCAGGCGGCCTTCCTCTCTGTCCGACCAGTGGTGTACCCAAGACACCCCCTTGGCCCTTGCCTGCAGCCTCAGAGTGACCCCAAGGGTCTCCTCATAGACCAGCATTGGAAACCAGATGTCCTGTTTGCATTAGGCACCAGACCAACCCTGTGCAGCTGAGGGTGTGTGTTTGGTGCCTACTTATGGCCCCTTCAATCCCCCCTGATCTGCCCTCCAAGCCGCGGGTACTTACCTGCAGGCAGGCCTGATTCCAAGTACCCCCTAGCTCCATAGGAGCCCACGTTAAAATTGCTCATCTTTGACCTCTTTGTACCTACCTGTAAACCAATCTAACTTTTCTTCCCGTCAGGAACTGTTTCTGAAAATGTCACTGTGACAATATTTTAAGAACTGTGGGCCAGATGTAGCAAAGGTTTTAACCCATTCTGTGTCTATGGGAAAATGTGTTCGTACATATGGCTCTGTATTACTTACCGATTTCAAACAAAGTACTGTTGATACCTGTGTGAAATACGAATCTTTAAAGGTACTTACCTGCTACTTGAATCTTGTGGTTCTACAAGTAAACTAAGGAAATATATTTTTGCTCTATAAAAACATTTCTCTGGAGTTGTCATTGTGTGTGTGCTTCTTCTATTGCCTGTGTGTGTACAACAAATGCTTTGCACTACCCTCTGATAAGCCTAACTGCTCGACCACACTACCACAAAAGAGAGCATTAGTTTAACCTCTGTTAAGCCACTGGGGAACCCCTGGACTCTGTGCACACTATATCTCACTTTTATATAGTATATATACAGAGCCAGCTTCCTACATTGGTGGATCAGCGGTGGGGTCTACAACTGCATTTACTGGACTACTCAGCCAGTACCTGAGCACACGACTAAATTCCAAAATTGCCTTTAGAAAACTGATTTTGGAATTTGACTATTTTTCTAAATTTCTATAAGTCCTGCTATGGCCTTGGTTAAGTCTCCTTAGCATCTCTTTTTTAAGTTTAAAAGTTATTTTTAAGTTAGGATTTAGTTGCTAGAAATAGTTTTTAGTTTCTTAAAAAGTAATCCCAACTTTTAGTAACATAATAATCAGCTCAGAGGATATAGTGGTGGAACTCAACCTTGCCCCTTACCTCCATCTAGGGATGGCAAAATTAAGGTCCCTCTGTAAGCTGAAAAAGACTAAGACAGGTTCCAACCCTACCAAAGTCAAGCTCCTAGAGCTCTTGGCAGAGTACACCAGGGGCCACCCTGCTGAGGTGGAAGAACTCCACTCAGACAGGAAAGATGCTAGAGATGAGGAGGATGACCTCCCCCCTTCTCCCCTAACTAGGGAGACCAGGATCCCAAGATCCCCGTCTCCAGGGATAGAATTCACTGGCTCTGGATCTTCCACAGGGGGGTCCAACTCCTCTGGGAACATTGAGGGGGCAGCCTCAATGAAGAGGACATCGTTTTAACAAGGATGGCCAAAAGGTTAGCTTTGGAACAACAACGTCTGGCTATAGCAAGGGAGAGAGCAGAAATGGGCTTAGCACCCATTAATGGTGGCAGCAATCTAAATAGGCTCAGAGAGAACACAGATACCCTAAAAATCCCCAAAGGGATTGTTTCAAATATGAAGAGGGTGATGATATCACCCAGTGGTTCACAGCTTTTGAGAGGGCTAGTGCAACCAGAAAGTTAAATAGATCTCACTGGGGAGCTCTCCTTTGGGAACTGTTCACTGGTAAGTGTAGGGATAGACTCCTCACACTCTCTGGTAAAGATGCAGAATCCTATGACCACATGAAGGCTACCCTGATTGAGGGCTTTGGATTCTCCACTGAGGAGTATGGAATTAGGATCGGGGGACTCACAAAACCTCAAGCCAGTCCTGGGTTCATTTTGTTGACTACTCATTCAAAACACTAGATGGTTGGATTACTGGCAGTGGAGTGCATGGCTATGACGGGCTTTATAATTTGTTTATGAAGGAACACCTGTTAAGTAACTGCTTCAATGACAAGTTG
Source organism: Pleurodeles waltl (assembly GCF_031143425.1). NCBI lineage: Eukaryota > Metazoa > Chordata > Amphibia > Caudata > Salamandridae > Pleurodeles > Pleurodeles waltl. The sequence goes on along the minus strand of NC_090440.1, from coordinate 196,063,804 downwards.
CATCAACATCTGGTAGACCTAGGTCCAATTTCTCCCCAAGAATTTGGAAAGAAGGCAGACCATTGGGTCAAGACTAAGGTGACCAAGACTTACACAGGGGTGACCAAAAGAAAAGGGTCACAAAGCCTCCCGAGGGGCAGGGTGGTCAGACACCTAAGGACAAAAACAAGGAGTCTTCACAAGGGCCCCAAAAAACCTGCTCAGGAGGGTGGGCCCAGGGCCTCTTCACAGCCCACAAGTGGGTTTAAGGGTAAGACCTTTGATCCCAAGAAGGCCTGGTGTCATAACTGTAAACAGCATGAACACCAAACTGGAGACCTGGCATGTCCCAAGAAAAATTCCACTAGCACTACTCAAATTAGTACTGGGATAGCCAGTCTCCATGTGGGATCAACAGTGTGCCCAGAGGAAATCAGGGTTCACACTGAAGCTACACTAGTCTCTGAGGGTGGGGTGGATATAGCCACACTGGCTGGCTAGCCGCCTAACATGCAAAAATACAGGCAGCAGCTCTTGATCAATGGGACAAAGGTAGAAGCCCTGAGGGATACAGGTGCCAGTGTCACCATGGTGACAGAGAAACTGGTTTCCCCAGGACAGTATTTGGCTGGACAAACATATCCAGTTACCAATGCTGACAATATGACTAAAGTCCATCCCATGGCTATGGTGACTTTAGAATGGGGAGGCGCTACTGGCCTGAAACAGGTAGTGGGCTCTTTTGCAGTCTCAGTAGAATGTTTGCTAGGGGATGATCTGGAGTCCTCAGCTTGGGCTGAGGTAGAGCTCAAAACCCATGCAGCCATGCTGATGTACATGAAAACCAGAGCACAGAGCAGAGCACAGGCTGAAAAAGAAGTGTTGGAGCCTGGAATAATGGCCCAATCTTTCAAGAGAAAAGGTAAGAGGACTGGGGGACCAGCCTCTGAACAGCAAAAAAAAACAAGACATCTCTTCCCAGGACGATATCTTATCCCCTGAGGGAACTGAGTCCATGGAGCTGGAATCTTATCAGGTAGAGCTCTTGGGCCTAGGGGGACCCACAAGGGAATAGCTGTGCCAGGGCAAAAGACTTGTCCCACTCTTGAAGGCCTGAGACAGCAAGCTGCTGAGCAGGAGAAGGGAGATGTCAGTGGCTCCCACAGGGTCTATTGGGAGGATGGACTCCTTTACACGGAGGCTAGAGACCCCAAACCTGGTGCCACTAGGAGAATGGTAGTGCCTCAGGAGTTTAGAGAGTTTATCCTTATATTGGCCCATTGGCACCCCCCCCCCAGCTGTGCATTTGGGACAAATCAAAACATGTAGCAGATTTGTGAACCATTTTTTTTATTGGCCCAATATGTCCCAGAAAGTAAAGGAGTTTTGTAGCACCTGTGTCACCTGTCAAGCCAATGGCAAGACAGGTGGCCACCCAAAGGCCCCCCTCATCCCACTTCCAGTGGTGGGGGTTCCCTTTGAGAGGGTTGGTGTGGACCTTGTGGGTCCACTTGAACCACCCACAGCCTCAGGTAACCAGTACATACTGGTGGTAGTGGATCATGCTACCAGATACCCTGAAGCAATTACCCTTAGGTCTACTACTGCCCCGCAATAGCCAAAGCCCTATTTGGTATTTTTACCGGAGTGGGTTTCCCTTAGGAGGTAGTTTCTGACAGAGGTACAAACTTCATGTCAGCTTACCTAAAACACATGTGGAATGAATGTGGGATAACTTACAAATTCACCACACCATACCATCCACAAACCGATGGACTTGTTGTGAGATTCAACAAGACATTGAAGGGCATGGTCATGGGGCTCCCTGAAAAACTCAAAAGGAGATGGGATGTCCTCCTGCCATGCTTGCTTTTCACCTACAGAGAGGTGCCTCAGAAGGGAGTAGGATTTTCCCCCTTTGAGCTGCTGTTTGGCCATCCTGTGAGGGGACCACTGGCACTTGTTAAAGAAGGCTGGGAGAGACCTCTTCATGGGCCTAAACAAGATGTGGTGGACTGTGTGCTTGGCCTCCGCTCTAGGATGGCTGAGTACATGGAAAGGGCATCCAAAAACCTTGAGGCCAGCCAACAACTCCAGAAGTTGTGGTATGACCAAGAGGCTGCACTGGTAGAATTCCAGCCAGGGCAGAACGTCTGGGTTATAGTGCCTGTGGCTCCCAGGGCACTTCAGCACAGATGGAGTGGTCCTTACCCAATCTTAGAAAAGAAGAGTCAGGTCACTTACGTAGTGGACCTGGGCACTAGCAGGACAGCCAAAAGATTGATCCATGTTAAAATCCTAAAACTCTACAATGATAGGGCAGACATAACCATGCTGATGGTTACTGATAAGAATCAGGAAGCAGAGACTAAACCTCTCCCTGCACTCCTCACAACTGACCCTAAGAATGGGTTATAGGTGGAGTTGTCTATTCAGACACCCTCTCTGCCCAACAGCAAGCTGACAGCAGGCAAGTCCTAAAGCAGTATGCTGAGATCTTCTCTTTGACCCCTGGTCAGACACAGCTGTGTACCCATAATGTGAACAGAGGAGGCAGTTTACCTGTCAAAAACACACCTTATAGACAGCCTGACCAAGTCAAACAGAGCATCAAAGTGGACGTCCACAAGATGCTTGAGTTAGGGGTAATAGAGCACTCTGACAGCCCAGTGGTCTTGTTCCCCAAACCTCATACAACAGATGGCAAGAGAGAGAAATTAGGTTCTATATAGACTACAGAGGGCTCGACTTGCACAAAGATAGATCCTCACCTCATACCCAGAGCAAATGAATTAATTGACAAGTTAGGTGCAGCCAAATTTCTAAGTACCTTTGACTTAACTGCAGGGTGCTGGCAAATTAGGATGGCTCCTGGAGCCAAAGAAAAAACAGCATTCTCTACTCCTGATGGGTATTATCAGTTTATTGTTATGCCCTTTGGCTTCAAGAATGCCCCTGCCACCTTCCAAAGGTTGGTGAATCAAGCCCTTGCTGGCTTGGAGTACTTTAGTGCAGCATATCTAGATGAAATTGCTGTCTTTAGCTCCAGCTTGCAGGATCACATGGTCCACCTGTGGAAGGTTTTGCAGGCCTTGCAATCAGCATGCCTCTCTATTAAAGCATCTAAGCACAGTTGTATACTTTGGCCACCTTGATAGGTGGAGCCAAGTGCAACCTTTAATTCCCAAGATCTAGACAATTCTGGACTGGAAAGCTCCAAAAACCCAGACTCATGTCAGGGCATTCCTTGGTTCACTGGGTACTACAGGAGGTTTGTGAAGGGGTATGGATCCATTGTGACACCTCTCACTGAACTGACCTCAAAGAAGATGGCACAGAAGGTAAACTGGACTCTTGACTGTCAAAAGGCCTTTGACACCCTGAAAGAAGCAATCTGCTCAGCACCAGTTCTTAAAGCTCCAGATTGTTCTAGGCAGTTCATTGTGCAGCCAGATGTCTCTAAACCTGGGTTAGGAGCAGTCCTGTCCCAAGTCAATGATTATGGCCTTGACCAGTCTGTTGCTTTCATTAGTAGGAAGTTACTCCCCAGGGAGCAGCGTTGGAGTGCCATTTAGAGGGAGGCCTTTTCTGTGGTTTGGTCCCTGAAAAACTGAGACCATACTTGTTTGGTACTCACTTTATTGTTCAAACTGGCCACAGACCTCTCAGATGGCTGATACAAATGAAAGGAGGGAACCCTAAACGTTCGAGGTGGTCCATATCCCTATAGGAAATGGACTTTGTATTGGAACACAGAACTGGGACTGCCCATGCCAATGCAGATGGCCTTTCCAGGTTCTTCCACTTAGACAATGAAGACTCTCTTGGGAAAGGTTAGTCACATCCTTTTTTGTTTGGGGGTAGGCGGTTTGTGTAGGAAAGTGCCACTGTTGGCATGGTTACCCCACACGTTTTGCCTAGTGTTCATGCCAACTTTCTCAGAGTGCCATGCCCGCAAAACCACTGCCTGTGGCAAAGGTAAGTCACCCCTCTAGCAGGCCTTACAGCCCTAAGGCAGGGTGCACTATACCACAGGTGAGGTGAGATATGCCCCTACAGTGTCTAAGTCCATTCTTATTCATTGTAATTGCAGGGTAGCCATATTGAGTATATGGTCTGGGAGACTGTCATTACGAACTCCACAGCTCCATAATGGCTTCACTGAATACTGGGAAGTTTGGTATCAAACTTCTCAGCACAATAAACCCACACTGATGCCAGTGTGGGATTTATTGAAAAATGCACACAGAGGGCATCTTACAGATGCCCCATGTATGCTAGCCAAACTGCTAGTGTAGGACTGACCAGTCTGTGCCAGCATGCCACCTTCAGACACGTTTCTGACCACATGTGGTGAGTGCCTTTGCACACTCTGTGGTCAGAAACAAAGCCTGTCCTGGGTGGATGTGCTTCACACCTTTCCCCTACAGGAACTGTAACACCTGGCGGTGAGCCGCAAAGGCTCAAGCCTGGCATTACAGTCCCCCAGGGCACTCCAGCTACTTTTGGTGGCAAGTCCGACAGGAAAATTAGGGAAAACAGGGAGGAGTGACCACCCCAGCCAGGACCACCCCTAAGGTGTCCAGAGCTGAGGTGACCCCACTCCCTGCAAAATCCTCCATCTTGGTTTGGAGGACAGGGACCAATAGGATTAGGTTTGTGCCCCCTTCCCCAAAGGGAGTGGGCACAAGGAGGGTGTAGCCACCCTCAGTGTCAGCAGTCATTGGCTACTGCCCTCTGACCCCTAAAATGCCCCTAAATCTAGGATTTAAGGGCCTCCCTGAACCCAGCTCACCAGATTCGTGGTGACCTGACAAGAAGAGAAGGACTGCTTAGCTGAAACCCCCATCAGATAAGAAGGAAGACGACAACTGCTTTGGCCCCAGCCCTACTGGCCTGTCTCCTGCTTCAAAGAACCTGCAAAAGACCAGCGACGCGTCCAGTGGGACCAGCAACCTCTGCCCAACTCCAGATGTCTGCCCTGCACCCAAAAGGACCAAGAACTCCTGAGCACAGTGGCTCCGTCTAAGAAAAACCAGCAACTAAGGACTCCCATCTCACTCTGGAGGTGTGAGTCCTGACCCCGGTGCACATGACACCCACGGCCCGTGTCCAGATGGTCCACTCAGAAAGAGAGGGTCCCCAGGCGATTGCGAGTAAGTGCCCACTCTGGGTTGACCTCTCCACCCCTCCACAGCGACACCTGCAGAGCGAATTCCGAGGACCCCCCTGACCACAAAGCTACGGGCAGAGATATCCAATGGCTAAAGACACATTGCACCCACAGCCCCCTGGCAATGGAGAAACTGACACCCAGTGCAGCTACATTCAGCAGGCATCCCTCCTCCCGGTCCGACTGGTGGTGTGCCAGAGACACCCCCCTGGGCCTTGCCTGGAGCCTCTGAGTGACCACCAGGCTCCCCTCAGAGACCAGCATTGGAAACCCAACATCCTGTTTGCACCCTACAACCAGCCACCCCTGTGCCACTGAGGGTGTGTGTTTGGTGCCTACTTGTGGCCCCTCCAGTGCTCTTTCAATCCCCCCAGTCTGCCCTCGGAGCGGCCGGTACTTGCCTGCAGGGAGGCCTGATTCCAAGTACCCTCTGTCTCCACAGCTCATCTTTGACCTTTGTCCCAGCCAGCCCCATGTTGCTGGTGGTAGGTGTATGGGGTTAACTTGAACCCCAACCAGTGGACTTCCTAAAACCAGGAGACTGAAACTGTAAGTGTTGTACTTACCTGTAAACCAATTTAACTTTTCTTCCCCCCAGGGACTGTTTCTGAAAATTACAGTGTCCATTTTTAAAAACAGATTATTGCCAATATTTTAAGAACTGTATTACTTACTGATTTCAAACAAAGTACTGTTGATAGCTGTGTGAAATACAAATATTTAAAGGTACTTAACTGCTACTTGAATCTTGTGGTTCTAAAAATAAACTAAGGAAATATAATTTTGCTATATAAAAAACATTGGTCTGGAGTTAAGTCATTGAGTTTGTGCTTCTTCTATTGTCTGTGTGTGTACAACAAATGCTTTGCACTACTCTCTGATTAGCCTAACTGCCCAACCACACTACCACAAAAGAGAGCATGAGTATTATCTACTTTAGCCTCTGTTTAGCCATTGCGGAACCCCTGGACTCTGTGCACACTATATTTCACTTTGATACAGTATATTCAGAGCCAGCTTCCTACAGGTACTCTGTCACAAAAGTGACAGATATCCCATTGCCATATTACAAGTTCCCTAGGATATAATGGTATTGTAATACGGCAGACAGGATATTCGCCACCATTCCACCGTATTACAAGTGCCATAGGATATAATTGAATTGTAATGCGGCAGACAGGATATACACCACGTTTGTGAGGAGTAACGTTGTCTACTAAACTCTAAATCAGGCCCTAAATAACTAAAAAAAAGAAACAATGGAGATGTGAAGAGATCCCCGCTGTTGCACTATACAAGGGAAGAGATAGTTAAGTTGTTCAAGAACTTACCCAGTACCTGGAACAAGAAAACTGGCAGCGGTGGGGGAGGCGTGGCTGACAGCCAAGATGGTGGCTATGAATTTCTAAGCACCGCAGCCGGCTCGAACACGATCTGTCAAAATTTGGTCCATTGTGGGTCGAGATGATGGTGCAGAGCTCCCGTCTCCCCCAGCTGAAGGAGACATTTGTCCAGCCTGTAGCTGTGGCAGTGCAGAGATGGAGGCGCTGGCCTGACACAGCAAGCACCGGGTGGTGTGAACAACCACAGAGCAGCATGAGCGGCAGGAGCCCCGGGCATGGGGTAGAGGGCCAGTAGTGGTGGTGGCCGTGGGTGCTGTTGGAAAAATAAAGAGGGAATCCCCCTTCCCCAGGCGAGTTGGAGCGGCAGGCAGCCGTGAGGGTGCCCTTTGAGCGAGGCCTGGGTGAGCCAGGACCTACCCATAGCAGTGTGGTGGTGAGGAAGGCCTGAAGTGGTGCTCAGTCCCTGAATTTGTCAAAGTGAGCAGCAGTGCTTGGTGCAGGGGGAGCCCCCTAGAGGCTGGGTAAGACCCAGAGGTGGGAGTGAGCCTGAGGACCTCCTTGTGGTGCACTCTGGAGGGCCTGACCCGGGGGGCCCTCAAACACAAGGAGAGAGAGCTGAGTGGGTTCCATGTGAGAGAAAGAGCAGACCCTCAACATTATTAGCGTGAGGCCAGGTCTGATGAGGTCTTTGGCTAAAGACTTGGGCCCTTATTTATCCTTTTTTGCGCCGCATTTGCGTAATTGTTTGATGCAAAAATGTCGCGAACTTGCAAAATATAATTGTAAATTGTAAGATTGCGCCGCTTTTGCGTAAAAAAATAATGCAAATGCGGTGCAAAAAAATTATAAATATGGGCCTTGGTCTTTGCAAGCCTCTGATTGCTGCTTTGGCTGGCTGTGGAGAGACTGAGCGGGCCCCGGGGGCTGAAGTGATGGTCTTGGTCCCAGTCAAAGGAGGCCCAGAGGCAAGCTGTAGGGCTGGAGCCAACGACCGCTGGCAACAGAGTGGTGGGACGGCCCTATGATCCTTGAGGTGCTTGGGGGTGATGGCAGGGCACAGTGGTGTCTCGGGTCGGCGTGTCGCCTCCTCCTCCGCCTTCCTTTCCCTCCCTTCCCTTGATATATGGGCTACAGCTGGGGCTCTTCATAGCTAGACCGGGTGACTGGGAGCAGTGCTATGGGCAAGGACAAAGGCCCACCCTCTCGCTCAAAGCCAAATCGACAAATTCACCAGCCAGCTGGAGACAGGAAGGAGTGTGATGGAGAAGGGCCACAGCTGATGGGTGCCCAGTCAGACTCCAGGGCATCTATTTTGCAGGCCATTCATGACTCTCGATCCTTGCTAGAGGGGAAGATTGAGGAGCTCAGTGTTGAAATGTCCCTTCTATGCCAGGATTTATGCAACAGGGTAGAGAGTGCCTCGGAGGTGGAGGGAGGCTGTCGGTGGTTGAGGATGAGACAAAAGCCTTCCATACCACGCTGGCCACCCTACAGCATAGGGTGGGGCTTCAATAGACCAAAACAGAGGATGTGGAGTATAGGTCACAATACAACTATATGCCTTCATCAGTGACTGAATCCGTTCATTGGTCCCCAAGGGGATTCTGTCCAATTGCTTTGTTGTGTAGTGGGTGCAACGGTCCTTGCAGGTAGGTTGCTTTCTGGACCACCCTCCCCGAGGCTAATAATAGCCAGGCTCCTTAACTTTGTGGATAGAGATGTGATTCTTAGGGATGCTCAGACTCATGGAAAGCTACAGTGTAGGGGGCCTAGGTCATGCGCTTTCCAGACTACACTTTGAAATTCCAGCAGCAACATCATACCTTCCTGGCTGTCAAGGAAAAGCTTAGGGCTATGCAAATACAATACATGCTGCAATTCCCTGCATGTTTGAAAGTCATCCATAATGACCGGACCCTCTTTTTTGACACCTCAGAAGGTGCTCGGGCTTGGGTAGAGGAGCACCCGGTCCTCTGGCCTGGGGTCTCGAGCACACCCACCTCTCCATGTACTGAATCAACTGCTTCCACATGGCGGCAGTTGCCCAGCTGAACTAGGAAGAACAGACGCAGGCACAGGTCAGAGGAGGCGACACCTTTTTGCAACAGAGATCAAAGTTGACCGAGCGCTCCCCTGGGCACAGAGGGTGGGAGTAGCAGCCTCCTTGGGGACTACTGGGTGCTCTAGCTTGCTCTATTGTTGGGCACAATGTGTTGATCTACAGTGATGTTCGGGGGACTCGGATAAACTGCCACCTGCTTTTGTTTACTTGTGTTTTTTTGAGGGGGCATTGGTTGATTTTACTTTTGGGTGACAGATGCTTCATGAGGGAAAGTGTAGTAAGAGGTTTGAGTGATCAATGGCTTCCAGCGCTTGCGGAGCACCAAGAGGGACACTGTATGGGTTTGTTCCAGTGTTGTGTGTTTTAGCATGTTCAAGGCGCTGGGCCACATTCCGGGGTTCCAGACAAGTGTTGTTCGTATTGTAGGTTGCAATGGGTATAGACATAGTCCTAGGCCCTGCAGGGGAGCACATTACAGTCAACTGCAATGTGAATGGCTGGAATGTCAAGATAGATTGGGGAGGCAGTCCTGGCCTATGCCAGGCAGTATCACCCAGCGGTTCCCCTGCTTCAAGAAATGCACCTCTTGGGCACTAACTGTTTGTTATTGGAACATTAAGGGTATGCCAGAGTCTACCACTCGGACACACAAGGGTGGCTAGGGGTGTGGCTATTCTCCTTAGGAAGAACTTCCTGCTGGTGGTGCAAAAGGTAATCATAGACCCCTTAGGATGATTTGTGTTCCGGCGTGGAGTCTGTATTCTTCTCTGCAACTTTTGGGATGAATGCTTGAGGCACTGGCCCAGCATCTGGCAGAGGCCGCACCATGGTTTGCACTGCTGGGGGGAGACTTTAACACGGTCAAGGATCCAGTGGAAGACACAACATACTACACATCTCTGATCTTAGGTGGAGGCGCTGACCTTGGTGGATGCCCTGTACTTGCACCATCGCTCAGAACGGCAGTACACATACAATTCCCCCCTCACTGCACTTCCTCCCGCCTGGACTACTTCCTGCTGCCCTCTTCAGACTTGGGCAACGTGACACAGTCCCGGATCCTTCTGAGGGGGCTCTCAGATCACTCTCCGGTCTTATTGGCAGTTGGGTGTGGGTGGCGGGGTGAGCAGGGACTGGGGAGATTGAATGTCAAGTGGTTCCCGGATGGCAATTTACAGAAGAGATTAGGGGAGCTATCTCCGATTACATCAAATAATCCTCTCCCATTGACCTCTGGGAGGCATTTAAGATGATCATTAGGGTCCGTGCTTTCTCGTCCATATGGACCTCTGGGAGGCATTTAAGATGGTCATTAGGGTCAATGCTTTCTCTTCCATAGGTGGGCACAGTAGGCACTGGGGAAGTTGCTGCGGCTGGAGGAGGAAATTACCGACCTTGAGTAGTGGGCTCATGTCTTCCCCTCACAGTCAGTGAAGTACAGTCTTGAACAGGCTCACCTGGAGCTTTGACGGAATTTGTTGGACTATGGGCAGCTCAGCTGGCTCCACTCCTTAGCTGGCTCCACTCCCCGGGCGGGTGTACAAAATGGGGGACATGGCGGGCAAGCTGATCTACTGGCTGGCGATGGCGTATCGTCCTTGCAGTCTGGTCCTGGGCTATGCACTTCCAAGGGTGCGATGCTGCAGGAGGCAGTTGCCTGACAGGTAAATGTGCCTCACACTTTCAGGTTCTATATGCTGACCGGTACCCCCTCACTTCAGAGCGGGCTCACCCTATTATCCATGATCTACCAGTGCTAACGTTTTCGGTCTCAGAGAGTGGTGACTTAGATAAGTCCTCACAAGTGAGGAGGTGCAGCAGGCCATCTCCGCGATGCCCTTTGGGGAGGCCCTGGATCCTAATGGGCTTCTTTGGAGCTGGTCCAGCATTTGCTGGATATGTATAAAGATGTGTTTTCCTGGGGGAGGCGCCCTCCGAACCTTAGGGGCATTGCGCTCCACTCATGGTAGTACTGAAACCTGAGAAACCCGACTGACATACCATCCTATCTAGCTTCTCAAACAAGAGATCAAAATACTGGCCAAGGTGCTAGCTACACACCTGACCCCAGAGATAGGTTTGATGATCCACGCTGACCAGAATGGTTTTATGCCGGGTTGGAGCACTAGGCATTTTATTGCGCTAGTTGCATATGGCGCTCTCCCGCTCTGGGGAGCTGCTGGGTGATACGGCCCTCCTGTTACTGGACATAGAGAGGGCTTTGGACACGATCCACTGGGCTTTTCTCTTCGTGGTCCTCCGTAAGATGTGCTTTGGTCCCATGTTCAGAAAGTTGCTGACCAGCTTTTACACATATCTCTGGGCTTAGGTCTGAGTTAATGGCGCGCTGTCCTGAAGTTTCCCAATGGAGAAGGGTAACCAGCAGGGGGGTCCGTTCTCCCCTCTATTGTTCACTCTAGTGTTGGCGCCACTGGCACAGCTTATCCAAACAGATGCCAGATTGAGTAGGTTTCAGTGGAAGGGGCGATGGAAGACTGTGTGCTGCTGTATGCCGAAGACATGCTCCTCTTTCTCCAGAGGCCAAGGGACACTCTCCTGCAACTCATGGACATTCTAGAATTCTGTGGGGATACCTCGGGAAGGAGAGCCAACTGGGGGAAGTCGACCCTGGTGCCTATTCAGGGGGAGCTGACCAATGGGGTTGGACTCTAAATTGAGGGTCGTGGGGAACAGTTTCTGCTTTCTTGGCATGATTGTGGCCCTCACCCAGCAGAGATACCGGGAACTGAATATACTTCCATTACTGGCCTGGGCACGCCGGGACATAGGGGAGTGGTCCAGACTGCTGATGTCAATGGCAGAGCAGGGATGCTTTTTAAAATTGTGTTTCTCCCTCTTTTTTTTATATGTTTTGCAACACTACCCGTACCAATCACTGCGCACATTCTTCAGTGACATGCCGACTCACATCACTAGTTTCCTATGGGCGTCCTTTGCAAAGTGCTGATTCTCTACGTTTGATGCTGGGCTAGCTCGGGCATATGTTAAATTGTATTACTGGGCCTCACAACTAGTGAACATCAATGACTGGCTGAGGGCAGACCGGGACGATCTGGCTCACAGGTTGAAATTAGAGCTGCTGCATCCTTATGATATGCTCTACCTGCTGTATGGAGGTCATTCCCACCCCCAGCACTGCCTCCCGTCACGAAGGTCCCTAGTCAATGCAGCTAGGTAGCTCTTTGGCACATGAAATGGTATGGTACTCTCATGGGGGCGCCTCTCCTCTGGTAAGGAAGGTGGTTGTCGGAAACTGTTGGTGGGTTTCAGGCCTTGGACCTCATTGGAATATCCACGCTGGATGATGTCTGGAGGGAGGGACACATGTAATCGTTCAGGGAGTTAGCAGCAGACTTCCAGCTGCACACCATGCAGTTATTTGAGTATCTCCAACTAGGCACCCTCCCTGAGTTTAACCCTTTGGAATGTAAGTTGGTGATGGAGGATCTGGGCTGGGTGGTGTTTCTCGGTTTTAAAAGTAATTGGTTAGCAATACACTGTATCCCTTGTCAGTCCTGAAGACAAGGTGGGAGAAGGAATGAAATGTCCCTTGAAGATGACGAGTGGGTGGAGGCGAAAATGACTCCCAAAATACTAGCTATTTCAAAGCGCCTCTGCTTGATCCAGTTCAAGTACTTCCACTGGTTTTATTACTCCCCGAAGAGGCTATGGCAGATGGCCCATGCCCCGGAGCCTGTCTGTCTTAGAAGCGGCCACTCCCCGACTCCCTTTATCATGTTATGTAAACTTGTCCAGTAGCCCAAGGGTACTGGAGAGAAGTTACCAGCTGGACCCGGTGGACGGTTGGATGATCGCTGGCCCTGGACCCCAAGGTTGTGCTGTGGGGGATTATGGACCCCCCTCAGGGGAGGCCTTGTGGCACAGAAGCACTTATTGCCAATAATGATGGCCAAGAGAGACCTAGTAATGCACTGGAGTGACGAGAGGGCACCGCCATTGTAAGTCTGGGTCAGAGGTATGTAATATTGTGCAGTTATAAAGAAATTGGTGTACACGCAAAATGTGTACAAGAGACTCTGTCTAGGTCTGTTTTACAGTTCTCTGTGAGTTGTGGAGTGGGGAATGCATTCAGTTTGCAATGGCACTCAAACGGGCGACGCATGAGCCTGAAATTGTGCTTCTGTGTTGATTTTTGTCAATCTTGTAAAATCAATAAAGTGTTTTATAGTCAGTCAGCCAGAGGTACTTTATTCAGTTAATTGAAAATATAAAAGCACACATATATATACAAAACATTTTAAATACTCTGAAAAGATCCAACATACAATAAAACGTACCAAAAATTACATTAAAAATAGTAAGATCTAAAAATATATTCATATGCAATCCAACTCACAGTCAATTATAATTAACACAGTCATTTAACAGAATGGCCCCCACTGACTCAACTTAAGCACTAGTAGAAACCATATATACTACACAAATCAGCATGATTTAGATCTCTCCCTCAGATGAAGATTGTTAGTTGTGCTTCTGCATGAGCTTCGAGGTGTGAGGTTCCTTCCAGCCAGCAGCCCTGTCCTGTCCTTGCAGTGACAGAGGGCCCCGCAGAGTGAACTTCCTTCCAGCAGGGCACTGGCAGGGCATCAGGCCTCCTGCAGTGTCAGCTTCCCGCCAACACCACATTGTCTACTCTATGATCCCAGCAGCATGAACTTCCTCCCAGCAGGGCGCCCTTAGGAATTTTGTCTTTACTATTTTATTTTCGTTATTTCTCTATTTTTTTTACTTAATAGATTATTATTACTTTAAAATAAAAACCACACAAAGATCAAAACAGGGGCTGAACTGAAAACCAACATCAGCCACGGGAAAACATTTTTAATCACACTGTGCGAGCCAATTCCCATTGCGCATGTAAGTACGAAGCCACGCCAGAAACTGCTCCAATACTGAAAAGCCCTGTCTTACAACAAGCAAAATTGGCAACCTAGTACATACCGCTCCTCCACCTTCTTGCTAGTAGAGCCTAGGATGCACAGCCACCAGGGACTGCCAAGATGGGATGCACCCATTTGGAACTGCTGGGGCAGTTCATCCACAACTACCCTGACTGCCAACGGATTATTAAACTACGGTAGCCAGAGACAGAGTTCACTCCTCCTTCTTCCTTGGGTGGTAAGTCCATTTTTACTCTCGCAGGGGCTGGTAGGGTATAGCACCACTTTATAGGAGTGAAGAAATAAATCATGAGAGGATTCTTGCAAACTGCTGCCCACTCTTCTGATGCTATTCATATCAGCCTGCCAATTGGACCATACTTTTAATATGGTCTAACACAGCAGCTGAATAAAGCAAACAAATCAAGGAAACAGAGAAGGCACAATACAAGAGCCCCCAAAAATAACGAAATCTCACCTAGCACCACTCCAATTACAGGTTCTTCAGAAGATGTTCCCTGGTCTACTCTAACTGCTAGTGATACACAAAGACCACCTTTCACACAGTGTCCATGTAAGTGTTTGTGGACTACATCAGGTACCTTGTTTGCTGAGCACCAGGCAAGCCACATGTTTTGAGGTCTGCAACGAAGGTTATGGAGCCTCTCAGGTGTGTTCTAAATGAGGCCAATAGAAGGGTTGGAATCAAAGTCAACATTCACAATCCAAACAGCACAGTTACATTTACAGTATGACCAATGTGGCCACACAAGGAAAACCCAAGTCGGAATAAAGTTAAAGGGTTTTATTACAAACTTCGATTCAAGTTAATATAGACAGTCCTCAAGACAAAGCTAAAAGGTGCAGAATTACCATCGGATGTCTAGGTCTCGGGAACAACTGAAGCTAACTAACATCCCACAAACTAAATTCTCGATACAAAACACAAGTATCAGAACCTGGTGATCTGAGCATAAAGGTTGACCAGTTCTCCTACGCATTTGTATAAACACAATTATTCAATTAATTCTCTAAAACAGGTGGGGATCCCTTAAAGATACAAAGTCAAATTTCTCCTAGTGCAAGGCTACAAGACATGGGGACAGAAAGTAAAAATGAAGCAAAGGTTAAAAGGAATTTGGAAAAAAACACATGTGGCAGTTTAAAGCACACTAAAGTTGGCAAAAAGTAAGTAAAAAGGGAAGGTGTCCGCATGTCAGAAGCTCGGTTAAGTCTTCTCAAGGGTCAGAAGAAAAATCTAAGGCCCATATTTATACTTTTTTTGCGCCGCATTTGCGCCACTTTTTAACGCAAAAACGGCGCAAAGTTACAAAATACAATTGTATTTTGCAAGTTTGCGTCACTTTTGCGTCAAAAAGTGACGCAAATGCGGCGCAAAAAAAGTATAAATATGGGCCTAAGTCTTCTCATCTCAGCATTCGGGAACATGCAGGGCAAAGGTAAAGAGGTCTGTACCTCTCAATGTCCAACGGAAGAGTCCAAGTGCTGCTTATCTAACTTTAGAAAGGTAAATTAGAGTCCAAAGTGCATGATGATTTGTCCATCCCTCACACCACATGGGGAGGTTGAAGTGCCCAATCATAGTTCATCATATGCCAGTCATTTGAAACATTAGGAAAGATTCCCATTACCAACATGGGAAAGGCATCCATCTTCCTCTCCTGTATGATTTCAAACAATTGTATATCGTCCATGTCCACAGTTTCTCCATGTACCAATTTCAAGATTACTGTCTCAGACTGTCTATGCATAAAACAATAGACATCTATTTCCAAGCTAACATTCTATGGGAACAAAGTCTGAAAGAAATGTCAAGTTAGCAAGCATGACTAAATAGTTTTCTACATATTTCGAGAAACAAGGCCTTGATGGTCTTTCATAGTCTAACAGAAGTTAATTAAAATGGCACAATTTATTTATGCTAGATAAAGCACATATAACTTTCAAAATTATAAATTCATCATTATTAATCTTGTTAAGTGTTCATGTTACAGTGATTTTAAGACAAACTAGCCTTGTTAATACTTTTCAGTCACTATACTGGAAAAAACACAATTTTAAAATGTTCATACACCATTCAAAACATTTCCTTCTAGAAATGCATTATTGTTTTAGTGAAAACTGTAAGTTAACATCATAAAGAAACACATGGAATCAAATTAGTTGATTATACTTGAAGTTTTAGGGCTGTACCACATTACTTTAGATCACTATCCTACAGTGAATACACTTTAACATGGGCTTCCAGTGTACCACTTCACAGTTAACTTTTAAGAATTTCAAAGAATATAATGCAAATCTGGTCCAATATAGATAGTCACTGTGACATCAGAGTAGCAATAACTCTGCAGCTACATAAAAGGTAACAAAGTATCTCAACCATAAAGGAAGCATGATGTAAGAGCTGATGAAGTAATAGTTTTTTTGTATGACTGGGTGCTGCAATGCAGTCTGATTGCTTGACTACCTATTATGCATGAGTGTGTTTAGTAGAGGATATTAGCTGTTTGGAGTTAGTCGACTTGAGAGCTGTTTCGGAGATAACACTGCCCTGGTGACAGCTATCCATACAACCTAATCCATCATGTATGGAAGGGGTGACAGAGACATTGCCCCTAAAGCGCGGGATAACCCTGATAGTTAATGGCTCAAACCCAGTCTAGGGCCCATAACCTAACACAAAGAACTGAAATGAAAGACTATGCTTTGTCAAGTCAGCGGCTGGCAGATTCCCAAGACACTCTGCAACAAAGAGTGCCTTGGGGAATATGAATGCCTTCATCAAGCGCAGAGAAGAGTTACTGGGCCTGCAGCCACTTGGTAGTTAGTAAGTGGCTGACATCCTATGAGACAGTACAAAGGGCTACCAACCACTTGAAATTTTGAAATGTTCATATACCATTCAAAACATTTCCTTGTGCAGTCACTGGGTACAAGGAGAGTGCACTCTTCGAGAAAGGGTTTTCTTCTAACAAACTTTAGCCCACATCTGTGGGCCCACACCTTTGAACTTCCCAGCACATATCATGGCCATAGCTGGACATTTCAGACGGACCGCAGAGGGACATCAGGTGAAACCATTTTCATACCTATTCAGAGGAAATGTTGCGCTTTTCCACTTGTCATGTAGGTTTGATGTGTCTTGCTTGAGTTAGAGTGGAGATGTTACTTTAATAGTGCAAATGAGTCACAAATCCATAAGAGTGCAGGCAAGTATGTTTTTACAAAGTACCCATAGTGAATGTTTGTACCCGGGTTCTTAACAACTGTTGTTGTGTTCCTTTGCATTGAATCCTGCTTCCACAGAGGCTGTTGTAAATAAACCTCAGAGAATGGCGAACCCATCAATTTCCTGGGCCCCCAAACCAGAACAGAGGCACTTGAATTTACACTAAATATCTCACATACCAATGCATAGTATGCGTAAGAAACAACTTAGGTAGTGTACGCGCTTCTATGTACGAGCACCAAACCTAGACCCAAAAACGGGGAGGTCAAAGTGCACTCAGTGGATAAACCACTTCACATACAAACATGAGGGCCTTTTACAAATAGCTTGTAAAGTTATGATCCCTGTACAAACACTTTTGTGAAGGGATGGCAATTACAAGTGGTGCAATGTTTATTGCACCCAGGAATTACCACTTTTGATAAACATCACAGCTATTGGAAATGGACCTTTCTACAGGGCCACCCTCAAACCTGTTGCCTTCCTCCTACTCTTTTATGGATTTTTGCATGTTGACCTTAGGACTCTGTGCACTTGACCACTGTTAACCAGTGCTAAAGTGTTTGTGCTCTCTCTCTAAAACATAGTATGATTGGCAGATACCTGCTTGGCATATTTAATTTACATATAAGTCCCTTGTAGAGTGGTATACCAAATAACCAGGGCCTATAACTTTAATGCTACCAGTGGACCCGCAGACTTATTGTGCCACCCACTTAAGTAGCACTTTAAAACATGTCCCAGGCCGTTGCCGCCTGAATGCTGTGTCCCACTACCATGTCAACTTGGCATTTGAATCCCTTTGCCAAGCCTTAAACTCCCTTATTATAACATATGTCACCCCTAAGATATGACCTAGGTAGCCCATAGGGTAGGTTGCTGTGTAATTAAAAGATAGAACATGTACCTTTAAGTTTTACATGCCCTAGTAGTGAAAAAACCCCACATTCACTTTTCACTGAGGCCTACCCTCCCCAGGCTATCATTAGGGACTCCTTATTATATTTAATAAGCTGTAATTCTTAAACCAGATGTGGCAGCTATGTCATGTTTGGTATCTATGAACTTGTAATTATACACCCTCCTCAATAGTAAAGTCAAATTTATCATTACAAGTTTGGAAATGCCACTTTTAGAAAGTTGGCATTTTCCTGCAGTTAGCCCTCTGTGCCTACAGCCTGCCTTAAATCAACTGGCAGTTAGTAATTCCTCCCAGACAGTCACACAGTAGTGGGATTCGCAGGACTGAACGGGCCATTAACTAACTTTATTGAGGCGGAGCTAAGCACAGCCCCACTTGCATCTGAATAGGCGGCGCTCTGCCACCACACAATAAGTTTAACAACCCTGTATTTGCAATGCAGTGAGCTAGGAGCCAGGGCAGGGGAGGCAGGAAACTCCTGGAATGTCAAAGAACCCTTCTGGAAACTACTTCCACCTTCTAGGAGGACGGCACCATGGTATAAATATAAGGCTCTTGGACCCACTCTTCAGTTCACAACTGGACCTGCAGAAGGACTCTCAGAGGACTCCCTGCTGCTGTGACCTACTGTGCACTCTACCAGACTGCTGCTGTACCTGGAAAGACTGCTTTGCTGCCTGGAGCCTGCCCGGAACCTTCAGAGACCAGCCCTGTTGTGGAGATATGCATCTTCACCTGTACCTAAGACTTCAGAAGGGACTCCGAGGGCTAGTTTAACTGGCCTCCTTTTCAGAGCCACAGAGACATAACAGGCTCCCCCCATCTTGAACCCACACCTGGACCCAGCCTGAGTGAGTCTTGAACCCCCAAGAGGTCTCCATCCACTACTGGACCCTTGGTTCCTAAAGGTGCCCATTTTCCAAAACTGAGGACTCACTATTTTGAACTTTGAACTTAAAAAAATCATAACCCCGGTTCTATTAATTAGATTTTTATGTTTTTTTGTGTCAAATAATTTATTAAAATGTCATCTATTTTTCTAAATTGGCTTGGGATTCTTGTAGTGCTGTGTTCCCACTGTTTTGCTGTTTGTGTACTGCATAAATACTCAATACATTGCCTCTAATTTAGCCTGACTGCTTTTTATGCCAAGCTACCCAGGGTTAAGCAAAGGTTAAATTAGTGACTTTTTATGGTTCACTCTACAAGTGATTGTGACTGTTGATTGACCAGGGCTCCCAGTGAAGTCAACCAACAACCTAATTTCTAACAGTAGGATTCTTTGAAATTCAGCATGTTAAACCTGCTGGAATTTAACAAGGGAAAAAGGCCTGGTATTTACTAGGACATGTAGGTTTTGGTGAAAGAGGGACCAAAATTTGTACATTATCCCTCCAAAACTCAGAATATGGTGGGGCACGGCTTGACCGTGCATGGAATAGCACATAGCTTTCAGAGCTTCCAAGACACCAAAGCCCAGAGGACTCAAAAACCCTGAAAAATAAACAGATTTCAGCCCAGATATGAGAGGGTGGTATATCCCAAGAGGAACGCTGTCGCAGACGAAGATCAACAGGGCCATGAGGCGATAAAAAAGCAGAAAAGGAGACACCCAAACAAGAGACAAATGAAGAGAGGGGAGTCAGCGCCCTGGCAAAGTAAGCGATAGCTTAGAACCAGGAAGTGCTGGGCCTCAGGTCAAAGCCCTGCATTTGGACACAATGCCTCCTACACACTGGTAACATCCGCACCCCCCCCCCCAAACTCAAACAGGACCCGCAGAGGTTGCGATAAATGGGGAAACACCAAGTTTGGCTGCTCCTAAGGCATCTGGATGCCAGAATATAAAAGTAACTAACAAGAGGATTCAATTAGCCGCATAAGAGCTGGCAGCTTAGGACTCAAGGAGGGGAGAGGCTGTAGTGTAACTCAGAGGGGGGGTTCAAGAAAACAAGGGCCTTGAATGCGAGGAAACAGACCAATGGCAGAGCAGGTGAAAAATAGCATTACAGGCTGGACTCACCCAGAACACATAATTCGGGTATAAAAGGCACAGTGCACTTCATAAATAATAGGATGGAGTGAACCCTAGAAATTATACAACAATACTCATTTGGCCTCACTGGGTGCTCAGTTATGGAAGAAGATGCAGTGCAGTAGATGATGGAAAGACCGCCACCTACGAGATGGCAGCAGACTGCCCCAAAACGCATAAATCGTCCTTATATTGTCACCCCCTTGTGAGTATTGATTAGGAGTGAGAGGACTACGGCCCAAGGAAAGAATCTCCTGGCTGAATTGAACAGGGGTGAAAGAGACAGGTCCAAGCGAATGACTCTGTGCACTGATCAGTGATCAAGTAGTAGATAACCTCAGCAGAATTTGGGACCGGACTGACACTCCCCTTAGGAATATTTTCTAATTGACGGTGATGTGTGGATGGTACACATATTAGCGAACAGTATGATACGCCCTGCAGCTGGAAGAGTAACCCCCTGAGTGAAGAGGTGGGAGACAGATGGCACAGGAAAAGGCGATGCATACGGTGAACTTGTTACAAGCAATTAAATACACCAAAATGTCTTCAGAGACCCGAATAGCAGTGGTGGTGAGCAAAGTGGGACTATTGAGAGACAACTACTGAAAATTGATGGATAGAGTGATAGAGTCAGAGGATAAACTAAGTGAAACAATTCCCAGATGACAGAACTCACAAGAAAATACTGTGACTTGGAGAAAGGAATGCAACAGTTGTCGAGTAGGCTGGAAGACACAGAAGCACAGTCAAGACGACACAATGTGAGAATAGCGATAAATCGGAAGGACACAGTATTGAACTGTTTATGGAAGACTGGCTAGCAGAAAGGCCACCCGTCCAGATTTTTCTCAGTGGAACGTGCACACAGGATTCCATGTTTTGCATTACAACCCGGCACTAATCCCAGGCTGAGCATAGTGAGATTGATGAACTTTAGGGACAGAGACGTTATCCTTCAGACAGCTAGAAAGCATGACCTATAGTTCATTGATGGAAATGAATTCCACCTATATCCAGACTATAGAAACTTGGAGCCTAATTACGACATTGGCAGTCCGAGGACCGATGCACTTCAGGCAGTCCGACGGCTACATTACGACCCTGGGGATCAGACTGCCAAGGGACAGCCATCTTCACCAGGAACCCGGCTCCCGATGGGGTGACAGTGGTCAGAGTCGTGGTCAGCCACAGCGGCGCTGAGTTCAGTGCCGTCATACTGATCACAAGTCCAGTTTCTGCCAGTCTTTTCATCACAGAGAACCCGCCATGAAAAGCCCGGTGTAAACACAATGCAGGTGGCCATAGGGGGGGCCCTGCACTGCCCATGGCGCATCCGACCGCCAAACACATAATGAACCCCTTAGTCTAACGTCAATGAGGAGCAACTATGCCTGTTAAGAAAACGCTACTGCAATTTGAGCTTAAATACTTGCTTACATATCCCGTAAAAGTGCGGGTAGGACTAGAAGAGAAGACACACTTCTTGCTAACTGTGCAAGACATAGTTGGAAAATCAAGGTCTACCGTCGGGGCCCCCGCTGAAGGTGACAAAAGAGGAAAGATGGAAGACTCCACCCTTGAGGCGATGGAACAAGGGGAAGAAAAATGTCTCTTCCCCCACCAAGGCACAGATGTAAGTGGTGCAGGAACAGGCAATTACGGAACTGAAACAGCACACATACATCCTCATGGACAACAGATGGTGGTCCCTTGCATTGGAAGATGATGGCAGTGGCACAGAATGCACAGATACGGAGCATGAAACAGAAGTGCACCAGTTGCCAGTGGTAACCTCCATAACGACTGAACATCTGCGGTGAGGAGGGAGTTTGGAATGGAGAGGCTGGATAGGCTTGGAATCGGCCTCTGGGACCAGGTTTATGAGTAGCTACCTGAATGTAGAGGCAGGACATTGAAACTGCCTAAAAGGAGGGCTGGACCAAGCATGATGGACACAGGAGGCTGGCAGCCATGCCCAAGTGAAAATTGCATAAGATGTTTGTTATTGTTTAGGTCTGGGGTTTACACATACCGTGTGCTGGGGAGGTGATTGGTTCAGAAATTACCATATGGCAAGGTAGGGAGAGGGGAAAGTTTAGGGGGTTTTCAACACACTAAGACACACCCGGGATTGAGATGCATACCCAGTATGTTACACAAGGTCACACCCAGATAGATACAACCTACCTACATCCACTTTGACGCACCCATAATCACTAATGATGTTATCATGGAATGTCAGTGGCCTGGGTAATAACATAAAGCGGAGCTTGAGTCATACAGCACTCAAAAGGCAAAAACCGGATGTGGTGTATTTACAAGAAACTCATTTGATAGATAGGCAACATTGTAACATGGGGAGAGGATGATACAGATTAGAAGGATGGGGGCAACATGCTTCAGGCTCGCAAGAGGTGATTACATTGATTAAAAAAACACTCCCCTTTCATGATAAACCCATTTGCACAGGTACACAAAGATGGTACACAGCAATTCTGGGTGAACTAGAGGGAGAGGATGTGTTGCTAGTAATTGTATATGCTCCCTCAGGGCTGCAAATGACTGTGTTCAGGAAGGTAAGCACAATATTATTGGAGGCCGCTCGAGCACTGGTGATTTTTGGGAGAAGACTTTAATCTGGTATTAGATACAACAAGAGATAGAGTCAGCAACCGGGTAGAGGGGGAAGTGACTAGAGGAACTTTATAAGGCTTCATACAGGCTTTGGGTTTATGTGATATATGGAGGAATCTCTACCCTGAAGATAGAGAATATTCATTTTAGTCAGGGGCAAACTCAACGCATTCCAGATTAGATTATTTTTTCACCATGATGCTAAATATTTAGCTCGCGGTTTCAGTGACCACTCTCCACTTTTGATAACGTTAAACCTCAAAATCCCGAGACCTAGACAGTCATGGAGAACGGAGACATGGCAACTTACCAACAAATAGGAGGTCAAACGCCTGGATGAGGCCACTAAACACTGTTTGCAGAAAACAAACACACTGTGCAGAGTCCTGTAAATGAAGGGAGGCATACCAAGCAACATTAAGTGGGGATTTTATTTCAGGGGAGATAAGCAATAAAAGGAAAAGGTCTGCTGAGCTGGTCACTTTAGAGGACGAATTGAAACACTTGGAAAGGGACTCAGTGGTGACCCAGACGCGAGTTAGTAAAAAAGCTGTAGATCTGAAGAGAGCTGAATATCAGGTGCTGGCAAAGTATGATGCCAAGACGTCCTATTTGGCAAATTAAAAAAGAATATGAAGGGGGGTGGGGACAAAACAGGCAAATTGCTTGCATGGCTGGGAAGAAAAAAGAGAGATAAAATGACAGTCAGGGAGATAAGGGAAGAGGCTTGGAGTATGGCCAGGACCACTGGTGAAATAGCAGAGGTATTCACTAAACACTTAGAATACTTTTTTTACGATTCCCACATGCACCCCCCGAACAAGAAGTACTGGACTTTAATAAAGACTGCCCTACAAAGGGACTCGGGGGGAGACCAAAGAATGGCCCTCAACCCATATATTACGGAGGAAGAAGTTGTGACTGCATTAGGACAGATGCAGTCTGGAAATGTTTACTTAGGACCACAGCACTCCAGCAAGTATTTGTAGAACTATAATTAATAGTTATTCAGAAGTCAAACATTTTTTAGATTAGTCTTTGAAAAAACTCCAACGAAGATCCTTTTGTAGTAATAACCTTGTGGTTTATTTATGTAAAAAATGTCCTCCTTGACTTTAGATTATTCCCATTTAGTCAGTCCATATGGTAACAACACGTAGTCAATCTTTGCAATAACAACCAACACGTGTTTCGTCACACAGTGACTTTCTCAAGCCAGAAAAGTTAAAATGATGGGCCCTGTAATATTTCAGATCAGTCAAATGAGAAAGCTGTGTTTGAGATGTGTAGTAGGACAACTGTCACAATGTGGTCTAAAGACTATAATTTCCGTAGTGTCCCCAATCTGGGCGAATTCCAAGTATTCCAAGTTGTGTGATGTTATTAGCAGTTTATAGGGCCATGATAAGTCCTATATCCTGGAAATGCTTTAGGACAAAACTGCTTCAAGATCGAGCTACTTAAAAGGCTGCGGAGGCAAATGGTGGCTCCGCTTCACACAGCATATATGAAAGCATACCTCAGGGAAAACTATCTGATGACATGCAAACCGCAATGGTGGTGCTGTTTCTGAAGGCAGGTAAGCCTCTAGAAAATTGCGATTCTTCCAGACCCATCTATCTGACTAATGTGGACATTAAAATAATGGCAAAGCTATTGGCAAAGAGACTAAAGACTGTAGTGACAGACTTGGTGCATCAGGACCAGAATGGGTTTATGCCAGACTGCTCGACAAGGCTGCACCTGCGGCGCCTGCACAGTAATTTAGCATGGGCCAGCGAATCACCAACCAGAAAAGTAGTTGCCTCGTTAGATGCTAATAAACCCTTTGATTCAGTGGAATGGGTCTACCTGCTTGGACTTCTGGAAAAGATGGGGTTTGGTCCTAAGTACATTAAGTGGGTCAGACTATTGTATGGTCGTCCCAGAGCAAGAATGAGAGTAAATGGCCACACCTCACTTGAATTTTGTATTCAGAGGGGTACAGGAAAGGATGCCCGCTCTTGCTGATGTTGTTTGCCCAGGCGATTGAGGTGCTTGCAGCATGGATAAGGGTAGAAGTACAAGTGTGGTGCTGGCCGGGTGGTACAGGGGAAGAAGAATGCATCTCCTTATATGCAGGCAATATTCTCTCATACTTAATAAATGAGACTCTGACACTGGAAAGGCTCAGATTAATGTTTAATATATTTGGTGAACATTCCGGCTTTGCTAAAAATTGGGATAAGTCACAGCTGTTTCCAATGGAAGATTGCTTTTTGGGTCTGTTCCCAACCCTGCTACTCCAGAAGGAGAAGGTTAAATTCAAGTATTTAGGGATATGGATAACTCATACTCTAGACACTGTCTATGAGGCCAACCTGAAACCTCTTTTGCACTATTTGAAACAGGATGTGAGTCACTGACAGTCATTGTCTCTCTCTCTATGTTAGAAAAGGGAGCCATGTTCAAAACGGTGGTGCTTCCTAGATTCCTTTACATACTCCAGAATACCCCAGACAAAGTGCCAGAGAGTTTTTTTTTACTAAAGTGTATAATTTATTACGATCCCTACTGTAAGCTGTCCGACAGCCTCGACTACCCCTGAAAATTTCATAGAGGCCAAAATATGAAGGGGGTATAGCTCTACTGAATGTGCTGAAATATTATGAAGCAGCACAAGTGAGCATAGGGAATGACTGGGATAGACAGACACTGATAACCCCACATTTCGGACACATAGAGTGGGATTGGGAACTAACAGTTTCTTATATGTGCTCTTTAGTGACAAATTGCCCCAAGAAGCAAGCCAGGCAATGAAAACGGTAGTAGGTATTTGGAAGAGACTAATGGAATAGGACCATAGGCTGACTCCCAGGACACCATTCTGGGAGGGTATTAAATTGAAAGAGGTAGCAGCATTGCAAGGGTTTAAAGGCTGGGATGCCATTGAGCTGTGCATCTTGGTAGATTGACGAGATACCAATGGAGTGGTTCCCTTTTTCTATTTACAGCAAGAATATCACATGCTATATACATGGTGGCTCAAATATAGGCAGTTATCCCACACACTTAGAACTAGTATGTCTTCTGATACGGAAACACAAGAAGACTCCCCATTAGAAAATAGACTTCTAGTTGGGTGGGTGGAAAGAAGCTAGTGTCCCAGATGTATGGTACAGTAATGAGAAATACATAAACCCCATTGGCGACGCTACAGTACAGATAGATACAAGACACAGGAGAACTGGATGAAGAGGGCTGGAGAGAAGAGTTAGAATTTCCAATGATGGGCAATAAAAGAGAGTTTTAGATTGATCCAGCTCCAATACTACTTAGAGAATATTATACACACATTACATTATGTAAAATAGGTTGGACGAATGAGGTGTGTTGCTTACGGGGCTGTGGCCAGGAAGCATCATTTATCCATATACTCTGGAACTACCCTCCTATCTCAAAGTTTTGGGGTGAGTTGGAGAAATCACTAGCCACGGCGCCAGGACTACATTTGAAGTTATTGCCTCGTTTGACAAAATACTTGTCAATATGGAATGCATGGTAGCTAAGTGTGATATTGCTCAAAAGTGGGGATCAGAATCTTTCCCTACACACTAAACATGGGAAATGGCAATGGAATACTGTAGCATCATTGAAAAGGAAGTATATAAAGATAGAGGATGGATGAAGAAATATGAAAAGATATGGGTAAACTGGACCATGGAAATGACTTAAGTGGGAATGATGGGATGACAGTATTTACTGCACACAGCTTTAATTTATGGGCCTGCCATCAGGAAGGGGAACACTGGGGAAATAGAATAATTGAGATACAACTTGGATATTGCATTGATGGGAGAGATTTGGGAGGTGATGGTCGTGTGACATTACCGTTTTCAGAATTGTTTGTCATGTTAGAAGAATAAAATGCAAATAAAATATATTATTAAAAATAAACTCAGACTATGCAATAAGTATGGCTTCCAACAAGTCCTACTCACAATCAAGCACAAAGTGATACATAGGATAAGACAATTATGACATCTATTTATCAATACAGCTATTGCTGTGGTCCATATATTAACAATAGTAGTGTTACTCGCAAAAGATTTTATTTGCTGACCAGACCATAATCTGAGATCATCCTGCCATAGCAACTCAATGCTGAATGGTAATATTTGCAACTGAGACAATAGTGTGATGGAAGTGGCGCGTGATGCAAATGGTATACACAACATGTGTTGTGTGATTACACTGACATGGCAAGGGTATGTTATGTCCTTTTATGGTAGGAAGAATAAAACATCTTTGGTGTTGCCATGACGCGTACATGCACAATCTCACAATGTAAAAAGGCTAGTAAATTTACAGTACATATCTGTCCTCCTAAGAGAACCCTTGGAAAAACGATTGTATGTTGAAATATCGACTATGGAAACACTGTGCTATCAAAACATCATGGCAAAAATATTGAAAACCAAAATATCAATAAGGTATGTGCATACAGGTAAGTATAAAAATACTATTTTTAACTGTAAATTCACATACCTTGCTCTCACCCTCTGGAATTGGTTGTCCCTAACTTTTTACACCCCACAATTGGCATACTGATGCCCTCATGTAAGACCCTAGTATATGGTACCCAGGTACCCAGGGCACTGGGACACCAGGGGTTCACCATGGGCTGCAGCATGTATTATGCCACCCATGGAAGCCCATGCAAAATGTGTCTGCAGGCCTGCCTTTGCAGCCTGTGTGTAAAGGTGCATGCACCCTTTCATTACAGGTCACTGCACCAGGTCACTGTAAGTCACCCTTGTGGCAGGCCCTCCTAGCAAGCTTAGCGCCATTATTTAGGTCCACCTCTCTCCGTGCACCATTTTTGCACGGGAGGATCAATACGGTGCCTGGGCCTTACAGTCATTTTTTGCCCGGGAACACCTACCATGCATCTCAATGACCAAGGTAGTTTCCCGCTGGCAAAAAATGACTTTAACTCCAAAACTTTGGCGCTAGAGGGGTCTAGCGCCAAATATACATTTAGAGTTAGGTTTGTGCCGAATTTGCATAACAAATTACGCAAATTCGGTGCAAAGCAAGTATAAATCTTGGCCTAGCAAGCTTAGCGCCATTATTTAGGTCCACCTCTCTCCATGCACCATTTTTGCACGGGAGGATCAATACGGTGCCTGGGCCTTACAGTCATTTTTTGCCCGGGAACACCTACCATGCATCTCAATGACCAAGGTAGTTTCCTGCTGGCAAAAAATGACTTTAACTCCAAAACTTTGGCGCTAGAGGGGTCTAGCGCCAAATATACATTTGGAGTTAGGTTTGTGCCGAATTTGCATAAAGATTTACGCAAATTCGGTGCAAAGCAAGTATAAATCTTGGCCATAGTGTTAGGAATCTAGGCCCAAATTTATACTTTTTCACGCAAAACTATGCTAAACGTTTAGCGCTGGCTTGCGCCAATCCAGAGCTCCAGCCAGGTGCCTTATGTAAGAATGGTGCAAGCCGACAGCTAACGTCAAGGAAAATAACGTTAGCTGGGTGGGGGTGGCGGTATGGGTGAAGGGGGTATTGCACTGAAAAATGACATTAGGCTGGTTAGAGTAAAAAAAATGACTCTAATCAGCCTAGTGTAATTTCTGAACACAAAACCTACCATACCACATGACTCCTGTCTTATAAAAGACAGGAGCCATGCCCACCAACTCAATGGCTAGCACAGGTAACAGGGGTCCCCTGGGCATGGCCATTGCACACAGTGCCATGTAGGGGGGCCCATTTCAGGGACCCCAATGGCATTTCAAAAATATATATATAAATTTACCTCTAATTACCTGGGATGGGGTCCCCCATCATCCGCTGTCCCTCTGGTGTGAGTGGGGGTGTCCCTGGGGCCTGGGGATGGCACCTGTGGGCTTTTTCCATGGTGTTCCACATGGAAATGGGCCCACAGGTCCCCTAACGCCTGCCCTGCCCTAAGCAAGCTTAGCACCATTATTTAGGCCCACCTCCCTCCTGTACACAATTTTTGCATGGGAGTATAAATAAGGTGCCTGGGCCTTAGCGTCATTTTTTGCCCGGGAACGCCTACTTTGCATCTCATTGACGCAAGGTAGTTTCCCGCTGGCAAAAAAATTACGTTAACTCCAAAACTTTGGCGCTAGAGTGGTCTAGCGCCAAAGTATAAATTTGGAGTTAGGTTTGCGCCGAATTTGCATTAAAAAATAATAATCTGGGCCTTATTCTCCTAAATTTGGGTAAGCTAGGGTCTGGCATAGCTTTCCTCTTTGAGAGCCTAGAGTTAGAGTAGTTAGGGACTCCTACACCACTCTAGCTAGACATCAGGTCTTCAGTAGAGCTCACATCTCAGGCCCTGAAAACTGAAGACTGGGAGAAATCCCAAAAGAGTCTGCTTCTGGGCCTGCTCCTCCAGAATGACCCAGACCATTCTGGTAGCCAGGAGGAGGCGGAGGAAGACATAGAATCTGACCCCGGGTGCTAGAGAGAGTAGAATTAGACACTGAAGTTGGCCAGGAAGTACCCAGGTAGGATCAGAGGACTCTTCAAAACACTCACAATCCTGTTAGGAGCACTACTGGTAGTGAAAAGGGGGGGTCACACAAGTAGGTCCACCTTTGTCCCTAGAGGGCTGGTTGAGAGGGTTTCCAGGAATAGGAACAAATCCTCCTCTGCCCATTCTCAGATCTCCTCAGTCTCTGAGGGGACCCACTGCTCAACCTCAGGTGAAGGCTCCCTAGACAGGGAGCTCAGGCAACTGAGACTGGAGGAGGCCAAGCTGAGGCTGCAGCAGCAACAGCTGGCCCTAGATAGGGAGGCCTTGGCAGTGGAGATAAAGGTAGGGGTTGTGGTAATTCCCCATTGTGGCATCAGTTTTCGTTCCAGGGACACCAGGGTCAGGGAGGACTCTTTTGACTCAAAGAACCTGAACAAGGTAGTCCCACCTTCCCAGGTGGGTAATGACATATATAAGGGTTCACTGCTCTGGAGAGGACCTTTAAGGTACAGAGGAACCCTCAGAGGCAGTGGGCAGCTATATTGTGGCTCTCCGTCTCTGTCAGGGGTAGGGATAGACTCCTCACTGTCAGAGAAGAGGATGCAGACAATTACACATTTTTTAAATCTGCAGTTAGATGGGTTTGGTCTGACTACTAAACAGTATAGGATCAAGTTTCGAGAGACCAGGAAAGAGCCCTCCCAAGATTGGATTGATTTTGTGGACTGCTCTGTGAAAGCTCTAGAAGGCTGGTTGCATGGGACTAAAGTTAGTGACCCCATGGCAGTTATTGATTTCAGCTGGGCGTGTTACTGGTCCTACAAAGTTGTTTTCTGAGACCTACCTGGAGAATCCCTACTAGGGAATGCCTTGGAGACCTCAGCTTGGGCTGAGGTGGAGTTGGAGGCCCATGCAGCAATGCTGGGCATCCTAGGGCATATATTTGCCCTAACAAGAGCACAGGCCAAAAGACAACAGAGTAAGGAACCTTGGAGCCTGGAACAATGATCCAAGAGCTTCCTAAGCCCACGAGCAGGAAGGGTAAGAAGGTACCCCCTGCTCCAGCCTACAGTGAGGATTCCACTCCAGAGGGAGAAGAATACACTCCTTGGATGAAACCTACACCGGAAGAGCTGCAAGCTGACACAGCTGAGCTCTTTGGTACAGAGGGCCCATCAGGTAAGAGCTCAGTAAGGCACAACAAGTTTGTCCTACCCTGGGGAGCTTAAGGCAGCAAGCTGCAGCACAACAGGCAGGGGAAGTCAGTGGCACCCATAAGGTGTACTGGGAGAACAGTCTCCTTTACTCAGAGTCAAGGGATTCCAAACCTGGCGCCACCAGGAGGTTGGTGATCCCTCTGATGTTTAGGGAGTTTCTGTTGACCTTGGCACATGACATTCCCTGGCAGGTCACTTGGGAAAAACAAAACTTGGGACGGACTTGTCCCACACTTTCACTGGCCCCACATGTCTAAAGAAACAAATGAGTTTGTCGCTCCTGTGTCACCTGTCAAGTCAGTGGCAAGACAGATGGCACCCTGAAGACCCCTTAATTCCACTTTGTGTGGTTGGGGTTCCCTGTGAGAGGGTTGGGGTGGACATTGTTGGCCCCCTGGACCCTCCAACATCCTCTATGAACAGGTTTATATTTGTGGTAGTAGACCATGCCACCAGGTACCTAGAGGCCATTTCTCTTAGGACCACTACAGCTCCTGTAGTGGCAAAAGCCCTTCTTAGTATCTTTTCAAGAGTAGGCTTTCCTAAAGAGGTGGTATCAAACAGAGATGCAAACTTCATGTTTGCTTACCTAAAGGCCATGTGGAAGGAATGTGGTGTTACTTACAAGTTCATCACTCCTTACCACCCACCAACCAATGGCTTAGTGGAGAGGTTTAATAAAACTCTCAAGAGTATGATAATGGGACGCTCTGGAAAGCTAAGAAGGAGATGGGATGCCCTGCTACCATGCCTCCTCTTCGCCTATAGGAAGGTCACTCAGAAGGGTGGGGCTACAGCCCATTTGAACTTCTGTTTTGGGACCCTGTTAGGGGTTCCCTTGCTCTTGTTAAAGAAGGCTGGGATCAACCTCTTAAACACCCCAAACAAGACATAGTGGAATATGTGCTTGGAATCAGATCAAGGATGGCTGTGTACGTGAAGAGGGCTAATAAATAAATCCAGGCCTTCCAGAAGTTACAGAAACAATGGCATGACCAGAATGCTGACCTAACTGTCTATCACCCAGGACAGAAAGTGTGGGCTCTGGAGCCTATGGCACACCAAGACAAGTGGAGTGGCCCCCACACCATTGTGGAGAAAAAGGGTGAGGTTACCTACTTGGTAGACCTTGGCACTCCTAGAAGCCCCCACAGGGAGCTTCATGTGAACCGCTTCAAACCCTATTATGACAGGTCATATATGACTCTGCTCATGACTACTGGCGAGGGACAGAAAGAAGAGACTGACCCTCTCCCTAACCTCTTCTCCCACAGTGCAACTGATGGCCAGTTGAGGGGGGTAGTCCTGACAGACTGCCTCTCTGAGTCCCAAAAAAAAGACTGCAGAAACCTCCTAGGGCAGTTCCCAGAACTGCTCTCCCTAACACCTGGTGGGACCACATTGTGTGAACACACCATTGACCCAAGGGACAGTTTGCCTGTAAGGGAATGAATCAAATCTGAAGTTCATAAGAAGCTAGACCTAGGAGTAGTTGAGCCCTCAGATAGCCCTTGGGCTAACCCTGTAGTTCTTGTCCCAAAACCTAACTCCCGAGATGGCAAAAGAGAAATTAGGTTTTGTGTAGACTACAGAGGTCTTCTTAACACTGTTACTCAGACAGATGCTCATCCTATCCCTAGGGCAGATGGGCTTATAGATACACTGGCATCTGCGAAGTATCCCAGCACCTTTGACATGACTGCTGGCTACTGGCAGATCGGATTATCAAAGGATGCTAAGCCGAAAACAGCATTTTCCACCCCTAGTGGCTACTATCACTTTACTGTGATGCCCTTTGGGTTGCAAAATGCACCTGTCATATTCCAGGGACTGGTGAATAAAGTCCTCAAAGGGTTGAAAAGTTTCAGTGCAGCTTATCTGGATGACATAGCTGCCTTTAGCTCCACCTGGGAGGATCACCTGGTCCAACCAGGGAATGTTTTAGAGGCTCTGCAAAGGGCAGGTCTCACTATCAAGCGTCTAAGTGCCAGATAGGACAGGGAAAGGTGGTATATCTGGGACACCTGGTAGGTGGAGGCCAGATTCAGCCACTACAGGGGAAAATCCAGACTATTTTCGATTGAACTGCCCCTACTACCCAGACCCAGGTGAAACCCTTTTTAGGCATCACTGGATACTACAGGAGGTTCATTAAGAACTATGGCTCCATTGTAGACCCTCCTAATGACCTCATTTTCTAGAGAATGTCTAAGAAAGCTTTTGATGACCTTAAACAGGCCATATGCTCTGCACCTATTTTAAGAAGCACTGACTACTCCAAGCAGTTCATAGTACAGACAGATTCTTCTGAGGTAGGGATTGGGGCAGTACTGTCACACGTTATTACAGAGGGTCAGGATCAACCTGTAGCTTTTATAAACAGAAGGATGACCCCCCCCCCCCAGGGAAAAGCATTGGTCAGCCATAGAAAGGGAGGCCTTTGCTGTGGTGTGAGCTTTGAAGAAGCTGAGGCCATACTTGTTTGGCACTCACTTCCTTGTTCAAACCGACTACAAGCCCATTCTATGGTTAAAACAGATAAAGGGTGAAAATCCCAAACGTTTGAGGTGGTCCATATCCCTACAGGGAATGGACTATACAGTGGAACATAGAGTAACCACTCCAATGCAGATGGACTCTCCAGATATTTCCATTTAGACAATGAAGACTCATATGGGCAAAATTAGCCTCATCCTTCGTTTGGGAGGCAGGGGGGTTATGTATAATAATACCCTGTTTTTGGCATGGTTACCGCCATGTTTTGCTGATATCACTATGTTTTGACTGTGTCCACTGGGATCCTGCTAACCAGGACCCTAGTGAATGTGCTCTCTCCCTCTGGATTTGGTTGTCCCTAACTTTTTACACCCCACAATTGGCATACTGGTGCCCCCATGTAAGCCCATAGTATATGGTACCCAGCTACTCAGGGCATTGGGGCACCAGAAGTTCACCATGGGCTGCAGCATGTATTAAGCCACCTGTGAGAGTCCATGGAAAATGTGTCTGCAGGCCTGCCATTGCAGCCTGCGTGAAAAGGTGCATGCACCCTTTCACTGCAGGTCACCACACCAGGTCATTGTAAGTCACCCCGCTGGCAGGCCCTCCTAGCCCATAGGGCAGGGTGCAGGTACCTGTGTGTGAAGGCACCCATGCATGAGCGGAGGTGCCCCCATGAACTCCAGCTCCACCTATGTCTAGCTATGTAATGGTAACTCCGAACCTAGACATGTTTGGTATCAAACATTGGACCCATACCCCAATACTGTTGCCAGTATTGGTTGTATGATTCCATGCACTCTGGGTGCTCTTTAGAGGACCCCCAGCTTTGCACCTACCTGTTTGATGGGTTTTTCCAGGCAGCCCGCGCTGCTGCCATCCTACAGATGGGTTTCTGTCCTCCTGCTGCTTGAACAGCTCAAGCCCAGGAATGCAGAACAAAGGATTTCCTTTGGGAGAGGGATGCAACAGTCTTTCCCTTTGGAAATAGGTGTTACATGACTTGGGAGGGGTAGCCTCCTGAAGCCACTGGTATGCTTTGAAGGGCACATTTGGTGTCCTCCTTGTATAAACCAGTCTGCACCGGTTCAGGGACCTCCAGTCCCTGCTCTGGTGCAAAACTGGACAATGGAAAGGGGAGTAACCACTCCCCTGTCCATCACCACCCCAAGGGTGGTGCCAAGAGCTCCTCCAGGTGGCCACTTGATTCTGCCATCTTGAATCCAAGGTGGGCAGAGGCCTCTGGGAGCATCTGAGTGGCTAGGTCAGGCAGGTGACGTCACAGCCCCCTTCTGATAGGTGGTCACCCTGCTAGGTGACCAATCCCCCTTTTAGGGGATATATGGGGTTTCCCCCTTGGGTGCGTACTCAGATTTGAGGTGCAAGATTCCAGCAGGACTCCTCTGCAACATTTACTTTACTTCTGGCCACTGGACCCACAACTGGACTTCACAGGGACCTACCATCCGCAGCTCCAGCAACTACTTCACGCTGCAACATTGTTTCTCCGGCTCCTTTCAGCAACTGCAACATTTCCATAACTGTGCATCCTCAGAGGACAGCAAGTCTTCAGTCTGCACCAAAAAGCAAGAAGAAACCTCCCTTGGAGTGAAGGAGTCACTTCCATGCATCAGCAGGCACCAACTGCAACGATGACCAGCTGTGTGGGTCCTCTCTCCTGCAACTCTGCTTGGATCCTGCAACACAGGTGGTAATCTTAAGTAGTCCCCTTGGTCCCCCCTACCAGCTGCCCAACTTTGGAGGTGGTGAGTCCTTGCCTCTCCTTGCAGGACGGTACCCCTGTGCACCACAAAGCTTGCAGCAACCAAGGCTTGTTGACTCTTCTTCCAAG
This sequence comes from Pleurodeles waltl, assembly GCF_031143425.1. NCBI lineage: Eukaryota > Metazoa > Chordata > Amphibia > Caudata > Salamandridae > Pleurodeles > Pleurodeles waltl. The sequence goes on along the minus strand of NC_090440.1, from coordinate 196,029,408 downwards.
GGATCTTCAGGCTCCATATAGCCCTGGCCTCCAGCACTTTTCCCTGCAATGTGTGGTCTCTTGCCTGCTGCTCCAGAGACGTGGGACTCCTTTCCAGGTTTGCTGAGTGGGCCCCTGTGCGACTCCTGTGCCTGCTGCCTGTGAGTTGCCCGGTGGGTCTGCATTCACAACGTCATGCTCTCCTGATTGCTAGCGGTTGCCTGGGACTCTCCTTCTTGGGTTGAGTCCCCTCAGACCTTCCTGGTCTTCTCTTCTGCGACTCTTGCCTTTGCCAAGGCTTGTTGGTGTTTTTTCCACACCACTGACAGACTTCAACTCTTCTTCCAATGTGGAACATCGACTGCAACACTTCTGGACCTCTTCCTCTACTCCTGTGCTGCATAATCGACTCCTGGTCTTCACAGTCGACCTGGTCCTGCATCTCCAGAAGGGTAGATGGTGGCTCCTGCTGCAAACGGACACTCCAACTGGAACTGGACATGGTCCCCTTCATTTGCAGGTCCTTTTCTGTATAGAGCCATCATCTGTTTCTTGCAGTCATGCTTGGGTCATGCACAGTCCTTTCACAAAGTTTCTCTGTGGGTTTGGGAAAAAAACAGGTACTTACCTCATCTCTTCTGGTCGCTGGGGGCACTCTGGTACTTACCTTTAGGGGTTCCTGGTTCCTCCAGTGCCCCTATACAGATTTCACTTGCCTGGGTGGGGGTCTGATCTTCACATTCCTTTTTTCAGTATATGGTTTGGTCTCCCTCTAGGGTCTCTATTGTTTACTGTTATTTCACTGTTTTCTATTGCTTTCTATGCCCATTCCTGATTACTAAGGTGTATATAATAGTGTGACAGATTCCACTTGCCTGGATGGGGGTCTGATCTTCGTATTCCATTTTTTAGTACATGGTTTGTTCTCCCTCTAGGGTCCTTATTGTTTGCTGTTATTTCACTGTTTTCTATTGCTTTCTATGCCCATTCCTGATTACTAAGGTGTATAAAATAGTGTGTTTACTCACCTGCTAGTAGAGTATTGCTATATAGTATTTTAGTATGTGTGTCACTAAAATAAAGTGCCTTTATTTTTGTAACACTGTGTGGTTTTTTTCATGTGTGTAAGTGCTGTGTGACTACAAGTAGTATTGAATGAGCTTAGTATGTCTCCTAGATGAGCCTTGGCTGCTCATCCACAGCTACCTCTAAAGAGCCTGGCTTCCTAGACACTGAATGCATCTCATTAATAGGTGATACCTGGTATAGGGTGATCATACCCTAGTTGCTCACCACACACCAGCCCAGCTTCCTACAGTCGACTAAACCTTATCTCGGCAATACATACTTACTTTGCCATCAGTTTAGTCCTCAAGTTGTTGACCATTATATTCTAGTAGCACAATATTCTGAAGTCTATATTAAGATGGGATACCTGGAGACTTTTGCCTAGAAGCGACACAAGAAAAGCCTGATAGGTTATTCTCCAAAGTTACAGCAACTGAAGATAATTCACTGCTGAGGGGTTCACACATAGGACCACACCCCCACGTTAGCTGTTGAGGCTGACAATGATAAAAAAACAGGTAAGAATGATCCTCCACATATTGGGAACCACATTCAGAGAAGATTTTCCAAAGGATGGTGTCATTTTAGATCAGAAACTGCCAGTGGCAGCGTCTCCCTTTAGTGCTGCCACTAAGTCATCAATACCAATACCTTGCCACATTCCCTATCTATGTGAAGTGAAGGCCACAGGTGTATCATGATCCCACTGGGAGGTCCTGAAGCCAACCTTTGACCAATTTCTGCAATTGTTTAAGGGTACAGCGAGATTCCAAGCCTCCTCCTATGCTAATGAGTAATGTGCCTGATTGTTTGTTGAATACAAAGATGCACAGCACTGACATCTCACATGTACGTTTAGATCCTGTTCAAGTGCCTTTAATCAGCGACAGGGCACTTGGTCTCACCTGCCATATTCATATCACCTGCCGCAACCTGAGCATCATCACATTTCAGTATGCTAGCTGCTTGTGTATCCAACACTGGGCCTGTGCCAAGTGATTCACGCAGACCTGTTGGCACACACTACATGCCCATCATTCCGTCATCAAGGACAGGGGTATAGGCCATACAGGTGCTTTGTTGTGGACTGAACACTTAAGATGTGCACAAAGTACTGCTAACTCACTGAATGCATGGGACCAATGAAGCTGATGTGGCACATGCCACGCGTGTAAGTTCCTATAAACATAGTTTGTTTTGTAACACCATGCAGTTATATACATACTGTTTCTTCTCAAGAAATATAGGTATGTTCCACATAGGAGCCAAAGCATCTTTTTTTAACTATGTAGTACATGGATAACCATATTCCCTATGTATGATTTATCAAGGAGAGCGACACTTTGTAGCTATCGTTAATGTGTTCTGCATGTTGTTTCTTTTTGTACCCAACATAACACTTTTCTTTGAGCCTCATACACATAGATGTTGCCAAGTATCATTTTTACTACTTGTACCCTGGAAATTGTGTATACTTTCGTTGTGTAATGTGCTATCTATATTCCCTTTTGCATTGTGGGATTGGTATCCCATATTCATTTACGCAGTCACATTGACATCAAAGTCAGCACGTCTATGTGGCGTTCAGTGTATGTGGGGCTATATTCATCAAAAAAATACAGGGATGCAGAGAATCAAAGTAGCATAAGCAAAAAAGTTGTTGTGATAGATGTAACATTTAAGTTTCAACTGAAATAGGAGTTAGGGCCAGGTGTGGCAACGTTTTTGCACATCGCAAACAGCGAATTTTTCTGTTTCCGACGTACAAAAACCACATTGCGATGCCCAATCCCCGTTTTGCGAGTCGGTAACCTGGTTACTGACTTGCAAAATGGGACTGCGAATCGGAATTAGGAAGGGGTGTTCCCCTTCCTAATTGCGAATCGCAGCGCGATGCTGCATTGCTTTGTGACCGCAAACGCGGTTGCAAAGCTATCGCAGTTACCACCAGTGTCACACTGGTGGTAACCCATTCGCAAAAGGGAAGGGGTCCCCATGGGACTCCTTCACCTTTGTGAATGGCATGGAAAACATTGTTTCAGAGCAGGCAGTGGTCCTATGGACCACTGCCTGCTCTGAAAAAATGAAACTAAAACATTTCATTTTTTCATTTTGTAATGCATCTCGTTTTCCTTTAAGGAAAACGAGCTGCATTACAAAAAAAAAACCTGCTTTATTTAAAAGCAGTCACAGACATGGTGGTCTGCTGTCTCCAGCAGGCCACCATCCCTGTGAGTGCTGTGAGTCGCAAGGGGTCGCAAATTGCAACCCACCTCATTAATATTAATGAGGTGGGCCTTTGCGACCCCCTTGCGAGTTGCAGGTGGTGTCAGGGACACCATCCTGCATACTGAATTGTGACTCGCAAATTGCGAGTCGTAATTCAGGAATTTCGTACATCTGGCCCTTAGTGAACACGCTATGGGTTGGGCCAAATTAGTAGGACTTCTGGCCATTAGAAGAAAGGTCCATATGTAGTGTGCTATGTAAACATAGCTGCATGCCCCAAAACAGGTTAAGGCAGTGATTCATAGTTTGGCAGACAGGGTACTTTGTCTCAAATTGTGGGTCAGAAGGCCTGCCAGCTTGAAAGCATGAAAGAAAAATCCATAATTTGGCGCTTTGGACATTTTGTCACCATTTTTGTTACCATTTATCACAAAGGCCTTTTAAAGCAGATAAAGGGAGCAACAGGGGTACAGAACATCACCGTAGCATGGTTTGCTTTATTCCTGAATGATCACACCCAACATGTTTAGCTTTCTTCAGTATTCTGTAAGGTTGCTAAAATATTCCGCAAAGTACTTAAATAATTCTGTTTAATATGTACCTTATTCCTCTGTCCTGTATAATAGGTGCAAACAAAGCTGTCTTTCACTTTTATGCTAATAACATCCAGAGCCACATAAAACTCCTGGAGGGACCAGAAGGCAGATAACAATGCGTTAATTGATAATCACATAATAAAGTTTGATTCATCAGAACAAAGCCTATTCAAATGCATCCAACATTTAGCAATTTGGAAATCGCCATGTGTTTAGAAAGGGATACCAATTTGGTATTTAGAAGTAGGTGTCCCTTCCAATTCTAACGGTGCTTAAAACACTGATGTATTACTAACACCTCAAAGGAGATGGGTAAAGGGTAAAGAGTCCTTTTTTCAAAATGTTTTTTAAGAGGACACAGTGGTCCAGATGACCTCTGTCCTCTCTGTACAAATAAAAAAAAGAAACTTTTGTTTTAAAACTCAATCCCACTTCCTTTAAGGAAAGCGTGCTGCATTTAATAAAAAAAGTTTGCTTCAATAAAATGCAATCACAAACATAGGGCCTGATTCCGACCCTGGCGGTCATGGACCGCCAGGGCCGGGGTCGGAGGATGCACCGCCAACAGGCTGGCAGTGCCACGGTCAGAAAAGGGAAACCAGCGGTTTCCCGCCGGTTTTCCCCTGGCCTCAAGAATCCTCCATGGCGGCACTGCAGGCAGCGCCGCCATGGGGATTCCGACCCCCTTCCCGCCAGCCTGGTTCTGGCAGTTTTGACCGCCAGAACCTGGCTGGCGGGAACAGGTGTCGTGGGGCCCCCTAACAGGGCCCCACAAAGATTTTCAGTGTCTGCTTAGCAGACACTGAAAATCGCGACGGGTGCAACTGCACCTGTCGCACCCTTTCCACTCCGCCGGCTCCATTCGGAGCCGGCATCCTCGTGGAAGGGGGTTTCCCGCTGGGCGGGCGGGCGGCCTTCTGGCGGTCGCCCGCCCGCCCAGCGGGAAACTCAGAATTACCGCAGCGGTCTTTTGACCGCGCTGCGGTATTCTGGCAGGGGAACTTTGGCGGGCGGCCTCCGCCGCCCGCCGAAGTCAGAATCACCCCCAGCGGGAAACTCAGAATTACCGCAGCGGTCTTTTGACCGCGCTGCGGTATTCTGGCAGGGGAACTTTGGCGGGCGGCCTCCGCCGCCCGCCGAAGTCAGAATCACCCCCATAGTGTCTGCTGACACCAGAAAACCATCATCCCTGTGATGATAGCGAGCCTTGGTGTATCAATCAATATTCATGAAGTAGATCGAATTACAACCTACTACGTTTTTTTTTTTTTTGTGCAAAGACATATTACATCATGAGTCGGATTGCAAAATACCACACTGGTTCCAAAAATCCTAGCTGAAAATTACGACCAGTATTTTCCGACCAGTCTTTAATAGATCTGGCCCTGTGTGGCTCACAGAGTTCAGGCTAAAATGTATTTACCCATCATCCCATGTCCCAAATGCCCTAAACTACCTCTTGGTGAACCGAACAACACAGTGTAAGAAACAATGTATGGTTCCTATATGAGGCTGCCTGGGTTTTGACGCTGATGTCCATTTTTTATCACTCTGTTTCAGCTCTTTAGTCTGCATATAATGATTTAAGAGCTCTCTGGTGGAAAATAGCAAAATAAAGGTAGGTCACCACCCCTCTTTGCTATTGTTTTACTTGAAAGACAGTCAAGTACTGCTTTTTGTTAAGAGTTTATATTTAGTTGTAAGATCATTCTGGCTGCTAAAATGTTTGGAAAGTCAGAGGAAGCACACACTCCCACACTCCCCTTCGGCACAGCAGGGTTACAGGAGAAGCGGGGTCAAGAAAAACGGGAAAAAACAAAGAACCAGAGGCCGAAGCTAAAAAGCTGGCCAAGAGTCCACTAGAGAAAAAAATACAAATTCCTCAAGAACTGCAAAAAGACAAGCAATTTCTAAAGAAAAGTATTAGAAAAATGTATGAAAGAAGAATGATAGACTATTACAATTACAGCTATCCTCATAATGAATCCACTGTACTGCTTTTGGTCTCTAACAACTTTAAATCAGTCAAAATAGTTTACGAGTTCCAAAAAATTTCGAAGTGCAAATTAAGAATTTGAAATTACGGGTCACTGGGAAAATCTAAAGGATCAGGATGTAATTATAAACAGAAAAGACTGTTTCAGAGTAATACAATTTCTCTGACAAGCATTACATTTCTTCATTAAAACTTTCCCTCGGGTCATTCAATTTATTGTTTCTTTTTAGTGAGAGGGTTTACTGGCTGTAATTAACCTTTTAATTTCTGCTTTAAATTGCCGATTCAATTTTTTATTTATAAACATTGTCACAGCAAGTGTGTACTTGTTAGCCTGAAGACTGTCAACATCTATGCATTTTCATTGCACTCTTGTGAGAAATTGTGTTGTTGAATGGGGAGTGAAAGCTTACTTAAGCAACAACCCCAGTTCTCAGGTGAACCACAATGTCACTAAAGTAACCTGTATTTAATCCTCTAGTAGCTTGGTACAAAAGAAGTGAGGCTAAACCAGGGACACTGGAATTATGCAATTGTGCGGCCGCTGCTTTTTTGCATAATTATGTATTTGCCACATTTGCCACAAAATCCATCATCTGCTGCATAATCTGCTGATTTTAACAAAACATGATTTTGTTTCTAGCTCCAATGGTTCAAAAGTTACTAAAAATGCAGCAAAGCGTGTTGCCACGCAGTAAACGGCCCTTTGCAAAGGTTGACTGGTCACCTTTTTATTGCTTATTGCTATATTTGGGTGTTGAACTGGTACTAACGAGGTGCAATCTATGCCCAGACACTGTTAACAAGTGTAAAAATTAAAATATAATGAGGTAATGCTATCACCAAATGTGCTGTAGAATTCACCTTTTCTTGCCACATAATTTAGTCAAGCCTGCTGCATAATTTGGCCTTCTGCGTCGTAATTCTGGTGGCTCTGGGCTTAATTTAGAGGCAATGTGTAAAGTATTTATGAACCACACAAACAGAGATAAACTGAAAACACAACACAAGAAAAATCCCACATGAATTTAGAAAAATAGATTAAAATGTAATAAATGATGTAAAACCAAAACAACTAAAATACAACTAGTAGAACCGGTGATATGCATTTTCAAAGATTTAAGGTAAGTATAGCACCTAAAAACGCAATGCACCGCTCACAGTTATCTGGTCGTTTGAGATGAATAAAAGTAATAAGTTCAGGCCAACCACAATGGAGTGTCGGCTGGGTACATGGACCAGGTTAGTCCCACTGAAAAAGTTACCTCCTAAAGTCCAGTGAGAAGAGTACTATTCACTGCGGAGGCCATAAGTTGTGGATGTTCGCTGCTGTAGCGCAAAGATCCTGTCGGGCGTTGTCGATGGTCATTGCTGGAGCTTCACATTCGCAGTTACCGCGGGCTGTCAATGCTGTGGCGCGAAGTGCAGATCTTGCATTGCTGGTCTTTTCTGCCAGTCATAATAGCGAGACGAGTCAGGTTCTCTTGAGCTTTGTGAGGGCGGACGGCACAGGCAGCAAAATCTTGGTGTGATCAGGCCTGTTTGCTGTCACGAAGAGACCAAAGCCTCAGGATTTCTCCTTTCCTTTTACGAGACGCTCAACCAATGCCATGCAAAGGGTCCAGGACCTGGGAGGCACCTCTTGGGAATCAGGAGCTCACTCCAGCAGAAGCTAGCAGAACTCAGGCAGGTCTAGTTGCAGATCAAGTCCAGTGCAGCAGGTCAGCTAGACAGACAGGGCTAGTTGCAGGTCCAGTGCAGCAGGTCAGCTGGGCAGTTTTATGGAGACCTCTGGAGCTTGTTTTGTCCCTTTAGCTCAAAACAGGAGATCAGTCAGATGACCCTTGGAGTCACTACACCCTGGGATGAAGGGTCTTTCTTCTCAGACAGGAGGACAGGCCTCAAGCAGCAGGGTAGTTCTTCTTCTGCAGTATCCACAGATCCATGAGTGTGCTGAAAAGTAGGTCTGAGGATCACCTTTCTATTTCTGGTGACCCCTTTAAAATGGGAGAATCTTCAGGAGTTTTCTCCCTACAGAGGTGTTTGGAATTTCCTGTCTCCCTGCCCTGGTCTCAGTCTGTCTGTCGGCACAATCGGCTAGTGTGAAGTTATGCGAGCTGTAGCAGAGCCTTTGAAGTGCAAGTAGGGCTGTGCACAAATCTGCCTCCCCATCCTGCCAACACCCAGACTCTCCATTGTGGCCCTGTCTGGGAGCAATACACAAGGGCTACCTGCCAAATCCTCTTAGGCCCTCATTTCGACCTCCGTGGTCTATTGGAAAGACCGCCGAGGTACCGCTGTGCTGAAGACCGCCAGTGCAGGTGGTTTTCCATGCCGCGTATTATGACTGCTGGCAGCCCTCTGTCCTTTTTCGGACGGAGAGCCGCCAGCAGCCATACTGGCAGTCGGTGGGGAAGTGGAGGCTGCTCCACCTCAACCGCCCGTCATCAGAACACAGCCCACTGAATCATGTCCCATGATTCGGTGTGGCGGTGTTCTGGTGATTGGGTGCTGGCGGCAGAGCAGCCCCCATGAATCCCGTCTCCTCCTGGAGGTGCACAAGAACAGATTTGGTGATCGTCCGTTAGGGGAGGGGGGCGTGCGTGCATGGGGGTATGAGTTTGAGTGTGTAGAGGGGGTGTGTGAATGTGTGTATGCATGCGGGGGGTGTTGTGTGTTTGGAAATGTGTGCGTGTCTGTCTGTATTTTTGACTGTGAGTATGTGTCAAATGCTGAACAGCAGTCCAGGTGAATGAGGACTGCTGTGTCTCCTCTGTCAAGGATCATGTGGATGTCATCTGGGGCCATTACAGTGACATGTCTCCAAATGGATGGTCTTCATGATAGCAACAATTTTGACTGTGGTGACTGTGGTGATGGCAGTCCTCGAGGTCAGGGCTCCTTTATCAGCCATGATAGAGAATTGAGTTGCGATGGTGGCGGGGTGAGGTTGAGGGCTGAAGTTGCTGTATAAGGACGTGCTTTTGTACCCAGATGAATTCTGAGAACTTGCTGCAAAGTTCTTGTGAGTACGTGATGTTGCTGGAGGCGGCAGAAGGCATGGGGAATTTTTGATGAGCACTAAGATTTCCATAGTGTTGGCATCAATGTGATTTGCAAGAGCTGTGCACGTGGTGTTCCATATAAGCTGGTGGTAGCATCTTAAGGCTGTTTTGAAGATGGCTTTATCTGCAGTGTTTTGACTTGTTTTTCACTTGCTCTCCAGTTGCTTGCAGTGGTGTTTCATTGGCCTGAGTTCTTCTGAGTACCAGCTAGCCTGTGGTTGGGCTCTTGCCGTTGGGTTGGGTTTGAGGGAAACCAAGGTGTTGGTGCATGCAGTGATCGAGCTGTTGAGGTTTTTAATGGCTTTCAGCAATTTGCTAGTGTGGTTGGGCTGGTGCTCAAAGAGTGCTGAAGCCCACTTCTCTTCTGTTATGCTTTCCCAACTGCGACAGGAGGATCTGGTGGTGATAGGTCTGAGAAGGTAAGAGATGGGTATGCCAAAACTGACAAGGCGTGGTCTGTCCATCATCGTTGCTGGCTTTTTTACTATGATGTTGCTGACAGAGGAGAAAATTAGGTCCAGTAGGAGTCCAGCAGTGTGGTTGTGTTCGGAAACATGATAAGTGAGGCCAACACTTCTGAGATGTCTTGAAAGGGACACAGAGTTTGGGTTGGTGCTTTCTTATAGAGTGAAAGTTAAGGTCTCTGAGGAGGATGAAGTTGATGGCTTCGATGATAAGGGGTCAATGTGCTCCTATTAAACGTTTTTGAGAGCCGTGTTTAACAGGTGATTCATATAATATGCGTACAATACACATATTCCTTAATTTGATTTTTCTAGAGCAAATGATATACACAAACAGCTAGCATGTCGATAAGGTTTGATTGGATGAGACAGCATTCCATATGCAAAAAAATAATTCTATTTTGGTGAGAAGGCTTGATTGAAATACACAGAGCTTCATGTGCAGAAATGCTGTCTCTTTTGATCAAGCGTCATCATGAGTCTGTCTAGAAGATTGGTAGCCTAACGAACTACACTTATGTGCAGCACCATGAGTATACTATTTCAGATGCTTTATGTATGCATGTATCAGGCCAATATTAATATCCCATCACAATTTATGTTGCTTAATAACATAGGGCATATGCAATGACAAACACATATCATCTATATGGGCCTTTGCTCTGTAACTAGGGGCCAGATGTTGTAAAGAATTCACTACTTTTGCGACTACAAAATTCCTTTTTGTAAAGTACAACCCCCATTTTAGGAATTGGAAACGTTTTGCTACCTATACTGAATCACAATTTGGAAGGGGCATAAAAGGAGCATTGCTTGCAAGTTGGTATGCTATGTTTCAATGGTTTGTGACCACAGTTTTGGTTGCAAACCATTGTACAGTTACCAACACCTCCAAATAAGTGCTTTCCCCTTTCGGGAATAGTGGTGGTAGCCTCAGGGGGAGTAGCCAATGCTCCAGCTGACGTTTTTCTATACAATAAATGTTTATTTATTTACAACAGCACTGGTTCCTTTGAGGAATATGAATGCTTTGAATACAAAAATTTACATTTTGAAATGTAGATATGAGGAAGGTAGTCTATTGTCTCTTGCAAGCAACCATCCTTCTGTTTGTAGTCTAAAGTAGGAACTGGCAAATTATGATCTGCCTGATAATTATTAATCAGGCAGGTTATTCTGCAATCCTCCCTGCAAATGGGGATTTTGCTAATCACCCTGATAGTCCATAGGTCCATTTGCAAAATCAGATACTGGTCGCAGAGTTGTACTTAGTCCTTAAATGTAAATTTTTCAAATAAAGTTTCCCAAGTGGTCAAGGAACTTGTAGGTAGTAGAGATGTCAAGAGACACCTCTTACAAAACAGATCTTTAGCATTATAAGGGATTCATGGGGCCTCCTGTATATACTTTTTCTAACAATGTGTTCTACCTATGAATAATGTTCACTATGGGTGTCTTTCAGAGTTCCTGGGGAGAGAATCCCAGTGGCACAATCAGAGAAAACATGTGGGAGATATGTCTTAGTTGTCTAAATTCGAGGGTTTCAGGGCTGGGCTCAGTCCTTACCAGCCAGAGCACAGCCCCATCTTTACATGTCTGATTACAAATCAGGTGTTATGCTTTAGATAGCTGTGGATGTAAAGAAATGCATGACCTACAGATCTTTACAGCTGGTGCATTATCCATTTGAGTGATATTCCAAGACTGGAACTTGTAACCTGCATATTATGCGTGGATTTCTGCAACAAACACAAAAATCCACTGAGCACTCACTAGAAGTAAAACAGGTTATGAGCAAGTTGCATATAGAGCTCTGCAGCAGACACAAAAACCTTCAACGCTATTTTATGATGATTTGAACTGGCATACAGAGAGAAAGACAGACACACACAAATCTGATTTCACCATTGAATTGTATTTTTAATAACTGTTAAAAATAGTTGTTTAATTATTTTTCTAGCTGCTTTCTAATCAAAATAAACATTATTAAAGGTAAAAATGTAACTCAGTGTTTTCATATGGAACAGCCAGCATTGCTACATTAAAAATATCTTTTAGGGCTTTAAGGATAGGTTTTATTAATCAACGTTATTGTTTTTATTGTACCGAAGAACAAATCAAAACACAATAAACCTGCATCCAGCAAGAATAACCTTTACATTTGATCATCTCATGCACAGCCATCATATTGTTGCATTTCGCATTATATATTTGGCAGCCCATAGTATTCCCACCACCATCCTTAAATCTTAGAATGTTTTGTGAGGACTCCTCTCATTTTGCATTCAAATCCATTGCAGCTTCCCATTCTCAGACTGTGTGTGGGGGAATCAAGGATTTACATTTACATGCTGTAAATCATTTTGCAATTATCCTTGCCATTCCCGTCAGTGTGCATGCACACTGGTTCCTTCCGGGCCAACTAAACTACCCAATAGGGCAAGCCTGGGTGATAGCTCTCTATAAGCCTTTCCAGACCTCTGCTCAGTACCTTCCCATTTGTCTGCCAGTAGCTGGCAATGGTAGGGTACTGCCAGACCATGTGAAAAAGAACACGTCTGGATTTCTGCAGTAGAAGCAAGTTACATGTAATGTAAACAAAAGGCCAGGGCACACCCAAAGTCAATCTCAATGTAGTGGATCCAAGTAGTGGTGAAAAACTAAATCGAAGTCCAAAGAATAGATGACACTGGATATTTATTGATAGGTCAAAAATGTGGTCGATGTTCCAGTCACAGACCACATAGGGTGCAAATCCAAACAGCCGACACGTGTTTCGTCTCCTAGACTTTGTCAAGGCTGTGAAATAAATAAACAATATGTATATATAGATAGGATGGGACATTTACTTCTCTAATATCCACAACCAATATACATGTGGAAAAGACCCAACCATCTAGCCCAGTGTGACTAGCAATCATACAAACAAGAAATGTATATTTTCTTGGGAATGTGGAGAAATAATAGAAAAGTGTGACTTAGTTAGAGGGATGCGTACCACGTGTGATCAAGAAGGCACACAGAGAAAAGTGCAATGTGTAATAGACCAAAGGGGTCAAAATCTTTGATACAAAGTAAGCCAAGGCCCAACACCATAAAATGGCAGTACACTAATGTACACCAATGAAATGTCCAATTAAATAGACAAATCATGCAAACTAGAGTGATAAGTCGAAACGCCATCTGAATGAGAAGAGAGTTAAGAAAAGAGGAAAGAATCCACATGCCCAGAGTTAAAATACCTTCAGATATGTAAGGAGATGTAAGTAAAGATAGTTGAAGGAGTTCCAATACAAATAAGTTGTGAGTCTCCAGGTAGAACAATGATGTCCAGATTACACGTGGAGTATGAAGGCCATGATAAGCCTGAAGAAAGCAGAAAAACAGGGAACAAACTGTAAAAAACATGAAACACTCTGCGTCCAATTTGGCATAAAAATAGGGGTAAATGAGGAATAAAGGCATGTGTGAGATGACTTATAACGGAATCCCATGACCTATAGTCTAAAAAGATCTGTTAAGTAAAAAACGGGCGAGCTAGAGTAGAGTGAGAGGGTGAAAAAAAGTGAACAAATTTAATGGCATAAGCAGGTAAAAAGCAATTACAAAAGCGCGAGCTTCAGACTCAAGAGCTTAAATATGATAGGCATGCACAATAATAAAAAGAGGAACCAGAGTATGTATACTATTATGAAAAGTGGAATACTCATGCGGGGTGTGATGATTGAGTCTGCCGCCCAGTGGAGCTGTAATTAGCCGCCCCGTAGGTGTACTAGAAATAATTAATGGCAAAAATGCAAATCGGCATAATGCCACCCAATGGAGCTATAATTAGCCGCCCCGTGGATGTACTAGAAATAGTATATGGCAAAATTAAAATCGGCATGATGCCCGTTCATGAAAAACTACATACCCAAACTGTAGCCAACATGTCAAACAAAAGCGGGTCCCACAAATAAATTGAGAACGTGGGTAGTGATTATAATGAAGCCCCGTGTTCTTACCTAAACGCAGTGAAAAAACTGTGCCGAAGGCGTCAGTAATCAGCATAAACGCCACCCAATGCTTAGCGGCTGTATATAAGCAGAACTGCAGTAGAAAACTAAAATAGACAAAGGACTACAAAGCGGATCGAGCTAGTAACCCGAAAATGGGGGCCATTTTGGGACGGAGTGGCAGGACACAAGAATGGAAAGGAAACCAGTCTTCCCCCAATAAGTGAAAAGCAAGCATAGAGATATCGTGAGTGAGCCACACAGACTTAAGTCTTTTTGAAAAGAAGTAAGCTAGTAGATCACCAGAAAAAATGTTGAAGTGTGCAAATGTAACATTCAAACAACAACAAGTATGTGAGTAACATACAGTAGTATACTCCTAATTCTAGACACAGTGATCTGACGCATAGATGAAATGATGTTATAATAAGGAGTTATAGTAAATACAATATATAAACATAGGATAACAACCAGTATTCATAGCATCTCCAAGAATATAAGAAAACATTCATATGAATTATATTGTCTATTGGTCACAATAATAGCGAATGAAGCATATTATAAAAAGGTGTGTAGATCTTGTCTATGTTGATACCCTCCTCTACTGCTCTGAGTCTGATAATCCAGCTACTTTCTAGCCATCTCAGAATAAGGGTTCTGTTACCACCTCTACGTAGTGTATTGACCGCATATATGCCGTGTGCACTGATGCCTAAGACCTCCAGCTGTCCATGATTTATGTTATAATGAACCGCAAAAGGATAGTTAGTATTATTGTTACGGATAGCTCTAATATGTTCTTGTAGTCTATCCTTGAGAGGTCGAATGGTGCTACCCACATAGATACGGTTGCAGATGCAAATCAAACAGTAAAATACAAATTTGGTATTGCAGTTAATGAACTTGTCAATCCTGTGTATAACTGGTGTATTGTATTGAAATTTCACCAGTTTGTCTTTAATGTAACCACACATGTTACAATGTCCATGAGGTGCTGTGGGTAGCCAAGTGTCTTTGGGATCTGGCGGTAAGTAACTATGACACAGGTAATTACGTAGGGCAGGTCCCCTACTGTAGGTAGTACTGGGTTTGGGAGGGAGACTCTTACTGAGAAACCCGACTGCCCGACCAAAATAAGAGAACATCATCAATGTGTCTGCCCCAATAAAGGATGTGCTGGGTCAATTCTGGTGCGCACTCCCTCCATATATGAGACCATTCATAAAGACCCATGTATAGATTAGCAAAAGATGGGGAAAAGTTGGCCCCCATTGCAACCCCTTGGATTTGTCTATATCAAGTCCCATTATGTACAAAAATGTTATTATCCAAAACCAATTTGATTTAGTCAATAAGCATGTTGGAATGTTCCAAAAATGAAGCATCGCGAGTATCCAAAGAATGTTGGATAGCATGTAGGCCCATGCCTCTCGGTATGCAAGTATAGAGGGAAGTAACGTCTAGAGTGACTAGAAAATGTTCATCCGTCCACTCAAAATCGCTTAGTTTGTTGAGCAGGTCTTTAGTGTCCTTAATGAATGAAGGAAGATTGATGACAAAGGGCTGTAGAAATAAGTCAATATATTCCGAAATCTTTTCTGTGGGTGAACCAATACCCGAAATGATGGGTCTGCATGGGGGAAAAGAACCCGATTTATGTATTTTAGGTAGAATATACATACAAGAGGAGATAGGGGTGGGATTGAACATATATTTAAATTCAAAATCTGAAATGAGGCATCTGTCCCTCCAGAAGGTTAATCTTTGTTGTATTCATTAGGGACACTAAAGACCTGCTCAGCAAACTAAGCGATTTTGGGTGGACTGACGGACATTTTCTAGTCACTCTAGACGTTACTTCCCTCTATACTTGCATCCCGAGAGACATGGGCCTGCACGCTATCCAACATTTTTTGGATACTCGTGATGCTTCATTTTTGGAACATTCCAACATGCTTATTGACTTAATCAAATTGGTTTTGCATAATAACATTTTTTTACATAATGGGACTTGGTATAGACAAATTCCAGGGGTTGCAATGGGGGCCAACTTTTCCCCATCTTTTGCTAATCTATACATGGGTTTTTATGAATGGTCTCATATATGGAGGGAGTGCGCACCAGAATTGACCCAGCACATCCTTTATTGGGGCAGATACATTGATGATGTTCTCTTATTTTGGTCTGGCAGTCTTCACTTACTTGGGCACTTTCTACATCATCTAAATACGAATAACTTTAATATCACCCTTTCTGGGGAACATAGTACGTCTCAAGTTAATTTTGTAGACCTTACCCTGTACATTAAAGGGGACAAAATCTGCTCCAAGCTATATAGGAAACCTACAGCATGCAACTCTATTTTACACGCTAAGAGTTCCCATCCTGCCTCTCAAATCAATGCCATACCCTATGGGGAGCTCACTAGGATCAGGAGAAACTGTAGTGAGGACACTGTTTTTTTGGAAGAGCTAAAACAAATGAATATACGGTTCACACGCAGGGGTTACCCCTTCACAACTTTACTACAAGCTAACAACAGAATTAGCCATGTGAAAGGATCTGATCTATTGGTCTCAGCCATTAAAAATAATAAATTACCCAGACCCCTTTCTTATATTACTCCTTACAATATGCTGAGTTCCAATATATATGAAATTCTCCAGAGACACTGGTCTTTTTTGTTAGCGGATGGGTTTCTCAATAAGAGTCTCCCTCCCAAACCCAGTATTACCTACAGTAGGGGACCTGCCTTACGTAATTACCTGTGTCATAGTTACTTACCGCCAGATCCCAAAGACACTTGGCTACCCACAGCACCTCATGGATCATATAAGTGTGGACATTGTAACATGTGTGGTTACATTAAAGACAAACTGGTGAAATTTCAATACAATACACCAGTTATACACAGGATTGACAAGTTCAATAACTGCAATACCAAATTTGTTGTTTACTGTTTGATTTGCATCTACAATCGTATCTATGTGGGTAGCACCATTCGACCTCTCAAGGAGAGACTACAAGAACATATTAGAGCTATCCGTAACAATAATACTGACTATCCTTTTGCGGTTCATTATAACACAAATCATGGACAGCGGGAGGTCTTAGGCATCAGTGCACACGGCATAGATGCGGTCAATACACTACCTAGAGGTGGTAACAGAACCCTTATTCTGAGACGGCTAGAAAGTAGCTGGATTATCAGACTCAGAGCAGTAGAGGAGGGTATCAACATAGATAAAGATCTACACACCTTTTTATAATATGCTTCGTTCGCTATTATTGTGACCCATAGACAATGTAATTCATATGAATGTACCCCTTTCTTATATTCTTGGAGATGCTATGAATACTGGTTGTTATCCTATGTTTATATATTATATTTACTATAACTCCTTATTATAACATCATTTCATCTGTGCGTCAGATCACTGTGTCTAGAATTAGGAGTATACTACTGTATGTTACTCACATACTTGTTTGAATGTTAGATTTGCATACTTCAACAATTTTTCTGGTGATCTACTACCTTACTTCTTTTCAAAAAGACTTAAGTCTGTGTGGCTCACTCACGATATCTCTATGCTTGCTTTTCACTTATTGGGGGAAGACTGGTTTCCTTTCCATTTTTGTGTCCTGCCACTCTGTCCCAAAAGGGCCCCCATTTTCGGGTTACTAGCTCGATCTGCTTTGTAGTCCTTTGTCTATTTTAGTTTTCTACTGCAGTTATGCTTACATACAGCCGCTAAGCATCGGGCGGCATTTATGCTGATTACCGACGCCTTCAGCACGTTTTTTTCACTTTGTTTAGGTAAGAACACGCAGCTTCATTATAATCACTACCCGCGTTCTCAATTTATTTGTGGGACCCGCTTTTGTTTGACATGTTGGCTACAGTTTGGGTATGTAGTTTTTCATGAACGGGCATCATGCCGATTTTAATTTTGCCATATACTATTTCTAGTACATCAACAGGGCGGCTAATTATAGCTCCATTGGGCGGCATTATGCGGATGTCCATTTTTGCCATTAATTATTTCTAGTACACCTACGGGGCGGCTAATTACAGCTCCACTGGGCGGCAGACTCAATCATCACGCCCCACATGAGTATTCCACTTTTCATAATAGTATACATACTCTGGTTCTTCTTTTTATTATTGTGCATGCCTATGATATTTAAGCTCTTGAGTCTGGAGCTCGCGCTTTTGTAATTGCTTTTTACCTGCTTACGCCATTAAATTTGGTCACTTTTTTCACCCTCTCACTCTACTCTAGCTTGCCCGTTTTTTACTTAACAGACCTTTTTAGACCATAGGTCATGGGATTCCGTTATAAGTCATCTCACAAATGCCTTTATTCCTCATTTACCCCTATTTTTATGCCAAGCTGGACACAGAGTGTTTCATGTTTTTTACAGTTTGTTCCCTGTTTTTCTGCTTTCTTCAGGCTTATCATGGCCTTCATACTCCACGTGTAATCTGGACATCATTGTTCTACCTGGAGACTCACAACTTATTTGTATTGGAACTCCTTCAACTATCTTTACTTACATCTCCTTACATATCTGAAGGTATTTTAACTCTGGGCATATGGATTCTTTCCTCTTTTCTTACCTGTCTTCTCATTCAGATGGCGTTTCGACTTATCACTCTAGTTTGCATGATTTGTCTATTTAATTGGACATTTCATTGGTGTACATTAGTGTACTGCCATTTTATGGGTTTGGGCCTTGGCTTACTTTGTATCAAAGATTTTGACCCCTTTGGTCTATTACACATTGCACTTTTCTCTGTGTGCCTTCTTGATCACACGTGGTACGCATCCCTCTAACTAAGTCACACTTTTCTATTATTTCTCCACATTCCCAAGAAAATATACATTTCTTGTTTGTATGATTGCTAGTCACACTGGGCTAGATGGTTGGGTCTTTTTCCACATGTATAGTGGTTGTGGATATTAGAGAAGTAAATGTCCCATCCTATCTATATATACATATTGTTTATTTATTTCACAGCCTTGACAAAGTCTAGGAGACGAAACACGTGTCGGCTGTTGGCTGTTTGGATTTGCACCCTATGTGGTCTGTGACTGGAACATCGACCACATTTTTCGCCTATCAATAAATATCCAGTGTCATCTGTTCTTTGGACTTCGATTTATTTTTCACCACTACTTGGATCCACTACATGGAGATTGACTTTGGGTGTGCCCTGGCCTTTTGTTTACATTGTATAGGTAACCACAGACTGGTTTACAGTTCGTGGTCTCTTGACACCTGGGGTGGCAGGTTCCTGGCTAGCCTGGCATCCACAACTACTTGCTGCTTGATAAGATGACTATTCATGGACACTTGCCAAAACCTGAGTTGATGTGCGAGTGCTGTGGCATTCTCCACCTGATCTTTTGGTATTCAAGTTACATGTAAGTAGAGCAATTAGACTCCTCGAAGACTGGAGGAGATGGCAGCTTGGAGGTGGGGCATCCAAGCCTCTTGCCAGTCTATATTGTCAAGGGATCCAATCTACCCTTCCCTTTTTTGCTTGAGGGCTACAAAACGGTCAGGGGCATTACAAACTAGCGAGTGGTATATCTTGGAATTTCCACCTTTCCCCATGTGACCCAGCAAAACTTTAGATTCCAGTGGGCTGCATTCCAGTCTGAGAGTTTGGGTTGAAGACTGGCAAGAGTGTGCAGGACTTAGGGGTATTTATGGAACTGTGTGCAGGGAAGGTAGAAATTAAGTTGTATATCTTGAAATTGTTTCATATATGATTCTTGCCAGTTGTCCCCTAAGTGTGTGATGCAGATCGTGTCCCATCTGCTGAACCCCTCAGCCATATTCTCTGCCATAGTGGGGTTTGTTGTGTCAATTTTGTGTCCCAGCCCATCATTCAGACTGCAGCACATCAATTCTAGAGTCCTATCTTGGTGATGCCATAAAGTAATCCCGTCACATTGTCTAGGCCCACCCATCAGGGGCAGCTCTGACCAATAGGTTGGGTTGTTCCAGCCACTACTCAACCTGTCATTGATTCCAGAATCTGTGAAGCTCAGTAATAGAGCCAGAGATCTGCCTTCCCCATTCCTCCCTCATATACCAATTCCTAACAATTTTACAGGGTCATATGAAGAAAGATGACCCACCCACAGGAAGAAAGAGATCACAGCTCTAAACCAGATGTTGGGGGTCAAGACCAAGAGGTTTTGAAGTGTATATAGGAAGCATGTGAGTTCATTCATTTTGAACAGGGTCACACTGCCAAGGAAATGGAGTGGGAGTCTTGTCCATTTCTGAAGGTCTTTTCTTTGTTCTAGTTAAGAGGGGAATAAGATTGAGGCTCCACATCAGTCTGGGCTCCAGTGAGATGTGAACATTCAAATATTGGAGGCTCAAAAACCTTATATGAATAGATCTTTCCCAAGTCACAGTCTTATTGTCGGTCTTGAGTGTGTCCAGTGGGTCCTTAGTCCAGTTTGTTCAAAGGCCAGAGTCCTCCTAATATATAAATCAAAGCTTCATAACATGTGGCTTTCAGAGAGGTAGGGATTGGGCAGAAAAAGAAGTACATCTTCAGCATAGAGTGCTCTTCTATCTCCCACAGTATCTCTCCATTGCTATTCCTGCAGTTGAGCACTGCATTGAATCTACCTTCACTGTAAGGACATGTTTAACATTAAATTTCTACATGTCCTACTTTTAAATATCATGCACCTCACCTTATGGGCCATACTTCCTACACAGGGTCACTTATAAATATTAAAAAGAAGGTTTTGACCTGTCTAAAAGGGTTATTTTTACAAGTCCGATTTGCAGTTTAAAACTGTAACAGCTAGGCTACAAATGGTAGGCCTGCAGTTATGTTTGCACTGTCAATGTAGTGGGTGGGTACAATGAATACTACAGTCCATTAGGGACATTTAAATTACAGTCCCTGCATGTCTTGGAGACGGTGTCTCTTTTTAAAATAATGATTTTGCCCCACTTTGTCTGTGTCTTTTAAAGCTTTCCCCATCCAATGCCCAGGAGATGGTTCCAGTCTCTCACTTCTATGATTCGTACTTTCCTTTGGGTAGATGGTCACCCCCAAGTGGCTTTTGTTAACAGCTGACAATCCATCTATGACGGTGGTATGGGTATGCCTGCTTTGTATTGTAACTACCTAGCCTCACAACTGGTGGTAATTCATAATTCGTTTCATAGGAGGAGGGATTACCCATCCTACTGTGTGGAATTGGCTTTGCTTGGCCTTCATGGGCTCTTTGGTCGCTCTATGGAGCTCTGAATTATTGCTACCTTCCGGAGACCACCTGGGCGGTACTGCTATTTTGACGAGAGGTACTTCACTTCATTGCCTGGGATAATAGGCTGACTGGTTTGACCCCCTACCTCAGGCAGGGACAAGATTGCAGCACACTGCTGAACTGGACTGCTTTGTGAATTGGGATAGGATAGGCACTACTTACCTTAGGGACATTTGTGTGGCTACTCATGTATTGGTGTTTGGTGACCTGCAGGAGCAGTACTAACGATCTCGTACTCAGTTCTACAAATACCTGCAGTTGTGTCATGCGCTGTTAGCCAGTATTCTCCCCATCCCCCAGGTGCTGGAGTTCAGTCTTCTTAAGGATACATTTTTGATGGGAAAGCTACAGAGGGAAACTTTTCACACCTATATTGCTCCTCAGTTGGCAACGCCCCAGACCATTTCTCTAGGATGAGAGAGAGGTGAGAGGTTTGTGTAAGGGAGTTCAAAGCTGCAGAGTGGCACAAGACTAGTATGGCCCCCCGGGAACTGGCTATCTTCATGCGCTGTCAGCTAGTTCAGCATAATTACCTACTCATAACTTATATGACCCCCTTACTGCTTCACCAGACTGGTAGGATCCCACAGGCTGACTGCTTATGGTGGTCTTAGATGGAGGCAGATTTTTTTCCATGTGGTCTGGACGTGCCCAAGACTGATGCCCTATTGGAAGGGGATAGGGAGGAAGCTTCCATCAGTCTTGGGTCAGCCCTTGGACCATTAATCCCAGGAATGCTTTACTGGGGCTGCTGGAGGACATGGAGGCAGAGAATTGTGCATGTCTTTATTGGGGTTGCACCCACTGGTTGCCTTGTGGTACATCGCCTGCAAATGGAGTCCTTTGAATCCCCTCTCTGTGGTGGAATGACGAAGTGGGGTGGATTGCTGTGCTTCACAAGAAAGGCCTACCTATGAAGTACAGGGCTGCCCCCCGAAACATTGGAGGATATGAGGCAAATGGTGGGATTATCACAGACTAGATGAGAGGAATGTCTAAGACTCAATTATGCTTTTTACTGTACTGTGTTAAGCGAGGGTGGGCTGTGGCTTTGGTTGTGTTTGATAGTCAGTGTATGAAAACTCAAAAGAAGTTCATTTTCAGAAAAATACTTACAGGCCCTAGGTACACTTTGTGCCATACACTAAAGATTTATAGTAAGTTAAATATGCCAATTACGGTTATGCAAATTTAACCATTTTGATAGGGGGTGCACATCAATTTATCACTGGGTAGCAGGGGTAAATGCACAGACTTCTACTGCTAGTAAAAATAGAGGGACCATGAAAAGCTGAAAAATCACTAAGGCCCTTATGACATTGGCGGTAAATCCACTTACCGCCATGCTGACTGCTGCCAACATACCGCCGCCAGGGCGGATTCCCGCTAACCATATTATGACACACACACGCCAATCCGTCAGTATTCAGCCACACACGCAAATCCGCCAGCCCAAAGGTCAGTGACAAAGTGGCGGTAGCAAAACCCACACCATTACGCCAACAGAACAACGCCCACAACATTATGACCCACGAATCACCACGACGGATATTCAACAGCGGTAAACCATTTGATTTTACCAAAAATGATAGCCTTAATTAAAAATCCCTGCATGGCCAGAGCCCTGGCTCAATATCAAAGAGCTTCAAACAGTAGAAGCCATTTAGGCATCTAGGCCCATATTTACAAGAAAATGACCCAGCGTGGCCCAAGCCAACTTGCTGTGCCACGCTGCACCATTAGGAAAGTACAGGGATGCATCATATTTACAGCAATATGACACATTCCTGTACTTTCCTCTGCAATGGCCCATAATTTGCTGCCTAGCGCCAACGGAGGCTCCCTTGCACCATGGTGCAAGGGTGCCTGCATTGCAAGGATGTTTGTTTACATGTAGGAAGGGACCCATTCCTGCACATAAACAATCATTAATAGTGTTTTTCTCTTCTATGTGTGCTGAAGAATGCAGCACATATAGAAAGAGCAAAAAACGAGAAGAAATAAAGGTGGTTCTTCTATATGCCCCACTTTTATGCCATTCCTGGTGTGCCGTAGGAATCTGAGGCATTCCCAGGTTTACAAAACCCTGTAAATCTGGGAATGCGTAAGATTCCATGAGTGTTGGGTGGAAACACCCACAGCAACACCCATGGAATGCCCCTTTCGAGCAGAGTTATGCGTGAAAGAGGGCCATATTTACAAGGCCATGAAAAGCCACTCAAGGTGGCTTTACCTGGATTTGTAAATATGTGTGAGCACACTGTGCCACCGGAGGGTCAGAAAAGTGATGCTCCGGCAGCATTGTTGTGCCACGGAGCACTGTAAAAATGCCTCCTAATGTAGGTAAACCTTGACCTACCTGCTGTTCACCAAACCAAGTTTAAAAGGTATAGGGATTGAATGCTCCACGTACAAGTCTTCTCCTTTTGGAATATTCCCTCCTTACAGCAAAGACTTGCAGAAAGCTTCTTCCATTTTCATAATGGTCTGAAAACACATCTCCTCATGAAGACATTAGGAGCTGAAGGCTAAAACATGCAGCTGAATACCAGAAAAACAAATTGAAATCCACCAATCCTCCGTTCCTACCCTCTACTTATCTGAAGTGGATGTGAAGTGGCCTTTGTATCATACAAAAGATAAATCAATCTTAATAGTGTTTATGAGTTAGGATGGGACACATGGCAAGCTCATTCTTTTTAAGGGTGTCCCGAGATCCCAGTCAACCTCCCAAAGGCCAATGCAGATAGAGAAGCTATAGCCACTTTGCCATCCTCTGGCACTTTTCATCTACTATCGGTTCTTCATCTGTGACATTTATTTTCTCTCTCCATTGGTGTTGAATTAGTCCATGAGATCCTGCACTCTGTCTATGTACACTGTGAAGAGATACATCGTGCCCCCCTCCACTGATGATCACTATTTAATTTCCTAACCATTAAAATATTTATGTTATGTGTATTTGTAAGGCGCACAATCACTTGCGAGGGTATCCTAGGGCTCAGCAGGTGTGTGTGCCTAGACCTGCCTATGGCAGGTTGATTAACTGAAAAGCCAAGTCTTCCACTTTTTGTGGAATTCAAGAAGGGAGAAAAAGGCTGTGATGTGGAGTGGGAGGCTGCCCCACACTTTTGTTGTGATTTGTAGAGAACACCTGTACTGATCTGGTTATGTGTATGCGGTGGTGTCTGGGTGGTTGGTGAAAGGAGATGCAACTATTCAAGTAGGTGTGATGGGGCCTGTGTTGTGTAGCACCTTGAATGTGTGTGTGAGGTGTCTGAACTGAGCACATTTGTGCACTGGGAGCCAGCAGTGTTCCCTGAGGTGTGGTGGGATGTGAGTTCTGTAGAGGAGGTTTTTCTCTTCATGTCCTTGCCACCATCCTGATGTCTTGTAGCCTAAGAAACATTGAGAAAGGAGTGAGCACTAGAGCTCTCATGAAATTTTATTGCAGTATCACAAATTGGTAATTATGCTACCCTGGCCTGATATTTAGGCACATATTTATACTTTCTTAGCACCGCATTTGCGTCATTTTTTGACGCAAAAACGGCACAAACTTGCTAAATACAATTGTATTTTGTAAGATTGTGCAGTTTTTGCGTCAAAAAACGACGCAAATGCGGTGCTAAAAAAGTATAAATATGGGCCTAAGGGCCTGATTACAACTATATCACTGGGCTTTGAAGGAGGAACATCATAGGGAAATTCTCTTTCCCTATGTGTTATGAATGAAAAGGCAAGAATTTAGCACCAACGTTTGCTGGTGCCTACCAGCACGGTTGTCCCATGCTGTAACTGGGTAGAACTGTAATCCGTAAAGTAATCCGGCGCTCCAACGCAGACAGGGACCCTGGGCTTGCTATCTCCAACCCGGCAACACAGTGCTCTTGTGCGCATGTGTGTTTGGCCAGCCCAAGACGGCCAGCCAAACATACATGTGCACTGAGGGGAGTGCTCTGTGTACTTCCCTCACTACTCATCACCCCCATGACCCCACCGCTTTAAGAATAAAACGATAATAAACATCGTTTATTGTTGTTTTATTTATAAAGGTTTGCAGCTCCTGCTGCAGGCGGGGGGTGGAGCTCCTCCGCAAGAGCGGAGGAGCTGCAACTGCTGATGACAGCCGAGCCCTCCTCAACTGGGGAGAAACTGAGGCTCTGATCCTGCTTGACCTCTCAGCAGCCTTCAAAACCATATCTCATTATACCCTGATCAAAAAACTGCATCACATCAGTCTCCAAGGAAACGGCCTTAAGTAGATCGCCTCCTTCCTCTCCGTAAGAACACAGGTCTGCCTACGACCATTCACCCCTGAACCCAAGAATATCATCAGTGGGGTTCCTTAAGCATCGTCCCTCAGATGCACCCTTTCTAACACCTACATGACCCCTTTGGCCAACATCGTCGGATCATATGGACTAAACATCCTATCCTACGCAGATGACACTCAGCTCATCCTCTCACTCAGAAGACCCCCACCAACACGAGAACCAACTTCCACAGGTGCATGAAGAGCATCACAGACTGGATGAAGGGCAGCTGCCTGAAGCTCAACATGGACAAAACGGAAGCGCTTACCTTCGGCAACAACACCACCTTTTGGAACCACTCCTGGGGGCCCCCCGAACTAGGACCATCACTCAACCGACCGACCATGCCAGAAACCTCAGCATAATCTTGGACAGCCAACAGGCCATGAAGTCCCAGATCAATGTAGTCTCATCTACCTGCTTTCTCACACTTCTTCCGTTTTGAAAAGTTTTCAAATGGCTCCCCCTGAACATCAGACGTACTGTCACTCAGGCCTGAATCAACAACCGACTAGATTATGACAATGCACTCTACACTGGGATCCCAACACACCTTCTGCAGAGACTCCAGACCACACAGAACTCCACTGCCAGACTCATTCTCGACCTCCCCAGGCAGACCTACATCACCCCCCACCTCAGAAAACTCCACTGGCTCCCTATACAGAAGAGATGCCAATTCAAGCTGATGATCTATGTCTACAAAGCACTGCACAACCAAGGACCAGCCCACATCAACCACCGCCTGAATTTCCACAAGCCTATCAGACAACTACATTCTGACTCCCTCTCACTCGCCCACATCTTCAGCACCCAATGATGCAAAAACAGAGGATGCTCTTTCTCCTACCTCACAGCAAAAATCTGGAATGAGCTCCCTCTGCATCAGCAGACCTCCACCTCTCAGCTGGAATTCTGGAGAGCACCCAAGACCTGGCTCTTCAAACTGAGTAATCTGAACCCTCATGACCCTCAAGCGCCAAGATGTCTTGTCGGGTGATTAGTCGCACTAAATAAATCCATTTATTGATTGGTATTCATCAGCTATCTGCTATGTTACCCACTCCCATTTAACAAACAGCTACGTCACAAATATCTGACTCAGTGTTAAAACGTTGCTGGTGCCCAAAAAGCCTACTCCAGTTGATCCCTCAGTTTGAAGATTTCCTTGTGGCCTAGCTCATTCCTACTTTTCACCCTGGTCACTGAACAGGACAGAACAGTGCAGGAGTTAAATCGGTATAGGAGTAAATAGCAGTAGACTAATTAATAATATCCTGCAACATGTCAAACTCTCAAGCCATTGCTCTGAGGAAGCAAGGCAACGGAGCATGGAAGAGGTATGAGGAAAGTTAATTCATTATCTGGACACAGAATATTTACATTGTAATTAATTGAAAAACATATACAGTCAATATATTCCATGTAAATAAATGGCTATTTGCATTCAGTTCAGAGACTAGCAAATGACAGAAGACTGTCATTTGATAGTATGCATCTATCGTATGTGTATAAGGTAATGAAATCTGTCTTCTATGCATATGGCAGGGGCGGCTCCTCAATATGGGCGGAGGAGCGTCGCCCCCCCACCAGCAGCCACCGCTGCGAATCCTATCACAAGGAAGGGATAACGGTGCGGCAACGGGGGTGACGAGCAGAGGGGGAGTGCACTGTGCACTCCCCTCACTACGCACGTATGTTTGGCCGGCCGGCTCTGGACGGCCAAACATACATGCGCAGTAGGCTGACTCCAGCCCGGCAACGCTTTTGCCAGGCTGGAGAGAGCCTGCACAGGCTCCCAGTCTGCCTGGGGGCACTCAGCTAGGGCAATCCCAGCCAATCCTGACGCTGCTTTGAGCATCGTCGGGATTGGCCGCAGGGCAGGCTGGGAGCCTGTGCCTGCAGACTTCAGAGGAGCGAGGAGAAGCGCAGTGCGGGAGCCGAGGTAAGTTTTTTTTAAATGTTATTTTTATTTTTAATATTTATTCAACCCACTTCCCCATTTCTCACCCACCTCTTCCCGTGCGTCGTCCTGCCCCGCCCCCATGAATCCCTGCGAGCTACGACTGGCATATGGTACTGTAATCAATTCAAACTCAGGGACCTAAAAAGGGACAGGTAAATGCCAAAAGCTTCTCTGTCCTGAAGACCGGCCTACTATAAAGGGCCAATTTAGAAAGTCATGCAGCGCAACACAACTTAGCAAGATAACTTGCTGCACTGGATTGTGTGATCGGAAGAAAGCAAGAATGTGCCATATCTTCTAAGATATGATGCCTTTCTGCTACTCCCCTGTGCAGGCATACTGAGTGCTGCCTAGCGCCAACGCAGGCATCCTTGTACCATGATATAAGGGTGCCTGCGTTTAAGGCAGGATTACCTTCTTGCACAAAAACAATCCTTAGAGGCATTTTCCTTGTTCCATGTGTCCTGCAGAATGCAGATATTTCTCCTGGAAACGCCTCTGTTGGGATGGCTTACTATTTTGACCCAATCTGAGGTTTACTATGGTTAGTAAATATGGGATTGTGTCAAAATCCATGCCTTCCCAAGGCAGAGTAACGCCAAAGCAGTGATTTTCGCTACCTTGCGTTACTCTGGATTCACTAAGCCCTGCAGAGTCATGCAAAGTGGCTCTGCGTGGCATAGTAAATCTCACCCCAGGGCTTATATTGGCTTGCGTCACCTTGCATGACGCAAGGCAACACAAGCCCTTTTGTATGTCTGGGCACAAGAAGCTATTCAAACACCAAGAAAACCTACTACAATAAATCTGTTTCAACTAACAGTACACAAAATTCAGGGCTGTTCAATTGGTCAAGGAGCTATAATTCCTCCTTCCTGCTTCCAGCTATGACCACTTCACAACCTCTTTGCGACTCCCTGAATAATTCCTTTCCCGAAAGAGAGGAACATACAGCAGGGGCTGACCTAGATTGCTAGAGGACTTTATGGAAAAAAATCTTAAATTATTCATGGCTGTCATCAATTGTCTCACTTTTTAGTCAACTGTTATTGCCCAAAACACGATGTGTTCAATACTCCAGGAACACCTTAAGCCTTGTGATTTTGATGCTGCTCCCCTATCTGGATGGATGTGAAGGGAGTTTAAACACATTAATGCAGATGCTGCTCCCCCATCTGGATGGATGGTAGGATAGCCCTAAGCCTGTGGATTCTGATTCGCACCGCTATCTGGAACGCAAAGGGACCTTACACCCACTGATTCTGACAAGGCTGCTATATGTGGATTTATGCTAAGGGACCTTCCACCCACTGATTCCCATGCTGTTCCCTTATATGGATGGATGCTAAGGGACCTTACGCCCACTGCTTCTGATGCTACCCTATCTGGGTGGATGCTAAGAGACCTGACACCCGTTGATTCTGATGCTGTTCCCCTATCTGGATGGATGTTGAGGGACCTTACTCTCACAAATACTAATGCTGTTCCCCTATCTGGATGGATGTTGAGGGACCTTATACCCGCAGATTCTGATACTGCCCCCCTGTCTGGATGGACACTAAGGACCTTAGGCCTGCAGATTATTATGCTGCTCCCCTATCTGGAAAGATGCAAAGGCACCTTAAGCCTAATGATTCTGATGCTGCTCCTCTGGATGGATTCTAAGAACTTTAGACCAGCTGATTCTGATGTTGCTTCCATATCTGGATAGATGCTAAGGGACCTTACACCCACTGATACTGATGCTGCTCCCCTATCTAGATGACTGCTAAGGGACTTTTCACCCACTGATTGTGGTGCTGCTCCCTTATCTGGGTGGATGTTAAACACACCTTAAACTCACTGATTCTGATGCTGTTATCCTATCTGAATGGATGCTAAGGGACCTTACACCCACTGATTCTGATGGAGCCCATCTATCTCCTCTGTCACAATGGATGCTAAGGGACTGTGCTGTCCCAGAGTATCAAGGCAGCAGGGCAGTCCTCATGCAGCAGAGCTGCACAGCAGTTATTCGTCTGAGTCTTTCACAGATCCAGAAGTGTACTAAGAGTTCGGTTTAAATGTCCAGTATTTATACCTGGTGCCTACTTTAAAGTGGGAGAAGTTTCTAGAGTCCTCCCTCTAACAAGGTGTCTCGAATTACCTGCCTCCCTGGCCTGGCCCCAACTTGTCTAGGGGCACAAAAGACTAGTTTGAACCCCTTTGTGAGGGTGCTTGGCAGAGTCTTGGTGATGTACAAGTGTGGTAGTTGATAGCTCCCCCGCATCAAATCAGGAATGGCCTATCCTGCTAACTCCTATTCCCCTTCTGTCTCCGTGTCTAGGTGTAGCTGGCAGTCGGTATTTGTGTATTACTCCCAGTCATGGGGTCCAGGATACAGGGTTCAGGCACCAAATGGTTAGGACAAGAAAATGCCAATTTCTAAAAGTGGCATTTTCGGAACTGTGACTGAAAATCCAACATTACCATTAAAGAGTGATTTAAATTACAACTCTTTAGACACCAAACTCAAAATTCCTACTTGCTCCTAATTGAAAGATATCACTTAATAAATATAATAAAGTAACCCAATGTTATCCGATGGGAGAGGTAGGCCTTGCAGTAGTGAAAAACGAACATAAGAGTTTTTCACTACCAGGACATGTAAAAGTTACAAGTACATGCCCAACTTTTCAAATACACTGCACCCTACCGTATGGGCTGTTTAAGGCTTGTTTTATGGGTGACTTATATGTATTGAAAAGGAAGGTTTAGGCCTGGCAAAAGGTTTATTTTGTCAGGTTGAAATGGCACTTTAAGATTGCACAGACAGGCTGCGATGTCAGGTCTGAGTCATGTTTAACAAACTACTCAAGTGGGTGACAAAATCAATGCAATGGACCCACTAGTAGCATTTAATTTACAGACCCTGGTTACAGGTAGTATCATTTTACTAGGGACATACAGGTAAATAAAATGTTCTAATTGGGTGTAAGCCAATTTCACCACGTTTAAAGGAAAGTGCACGAACACTTTAGCACTGGTTAGCAGTGGTAAATTGTGCAGAGTCCTAAAGCCAACAAAAACGAATTCTGCAAAAACATGGAAGATGACCTTAAGACCGTCAGGTCTAACACCTATGATATCGTGGAAAATGCAATTCTGCTGGAATTATTTTACTGTTACCATGCTACTCCTCCTGTACTTTGTGACTGAAGAATGTTTTCTTCAGCACATCTCTAGGAATTAAGTTGAGACCATTGTATTCTGTACCTGCAGGGGTTGCTATGTGCTACGCCACAGGTATCTCCCATTTCTTCACATTCTTCAATATCTTTTTAGCTATGGTGAAAAATGGAATGTGAGCATATATCTTTATGTGCTACTTAGATGTTCTCAACATCACGGAAAAGTATTTTTACTGTTTTCCATCAGTGGTGTCTCCTTCAGACAGACCTGGGTGCATTGTAACTTTCTCCAGGTGAACATCAGGAAGGTTGAGTTATTCATGTTATGCTGCAATAATAAAAGGTCCATTACGGAAACGGTTACTCCACCATTCATTGATCTATGTCTCCCTCCGTGAGACAAAGTGAGACATTTACGGGTAAATGTCATGCTAAGATGCTGCTGGCTCCCCCTGTTAGGTCTGTAGTATGTGTTCTCAGTGAAGGGAATTCGGCCTATTTGATCTTTTCTCTCAGATACCGCTGGCAGATTGGTACTGGATGCTGCTGTCCATTTCCTCCAAGATTATTGAAAGCTTTCAACCTCAAATTTTTGGATTATTTGTTAGCTTCAGTTATCCCAGAATGCAACAGTCCCTATGGCAGTTGTTTTCAATAAGCGGGACCATGGCACGGTGCTTTGCAGATTCTTTGCACAGGTTAATGGTGAAAGATCAGATTTATTTTAAAATCATGTGTTTGGCGTGGAAGTGCCAGCATAAAGTCACAATCTGAATTCTTGCAAGGCAGACTCAGTCGTCTAGCTTCCACAGGTCAGTTCATTTAGAACCAATAATGGGTGATAGCAATGCTTGTTGTTTGGCTGCATAAAGGCTGGAGTACGGAATTAAGTAGTGTGTTAAACATAAGTAATAATAATGATTACGTTTATCTACCGCAACATTTTATTAATTGTCCCAGCTGTTGTCGGCAGCCAATAGAGAGCTAAGAACAAGATCACTGCTTGCTTGTATTGGATGAGTTGCAGAACTATGGTGTCCGACCCCATTTTGAAGGCAACTAGGCAGACAGGGGTTACTGGGACCCATCCGTGGGGGTTGTTTACCACTAGTGTTCAGGAGCATGTCCTGTTATGGCTCTGAACACTGGGTCAAGAGCAGCCCCTTTCACGATTGACTCTGAGGGTACTGAGAGAAAGCGGATATAGGCTTCTCAGGGAGCTATTGTGGAGCGGGGGCTCAAAGTCAGCCCTCAACCTCAACAACCAACCAACAGACACAATAAGTACAGTGCTTATCTTTCCAAAGAAATAAAATATTTTAAGTCACACAGTTTCACTAAATACTACCCAATGCAATGCATTATCCCAATGCATTATACACAGTAGTGTCCTTGGGTGAAACTTGCTTTTGTGGTAGCGCTATCTCTGTTCCCGATTCCTCGACAATAATGCTTTCGCAGGTGACTCCCCTATCAGCTGCCTCCCAACGCCCTCCCAGGCCAACGCCAAAGCATTCAGAGAGGTAGCCTTCTATTGATTACAGTCAAACGCGCACTCTGTTAAGTCCTACTCTCGTCCATGGTTCTGGGATGGCACAGTTCAAGTCCTTCATCGCCACTTGCAGGCTCAGGTGGCCCTCCTGCATGTCTGCTGTAGGGGCCACGGTGTGCAGGAGGTTTGCTGGACCACAGGGGGAAGCTATGTGCAAGCCCTGTTCATCTGCACGCCTGCCCATTCTCAGTCCATTGAGTCCACGATATCGCCACAGATGCTGACCCTTCGGTAGCCTCCAATGAATGTGGCAAAGTGTTCACACCTGGGTCGAGGAGAGTCCTAGGCTTAATCGGTTAAAAGTTTATCACAGCAGTCCCAAAAGGACCGAAGCTAGGTGAAGCCCAACTAGGTCAATGATGATCACTCAGCTGCAGCACAGAATAAACTTCTGATGACCACAGACGTTACAGACCCCATCCGGGCCTCAGATGTTAAAGGCAGTTGAAGCCCTTGTCCGGGGATCCGAGGATCACATATAGGCCCTGAATACGCCTATCACGATCACACAGTTGCTGCCATGACTAAACTTCCAGTGATCACAGCAGTTGTGCTCCCCGCCCAGAAAGCAGGATGAGAGGCAGTAGCCCTACTTCACAAACGGGTCCTCCCTACCTTACTCTTCTGAAATCAGCTCTCTATGTATGCCGAGCAGCCAACGGTGAAAATATGAGGCTCTCTGCTCCTGTACAAAATCTCCTCCTGCAAAGCCAAGCAGACTAACTTCCTCTTTCAACAGGCAGGTAGTTTTGTATGTGCATGACAGATGGAAATATTCTAAAGATAGCCCCGCCTAAATCACAAGAAACCTTTGTTGTCTGGGTATTCTCCCCCGAATTACGATAATGCAGCCAGGCCAGGGGCCTCCAAAGGGCAGGTCACTGGCCTCAGGTCATGTAAATTGCATGCATATACATGCAGAAGCACTTGACATACACACAGGATGCCAATGCAAGAGTGTGCGTCTACACAAATAGTTGACCTTTAACACATTGGGCCAGCAGGCCTCACTCCCTGTGACACAGGTATCATGGTCTGGTCACATTACTGATCCCTTTAAAAACATGCTAAGTTGCCGCCACCACTTTATGTTCTATACTCTGGAAAGGGGCAGCAGGCTACTGCCCACAAAAAGACCAGAACTGGTGTGGCTCTCAAGGTCAAAAGACAGGTCCAGGACTCACACAGTCATGGTCAGGCCTAGACCTCTACGCCCATACTAGATTAGCGTGAAATCAGGACCTAAATGAAATTCAAGATACCAGGTATACATACAGTTGGGAACTCAAGGCAGAGGAACATGCACATATAATATGCAGTGGACATCCCTGTCCAAATATTGGGAATGAGCTAGGAAAGGCGCAGAGACACCCCTGGGCCAGGTCAGAGACAAAGCATTTATTCCCCAATCTTTTGTATTGGGTATGAGGGAGCAAATACACGGAACGAGAGCATTTTCCTATGGCACAAAAAGATTCAACCATGGAGAACCATTCCTGACATATATTTCCTGAAAAAGAATAGTGTTGAGACAAAGCAAGATTGATGATGGAAAAATCTGTCTCAAATGGTCAAAACAACTCAAACAATCACATGCCCATTCTTTCTCCCTGGTAAATACACCTGTTTCAGGGAACAAAGATTGATCTCTGTCTATTTCCAGTGCCAATGCTGTTAACCCCGGGACTTGAGAACCTCCTTGGTGATTTATGTACGCCCCGAAGCTTGGGAGATCAATGTAATAGAGTTTAAAGCACTGATAGTTCCCTCCAACTAAACAATTATTTTACTTGGGAACTTGAAGTTGCCCCGATTCCTCTTGCTGTCATCCATCATTAGAATCACAGGAAAGAGAAGCACCACAGAACTCCTTTCTCTAGATTTCCCTGTTATAAGCATCATTACAGAGATTGTCTGATTCAAAAACTGAATGATGTATTGAAGCTGCTGAGATGGGATTAGGAATGAGAATTATTTTTTGCATTATTTGGTAAATTGTGGTCCATCAGCTCTTTGCAGACTCATCCCAAATCCTCTCATGCCTTAGAAAAAGAAGAGGCAGTTACCAACCAAAGAGATTTTAGAATGTTATCAGAGTGAAGCATACCCACCAGTGGCGCTGGTGTCCTTGTGAAAACAATTAGAACAACGTCAGATTTCAAAGAGAACACTTGCTATTGAAAAAACTGGTTAAGGATACATAAAGAGCGACAATGAATCAATCGATCAATTGTAAAAATTAAATGAAGATGAATTGATTGATAAACAGTGACATTTGTGAAAGGCTGTGGATTGGTCGATGTGGATATGTAGTTAGAAGCTACAGAGAGAGAGAGAGAGGGAGAGGGCAGTTCTGTGGACATACAAAGAGGAGAATGTCCTTTGGAATAAAAGAGTTTAGCCTTTCCGCTTTCACAACAGGCCGACAACCTTGTTTTCATTCTCCCTAAGGAACTAGTATTATTGCTGCCTCGCCAACTAAGCATTGTACCTCCTTCACTGGAGTCTGATGATGAACATGACTGTGAGGTGTTTTCTGGAGACTCTTTTAAAAAAAAAAAAAACGTATTTTATTGCTTTTCCAATACAAAGCAAACAGTGCAATCCTTATTTAGGGGCTCCTCACTTCGACAATGACATATCATGCTAGTTGCTTTTGATACCCCGTGCCTGTTAATCGGTGTCCATTGTTGCAATACATTCAACATTCAGCATAATTGGGTAGCATCACATGCATAAGTATTTACTGTTAAAACCTACTTTCAAAGCCTTATACAGTATAGCAGAACTATCAGTCGGTATCTCATCATGGTGGAGCTCCCCTTTAAGGTATCAAACTCCACCCCCCACCGAGTGTGCTTGGATGATTCAATGTGTTGTTCTGTGTGGTGGGAACATCTGCCTACCATCTATCTGCTCCAATCTCCCCGGGGATTGCTGTTCGTCTATTAGTCTGCTTTGGGAGTCGACACTCGGTCCCCTCTGTGATTGTTAACTCAGGGCTTTCAGAGGGTTGCTATGTCTGCTGGTGGCCTCTCCCAGGTGTTCCCAGTCACAAACCAGGGTGCTCCACGGCCGTGCCCTCTCAATTGGCTCCTGGCCTCTCCGTGCTTCCTGGTGTCTCATTACTTCCCCCGCCTTGGCCCACTTTAGGACCACTCTCCTCCATGTACTTTCTCGGAGGCCCAGTGTTGCCTTCCATGTCATTGCAATTTCTCGTTTAGCTAAAACCAGGGCCAGATCTTGGAACTGGTTGGTGATTTTGTGCTTGGCCTGTTGATGATAGCCCCCTAGCAGGCAATGCCAGGGACCTTTAGGTACCTCCTGCTCAATTGTGTCTGTTAAATGTTGTGTGATCAATCGCCAGTACTCTCATATTTTTGGGCAGTACCACAACATGTGGATGAATTCGGCCTCTTCCTCCCCACATCTCGGACATCTAGCCTCTGCCACCCCAAAGTGTCTCCTGATCCTGCCTGGGGTCAGGTATGCTCTGTCCAAAACATATATATTGATCAGTTTGAATCGGGCGTTCCTAGAGGCTCGCGGAGTCCGAGCTAAGATTTCCTCCCAGTCGGCATCTATAATAGGGGATCCTAAATCTGCTTTCTATTTATGCTTAAGGGTTGTCAGTGGCTGGCATAGTGTAGAACTAATATTTCTATAAAGGCAGATCACGGCCTAGTGAGTCCCCGTGGCACTTGTCAAGTATTGAGTCACCACTGATGTGGGTGGTTCTGTCCTTCCCACCTGCCAGTGTCTGACAATCGCCTCAGTAACTGCCCTGTAGAGCAGGAAGTGCCCTGCAAGGATCCAATACCTAGTGTGGAAGTCCTCGAAGGGTAGCAGGGAGTCTGCTTCGTATAGGGTGGTTGCTCCTGCTGCCTCCCATCTCGAGAGTCTCCTCCAGTCCCCTCCGTGCGGCAGTGTCAGCAGGCACCTCAGTGGTATTTCAGGTGCATAGAGTGCTGCAATTTGTGTGCTGCGGAGATGCCACAGCCAGCATTTGTGTATTACTTTTAACTCATTGGAGCTAGAGGCAGGTGGGGGGCCTAGATGAAGGACAACCCCTGACAGTGAGTGTAGGTCTGGTGTGAATAGGGTAATCTCACGATCCAGCATCGAATGACTTGCTATCCATCTTGTCAGCCACTGTAATTGGCCCGATAAATAATAAGCTTCGAAGTCAGGGGGGGCCATTCCTCCCTCTTCGAGTGGTCGCTGTAGTACCGTGAGTGCCAATCGCCGCCTGCCTGCCCCCCACAGAAATCCTGTGACCATGGAGTTCAATTCTTTGAAGATGGTTTTCGGATCTACACCGGGAGAGTCGTGAAAACGTACAAGAGATGGGGTAGCACTATCATTTTAAGAAGTGCCACCAGGCCTGCCACTGATAGTGGCAAGGTGGCCCAGAAGGCCATAGTACCGCAAAGTCCTCGCAGAGCCCGTGCCACATTGCCTTCAAGCAAGTCCCGGTCGCTGTGATAGATTTGAACTCCTTGGTATGGCAGACATCTCAACTCCTACTCCAGGTCCCTAAGGTATGGGGGAGCCGTCCTTCCTTCCATTGTAGGAAATAAACTGGATTTTTGCCTATTCACTCTAAGCCCAGATATATCTCCAAATTGTTCTAGGAAATTACGAGCTCCATGTAATGCATCTCCTGCATCTTTCAAGAAGAGAAGGAGGTTGTCAGCGTATAGAGCAATGTGGCGAGTCTTCCGGGCTACTGCTATACCCTCGTAGGCGTTTCCCGTCCTGGCCATACAAGCTAGTGGTTCTATTGCCAACGCAAAAAGCAGGGGGGAGAGAGGGCAGCCCTGCCTAGTCCCCCTCGCCACCCGGTAGCTCTCTGAGATATTGCTGCCTGTGCGAACCCTGGCGGTCGGGTCAGTATAAAGTAATCTTGTCCAAGCGGTGAACTGGTCCCCCAACCCGAATTTGTGAAGCACCTCATACAGGTATTGCCATTCTAGGCTATCGAAAGCCTTTTTGAAATCAATTGCAAATATCATTGCCCTTTGCTTATCATAAGCATCACTATGAAGCAGAGAAAAGAGGCGCTGTATGTTCATCGCTGTCTAATGCCCTGGTATAAACCCAGCCAGGTCCATATGTATCAAGTGCGACATGTGTCGCATAAGGCACATCGCTAGACTTTTACTCAATATCTTATAATCGACTCATAGCATCGATGGGGATGGTAGGAAGCTACGTCCATGGGGGTTTCCTCGGTTTCAGCAAAGGAATGATCAGGGCTTCTCAGGCGGATACATGAAGAGTTCGACACACCCTATCCTCTTTGTAGACGGTCACGGGCCCAGCTTTGAGATGTATGCCGAATACAATTTTATCGGGAGTCCATCTGGACCCAGTGTTTTATTATGCACCATACTGGCTATGGCAGCCTTCACCTCTGTGATGGTGATCGCTGCCCCCAGTTCCGTCGCCTCCTGCTCCGATATAGTAGGGAGTGTGAGATGTGATAAGAAGGTGCGGATCTCACCCTCAGTTGGGTGGACCTTGCTCGTGTAGAGGTCAGCATAGCATTTATGAAATCTGCAACTAATTGCAGTCTGGGAGTAATTGCTGTGCCCCATAGGATGTGTTAGTTCAACTATAATGGACTCTCTATTCGGTGGATTTGCTAACTATGCCAGTAAGGAACTTGCGCGATCCCCCTCCGCTTGAGTACTTGCAAGATAGCCCTTATAGTCATAACAGCGCAGACTTTCTATTGCCACCTCTATTGCCTTTCGTGCAGTTAGGAGTGCCGCGTGTATTTCTGGGGCGTCTCTGCTCGGGCACTCGCTGTTCCTGCTCAGCTTTCGCTATATCCTGAAGCAGCGCCCGACGCTCACCGGCAGCTGCTGAGAGACAGTTTGCTCTAATGTCTACTTGAACACGTCCCATTCTATCGGTTTTGAAGCTGTCGAGCCCTCATTAGTCTCAAAGTAAGCATCTATTGCCGTACCAATAGAATGCTTAAAGGCCTAGTCCTCTAGTAAAGTTGGCTAGAGCTACCATGTGGGGATCGGTGCCTGTGTCCGAGACCATCCAAGCTTAAGGAGCAAAGGATTATGTTCCGAGAATTTTCGGGTTAGGTATTCACTCAAGTGTGTCAGCTCATGTATCTCAGGTGTGCATAGGAAGTTATCTAGTCTTAAATGTAGATCATGCATTGGTGAGTAAAGGGAATAGTCCCTTTGGTCTGTGTGTTGGATGCGCCAGGAGTCGACCAGGCCCCAATTCTGTTGCCAGGCGAGGTACGCTTGGGCTGTCCTAGTGATAGGTGACGAGGGTAAGGGGGTTGTGACCTATCTAATGTTGTGTCTGCTATACAATTGAAGTCTTCCTCCAGCAATACCGGTCCTGTTAAGTGTACAGCCAGCCGTTCAGAAACGGATGCTAGAAATCCCCTCTGGTCCGTTTTGGGGCAGTAGATGCTGTCCAGCACTACCTCCCTCCCATCTAGCTTTCCTATAATTATGGTATTTCGTCCCAGTGGGTCTATGATAGTCGCCGTGTGCTGGTATGGTACCACACCCATATCAAGGTCCCTTTGGTGAAGGCAGAGTAAGGGGTATAATATACCTGGCCTCTCCATCGCTTTTGGAGGGCACGGCCTTCAACGGCATCTAAATGTGTCTCTTGCAGCATCGCTATTTGGACACCCCACTTATTAAGGAATGAAAATACCTTATGACGCTTAGTCATGGGTCGTATCCCCCTAACATTCCATGTGAGGAATTTGATATTTAGTGTGGTATCCATTAACAGTGTATTGGAGAACCCAGTGACTGGTGTCTAGGCCCCTTACCCACCCTAAGGGTGCCCTACTCACATCTACACGATTATATGACATATCTTGGCAACAAAAAGTGGACTGATCTGTAATCAAACAACATTCTCCCCAACTCCCCTTCCCCAGGGCAACAGACATAGGCCCTTATTACAACCCTGGCGGTCATTGATAAAGTGGCGGTAATACAGCCAACAGGCCGGCGGTAATTACCACTGAATTATGACAACTGCGGAAACAGCTCAGACAGACAGTCACTTTAACACACTGACCGCCAGGGCAGAAACAACAGGCACCACGGCGGTAACCGCCTACAGCCAGGCGGAAGAAAATGTTCCTCCCACTGTATTAAGACATGCCAATCCACCACCTTCTCCGGGGCGGTACCAACGACATCAACAGCCCGGTGGAAACAGATCTCAGAAGTCAAAGGACTCACATTAGGAGACTCAGGGAAGAACCACGCCGCCATGGAGCCCGAGTTCCATGTCTTCCCCATGCTCTTCAACGTGCTGCTCCACTACGAACAACAGCGATGGCGAAGTGACCGCGGTGAGTACAGCAGCCTAGCATGCAGGGGAGGGTTGGAGGAAAAAGAGAATGACACACACACACAACATGCAACACCCCCACCCCCAACACCATACACACAAGCAGATGCAGTAACAGAACATATTGATCCCGTACCCCTCAGGAATAATGCAAGGACAACTACAATAGATTAGAGTGAGTGTAATAAGATAAATATAGTAGGAATACATTCTCCAAATCAAAAAGTATATAAATATTTACAAATTAAGGGACACAGCCCAGTCCTCAATGTTCCTGGGCCACAGGTACACATCACAAAGTCCAAGGCCCCACCTCACTCCTGCAACAACACGGAGTGAACACTGCAGGGGCATCAGGTTGAAAATGGCCAGGCACCTCAGGGGGATGGGGGACGGGGGGCACCTCAGCTGGAAGATGGGACAACGCCACTGGTCCTGGAGGGGACAAAATGCCCATTACTTCATCCTGGGGAGTGCAAGGCCACAGTCTCTCAAGTGGGTGACTTGCCCACATGCTCTGGAGGGGGCAACATGCCCCGTGCTTGGTCCTGGGGAGTGCAAGGCCACAGTCTCTCAAGTGGATGTCTTCTCCACTGGTTCTGGAGGGGGCAACATGACCTGTGCTTGGTCCTGGGGAGTGCAAGGCCACAGTCCCTCAAGTGGATGTCTTCTCCACTGGTTCTGGAGGAGGCACTGTGCTCAGTGAGTTTCATCCTGGGGAGGATGGGGTGAGTGGATGGCTTCTCCACTGGTTCTGGAGGGGGCATTGTGCCCAGTGAGCTTCATCCTGGGGAGGATGGGGTGAATGGATGGCTTCTCCACTGGTTCTGGAGGGGGCATCGTGCCCTACAATGCAGATCTTGGGGAGTGCAAGGTCACAGTCTGTCAGCTGGGTGCAGGGGCCAGGCCACACAATAGCCCATGGACGCAGGACTACACACTGTCCGCCGGCGGTGACTGCTGTTCAGTGGTGGCAGTGGTGGTGCTGCTGCTGGTGGTAGGAGGCTCCAGCCCTTCCCCTGCAACCTCGGATGGTTGCCCAGTGGGGCTGCTGCTGCTGGTGGTGGTGCTGGTTGCGGTGCTGCTGGTAGTGGTGGGGTGAGGCTCCAGTCCATCCCCTGCAGCCTCGGACAGCTGCACCACCATGGTTGGTGGTGGGGGCTCTGACTGAGTCCCAGCACCAGGCCCCTTGTCCTTACTGCCTGCTGGTGCAGGCCCCTTGCCCTTCCTGCCAGCATCTGTGGATGGCTCCTTGCCCCTTTTGGCAGGAGCTGGGGCTGGCTCCTTGCCCTTCCTTCCTGCAGCTGGGGCTGGCTCTTGCCCTTCCTTGAAGCATGTGGCGCAGGCACCCTTTCCATCTGACTGGCTGGTGGCCAGGATAATTTCCCACCTGGAGTTGCTAGGGACACTACTGTGCCCGTGGACTGGGTGGCTGAGTTGCTTGCCTGGGTTTTGACCACCCTGGCCTGACGTGAGGGACGGGGGGTAGGGAAGAGGTCAATGGTGGAGAGGAAAAGCTTCTTAGGGACATTGGGGCGGGAAGAGGGAGATGGTTTGGGAGTAGAGGAAGAGGGAGTGGTTGTAGGCGGTGTCAGTCTGCTATGTTTGGGTGCAGGTGCATGGGCTGGATGCTGTTGTGAGGTGGATGGCTGTTGGGTGTCTGAGTGCTTGCATTTGTGTACTTTGGCAGGAGGGTTCACAGACACAGTGGGAGAGGACACAGGGGACGTGTGCATGGATGTGGGGGTGGTGACTGCCAGTGATGGGTGTGTACTGATGGGTGTGCTGGTGATGGTGGCAATGGATGAGGATTTAGTGCATGCAGGTGTGAGTGGAGATGCTACTCGGAGGGAGGTGGACGAGGAGGAGGAGGGGGCCACAGTGGAGGCAGTGGATGTTGGTATATCTGCATCTGGATGGTGTTTGTGTGAGTGCCTGTGGGATGAAATGTGGTGCTTGTGTTTGCCATGTCCACTCTTGTGTGTTGTCCTGGGTGCATGCTTGTCTGCCTGTGTGCTTGGGATAGGTTGTGGTTGAGGGGAATGGGATTGGGTGGAGGAAGTTGGAGCGGGGAGGGTGGAAACAGGGACAATGGCTTCCATCAGAGAGGAGGCCAGAGCCTGGATTGATCTCTGTTGGGCCACCAAGCCAGTGTGAATGCCCTCCAGAAATGCATTGGACTGTTACATTTGGGCTGCCAGCCCCTGGATGGCATTCACAATGGTTGACTGCCCAACAGAGTTGGATCGCAGGAGGTCAATAGCCTCCTTACTCAGGGCAGCAGGGCTAACTTGGGCAGGGGCTGAGGTGCCTGGGGCAAAGGAGATGCCCACCCTCCTGGGTGAGCGGGCACAGGAAACTCGCTGACGGGCTGCTGGGAGGGCGGTGCTGGTATGGGGCATGGCTGTACCTGTAGCTAGGGTGGGCACAGAGGTGTTCGCCACGACCAGAGAGCTTCCATCGGAGGAAGTATCCGTGTCCAAACTGTCCCCTACTGTCTCTGCCGTGGTGCTCCCCTCGCCATCCATCCCACTGGTGCCCTCACTGTAGGTGGATTCGGCCTCCTGGGTCCTGTGGGATGCAGCTCCCTCCATCGCCGGTGCCTCTGCTCCTCTGCCAGATGATGCTAATGCACATAAAGACAGGGTGACAAAACAAAAAGGTGGGAAAAGAGACAAAGGATACACTTGGTCAGTCGCGGCACCAACACCACCGTTGGCGTACACAACACACTCACACACAGGGAACAGCCCTACGCACTAGACAATGCACTACCAGTCACAATGCTAGTCACCAGCCCATGGATAGGGACACCTAATGCCAATTGCAGGATACCTGAGACCCACAGACCCCTACCCAGTAGTGGATGTCTACTAGCTTGGTTAGAGGGCCTTCACATCAGAATTCTGCCCAACATGGGACCTACTCTGCAATGTATGGCCTGGCCTAGGGGCACCCACAAGGCTCATACCACACACCCGGATACCACCCCACCAGGCGTAAGTTGTAATGAAGAGCACTGTACTCACTCCCTTGTTGCTGCTGTGATGCCATCAAGAGCCCATCAGCTCCAGATAGGCCACCACCAGTATGCGGGCCATCAGGGGGGTCAGGGTTCGTCGGGCACCCCTTCCTCGTTGGGAGGCCATCCCCAGCTGGTCCTCCGCCGTCTTCCATGCGCAGAGTCTCAGGTCCTCCCACTGTTTCCGACAGTGGGTGCTCCACCTGCCGTAGACCCCCAGGGTCCGCATGTCCTTGGTGATGGCACGCCATATACCCTTCTTTTGATGGGCTCTGACCTGCAGAGAAATACACACAGAGAAAGGTATTATTCCGACCGTCCTGCCTGTTACACTTATTCCCATCTTGCCCCTTCCCATCCCCATTAGCACAGACATGCCCCAGCATACATGCTGCATGCTGCCCAGGGCCCATCCACTCACCCCCCCACATGAGGCCTTCACACACAGCACTCAATGCATTCATGCTCCATGCATCGTACTCATGGTGTACTCACCTGTTGGTCTGGAGGCCCATACAGCAGTCGGTACTGGGGTAGGACTTTATCCACCAGTCGCTCCAACTCTGTTGAGGTGAAGGGAGGGCCTCTTTCCCCAGTCACACGAGCCATGGTCAGTTCCAGACACAGGTCACAGCAGCACAAGCAGTGTAGGTCCTCTCCTGTTGAAGGTCAGGTAGTAAGTGAGTGAACAGATAGAAAATTGCGGTGACGTCCGCGGCGGTGCATACCGTCACCGCTGACGTACATCACCATTGGCCACTGTACCCCATAGGGCCCAATGATAACCAATGAGGAGTTGCACTGCGGTTCGCGACCACCTCCCGCAACAGCACACAACAACAGCGGAATTACCTCACTTCCACCTGTCCCTCCATACTTAACAGGCGGAAGCCATATCAGGGGAGAAGGGGCAGGCCATGGATCCTAACTGCGTCACAGTACACAAATTCCCATTTTGGACCTATTACACTAGAATATTGTAACAATCACAGTATGCATTTAACTGTAGTGGTTACAATGTACAGATAATGAC
Source organism: Pleurodeles waltl (assembly GCF_031143425.1). Taxonomy (NCBI): domain Eukaryota; kingdom Metazoa; phylum Chordata; class Amphibia; order Caudata; family Salamandridae; genus Pleurodeles; species Pleurodeles waltl. The sequence goes on along the minus strand of NC_090440.1, from coordinate 195,986,294 downwards.
CAGCTGCTCACTCTTTTGCCACATAGATTGCAACTGATGCGGATGAATAGGAGATGGAGACATCCCCCTGTGTACAGACTCCTGGTGGACTTGGCAACAATGGAGGACAGACACATTATCCTCACCTATAGACTTGACAGGGCCACAATCATAGAGCTGTGTGCCTAAGTGGATCCTGACCTAATATCTGCTATCTGTCACCCCACCGGGATCCCCCCTCTTGTGCATATCTTATCTGTGCTCCATTTCCTGGCAACTGGTTCTTTCCAAGTGACAGTGGGCTTGGCAGCAGGAATGTCACAGCCAATGTTCTCAATAGTGCTGACCAGAGTGTTGTCTGCCCTGATTAAACACATTTGTAGCTGCATCGTTTTCCCACAGGTGGAGGATTTGGCCACAGTGAAAGTTGACTTCTATGCAATGGGACATATCTCCAAAATCATTGGGGTAATTGATGGAACACATATTGCATTTGTCCCCTACCCGGCAGAATGAAGAGGTGTTCAGAAATCGAAAGAGTTTTCACTCCATGAATGTCCAGATGGTGTGCCTGGCGGACCAGTAAATTTCCCACGTCAATGCAAGTTATCCTGGGTCTGTGCATGATGGCTTTATCCCGAGGAACAGGATCATACCAAATGGCACAGGGCGTGGCTAATAGATTAGCCCTAGTCTCCACCAAGTGGATGTTGGTATATGGGTATGTTGTGGGCCCTAAGGGTGAGTGTATGGCTAACAGCTGTCCCTCGATATTTGCAGGTGACTCTGGTTATCCCAACCTATCATCATGGCATGCTGTATATTGCACAACTTTGCCTTGTGCCTTTTCTGCAGGAGAAGGAGGCTGGAGATAGCCGTGTGGCAGCAGTGGACCCTGTGGACAGTGAAGATGAGGAGGCAGAGGATGAGGACAACAGAAGTGCAGTCATTCGTCAATACTTCCAATGACACACAAGTAAGACATGTTTCTTTTTACTATACAACAACAGAGCGCAGCACGCTCATAAGATGCGCACCAATCCCTATAGGTTCCCAACTATCAAACAATGGTATATTCAGATGTCTTTAGTGTGCAACTCCACCAAAGCACCTGCTGCAAAGGTGCTCGGAAGGTTAAAAGAAACCAATAATGAAAATTCTATTGGTGCTGCACCACTTGTTAGCAATTATCAATTCACATATAAAGAAAGTCCAATTCTCTTGTGATATGGATACATCAGATCTTCTCTTTATTTTCTTCCATTCAGTTATTTCCTTCCATATTGTTCTTGGTAGAACATAATGTACATAGTAGCAACAGCCTACATTCAGTTATTTCCTTCCATATTGTTCTTGGTAGAACATAATGTACATAGTAGCAACAGCCAACCCGTTTCGCCCTTTAACATAGGGCTTCTTCAGGGCTATTCAGTTTCTGGTTGGTCATGGTTTAAGCATTTCTTCACATACATATTCCTAGTAGATCCGAATATTCAAGAGGAATTCATGATGTCGAGTGGAAATTAGCCATGGCCCTTATTGTGATTAGAGAGCTGTTAGGAGGCGGAGAAGTCCAACAGCACTTCGCCGGCGCAGTTTCAAATTTACTGCTGCCGTCATTGGCATTCATTTACAGTTTGATGTGTGACATTGTCACTGGCAGGCTGTGTATTCCTACTTTTGTGCAAACTCACTGTACCCTTTGGCATCTATTTTTGCAGATGTTGGTGCCCCACTATTGCTCCTGGTGTGTTCAGTGCAGCCAACTACAGGTCTCTCCTATGTAAACATTACTGTACAGTTGAATTGCAATGTTTGAACCTTGTTAAACAAATACATTTTGAAATCATTTGACATACACCATACTGTAGTGTGGTTAGTTTTACGTATTCATTGCGCTTTAGCCTCAGGCTTTAGGCCTTTGTGCACTTTGCCCTGAATATATTTTATTCATTTGCTGACAGCTTAGAGCCTCTGTGCACTTTGCTCTACATGCTTTTTATTAGGCTTCGTACTGTTATTTTTCAAATAGCCAGTTCTACGGTGTTGTTTTTTATTCATATCACACTGTTTTGCCTACTTCAGCACTGGAGTTCTCCATAACATATTTACTCTGTGCTTCAGTCAAGGATACAGTCTGGTACATTGCCGATAGACGTGGTAGGAGTTTAGACTTGGCATTCCTGCGTAGGGACATTTTGTGATCACGATGACATGTTAGTTATAAAATCACTTCCTTGTCCCAATACACGCAAGAGGGAGATTCCGACCAGGGAACCACAACTAGACGCTGACTGCCTCGTTGCAGATGCTGAACCAAGATCACAGGTCTTTGCTCAGGTATGAGGGCTGATGTCTCCATAGTGATTCTAATAGGCAAGCTAGAAGCTTAACATGCTGTGCTCTAAATAGAACAAGCAGAGGGAGAGTAGAAACTGTTAGACAATATGATAGCTTTGTTCTTATGTTTTACTCTCCTGGTGACTATTTCAATCCTACTGTGTTGTATCGTTCCAGTTATTGCGGCTCACGCCTTAATATCTAAAATACAGTCGTTTTATTAAAACATTATATAAAACTTATACTGTCTTTGTCATTTGTATATGAGATCATATTGGAAATAAGAGAGTTGGTTTGGATCTGAGTAACCACGACTTCCCTGAGAAGTTCCAAAGATGTTATGCGCTCGGCTGCCGAATCATTCCTTCCACATGGGAGAAATGAGGCACTGCTAGTTAGCCGGAGCAAAAACCGGATTTAGGGTGACAGAGTTCTTTACACGTGGGTCAGACTCAGTCCCCCACACCGTTATCGATCCTGCTGCCTAGAAATCCAGTAGTCTCATTTAGAATAATGAGAGCCCACGCGACAATACTTGTATTTGTTTCAAAGTGTGTTTATTGCAGTGCTCTGAAGAAGAGGGGGTAGTGCAATGGGCTGGGGTGATGATGGAGGAAAGTCCAGGTTAGAGTCAAGTCTATTTGTATCACAGGTGCATTGTCCCAGGGGGCATGGGAAGGGGAGCAATGGCAGTTCAATGTGGACAGGGTGATAGAGTGGGACACAAGGGTGACAATCAGGAGAGTCTTATTTCCTGGTGGGGGTCTTGGCAATAGTCTCTGGCTTCTGCCTGGATCGCAGGGAACGTTTGCAGGGTGGTTCTCCTTCTGCAGGGGAGGGGTGCTGGTGGCCTGTTGGTCCTGTGGCGGGGCCTCCTGTTCACTAGTGGCAGCGGAGTTGGAGAGCTGTTCAGTAGTCTGGCAAGTGTCAGGGGCCCGGTGGTGTGCCACTGCCTCCCTCATACTGTTGGCCATGCCTGCCAGCATGCCTGCATTGGAGACCAGGGTGGTGTTAATGGCTTTCAAGTCCTGCCTGATCCCCAGGTATTGTCCCTCCTGCTGCCGCATGTTCTCCTGCAACTTGTCCAGGATCCGGCCTAGCGTATCCTGGGAATGTTGGTATGCTCCCAGGATCACATTGAGTGCCTCCTAGAGGGTCAGTTCCCTGGGCCTGTCCTCCCCCTGTCGCACAGCAGTCCTCCCGGCTTCCCTGTTGTCCCCTGCCTCTGTCCCCTGAACCGTGTGCCCACTGCCACTGACTCCCAGGTCCCTGATTGTCCTGGGTTTGTGGTGTGCCCTGGGGTCCCTGCAGTGGTGGACACACTGATGATTGACGTGTCCTGGGGACAGAGGTATGGGCCCGCTGGGTGGGTGCTGTGATGGAGTTTCCTGAGGGGGGAGGCTCTGTGGTGATGTGAAAGTGTGCCTGGGTAACCAACTGTCCGGCGGTCCCTGATGGGCCAGGTTGGTCATCCAGATCCAGGCGACCAGAGCTGCTGTCATCACTGTGGGCTTCTTCTGTGGGGGGACTGGATGTTGCTGGCACCTCTTCTCCGGTGACATTGGCTGAGTTACCTGTGGGAATGTAAATGCAGTGTTATTGTTTCTGTGTGTGACATCTTGTGCATGGGTGGGTTGCCCTGTATGGTTGTTATTGCCCTGGCAGCTTGGCCTTGTGTGAGTTGTTATTTGGTGGGCTGGCTGATTCTCTCTAGTGTACATGCTGTAGTGATAGGTGTCCATGCATTGGTAGTGCATACAAGGCTTGGCATTGGAATGAGTGGGTTGTGATGGTGGGGAGTGTGGGAGGTGGTGGGGTGATGGGAGTGAGGGTGAGGGTATGTGATGGCATTCAGGTACGGGGATGATAGTAATAGAGAGTTGACCTACCAGAGTCCAGTCCTCCTGCTACTCCTGCCAGGCCCTCAGGATGCATGATTGCCAAGACCTGCTCCTCCCATGTTGTTAGTTGCAGGGGAAGAGGTGGGGGTCCACCGCCAGTCCTCTGTACTGCGAGCTGGTGTCTTGCTGCAATGGAACGTACCTTCCCCCTGTAGGTCGTTCCACCTCTTCCTGATGTCCTCCCTTGTTCTGGGGTGCTGTCCCACGGCATTGACCCTGTCTACGATCCTCTGCCATAGCTCCATCTTCCTAGCAACGCATATCTGCTGCACCTGTGATCCAAATAGCTGTGGCTCTCTCCAGATGATTTCCTCCACCATGACCCTTAGCTCCTCCAGAGAACCTGGGGTGTTGTTGTGGTGCCATGAGTGTAGTGTGGGTGAGGGTGTGTAGGGTGATGTGTTGGGGTGTGTGATGTAAGGTGCGTGGGTGGTGTATAGGTGATGGTGGTATGTGGCTCTGGTTGTGTGAGTGCTGTTGCGGTCTCTCTGCCGGCAATTGTTTGTAGTCGTAAAGGGTTGTGGGCAATGCGGGTGTGTGTTTTAGAGTGGTGTGGGTGTGGTGTGTATATGGGTGTGTATTTTGAGCGCGGCAGTATGTACTGCCAATGGTTTACCGCCATTGAATGTCTGCCGTGTTGATTCGTGGGTCGTAGTTCTGTTGGCGTAACTGTGTGGGTTTTGCTATCGCCAGTTTATCACTGACCTTTGGGCTGGCGGATTTGTGTGTGTGGCTGACTATTGACGGATTGGTGTATCTGTGTCGTAATATGGTTAGCGGTTATCCGCCACAGCGGCGGTATGTTGGCGGCAGTCTGCATGGCGGTAAGTGGAATTTACCGCCAATGTCATAACGAGGGCCATAGTGCTTTCGCCCAAACAGTCAAATAATTAAACTTCAATAATGTTCATAGCCTCTAACGTTCAGGCCATGTTGTGTATGGAGGTGATGGTTTTGTTGTTCAGTTGCCGGGCGCTTCGGGATTCCCTCGGCCTGCATCTCACCCCTCATCTCTTTATCTACAATGTGAGAGGTTTCCAAAATCACGTCTTAGAGGCATTAGTGTTGATAGTAGTATGGAAGGATGCATCACTCTTCTCACCGCCCATCCAGGGCCCACCAATGGATTGACAGTTGGGCTCTATTGTAATGCTCTGGCTTCCTTCTATATGAGCTCGTCTGCTGTGCCTGGGGTGGCCACTGGCAGAACCACACTCGATTGAGTTGAGGTAGTGGTCTCGCTGTCGGATTCCATCTGTTCTGCCCCCCTCCGTTGGCTCGGGCATCCCGCCCAATGATGCAACCGCCGCCACCACCCTCTGTTGTTCCTCTTGTGCTTCTTCCGGGATCTGTGGGTCAATCCGAGATGATGGTTGTCTCCTATGAGATCTGGATCGGCGTTTTCTCTTTCAGTGTTGCGAAGTGGCACTGGGGCCCGGGTCCAGTCCCGACTCTAGCCAGGTACACGCTTCTGGCAGAGTGTTAAAGAAATCCACTCCCGTATGGATGACCACTCGGAGCCTAGCCGGAAACCACATAGAGTAAGGGATCTCTAGTTCTCTGAGCCTGTGTTTCACAGAAGTGAATGTAGCCCTCTGTTGTTAGAATTCTCAGGAGAAATCAAGGAATATTGATATTTTACTGTTTGCAATCTTCAGATCGTCGTGTAGTCGTGCCTGCTTTAATATGTGATCTCAGTCTCTGAAATGAAAAAGTCGCGCTATCAGCGGTCTTTGGGGAGCTCGCGGAAGGGGTGTTTTAGTAGGTACTCTATGAGCTCTTTCTAGCGCGAAGAAGAATGAGAGGCCTTCCAGGGCTACCACTGTTTTAAGCCATTCTCCCAGATACCCCACCATATCGGATCCTTTGTTTTTTTCAGGAAGTCCTATTACCCTAATGTTATTACGCCTTGCTCTGTTCTCAGCATCTTCCACTCTATTTTCCAGTGCTTTTAGGCAGGTTTCCATGGCATTCAAACAGCCGTCTGTAAGGGCCAAGGCAGGAACCGCTTCTGCTAAGTCCTGTTGCATCGTGGTGACTCTCTCTGCTAATCTTCTGTGGTCGTCCCAAAGGAGGCCTAGATCTATACTCAGCGTATCTATTTTGACCTCCAGTGCTGTTCGTGAGGCTGCAATGGCCTGGAGTACATCCTGCAGTGTTTGCGTTTCAGGCATCATCTCCATTGTGGGGAGTGCAAGTGGGTCTACCAATTCCTTGGTTGGCCTGGGCCGCAAGGGGCCCCCCATGTCGCAGTCTCTCGTTTTGAGGGCTTTCCCCATTCAGCGATATTTTGGGGAGTAGGTTCCTCCCCCGGGTGCTCCCTGTGCTTAGGTATGTTTTTTTCTTTATGTTTCAGACCTGCACCCCCCCAGGAGGCCCCTGCACGGTTTCTTATGGCTGTGGTCTGTCTGATCTGTAGAGCGGGCGTCCCCTGCGTCTCCTGGGTTGAATGTGCTAAGGTGGCAGCCGCTTTGACGCATCCTAACCGCGTGTTGTAGGGCTTGCTGCTAACGAGCTATGAAATCGCCGTGCTCACCTGTGTCCCTTTTCTCCAGGGCCGCTTTAGGACCCCCGGGGGCAGCTCAGTTTGCGGACAGTTCCGGCTTTCCTCACCCCGTCACTTTGGCCCCCTTCTCACCTCAGGGCACTATTTCCCTTCAGTTTCCCGATGGTATCACATCTTCCTTCAGGTGAGCCGGTCTCATCTAGGTAGGTCTCTTGGCCCTGGCTCTTGCTCAGGTGTAGCACTGTGGTGCTCTGTGTTGCCCCAAAGTGGCCCCGCCTCCCCAGAGTGGTCAGTCTCTTCAGGGGGACTCCTAGAACTCTGTGACACCAAGGTTTGTAGACCTAGATCGTTATTCGTCTGCTAGGCCACTCCCTGAGTAGCCTCTGCTCCTACTCCTATACTGTTGTGGGGGGGCTCCTCCTTGCGGCCTTGTAGTTTTGTGATATCTATTCCTCCTCTACACCAGATCTCCTGCCTTCTCCCGTGAGGTGCTGTCGTCTGCTGTACCGGCCCGCATCGCTGCAGAGGTATGGTGTGTATCCTTCTTCATTTCCTTGCACTCTTCTCTGCTCTGGTGCTATGCACATCGCCAGGTCCTGATGTTAGGCTGTGCTCACCTGCGGTCCTCGTTCGCCTCCTTCTTGCCCCAACCGACTGTTGGGGCATTCCAGGGTGCCCTCGCCCCTGTCCAGGCCCCATGCGCCTCTCCCACATTGTGTCTAGCGCTGGAGGCGCGCAGGGCACCGACCTCGGGGTTCTTCTGCCACGGGTCCCCCAGACATGGGGGCCCCCCTGAAACACAGGATCACAGCAGTTGGCGTCACCGTTTCCTCAGGGCCCTGCCTTCACCTCTCCTCCTCAGCAGCAAGGCCCACGTAGCCAGCAAGCTGTTGGCGATGCCTCTGTGCTAGTCTCCCCTCATGATGAGGGGGGATGTTAATGATAGACTCAGACCTGGGCACTTCAGTTTTAAGCCCTGAAGTGCCCATGGCTGAATGTCTATCAATGACACTTCATCACAGACTACTCTCACTGACACCATCCGCCTCTGTGATCAGTTAGAGAAGGTCCTCTCATTGGATGACTCACAATAAGATCAGCCAATGAGATGGGGTTGTGGGATTTTCCAATCTTCCATCTCCTCCCCAAAGTGTCCAGCTCCATCCTGTGCCTTCTTTCCTTTCCATCACATACTGGACCTCCTGTCCCTGCCACAGCTGTTGACATTGTCCGTGTCAGCTGTCTCATGAACGGTGCCTGTATAGGCACTACCCAGGGCCAGCTTTAGGGTGGTGCCACCGGTGCTGCACTGACTCAGGGGAGGCATTGTGTTTAGCAATAACGTACGATTTAATAGCACCTGCTGCAGAGTTCCTTGTGCGTCCAGCTTTCAGAAAGCAATCAAAATGTCGAAATAACTCTTGTGATTAATGTGGACTGCCACCATCTTGGGCAGGCGCGCCCCGCTGCCGTTGATGTCGGTTCCGGGGAGCTTCGATGGACGGTGCAACCGTCGGTTGGGCTTCAGGGTGTCTCGGGGGCCTAGGAAAGGGCCCGAGTGTTTCCTCCATGCAGTATGGTCCGTGGGGGTTATGGTACAGCCGCAGGTCCAGGAGCTCCGGTGCCCTGCTGCCTAATCCATTCGGTGCTTTGCCTCACCCCCCTTCTGGAGTCTCTTGGAACTGAATGTGGTATCTATTGATGACACTGGCCACAGTCATCTGAGAGTGGCACATGCCACATTTCTTAGAAGTACTTTTTCTGACGCCCTATCCAACTTTGAAAGCATTGTCAGTGTTTTAGATAGTCATGCTTTGGGTGAACAGGGAAGAAGGTGAAGAGCTGACTGTTGCTTGTCAGAACTAGGGGTCCCCCGGCCACAACAACTTCCTTGAAAAGACTAATCAGAACCTTTAGTTGCTGAAGATGGACTAAAACAATTAATTGCAGTTAAACCACATCCCATGCCAAAAGAACACGCAGAGGAAATTTATTATAGATCCTCTGCTAACTTCTTCACAAGCTGTTCTAATTGATCAGAAAAGCCTTTAGTACCTGTAAAAAGAAGGTGTGTCAAGAGACAAATTTGCACACTGTCTGTCCATGATTCAAATATCTCTCCAGGTAGAAATAGTAGTCCCCACAGACACTGCTGCTGCACATAGACTATCCAAAGAAATATCGAAAGGACACAGACTTGAAGTTACATTAAAGGCCAGGTGAGAGTACAATCCAAACCTTGATGCATCTACTCTCCCAAAATTTGGAAGCCCACCATGGAGGATACCTACTGGCTCCAACAGAAATATTACAATATCAGAAGAAATTGTTTTCACATCTACCTCGAACATCTTATTCACTGCTTCAGAAGGTGTGGCTTATTAAGATAAAATGCTTCCTTGGGACGGTAAACTAGTCATAAACTAACCATTTTTCCTCTGAGGTAACCCCTCAGCAAACTCACTCAATGGGTAGGCTTTCATCAGGGGAGACTTGAAGGTCTACATCTTTCCATTCCTTTGTCGCAGACTGCTCCATGAAAAGGGACTCTTTCAAACTCCCTTCTGAGATAATAAATAACAAAAGCATCTATTTATTCTAGATTATGTTCAAGAAAAGACAGATTATTCATTGAATGCTGTGGAATATCAGAAATTTCAGCACCCTGTGCAACACATCCTCTAATCACCTTCCATTCTGGTTCTCCTCTTGTCCAGCATCTACCATTTCAGAATCGTAGGGCTTGGAAAATCTTTATTTTGTAAACCTGAAGCTATAGAATATTGAATCATTACCTACAGGACGGCCAATGAATGCTGGGAAACAGGAGAACTGAGGTAATACACAAAATTATGGCGTTTTCTGGAGCACTTTTTGGGCTCCATAACAGCAGATAATGGAAATTATTACTGAAAAACAGAGTCCAGATTTGCAGCCTGTCTCACCTCCATAGACACTGACAGAAACATTTCCTGTTCATATTGGTCTCTAGGTACTCAGATCAACGCTTTTCCTCAAATCTTGTGAGATCATTCCGCCTCAATAAACAGAGCCGGCCCCACAGTGGGAGAAAATACATTTGCTGGCCCAGCAACCTGCTCTGCAGAAGCGAAGTGGGAAAATATCTGCTGACTGCACCATGCAACAATAAGCGTATGAATCTGGCACCACCTCCCAGGAATAAAGTGGAATCGTAGCGACAATCTTGCAAACCGCTCCCCTCGATTTTGCAAAGCATGATGAGTGTCTGTGAGCCTGAACAAAGGTCAGCCTCACAGACATTAACCAAGTCAGGGTCAGGCAGCCAGGTGTTTCACATGGGCAAAATGTGTAGATGCCTGACAGCCTAAGTCAAACTTTGTTGGGCTGCAGATTTCGCAGCCCTGACGGCATGACCTTATCAGGCCGGCAAAGTCTTGTGCTAGTCTCCCCTCATGATAAGGGGGGATGTTAAAGATAGACTCAGACCTGGGCACTTCAGTTTTAAGCCCTGAAGTGTCCATGGCTGAATGTCTATCAATGACACTTCATCACATTGTAGGCTGGGGTCAGCAACTCTCACTGACCCCATCCGACTCTGTGATAGTTAGAGAAGGCCCTCCTCTCATTGGCTGACTCACACTAAGATCAGCCAATGAGATGGGGTTGTGGGATTTTCCAATCTTCCACCTCCTCCCCAAAGTGTCAAGCTCCTTCCTGTGCCTTCTTTTCCTTCCATCACATACTGGACCTCCTGTCCCTGCCACAGATGTTGGCATCGTACACATCAGCTGTGTCATGAACGGTGCATGTATAGGCACTACCCAGGGCTGGCTTTAGAGTGGTGCCACCGGTGCGGCACTGACTCAGGGGAGGCATTGTGTTTAGCAATAACGTACGATTTAATAGCACCTGCTGCAGAGTTCCTTGTGCGTCCAGCTTTCAGAAAGCAATCAAAATGTCAAAATAACTCTTGTGATTAATGTTCCTGCTAGAGAGAGAGATCAGATCTTTGTCCAATGGCTGTTGTGACCCACCATAAAGTAGCGCAGATGGTTAATATGCCTGCTGCAAAGAACAGAGCTGTATTTTATGTGGATAGCTAACTGGATTAGTAAAGCTAGCATTTAGTAGGTGCTTTAAAACAAATTAAATGTATGTGAGAGAGGTGCAATGGGGAGATGAGGGGCACTTTTGCTGGGTGGTAGTGAGGGAATCTGAGGAGGGGGGATGCCAAAAATGATTGACACACCAGGTACCACCAGTGCTAAAGCTGGCACTGGCACCACCCCAGTGTGCTGACATCAGTTTTCTTTACACGCTAGAACCACACAGCCACAAAGACTGCTGATGCACTGGTGTGCAGTGGTAAGGGCCTCAAGAGGGTAATCCTATACAAGGATCAGTTTGCAGAATGGGGAGGATGGGTAGGGAATCTGCTTCTAGAGAGAGTCTCTACCAGATAAGGCGTTACTGAAGGTAAGTAACTTGTTCATCTACTAGACACTTCTAGCTGCAGATGCCTTACCTTAGAATAGATACTCAAGCAATACCGCCCCAGAGGTGGGTCTGGAAACCGATTAGACTATAAAGTCCTGAGGGACCAAAAGGGCAAAATGCCCATCACAACGGGCCTGACTGTCCAGACAGTAATGATTGGTGAGCGTGTGTAGTGGCGCTCACTTTGCTGCTGGCAGATGTCCAGGAAAGGGACTCCATAGGCTAACACAGGGGTTGCAGTCTTGGCTCTGGTGGAAGGAGCATGCAAGCCTTAAGGGGATTGCTTTTTGGCCAGTGCTTAGCAGATTTTTATGCAGAGCACTGCCCAACGTGAGATGGTTTGTTTCAGCACAGCCTTTGCCTTCTTTGCCCCAACATATCCAACAAACAATTGATCATCTATTTGGAACTCTTTGTTATGATCAAAGTAGATTGACAATGTTCTTTTTAGGTCTGGGCAGTGGAGTCTCTCTCCTCTTTTTTAAAAGGATGAGGCAGGGCAAAGAATGTAGACAAAGTGATTCTCTGGCCTACATGTAAAGGTGTCACAACCTTCAGAGGGAAGATAGCATGGGTCCTGGGAACCAGTTTGTCTGGATAGAAAGTTGTGTAAGGAGGGTGCATAGAGAGTTCTTGCAGTTCGCTGACCCTCCTGGCCGATGTTATGGGCACTTGAAAAGCCATCTTGATGGTGAATATGTTAGTTGGACAGTTGTGCAGGGGGTTGAAAGGCACGTACATGAGGAATGTTAAGACCAGGTTGAGGTCCCATTGATGAATGGCCATGGAGGGAAAGTCCATTAAGGAAACAGATCACAAAAAGTTACTTCAACAGAGAAGGTTGGTCCGGCAACCGCAAGAAAGCTGAGATGGCAGACAAATATCCTTTAACAGTGCCCAAAGCAGAGCCCTGCTGGGCCAAAGAAAGAACAAACAATAAAACGTGGGAAAGGGGTTCATAAAAAGGATCAATATACTTAAATGCACACCTTGCTACAAACCTGCCCCAACAGCAATCATATAGGCCCTTATTATGACTTTGGCAGTCTTCCATGAAGACCGCCAAAGCCACGAGCGCCAGGAGACCACCAGTACTGGCAGTCTCCAGCCTGCCATATCACGGGTACTTCCAGGTTTCTGCCACACTTTAGCTGAAAATCCGGTAGTAGTTGTGTTGGCGGGCGGACCTGCTCTAGCAGTTCCACCACCTGCACCAGCCCGCCAGTAGGACACCGCCTGCCATATTATGGCCTAGCGGCGTCCTGCTGGTGGGGCGCTGCCGGCAGTGGCAGCACCTCTTCCCATTCCCTGCCGGACGACCTTCACACCAGAACAGGTAAGGTGATCGTCTGACAGGGGAAGAGGGTGGGAGGGTGGGGGGTGTTGTGTGTGCTTGTATGAATGTGTGCTGTCTGCGTGTGTGCATGAATGTGTGTGTGTGTGTGTGGTTGTATGCATGTCTGTATGTTGAAGTGAGTGCATGTCTGCATGTCAGTGTGCATGCGTGTGTTTGGATGGGTGTGAGTATGCATGCATGAATGTGTGTTTAAATAGAGTTGTGAGTGCTTGTATGAATGGAGTTGTGAGTGCGTGTATGAATGGAGTTGTGAGTGCGTGTATGGATATTGTGAATGCGTGCATAAATGTGTGTTTGGATGTTGTTATGAATGCATGCATGAATGCGTGTATGGATGTTGTGAATGTGTGCATGTATTTGGGGAGGCGGTGGGGGATGATGTGGCTGAAGGGGGCAGGGGGAGAGGAATGATGTGGCAGACGGGGAGAGGGGAAAGGAATGATGTGGCAGAAGGGGGGTGGGGTGGGGAGAGGAACGATGTGGCTGAAGGAGGGGAGGGGAACGATGTGGCTGAAGGATGGGGTGAGGGTTGAGGAACGATGTGGCTGAAGGTGGGGTGTGGGGGTTTAGTGCTTGTTGGGGGGGCTATCTACAGGTGACAGGGAAGAAATTCCCTGTCACTGGTAATCTTTTCTCCATGGTTTTCATGGCGGTGCTACCGCTGCGGAAACCATGGTGGAAACCTGGCTCCTAATACTGCTGGAGGTCTTCTGCGGACCGCCTGGTTGGAGATGATCCTCTCCGGCCCGCGGTTCCGAATGCCATTTCGGTATGAGTGGAGATGTGGCGGGTTGGCAGAGGACAACCCACCACCCTCATAAGGTGGCGGTCTTCATCGCTAGCCTGTTGGTGGTGGGAGCTTCACATTTACCCTGGCGGGCAGATAGCGCCAGGGTTAAAATGACCCCCATAGTGTCTTGGTAAAGGGATGCCTGGCTTCAGCAGGAAGGTCAAAAGCTGTCAACTGTCACCGCTCAATCTTCACGCTTAAAGACAGAGAGTACGCAGGGTTTGTTCGGATGCAAGACCTTGCCCTGTTGCTGCAACAGGTTATCCTCTTGAAGGTGCAGCCTGATTGGAGGACTGATGATCAGACTCAGGAGTTTGTGATACCATACTCTCCGTGCCCAATCTGGAACCACAAGAATGACTTTGGTCTGGTCCTTCCTGATCGTCTTAAGAACTCTGGAAAGGAGTGGTATCAGCAGAAAGGTGTACAGAAAGCCTAAGCTCCACTTGAATGAGAGCCGCCTTGTAAACTCCAGTGCACACAACTGCTAAAATTGCACGTTCTTGCAGTGGCAAACAGATCTAACCAAGGCTCTCCCCAATCTTGAAAGAGACCTTGCACCACCTCCTAGTGGAGACACCATTTGTGCTCTGCTAGGCATTGATGGCTGAGCTTGTCTCCTCTGGCGTTCAGAGAGCACCCCAGGTGTTGAACAGACTAGGGCTGGCCGGGGCATCGAAAGTTCTAAAGGCCTGGGTGTAGCTCTGCTATCTTTAAAGCACTCCAGCGTTGAGTCTGCCTTTTTGCCAAAAAGGCAAGAGCCATCAAAGGTCATGTCCATGAAGAAAGATTGGACATCCCATGAAAAGCCAGTAGTTTGCAACAGGCAGGGCAATGAAGGACCATCGATGATGCAATAGATAAGCCCAGTGAGTTGGTTATGTCCAGCCCACAGCTGATGGTGAACTTTGCTGCATCTCACCCGTCTGATACGGCTTGGGTAAGTGTGGCTCAGGGCCTCCTCTGAGACTAGAGGCAGTACTTGACCATCCGAATCCCGCACAGTGTGTATGTATTGGCCCAAAAGCATTCAATGTTCACCAAAGGCAGTGCTAGGGTGGTGGAAGAAAACATCCTCTTGCCAAAATTATCCAGCGTTTTGGATTTCCCATCCAGTAGAGTGGTAGGGAACGCATTCCGGGTTGATCCTGGGGATGGAGGCCTGGACCACAAAGCTCTCTGGGGTAGGGTGCTAGGTGAGGAAACTGAGGTCCCCAGGAGTAGGGCAATGGTGGTGGGCAATCATCCTATGCACAGAAACCCCTGTGCAGGGCTTGGACCAAGCCCCAAGTAAGACACCAGTGAGGGCTTCATTGAATGGAAGGAGAGAGTAACTCTCCGCTGCAGTACCTCCATCAAGACATTCATCTTGAGTGCCACTTAGGGCAGCTGAAGGTCCAGGACCTCAGCTGCCCTCCACACCACTATTTCTAAAAGAGGCTCCATCCTACATAGCCACAGAGCCAATGATGCTGATGCGGAGCCAAATTATGGTCTGCAGAGGTGCTGCGCGAAAACATCTAGATCCAGTCTGATGCCTGGGGATAATTCTGAGGTAAGAAATCTGTGGCTAGAAGTCTTCATCAAATACACAATGATATAACAGAAATGATCCATTCTTTCAAAACAAGATAACTGTCAATCCAAACCTCAATTCCTAAATTTGGTTGTGGATTTTGGAGAAGTGTTCAAAATATGAAAGCCGGGTGAACCTCTTTGTTGTTGTCTGACTCAGTGCGCTGTAATTTTATCAATATCACAAACCCCTTGAAGAATTTATGGGAGTATTGGTACAGTATCCTGGCACTTGGCGCTCAATAAATTTCAATCTGGGGACAATAATGGATACCAGAATACATACTGAATTCCGTTGCTGAATTACACAAATCTATTTCAAACTTCTTTGTATCTCTGCTGTATTGTTATTTCCTGTATGTCCTGTATGCGTCTTTGTCCTCCCAAGCTGGAAGGACATGAGGACTCTTACCAACAATGATTGTTTCTTCCAAGGAGAAACAGCTCAGTTGTGCTCCCATTAAGCTTAGGAATGTCCTTACTCATGTACTTTTGCAGGTCTGCTAAGAATTTGCTAAAATTGCACAGCGATTTAGGGCCATGTTGATCTAACTGTGCAGGAGGCAGAGTATCATCAACATATATTAGTGCTGAGCATTCATACTTTATTGTGTGATGTATCATGAGACTCATGACACAAACAATCATAATTATGACAACTGATAATCCTTGCAGATATGCTGCCTATAACATCAAAGTTACCAGCAAGAAAACGCAGTAATATCAGTGTTATATCCTTTCCAGGGTGGTTTAATATAATTGTGTTGTTATGGAAAGCTCTTGTTCACGACACTTCTAGCTCAAGATACCTCTGTGCCACGTGGCTCGCCTCAACAGTTGATTGGATTGTTGAGTGAGTAGAGCAACAGTTGGAGGTGTCAGGAAACAGGTGTTGGCAATGGCTGCCCATAATGTAATTGACTTTACTTTCTAGTAAACATTATTGAAATCTCACTGAAGCTTACAGCCTATTACTCCTCGCAGCATCTGGCGACAAGTTGGAAAAGAACCTTGTGGTGAAGAAAGAAGTAAGCAGTGTTCACTTACATGGACCTCGAAGAGAAACTGATTGTAGGTTGCATTTACATTTTATTACGTGCAACTGCGTGAGAGTTTTGTGCCTGCGCGAAGACTGATGAGCAGGATAACTAAGCTGCCTTCAATTTCACTGCAGGGCGGCCATTCTAGCTTGCCTGTCCTGTCTAGTGTTGCCAGATTTCATAAGCCTTCTAAAGCCCAAAGCTGTTGAACGACCAGCCCAAAAATGAAACGGTCCCAGCCCAAAAAGTAGCAGAAACTTTTAACACTTAACCCCTCGGGTGCTGTGGACGTAACGGTTATGTCCAGGGCAGCACCGCTCAGGTGCCCAAGACGTAACCGTTACGTCCAGACAGGGGCCCACGGGGGAAGCGCTAGTGCCCCCCTGGAGCCTGACACCCCCTCCCCTGGCCAGGGGTGGAAGGGGAATTGCTTCCCCTTCCACCCTGCCCCCTGACCCCACAGTGGCGTCTGATGCCGAAAATCCAATTTCCAAAGTGATGCAGAGAAGTGTGATCCACACTTCTCTGCACCGCCTTGAAAATCGGATTTTTATTGCCTCAATAGTGCGAGGCAATGGTGGGCAAATGGTTTTTCGTACTGTGCTTAATTTGTGCTTGTTGTTTCCATTGTGGACTCGAACACAGACACTTCTTTTTGAGAGCCTGCAATTATTTTTCTTCCCCAAGAATTTACTGCGAGCAAAAAAAACACATATGGGAAAGACGGAGGAAGAGAAAAATAAAAAAGCATGAGGATCACAATTGGGAGAAAGCAGAAAGCTGTAAGAGTGAGCTGAGCTGCAGGAAATGGGGTTTTACATTGTATTTGCAGCACACCTACCTTGCCTTGTGTTCCGCTGCGCACTGACCGCACGTCGGGGGGCAGGCCAAGCAGCATGTTGTTCGACCTCACTTGGCACTGCCACTTGGCCTGGGGGGAGGCGCTGTGGCACCCACACAACAGGAAGGGGCAAGGAGGAAGTATCCTGGTCGGGCCCCAATCTCACTCTGGGGCCTGGCAGGGGCAGGGCAGTGACTGAGGGCACAGGCACAAACAAGTCAGCGACTCGGGCCATCAGCACCCATCACAGCTTTTAAACTGCGCCATGGGGGCAGGCCAATAATTTTTGGCAGGGCCGTCAATTGGTAGCGCTTTTGCGCGCTACTAGATTGACGGCCCTCTGCCCCAACACTATGGCCAGGATGGACGGCGCATGGTCCGGACGCAAGCACCACCAATTAGCACCATGAATCATGATGATGAATACATTACATCATGATTCATGATCTGATTCTTCACTCAGCACTGCGGACAGTTCAACCAAGCCAAGTCAGCCTCAGCCAGACGTGCTGCTGCATGCAGGGCCAGCTTTAGGGTGGTGCGAGCGGTGCAGCCCTAGGGGGCGCTGTCTTTAGCAATAACTAAGAAGCTTGCGGTTTAAAAGCACCTCCTGAAAAGTTTCTTGTGCGTCCAGCCTTCAGGAAGCAATTAAAATATCAAGATACCTCTTGTGGTTAATGTTCCTGCTAGGGAGAGAGATGGGAGTTTTGTCTGGTGGCAGCTTTGACTCACCATAAAGTAGCGTAGAGGGTTAATATGCAGAGGGTTAATATGCCTGCTGAAAAGAACAGAACTATATTGTATGTGGCTAGCTGAGTAGATTAGTAAAGCCAGCCTTTACACTCACTTTAAAATAAATCAATGTATGTGAAAGGGGGGCTATGTAGAGATAAGGGGCACATTTGTCGGGCGGTAGTGAGGGAATCCGAGGAGGTGGCCATGGCGGGTGGGTGGGGGGGAGACAAAGAGGGCATGCAGTGTTGAAATTGTAACATAAATTCAAAGCTATTCGAAATAAGAGCACCCAAAATATGTTTGGCCCCAGGTCCCCAAAATCCTTGAGATGTCCCTGCCCAGCCTGTGTTAGTGCTGTCCACAATGCATCTCAGGGTTGTGTGGATACAGTGCACTATCCACATCCTGCTTATTTCTGTGCTGTGCTCAGTGCACCTCCTCTAGCTTGTTTTTGCACTGTTTACACTGCTTGTGTGGCTTGTCTTGCTGCTGTACACACTGGGCCCAGGCTTGTGTGAATACTGTGCGCCATCCATCCTTAACTTATCTCAGTTGTGTGCACAGTATCCCTCCAGCTTGTGTCATTGCTATGCACAGTTCGCCTGGGGCAAGTATAGGTGTATCCACAATACACAACTCGCCTGTCTTAGAGCTGTAAGCACTGCAGCTCCAGTTCATGTGGATGATGTGCACAATGCATCACTAACTTGTTTCCATGCTGTGTACAGTGCACCAATGGCTTAAGTCAGTGGCATAAACAATGCATCTCTGGTTTGTGTGACTGTTATACACAGTGCACCCCTGGATTGTTTGAGGGCTGGACACAGTGTACCAGTGAATTGTGTCAGTATAGTACACAATGCACCACTACTTCGAGCACTGCACATGGGGAGATTCTATTTGTATTGGTGCTGTGTCCGACCATAAATTGTGCAAAATGCACCCTTGGTGTGTGACACTGCTGTTCATGGCTTGAGTTAGTGCACTCTTGATTGTGTGAAGTGCATTCATTACATCTGTCTTTTCCCTGTAATGTTAAAATTATGCCTCTGGCTTGTGTTCGTATTCTTCACAATGCACATCTGACTTGTGTTAGTGCTATAAACAATGCAGCCCGGCCTTGTGTGAATGCTGCACAGAGTGCGCCTGAGGCCTGTCTCAGTGTTCTGCACAGCTCCACTCTGGTATATGGCAGTGCGGCGCACTATGCATCACTAGCTTTTGTGAACACTGGTCACTTTGCACGCTTGACTTGTCTCAGTGAAGTGTAGTATTGCATTGCCAGTGCTGTGCAGAATGCATTGCTACTTTGTGTGCGCACTTTGCACGGCAAGTCACTATCCATGATGGTACTGTGCCAGTCTTGGACCTAAATGGTGAGCCATGCACTGTTGGTTTGTGTCAATGTTGTACAGAATGCAATGTTGGCATGTGTTAGTGGGGGGGTGCCAAAAAAGACTGTGGCCCAGGGTGCCACCAGCACTAAAGCCGCCCATGGCTGCACGTTACATGCTGTGTACAATTTGTATCCCACCCTCCCTTCCCTACATTCCACTGACAAGCTTGACAGTCCACCAGTGGAGGGACGAGACAACAATGCTTAGGCAGGCAGAGCTTAGAGTGCAGGTGATGTCCGCTGCCTGCGGGTGGCGTGGGCGGTGCTGCCCCGCAACCAATTTTATGCACAACGGGCCAATAATTGCCCAACAATTAGGCACCTGCAATTGTTTTTTTTTTCCTGCACAAATGGGAAAAATATCGCCCACTTGTACGGGAAAGCACCCAATCTGGCAACACTGGTCATGTCTGAGAAGTCAGCCAGCACGAAACAAGCCTCACAACTGTAGAATTAACACATTTTGGTGATGTGCTGTGGCCATCTTACGCAATTGGGAGAGAGTGTATTGTCTCATGTGCACTGCATGCAGACAAACTGGATTCAGTAATTGTGCAGCGTGTTGCTAGTGTATTTTACGGTGACAGGCATACTTTCATCATAAAGTTTGCTGTATGGTCTATCATGTATTCATGAGGAGATTCTGTATGAGTACAGGTTGCTGTGACATGCACACCTTCTGAATATTTCTCCAGCCTGTTACTTAAGTGTACTGCCACAGTACATTTTTTGTGTCATTGTTTGTATATTACATGTTATTATCTGCCTAGTTGATGTGTATGATTTTTTGGTATAATTTATTTTACCTTGTCAAAATTTAATCTGTAAACACCGTAGCTATGTAGGTCATTAAACCCCCTCCACAATTTTTACCATCTCCATGGGAGCCCATCCTACTTTGGAAAGAGTGGTTTAGAGCATTTAACACATTTCTTGGTGCCATAGATGGATTTAAATTCAAGCCTGAAAGGAGGAGATGGTTACTTGAGCGCTCTTTGGGCATGGAAGGACAGGAAATATTTTGTTAATCTTTCTGTATACACACCTGGAGATGATGAAGACCTGGATGAGTATGAGGAGGCAGTAAAGAAATTGGAGATGTATTTTTCTAAACCGCCAAATTTAGTGGTGAGGAGACACAAGTTATTTTCAAAGGAACAATCTGCCAATGAATCTGTAGACATGTATGTAGTGCGGATTGAGAAATTTCACTGATCAATTGATCAGGGATCACCTTGTTACTAGATGTTATAACAAAAAGATTAAAGAGAGATTACTTCCTTGTAAAAATCCACCCCTAGATGAAGCTGTAGAGCTAGCCACTACAATTCAAAACTCAAAGGATTCAGCTAAAGAGCTCAACAAATCTAATTATGCTGTTTTGTTAATTAAAGGCAATAAGCCTTATGTAAACAATGCCATAGACAAAAGCAAAGCAGTGGACAGGCGAAAATCTTTTAAATCTGGCAACATATTTTATCTTTGTGGATCCAAATTCCACATTGCTTCCAACAAACAGTGTCCTACTTTCAACAAGGAGCGTAACAAATTTGGTACCACTGGTCATTTTGCCAGAATGTGCTGTTTAAGCAATAAGAAGGGAAAGGTGAATTTGATAACTGAAGATTGTGATCAGGGTTTATCTGATGACATGAACAATTTGCTACTGTTTGTAAAGGTGCAAAAGCAGGAGGAATCCAGTTCTGGTAGCACAGCGATGGTGCAAGAAGAGTTAATCAATGATCACAACAAATCAGTGTATTGTGTTGGAGTTCATGAAGATGACATATCTAAATCCAAGGATCCAGTAGAGTTATTCAAGGTGGTGGTGGTATTATTACCGTTATTGACAGACTCTGGATCCAAGATGACTATTATTTCTGAAGACACTGTTCTCAATAACAATATACATGAGGTGTTGTTACCACCAGATGTCACCCCTCAGGGGTAATGGCACAAAAATTGAGTTGGTGGGCTTCCTTGAACCTGTTATTTGTTTCAGGGGTCTGGAGGTGCGAGGTAAAGTGTATGTCTCACAGTGTGTGCCAGATAGACATGGTTGGCATCATCAAGCCTGGGTGTTATTCTTAAACCTGGTTGTACTTGTCAGATTTTGACTATTGCAGAAGGCCAACCTGATATGCAGGTTAATAACTTATACACCTTACTAGAGAAACATGGGAACATTTTCAATTAACAACTGGGAATATTGAATGGATTTTAGCATGTCATCAAATTAAAGGATGGGAGTGTTCATGCGAAGCATAAGTTGAGGGAAATGCCATTGAGCGCAAGAGATAGCTTGAATGATGTGCTGGTCAACTTTATCAAGGATGGGATGATTGAACCTATAGGGTCATCTCTCTGGCTATCTTCCATTGTAGCGGCTCGGTAAAGAAACAATGAAATCAGAATGTGCATGGATCTCAGAAGCTTTGACTAAGCCATCTGGTTGGATGGGCACCCCCTGCCTAAAACTGAGGAAATGATGTGTACCCTAGATGGGGCTAATGTGTTCTTCATGCTTGATCTGTGATCCGCGTACCATCCGGTTGATTTGGCAAAAGAGTCTAGACATTTAACTGCCCTTGTCACACCAAGTGGCATGCATCAGCTCTGTGGGATTCCTTTTGGCCTCGCTTCCGTGGCAGCTGTTTTCCAGAGATTCATGGGGGTTAAAGGGTGTGCTTGTTTTTCAAAACAACGTTCTTGAGTTTGAAAAGATAATGCTGAACACCAAGTTAGATTGGTTGCTGTTTTGGCTGCATTGGGTGAGAGGGGGTTGAGACTAAGGTGAGACAAACGTGAGTTTGGGGGGTTGCGAAGTGGAATATTTGGGCCATGTGGTCTCTGGCAAGGGGATTGGCCCAGGTCCAGGTTAATTGATAGCCATTGAAGAAGTACGAATACCGTCAGACAAAGAAAAACTAAAAGTGTTACTGGGAATGTGCAAATATTACGCCAAATTTGTGTGTAACTTTTCCACCATTGCTGAACCTCTTCTTGCATTGTTAAAGAAGAATATCAGGTTTGTGTTAGGTGAGTTGCAGATGTTTGCATTTGAGAAGATTAAGAAATGCTCCTTTACTAAGGCATTCAGTCCTGGTGAAATGTTTATTATAACCGTGGATGCGAGTGGGGTAGGGATTGGAGCAATGCTGTCCCAGGGTATAGGGAATTATGAGCGCACAATTGCATTTGCATCTCGCACACTCAGACCACCAGAAAGACAGTACTCGATAATTGAGCGAGATATGCATGCAAGTGTCTGGGTGGTGGAATGATTTAGAGCTTATGTGTGGGGTTCTAGGTTTAGGCTTAGTTCAGATCATAAGCCACTGATACCTATTCTGAGTGGGACAAATGTACATTCCACTAAAGCCACTGCCAGATTAGTAAGACTGAGTGTGAAGTTGCTCGAGTATAATTTTTTTGTTGAATTCATATTGGGTGGAAAAATAGGAAAGCAGAGTGTCTTTCTAGATTACCTATTCCGGGACAAAGTAAAGAAGTGGATGATCAGCAGGATGAGGAGGACTGGGAGGTCAATGTATTTTGGTTAAATGCTAAGTGTGTCATCAAAATGGAGTGGAGATCTTCTTTTGACCAGGATTTTGTGTTAAACAAGTTGGTGGCATATTCTAGGGAGGGTTGGCCAAGGGATGGTAGTCTCTCTGTGGAACTCCAGACTTTTAGCAAAGTGCAGTCAGAATTTTCATTGGAGGATGGGTTACAGTTTAGAAAGGACAACTGAATTCCTCCCAAAGATGTCAGAGAGAGATTAATGAGCATAAGTTATGAGGGTAATCTAGGTATGTCAATCACTCAATCATTCAGAAATTTGCAGAGCACACTACTCACCCGTACGGTTCTCAAGGTGCTGTGGGGAGTCAGTCCTATGCTTCAGTCGAAGAGCCAGGTCTTCAGGTCCTTCCTGAATTGAGGTAACAATGGTGACTGCCTGAAGTGAAGAGGCAAGGTGTGCCAGCCGCAGTCTTCTGTATGCGGGCTACGGTGGCTAGTGCCTGTTGAGGGTAGCAGAGAGTTTTGGCGGGGGAGTAGAAGGTGATGCAGTGGTTTAGGTAGGTGGGTCCTAGGTAGTGGAGAGATTTGTATGCATGGATGAAGAGTTTGAAGTTGATCCTTTTCTCGACGGGGGGCAAGTGGAGGTCTCTCAGGTGTCTGGAGATGTGTTAACAGTGGGGGATGTCCAGGATGGGTCTGGCAGAAGCGTTCTGGATGTGCTGTAGTTTCTTCAAATTCTTTTGGATGGTACCAGCGTAGAGGGCATTGCCATAGTCGAGCCTGCTGGTGACCAGGGCATGGGTTACTCTCTTGCGGCAAGTGTATGGGATCCATTTGAAGATCTTTCCGAGAAGTCAGAATGTGTAGAAACAGGAGCATGAAACAGAGTTGACCTGGCGGATCATGGCAAGAGATTAATCCAGGATGAAGCTGAAGTTACATGCGTGGTTTGTTGGAGAGCGGGGTGTCGAGTGTAGCAGGCCACTAGGAGTCATCCCAGGCTGATGTGGAGGGTCCCAGGATGAGGATCTTGGTCTTGTCTGAGTTGAGCTTGAGGCAGATCTCCTTCATCCAGACGGCAACTTCTTCCATCCTGTTGTAGTTCTTCTTGGTAGTTGTAGGGTTTTCAGTCAGTGAGATGATCAGCTGGGTGCCATCGACACAGGACACAATGTTCAGTACATGGCTTCTGACGATGAATGCGAGCGCGGCCATATAGATGTTGAAGAGTGTGGGGTTCAGGAAGGAGCCCTGGGTTACTATGTAGCTGATCTTTGTAGGTTCCGACAAGTCTGGCTCTCTGTGTTCTGCCAGTCAGGAAGGAGCATATCCCCTGTAGGGTCTTGCTACGGATGCCAGCTGCGTGGAGTCTGGAGCAGAGGGTGTGATGGAACACTGTGTCGAAGGCAACCGATAGGTCCAGTAGGATGAGGGATGCTGTTTGGCTGCGGTCGAGGAGCGAGCAGATGCCATCTGTGGCGAGGAGGAGGGTGGTGTCCGTGCTGTGGTTGCTCTTGAAGCCTGATTGGGAGATGTCCAGGATTTTGTTAACCTCAATGTGTTTGCGGAGTTGTGCGTTGATGGCCTTTTTGATAACCTTGGCTGGGTGAGGCAGCAGACAGATGGGGCGGTAGTTCTTGAAATCCAGTGGGTGCTTCCAGTCCTCGGGGAAGGTAGCCGTTTCCATGGAGCAGTTGAGAGTGTGGAAGAGCTCAGGTGCGATGGTGGTGTTGGCTTTGTTGAAAATGTGGTGGGACAGAGATCAGTAGGGGCTCCGGAGTAGATGCTGCTCATGATGAAGCAGGTCTCATCCGTGGTGAGGGTGGTCCAGCAGTGCAGGATCTGTAAAGGTTCGGAGGATCCTAGCTGGAGGGTTGTTGGTGGTCTCGAAGGGTCTTGGGGTCGAAGCTGTTGTAGATGTCCTTGATTTTTTGATGGAAGAAGGTGGCTAGTCTGTTGCATAGATCCTGAGATGGAGGGATGTTTGCAGCTTCTGATTGGGGTTTTGCGAACTCTGTAACCACGTTACCAAGACAACCTGTAGATATGTCAATGAGTAAGAAGAGAATGAGGTACCTTTTCTGGTGGCTGAGGATGGACAGGGATGTGGAGGACTGGATTGGTAAATGTAGGAGTGTGTCAAATGGCAAAGGTTTAAATTGTGTGACTCCACTTATGGTCCTCCCTGAGACTCCTCAGAAGGTTTGGGAGAAAGTAAGCATAGATTTTCTGAGGCTGTTTCGAATCTTACCAAAACTCAACGATTTGGCCTTGATCTAATTGACGTTAAATTCATTTGTGAGCCTAACCCCAGAATTGCAATAATGTTTCTCACTGATGTATTTGCTATAGAAGGTTTTCACTGAGAACTTTTATCAGACAACAGGGTGCAATTTGTGTCAATTGAGATGGAAGAATTTTTGAAGGGAGCAGGAATTAAACACAAGAGGGGCAGTCTTTATCATCCACAGGGGAATGACCAGATTGAGAGGGCTAACAGGATAGTCTCAGACTGTGTCAGAGGGGCTGTGATCGAAGGTCTCGAAGTGGTGGATGCAGTGCGTACTATGCACTGATCGTATCACAATACTCCTCACAGTGTGATGGTGTTATGCCATTTGTGGCTCTGAAGGGCAGGGGCACTCAGGATTTGTTGATGTCTGCATGGTTGAACAATCTATCAAGAGACAAAGCAAGTAATGTAAATGCACACAATGTTAAAATGATAAGCAATAGAATCAAGGAAAGTCAGGCAGAAAGTAAAAAGAGGTATGATGTAATTAAAGGGTCAAAAACTGGATTGTTTGAGAAGGGAGATTATGTGCAAGTGAAATTGCTTGATTTAAAATATGTTAAAGGAAAGTTGAGGTTTGGTCATGTTTGTCATGTGGAGAAGCGAACGAAGATGGATGTGCAATGAGAATACAAAATGGGCAGTGGTAGAGTTGTGCAAAATTAGTTAAGGTGGCAAGGCCTGTACAAACCTGTTATGAGTCTGTTGGGTGCAAAGTGATGATCAGTGTAATTACTCCAATGGAGAAGCGTGTTTTGTAAGTTTCCTGGAAAATTCAAAGATTTTGTCATAATATCATTTTTTGGGGTGTTTTCTGTTACCACTGTATGGTGTTTTTTTTTGTTTATAGAATTCTATTAGTACTGCAGCCACTAGTTAAAACTGTCAGTTATTTTATATTATACTATGTTTTCAGAGTTATTTCCACTATTACTGTAATCTATGTTTCAGTGAGAGAAGGGAGGGGTGGGTTATATCCTGTCCAAGGTTGTTTAATATAGGTGTGTTTTTATGACAAGCTGTTGCTCTTGACACTTCTGGCTCGAGAACCTCTGCACCGCATTGCTCATCTGGACAGTGGTTTGGAATGTTGAGCAAAGAGAGCTACAGTTGGAGGCAGCTGGAAGTAGGTGTTGGTGAATGGCTGCCCATAATGTAATTTACCTTACTTTGAAATGAACTTTATTGAAATCTTGCAGAAGTTTACCGCCTATTACTTCTTGCAATAGTCAGGATCTTCATCCAACTAGTCAGAAAGGAAGAAAACCAATCATCAACAATTCGGGAATATCTGTTTGACCAAGATTGAGTTTTTGAATGAAATGCTCTATGCAGTGGGCAGACCCAAGATGATTGCACCAACCCCATCCCCCTCATCTATCAATCACAACTTCAAAGCCAAGATAAGGATCTTCTCAGTGCCACTGCTACTGGTAAACCTCAGCTGCATGAACACTGATTCTTCCAAGAAAGTTGACATCTGCCTGGCTACGACCCTTTGTAGACATTTCCCAGGGCTGGGAGCAGGGTAATAACACAGTAGTTGTCAACATTGTACTGCCAAGGTTATCTTTTTGAGCAGGGGACTTTCCCTTTTTCTGGAGAACAGTGATGCATTAAAGATTGTCGTAAACCAGCAACATCTGACAGATGTCATCTCAAAAGCCTGCTTTAGGGTATCCAATAAATTTGAGAAATTGTAGAGGGGAGAACTATGAAACAAAATAGAAGCCCATATCTCTACCACAGGATATTGGCAGCAGAAGCTTGGCTATGGGCATGTGCGCTTTTAATCAATAGGTAAATGCTTTGGATTGTAGGCTTACAAAGGTTTTCATGGCCTGGAAAAATTGGTGGGAAGTGTTATAATCTAAACTGCTGCCAAAATGCAAGGGCATACATTTTCTGATTTAGCTTTACAAGCGTTTCTGGTATTTACATAGTTGTTTTCTATACATGAGTCGATCTCATCAGAGTAAAGTGTTTTGCTCCAGCCAGGAGGTTGCTTTTTCTACAGAATTCTGTAAACCAAGTATGTTTTTTTTTCAAATATGACAAGTTTATCAGGATCCTTGTGAGTGAAAACGTGATAATGAATCCTTTATCACATATTGTGACCAAGGCCAAAGCAGTGCGCATTGCCAGGTGTCACACAGGAGGACTATGCCAAAGGAGTGCACTGTACAATATTAAGAACACTGGACAAGAGTAGAACTTGTCACACAATCATTACCACTTCCATTGCTCTGTTTCGCTGGTATCAAGCCAGCACATACTTGGGGGGTCATTATGAACCCCGGAGGTTCAGACCGCCATGCCGGCGGCGGCGGCAAAGACCGCCACCAGCACGGCGGTCTGAACCGTCATATATTGCACACAGGGAGGGCCGCCTGTGGCGGCCGTCTTCCACCGCCAGGCTACCACCAACAGGCAGCCTGACGGTGGAGGAAATCATTGTCCAAGAGGGCAGCTCTGCCCTTCGGATTATGATCCCTTTTTCCACCAGCCTTTCCCTGGCGGGTTCTCCCACCAGAGAAAGGCTGGCAGAAGGGGTGCTCTGGGGGCCCCCAGGGGGGCCATGCAGTCTTCTGTTGACCGCCAGCGCTGATCTCAGCGGTTTTTACTGCCAAGATCATAATGAGGGCCTTAGTCCGCCAGATGGTCGGCACATGCTGGTAATAATTGATGACTTCTCACAGTATCCCAAAGTGGAGATCGTGGAATCAGTGAATGCCAGTCAAACTATTTCTGGACACGAAAAGGTCATGGCCACATATAAGCCCTCATTATGCCGCCCGCCAAGATCGGACCGCCGGGCGGCCACCAATGCAGCCGCACCCCCGCCGCGGCCATTTGGAGATCCCCGCTAGTTTCTGCTCGCCGGCACAGCGGGAATCTCGGCCGCAACACAGGAGAAGGCTCCAAATGGAGCCGGCGGTGTTGCGGCCGTGCGACGGGTGCAGTTGCCTGTCAGGGGGCCCCTGCACTGCCCATGCCAGTGGCATGGGCAGTGCAAGAGCCCCCAGGGGCCCCACGACTCCCCGTACCGCCAGCCTTTTCCTGGCGGTTCAAACCGCCAGGAAAAGGCTGGTGGTAGGGGGACTCGTAATCCCCTGGGCAGCGCAGCTAGCAGCGCTGCCCTGGCGGATTACAACCGCCGGGGCCATTGTGGCGGGAAACCGCCGGCCTGTTGGCGGTGCTTCCGTCATAACAGCCCTGGCGGTCTCTTGGACCGCCAGGGTTGTAATGACCCCCAAAGTCTTCAACATGAGCTCGGTACCAATAATGGGCCTCCCTTCTCCAGCCAGGAGTTGGTGGAATACTTGAAGCCAAGAAAAATTCAATACAGAAGGATCACACTGAGGTGACCACAAGCGAATGGAGAAGCGGAGCATTTTATGAGTACTTTAAACAAAACACTTCGCATCGCACTGGCAGAAGGACAAAATGTGGAATCTGCTTTGTATGCGTTTCTCCGAGAGTATGACCTCTCACACTATCACAGGAGTCAGCCCCAGTGCATTATGCATCAACCGAGCAGTGCGGGACACCATCCCTCACATGGTGCCCCCTTCACTCAACTTACAAGGTGTCAGCTGCCCGACAGCAGCGAAAGCCCCGAAATGACAAGATGTCATCCAAGAGAAGAGTATGTCATAGACACCTGTGAGTAGGGGAATTGGTTCTTGTCAAAGACAGACACCGGGGAAGCAAGTTCCATCTCCCTTTTTAGCCGACTCCGCGGAGAGGGATCCGAGTGTAGGGGATGATGCTCAGGGTTACCAGAGGCACTGAAATGGTCAAAAGAAACATAACGTTTTCAAATGTTACAAACCTGCAGTTGATTTTGCTGAGGAGAACTGTCAATCACCAGATGGTGAAGATCTAGAGTTTAATGGTGAGATCGTGGATGGAGCTGCACCAAGAACCACCCATGTATCAGAGACAGTACCAAGAACCACCCAATTAGCAGCAACCTTGACAGAAGGCACCAAAGCACCCAGACGAGGACCAAGCCATGTGACACCCGCAGAGCCAGAACCTGACTCCACAGCCAAGGAGGTCCATCCTGAGCAAGACAGTGGAAGCCAGCGTATC
Source organism: Pleurodeles waltl (assembly GCF_031143425.1). Taxonomy (NCBI): domain Eukaryota; kingdom Metazoa; phylum Chordata; class Amphibia; order Caudata; family Salamandridae; genus Pleurodeles; species Pleurodeles waltl. The sequence continues at coordinate 195,957,439 of NC_090440.1, read as the reverse complement.
AAGACCCCGAGATACCATGTCAGACCCCACACAGTGACATCCACCAGACTGAAGGGTTTTGTATTGGGTAACTCTGTTAGTCGATAAATATTTGGTGCAATATTTTCTCTCATAATATCCCTATGTGGTTATTTTCCTATATGATGGGCATGTTAATTTTAATGGGGTTTTCACCTGAGATGTTTTCTTCTCCTTTATCTGTTTTGTTGGATTTGGAGGGATGTTATGTCGCGAGACGTGGATCATGCCATGAGAGAATATATCACAGGGGTTTTGGGACAAGCACCATCCCTGCTATGTGTTAGGTGGTCCTTACCCTGACGTAATGACCCGAGGCAATACAGTAACCAAGCACCCGGTCGGAGTTAGTTAAGAACTGCCACCGCGTGTCCTATTGTTACTGGATCCATCTGTGCAGCTGGGGATCTGCCTCGGGCCTAATCTGCACCATAATAACAGAGGAGCAAGGCCTGGGAAGTGCAGAATATGATGTGACAAATGAGGAAATTTAGTTTAGCCCATCGCACAGTGAGTTAGGCCTAAAGATTGGAGTGCAGGCTAGCCCATCACACAGTGAGTTAGGCCTAAAGATTGGAGTGCAGGCCATCACACAGTGAGTTAGGCCTACAGATTGAAGTGCAGGCCATCACACAGTGAATTAGGCCTAAAGATTGGAGTGCAAGGTGTCTCACAGGTTCAAAGAGAAGTTCTCAGTTTCAGTATGTTGATTCACACATCACTTGCACTGTGAGCTTCGTGTTGCACTCTGAGTTCCAGGGCAGGCTCAACAGACTGAGTTTACACTCTAGAGTGATTGACAGTACTGGGTGAGCCGTGCGACAAAGGCAGTCATGTGAGAGTGCTTACCTGTCCTGCACTGTCAAACACAAAGTAAGTGCAGGCCGCGTTGGGGGCACGGATCCCTCATGAAGAAATACTAATCAATTCATAGGCAGGCAATGCAGTTGAGGGATAGGTCCCGCAGCCACAGGGAACATCAGAAAAGTATGCTTCATCTAGCCCCTCAGCCCCCTCCCCACCGGAATGCAAAGCCTGGGCCTTGGTGGATATGGAGGGAATGGACAGGCACCCAGCTAGCCCAGGAAATATAACATCGGGACTGCTGGCCATGAGAGGACGAAATAGCTCCGACCCTCTGAAATAAATGCTGGTGTGGTCCATCAGCATCCACCGGCACAAGTTAAACACTGACGCAGAATAAAAAAATAACAAACAAAAGTGGCACAATTAAAGAAACTAAGATATCGGAAACACTTGCCAATGAAGGGTATGCACTAGAAAAGTACAAAAAGGATGTAGTACTGTCTACTCCCCTTTTTTCTCATCCATAAAATTAGAGTGGAAGAGCTCCTGCCACAGTCATCATGAGGAATCAGATTGAAAACAGATAAAATAAAATAAACTACTGTCCCAATAAAGGGACTTGCAGAGCCAATCTTAGCTGTAAGCATAACAGACTATAGAAATGCACATCTATGGCTCACACTCCCTCATCTGTAACATTGCTAAGCACCGGATCTCATAATACAATAACCATACATTAGTGGTCTTCACACACGATAAAGAAACACTTCCCACAGTGAAACGACCAATAACCTATGCCAGCGGGGGGCATTGCATTCTCCCTGGTAGGAACCCATGCTGGTAGACTTTGTGAAACTTTTTTGCTTTTAGTATCATGCTTTAATTTGATGCAATACTGAAACCTAATTCCTTTACAACATCTTACCTCAGCAGCAGCATTACAACAGAGGCAAAGTGTGGTTGGCGGGCTACCGATACCACCATCGTATTTGCAGGTTTTTGACTGTTTATTTGTGCACCGTCTCATTTATACGAATGTGCAATGGTCCAGATTCCCTTTGATATTTTCTATTACAAGTAAAGTGCTCACTGCTATTGCAACTGTTAGCAACCTCCATTGTTACTGAAACTACCGATGAGGCCTATTCGCCCACATTCAGCCCTTCAAAAAATGGAGAACATTGTACAAACACCTTAAAAACGTTCTGACCAAGACTATACCCTTTGTAAGTTAACAGTACTCATGTTGCCTATCCGCACAGTGCCAAAAAACTCCAGTAAGGAGCGTAAATATATATATATATCATCTACTTGATGAGTTGCCCTTTCCTCGAGCAATGAAGAACACAGTAGCCCTTTCCTCGAGCAATGAAGAAGCAAACTTATCAGTCCTTTACCCGGACCAGTCCTTGACACTTCCAGGCCCAGACATTCACGCAATGGTCCCTTGGTGGCACTGTCATGTGAAGTATCATCTTACAGATAGCTTCAAGTGTTTCGTGTGACTTGTCTTGTGCCCTCAATTTCTCCTTTGGGAGTTTTGGTTTCCTGGGCATCACCAGCAACATCTGAAAACTTCGATGTCAAGCTGCGGTGGTGAGTAAACAGATAGTGAACTGAGGCACAGAAATAGCATGAATGCTGCAGGGCAATGGGAGATTGGTGTTGAGGACTTACCTAGTAACTAGTACTGAACAGCTAAGGAGCCAGCCATGTTCCTCACTCATTTACGTTTGTTGAGTTACGTTGGCATACAGCACTATAATTTCTTACTATTTATTTAAAAAAGGTGAGGGAAATAAAGACCCTCAATTCATTTTGGTGAGTCTGGCAAGGTAGGTATTTGATTTCCAAGGCATAAATTATCCTGCATTATTGCTCATTACTAACCTGGCATCTGCTATGCCACATCACGAATTTCTAAGTCCTGTAGTAGAACTGGAAAATGGTTGTAGTGAGCAACCTGCTATTTAACGTAACCTAACTGCTCTTTCATCTGATGATGTTCCTCCAACAGTGGCCTTGGTCAAACACCAAACACCAGTAGAGATTTTTGAGTTCCCCTTTTGAACAAAACCAGCCATTCCGAGATAGGAAAGTAAATATTACATCTGGATTTCAGTGTGCAGCAGCAGCTCAGTTGGCACAACAGGATGATAGATAAAAGAGGTACATCCTGAAATGTTTTTTAGGGATCAGTTACGGGTGACTGTGAAGAAGTCATTAGTCTGCAAGAGCCCATTTCAGACCACTGTGGATCCTACGCTGTGTTGAAGGTCATATGAAGTAAGGCCAGAGATCCTTATGCGCCCAATAAACTTCACCTGAAAGCTTAACAAGCAGAGACCATTCTTCTGATGTCCGAAGCTGGGGCTCAAGCCCATGTGTCACCCATAACCGGCTCCAAGAAATTGTGGCTAGAAGTGGCAGAAGGAGAAGGAGGTTGACAGCTGAAATTGGGAAATTCCTTTAAAGTGTGGTTAACAACAAGTCAACAATATTGATTCAGGAATTAATTCTGATAGCCATCTTCTGTTAAAAAAAATCACAGCATCCAGTGGACAAGAAATTCGAAATACTAATATTTTGGAAAAGAGGTGTCAAGACAAAACCACAACTTGAGATATCATCATCACTGCAGAGCGTTCTGATGCCTATAATAGAATCTCAAACGGTGACAGTTGCCAGACTTGAAAAAGAGCCATCTAGGATAGTGAAAGAGACAAAATATGTGCCACCGAATCTAATGCAGTGCTTAATTTGTGTTATTTCCGGTGCGGAGCACCTGCACTTATTTTTGAGGGCCAGCATTTATTTTTCTGCCTCAAGCATTTACTGCGAGCAAACGACATATGGGAAAGACGGGGGAAGAGAAAAATGAAAAGGCTTCTCAATGGGAGAAATCAGAAAGCTGCAGGAGTGAGCTGAAGGGGGAGGGAGTGGCTGTAAATGGAATGAAGGGGCCCGAGACGGCTTCCAGATTATGCTGCCTCAGGATCCTGTGCTCACACATTTAATTACAGCAGCTGCGTGTTTAAGAGGGAGGCTTTGGGCACCCGCACGTTTTTAATTACAAATTAAGCACTGAGCTTCCAGTGACAAGATGCTGTCTAATTGACGACAGAACTGAAATAAATTCACCATGCACTCGGCCTTGTACGTTGCAGAAGAACATTTATTTATATTGGTTCTGTGATCAATGTTCCCATCATCAAATTTCCACACATTCCCTCTTTGCCCGGCTTCTCTAATAAGTTCTCCCAAACTGAGGTGTTAGTTCCAACCGAACGCTAAAACTCGGAATTGAAGTTTCTAAGTAGATGTTCTTGCCTCGAAAGGAAACAAACATAGCCTGCAAAGGCAAACAGAAATTATAAATTCCACACCCAGGGTATTCACTGAGGCAACATTTCGAATGCCACCGACTAATAACAAATGTGGGAGCCACAGTGTCCCCCCTCAAATAAACGCCGACCTAGTTTGAAAGAACAAAGTGGGCATGTGTCTGTTGGGCCATAACAACTGAAATTCACAATTTGCAACATGGAATGTAGCTAATAATCTGATTGCGTTATTATGTGAAAGGGGGAGATTCACGTATCAAGTAGTTTCCCAAGACAAAGCCATAGATCAATTTAATTCTCTTTCCAAAATGAAGCCTATGTTGAGATTCTTAGTAGTATAACTCTGATTTTGTTCCTACTGTGCGCCAGTTTTGTAGCCAACTCATTCCTGATGCAGCCGTTGAAAAGTTTTTTCTCTTCTCATCACACAGTACTTCCTGGAATTCTCCAGTTGCTGCTTTCCATATGTCCCTGACCGTACAAAAAGCAGTCACCTGCTGACTGAACTGATCAAGCAAACAGAACACTGCTCCACTAATGCAGGCATACCACAAGTGGGTCTTGAAACAAAGCGGGCAGTTGAAGACAAAGGGTCTTGTACACCTTTACAAACAAACTAGGCACCACATTTGCTCTGGCATTTGTTGGCCACAGCCACCCTTATAAACATCAGTTTAACAAATTGGATTACCATTTGGTGGGTGACTAACCATATCAAGAAATAATTACAATTCTTGTCAGGGTAAACCCTCAAACTGGATTTTAGAGTTAGATGTTGGAGGACAGTAGGAATGCCACAGTATACCCCCCTCACACACACACACACACAGCCCACAGAGCCCATGTTTAGTGTGGCATACTAAATTAACCTGAGATAAACTCCTTAGTAGCTATGGCACAGAACAGACAGGCTTAACTTAGAATAATTTGTAAAGTATTTATGCAGTCCCAAACAATAATGAAGTCAAAATGCAACGCAATAAAAAGCCTAAACTAAATTAGAAAAATGAGTGAAATTTAAATAAAATGGCAAAAGTCCAATAAGGAGAACAGGATATATGGATTTTTTAATTTTTAAGTAGAAATAGCGCCAAAAAGCACAAAGGACCAATGATAGATAATGGTCTCAGTAGACCAGGACCTGACGCAATTTGATGATGATCGCAATTGATTGCGGATCAGATACACCAACCAGCTTCCCCTGGTCAAAGATTTTAACTTCTGACTTAGCCATTGGCCAGTTGCGGGGAAGGCCTCTGTTAGCTTGTTGTATCCCTGTAGCTTGATCAGGAGGTCAGCCTCATGACCCCTGAAGTCTATTTTTTGTCCTGGATAAAATAGTACAGTTCCAGTCCTCTTCTGTTCTTCCTCAGGGACAAGAGTGTTCTGAAGTGGGTGCCTGGAGGTGTCATATGTATGCCTGCCACAAGCTAATGGGTGGGAATAACTTCTGGGCATGCCCCAACCCATGGAGTAAAAGCTTCCAGAGCCAACTCTACCCATTTTGGGCATTGTTAAGATGGCAAAAGTTTTCAGACACACTAAATGTGGGCTCTGAAGGCTTTTTGTTGGGAGTGTACTATGGTAATCCTATTGTTCTACCACACACAATTCTAGTTTGAGACAGGCACTGTCCCCCCAATATACCCAGAGACAGACATCTGGAGGACAAAAACAGAGTCCTTCAACAACCAGACATTGGATCCTCAAGAACTGTCTTAGTATTCTGTTCTCTCTGCTTTCAAGTGTTCTCTAGGTGTTCTATGTGAACATAGCTGACTTGTCAAGCAGGATTTGGCACTGAGGCAGGATTAAACACATGTAAAAAAGGATGCCCACAGCCCCTGCCCTGGTTCAGAGGAGTAGTCTCTACCCATTCGGGTCAGTCTATTTTTTGCTCCTGGAGGCATTTCACACCTATTCATGTCTAATTACTGGCTGCGAGAAGAAGGAGCGACCATGTAAAATAGTCTCTTGGGAGTTCAGGGAGGGAGAAGGTCCCTTTTGAAATGTTACTTTTTCTTAATATTTATTCAAAAATTTACTTCAGCATTGAATTAGATTTTTACTACAAGACTAACTATTAAAAATAGCTTTTTAATTATTTTTATAACTGGTTCCATTCTCGGAATAACAGTATTATTATTTTAATATGTCCTCTGGATTTTTACAGAGGACAGGTAGGCCTGCCTCAAAAATAGCTTATGAGTGTTAGTCACAGTAAGAACATGTTATCATTAAATTTTTGCATGTCCTATTTACATTCCATGCACACTTCCTTGGAGCTACAAGGCCTATATAGGGGTGACCTAGTAATGCTTAAATGATCGTTGTTTTTCTTTCAAATGGGCTTATTTTGGCTGGTCAAAATGCAATTTTTACACTGCTCAGTCAGGCTTGAATGAAGCCATGTTTGTGCTGCCATTGTAGGTGTTGCAATCTGCTAGTGGCATTTAACTTCCAGGCCCTTGGTACATTTTGTGTCATACACTAGTGATTTAAATGCAAGTTAAATACATCATTTAGGGGTATGCTAATGTAACCATGTTAGAAAGAGCCGCACAGGCAATTTACTATTGGTTAGCAGGGATAAACTGCACAGAGTTCTACAGCCAACAATAACAGATAGAGCAACAGTATGGGGGTACACAATGCAAAAGATGGCCATTTCCTGCATCTGGCCTTAGAGAGGCTATGTGCTTGCAAACGAGAAAAGAACTATAATTTGCGTAAAATAAAATTTCTTATCTTGAATTTGGCTGTCACATAGGTTTGATGACAATTTTTTAGTACTATCCTTTTGGGTTTTCCTAAAGAGAGAGAGAGAAAGAAATATTTTTGAACACTCAAACGTACAACATACCACAAACAAGAAAAATTGTATGGGCAAGGGATATACATTGTCTGGAAAAAATTAAAAAGCGTTAAAATATAAGCATAGTGCATATCATTAAATAATTTCGGTGGGACATACATTTTTGTCAAGAAAATCTACATTCACAGCAGGGTCAATTATTTTTGTTCCCTGCATTTTCAGTGCTTTTACTTCATTGGGTTAGTGGTTTATTATATTTTGCCTCACTCAAGGTGCCATTTCTCCCCCAGATTAAAACATTCCCTGTATTGATTCATGCTGCTTTTATATTTACATTCAAGTAAGATAAAACTGGGTTAAGTCGTTTAAACATATTCATCCTGAGTCAGCCTCTCCAGATGAACGTATGATCCTCTCTTTCCTCATCAAGTTGAGAACATGCTGTACCATTCTCCACCCCACCAGCAGGTCTTATAGGGCTTACACATCTTCTTGAAGCAATGTATCCTATGTGATGGCTCCCATTCTTCCTCTAGCTGTTTTCACTCTGGGTCCTCTTCACATGTTGGAGCGCAACTGTGTCTAATTTGTGTTGGGCTTGTGTTGAGTGTTGTAGATAGATCTAATATTCCTCTTCATGGTAGAGTCTGCATCAATGTAGTTGCTATCTGAGGTAAGTCCCTGCTCCCATGTCTCATCAGTCTCATTCCAATAATGTGTCTGTAACAGGTTAAATCTATCTCTTTGTTGTATTTGAGAAAGTTATGCACATTCACCCCTAGTTATGAGTTCTTCCTTAATGATGAAAGGCAAAGTGGTTGTGAGCTGTGCCTGCTTCTATTTAGGAAGAGTGGGTCAGTAAGTCCTGGTGCAAAGTCAGAACTATAAGTTAAGAGGGTTCAATCAATCAATCAATCAATCAATCAATCAGGATTTGTAAAGTGCAGGTAGCTAATCACCTAATAGCGCATCCAGGAGCTTGCAAGACCTGGAGGTTCATTCGAACAACCAGGTTTTTAGGGCCTCTCGGAACTCCAGCAGTGAGGTGATGGCCCAAACTTGCATGGGGAGGTCTGGTCCAGGTGTTTGCTTCTGTATGGGGAGACCGTGGAGTTGCCTGAGGTGGGGTGTGATGTGGGTTCTACAGGGAAGGTCAAGGGCAAGTCTGGCTGCTATGTTCTGTATGGCTTGTAGATTTTGTAGAAGTTATGCAATGATTACTACATAGCGAGCACTAGTCCAGTAGGCTGGGGATGAGGGCCTGTGTCACGGTGGGTCTCGTGTGCAGTGGTAGCCACTTGAAGATTTAATGTAGCATGTGCAGAGTGAGGAAGCAGACGGAGGAGATGGTCATCTTGTTGTCATAGATAATTCCAAGTTTATTGGCTTGGTTAGCAAGTTTGTGTGCAGGTCCTAGGTCTGATGGCCACCAAGAGTCGCTCTGTGAGTTTTTATTGTTGCCGAAAATCAGTACCTCCATCTTGTCTGTGTTCAACTGCAGGCCATCGGTGAGTGAGAGGATGAGTTGGGTGTCATTTTCGTAGGAGATTATGTTAAAATTGTGCGATGTGACGATGTTGGCCAGCAGCATCATGTATTCATTGAAGTGCATAAGGCTGAGTTATGAGCTCTGGGGGATACCGCAGTTCATGTTCTTGGATTTGGAGCTGAAAGGTGGGCGGTGGGCAGTGGATCAACTGTGTTCTTCCGGTGAGGAAGGAGGTAATCCATCTGAGCAAGTCTCCTTGGATGCCGATGTGGTGGAGTCTTGCGATCAGCATGTGGTGGAATATGGTGTTGAATGGTGCTGAGAGGTCGAAAAGAGGATCAGCTGTTTCTCCTTGACTGAGGAGGGTTTGGATGTCATCGGTGGCTACGATCAGGGCAGTCTCAGTGCTGTGATTGCTACAGAAGTTATATTGTAGATGTGTAGCTGGTTCTGCTCCAGGCATGTCATGAGCTGGTTTTTGATGATCTTTTGCAGTACCTTGGCTAGGAAAGGAAGCAGAGAGATTGGCCAGTAGTTTTTAGGTTCCCTGGGGTCAGCAGAGGGATTTTTGAGTAATGGTTTGACTTTGGAGTGTTTTCAGGCAAATGTTGTGGTGGTAATAGAGGTGTTGAGCAGGGTGGTGAGTTCCTGGCCTATCCTTTGGTTTCCGAGACTGAAGATGTGGTGCAGGCATGCGGGAATCCACCATCTGAGTCCGACCTATCCCTGTTACTGGCCTAGAACTACTTGAAGGTAGTGACTCATTGTAGGATGACAATGGGCAAACTATGATCTTTATTTTTTTATAGGGGATTGTATATCCCCTATGGTACAGTTATTCCTATCTTCATTGCGAAAGTAATTATTTTACAGAGGTTTGCCATTATGTGCCAAGGTATTTGGTTTACAGCAGAATTGATGGATAGTTAGATGACTGGTAATAACATGAGCATGTAGAGATCCTTGTTTATAAGTGGTAGTACACTACATCATTTCAGGAGAGGATTAGGGCTTGCAGTTCAAGGAGGGATTGATCCTGTCTATGATTTTTAGCTAATACCAAGTCAACTACTTCCACTTTATATACAAATAGGACAAGAGGAATGGATGAATATGGAAGCTGAGTTGTTGAGAGAGAGGATGGGGAGAAGAATAGACTGAATTTTGTCAAGCCACTCTTCAAAGCCTGCCATCATTGATGAGTATAAGCTATATTTTTGTCAGATTCAGTTTAACTTAGACTGCAGAGTTTTACTGTAAGGATTGAATGGTATGCATGCAGTGGCTTAGTTGGTGTACTTCAGTGTCCACTGACACTTTTGAGGTATCATTGTGCATCGTCAGCATACTGATATCGGGACATGTCTTGCTCATCTATTATACTTCCTTTAGGTTCCATGAAGAGTTAGACGGTCATTGAGAAAAGAGTGGACACTCACGGGAACCCATATTTTTTATTTTTATTTTTTTTATAAACTTTATTTTGCTGGCTTTTTGATGAAATCAATACACAGTCAAATGCACTATTGAGGCATGTGGTACAGGTATCACATTTCACATTGTGTAGAGGTGAGTGGCACATATATATAGAAATCCACTGTTTATTGATTGTACCCTTGGCTATATCAGCCTTTATACAAGTGCTGTACCCCTGTTACTCCTGTGTAGGTGTATTCACTGTTCTGAAATATGCAGTGTACTTCCTTATGTGGCTCATTATGCAAGGCGGGAGTCTGTTGCAGGTGGTGGTCGAGCTCGTGGTAGCATGTGGCATTTCTGTATCTACTAAAGTATTCCCACCTCCCGGGGAGGGGCTGTCTGCTTAGGCCAGTCTCGTCCCACTGTGTTCATAGGTTATTCAGGATCGAAGCCATTAATATAATCAAACCATACAACAATCTAGAACAAAACAAATAGCCTGTCTACGTTCCCTCTCTCCACATGGGTAATTAGGATGTATGAATGAGTAGTGCCACCGCTGCTGCCCGGCCATCCTCACGTATTTCTTACAGGGTTGCGTGTCAGTCAGCAGTAGGGCTAGGAGGGAACCTGTACGTCTACAGTATAGTGCCCAGGCGTCCGGAGTATTTCTGAGGGGCCACTCCTACTCATCCCCCTATAGGCTTAGCACGGAGTCATCTGTGCCGCTCTCAGTGTCTGACACCGTTCCCATGGCCCCATATTCCCAGGCACCCATAACCTCAGCCCACAATGGTGCTAATGGATTGCGCCGCATTCCTCTACTCTCTTCTCTCTTTAAGACGGTGACCTCCACCCTTCCCCATCTTGTAACATCTCGCGTCCAGTCTTGTATGCAAGGGCCCTCGGCACTTTTCCATGACATGGAGATTCTGCGTTTGGCCAAGGTCAGTGCCAGGTCTATAAAGCCATTACCGGCTTTCTTGGGGCGTGGTCGGCCCAAGAGTCCTAGAAGACATGTTTCCATGTTGGTGTCTAAATGTCGGTGCAGTGTATTATTAAGTCGACAGATGACCTCTCCCCAGAATGGCCGCAACCGTGGGCATTCCCATGTCATATGTCAAAATCTTGCGTTTAGTAGGTGACATCGCGGACAGCCTATTGCAGCCCCTTTGTAGATGAATGACAGTCGTCGTGGGGTGAGGTAGGTCCTGTGTGTATAATTGTACTGAATGTATTTAAGTCGGGTTTTTCTGGAGACCAGAGGTGCATATGCAAGGACTTTTCCCCAGTCGTCATCAGTAAGTTGTCTGCCTAAGTCCCCTTCCCATCTGCCTCGTAGGTTATCCATCGGGTTCTGTACCGTCGTCAGTAGTGACCTATATAGCCAGGAGACTAGGTGAGAGCCTCCCCCGATAGAGAGCATGGTCTGCAACACCCCATGCGTGTGAGGCTCACCGTCCACACCATGCCACAGTGCCCGCACCGCGCCCAGTATTTCCCGGTGAGTCACGAATTGACCCCGAGGCAACCCAGTTCGCTCCACCAGGTCTGCAAACGGAGTTAGCGATCCCTGACAGTACAGTGCCCCGAGTGTAGTCAGGTCAGCCGCCGTCCACGATCGTAGCCATCCCTGTGTAAAGCTAGTGAGGGGATCTCTGCCAGGCAGTCCCACCAGAGGAATAAGCGGGGCATAGGGTATCGTCGTTTGTGTTCTCCGGAGGGCCCTTCGCCAATTAGCAAGGGCCGCCCGTATTAACACACCTCTTTTATTATCACGTGTTGCAGGTAGGAGCAGTCCCGCTACCAATCTGGTGTCTCTGGGTGCGCCTGCGTCGGTCTCCAAGTTCTCCGTTCCCACTCCTTTGAGCCATCTTGTCGGCCATTGCAGCTGGGCAGCCAAAAAGTAAAATTCAAAGTCCGGGACCCCTAGACCTCCCGCGTTTTTGTGCAATCTTAAGGTGTTCAGTGCCACTCGTTGGCGGCCACCATCCCAGAGCAGGTCTCGAAGCAGCGTGTCAAGCTGCCGAAACCAGGAGGGGGAAAGGGTGATAGGTAGATTGACAAAATAGTAGAGCAATCTAGGTAGGGCCACCATCTTAATAAGAGTCACTCGTGCCATGAACGGTAGTCGTAGTGAGCGCCAGAAGGCAACACTCGTCCGCACGGCCCTGATCGCTGGGCCTAGGTTGCCCTTCCGAAGGTCCAGGGAGTCATGGTACACCTGAATTCCCAGGTAGCGGAAGGTACGCGGGGACCAAGCCACCCCCTCTGGGCAAGAAGAGGGTCTGCTCGAACCGTACACCATGGTTGGTGATTTGGATTAATCTTCTGATGCCCACAGTGGGAGTACAACATGATTGAAGAAGGTGCTGAAAACCATCAAGGGGTCAAGAACAGCGAGGAGGCAGGGATACCCTTGTTAGTGATCTTCAAGGTGTCATTGGCAAGATCTATGGTTGCAGTTTAAGGATTACATTGGCTGTGCAGACTTGATCTGAAGGCCTGTATAAGGTTACGATGGTTGATATGGGATTGGAGCTGCAAAGCCACAGCCCTTTTTTTTGTTCTCCAGGTTTCTATGTGCATACATGTTTTTTTTATATAAACCAAATTTTATTGCTTTTTCAAAACTTAACTCCATCAGTACAGTGCAAGCAATGCAGAGCATAGAACAGACAATGCAATCCATTACCTCAGTGACTACAAGCCATAGTAGTTCCACCATTTGCCCCAGATTTTGCGACATCTGTGAGGACAACCACTTGCCATGTAAATAGGTACTTCCTGATTCACATACTAGTCCATAGCAGGGCACCAAGCAGCCAAAGAAGGAGGATCAGCTGAGTTCTGTGCTTGTGCAATGTACCGTTTTTCAATCATAGTGCCCAAACCAACCCGAGATTGGTTCCCCCGTAACCTACCATGTCCTGCAGAAGCTTCAGCAGGACAATCCAGGGCATGGGATCAGTAGGTCTCCCCAGAATGTGGGAGAGAGGTTTGAAAATAGCAAAGCAGTGTCTCATAAACACACTTATTTACATTTCTAGACCACATGAAAGAAGTCTCTATTTTTATCTGAGCATAGGAAACATGCAGGTGGTTGATGCTTTTGTGCTCACCAAAGCCTCAGCAGCATCATGTAAGTGATTTGCAGATATTTTAATAGTATGACGTGGAGTCACAAGGTGATGGTGAGCACTCGTAGAGCCATTCTAGCAACCCTGCAATCACTTTCACCTGGGGGACTTACCCAAGCCTCCCACCTTTCACTCAATGGGACAAAGAGATCTTGGGAATTAATGACTAGGGTTTTGTAGATGCCGGGATAGTCGCCCTTCCCGAACAGACCCATAAGGATTTTGGCCTCCATCGGATTATATTCAGAGGCCTCAGCCAAGGAGGTGCAACAGGGCAGTAAGGCTTGACAGAGCTGCAGGTGAAATACCTATCTTCCCTCACAGACCCATAAGGATTTAGGCCTCAATCAGATTATATTCAGAGGTCTCAGTCAAGGAGGTACAACAGGGCAGTGAGACATGACGGAACTGCAGAAATGTATAGAAGTTATGAATTATGAAGTTCATATCCCACCTGAAACTCCTGGAACGTGTGAGACCCCTGCCAGACATCCCCAAGTCTAGAGATGTCAAAAGATTCCAGCTGGCCCACTTGATCGAGCTGGCAACCCCGCCACAAAGGGTTCTACCAGGTAATTCTGTGGCCCCATCCAATCCACTGCAATGCTGACCTCTAGGCCAGAAACGCCACCCTGGAGAGTGGCAGAGAATGGAGCATGGGGTCCAAATACATCATTCCCATTACATTATTGCTACATACTAAGGAGACCTCGGTCTGGAATGTAGGTTTCTGCCACCCTGAGTAAGCCAGTCATTAAACAGCAGTGTCTGCGGGACCCAGTAGTAAAGACGTAAATCTGCCCTACCCATACCCTCGTCAAAGGTTGACTGTGTACATCTGTCAAATGCAATGGGAGGTGTTGGGTTGACCCAGAAGAATGAGCGTATTGTAGTTCACAGAACCAATTCTGTGGGATTAATAGCAGGAAGGTCTGGAGAACATGGAGGAAATAAAAAGGTTATTTTGGTACTATTAGGGTTATTTTTCTTCATATTTTACTTCCATTCGTATCATGTTGGTTTACTTAATCTGGAAAATGAAAGCATGAAAACGTCTGTCAATAAACTATGTTTGAGAAGGGCCAACTTCAGCTTTGGTTTGAAGGCATTCATGTCTATTGTATCAATGTCCTTCCATACACACAATTATGCAGATGTTCTCCTTGACCAAGCAAAAAGATTAAGGTGGCTATATTACCTGTCTAGTTTCTAGACTACTGATATACCTTTTCAACCAAAATAGAAATGATGAAGCAAAGTTCCTTGAAAGGATGGATTTCTACTTCTCCTTGCTCCTCTCAAACAGTTTCTTGAAGCTGGCCACCAACTTCAAGTTTTGTGATCCAATATTCATACTTTACATGTCAAGATCGACACTGTCACAAGAGTAAAGCCCCTTCCACTGGAGGTTTAATTTTTAAAGTAATTTTTTTCTCTGGAATTGTCGCAATGTGGCACAGGACTGCCTTACCTTTACACACTGGTCTTATGCTATATGCTTCTCTGAAGCTCCTGAAGTTCCATGTCCTCAGGAGCAGAAGAGGATGGAGAGGTGGACAGCTTGTAAGCTGCACCTGGAAAGAAACCTCACACTTGGATGCACTGTATTAAACACCTGAGTGAAGGCAAGAAGGACTACATGGGCCAGATGTAGGTAGGTTTCCTTTTGCGAGGTGCAAATTGCGAGTCCCAGCGACTCGCAATTTGCACCTCGCAAAAGGAAATGCAGAAAGGTGTCTCATACACCTTCTGCGACTCGCTATGGGGTCGCAAAGACCCACCTCATAAATATTTAAGAGGTGGGTCGCAGTTTGCGACCCCATAGCGAGTCTGGGCACTCACGGGGATGGTGGCCTGCTGGAGACAGCAGACCACCATGTATGTGACTGCTTTTCAATAAAGCAGTTTTTTTTTTTTTCTCTTTGCAGCCCGTTTTCCTTAAAGGAAAACGAGCTGCAAATAGTAAAAATACCGAAACCTTTTAGTTTCGTTTTTTTTCAGAGTAGGCAGTGGTCCATAGGACCACTGCATGCTCTGAAAAAAATTTATTGGGAGCATTCACAAAGGGGAAGGGGTCCCATTGGGACCCCTTCCGTTTGCGAATAAGTTACCATCCACTTCAAGTGGATGGTAACTGCGAGTTGATTTGCGACCGCTTTCGCGGTCACAAATCAACTCTACATTGCGGTGTGACTCGCAAATAGGAAGGGAACACCCCTTCCTATTTGCGAGTCTGAAACACATTTTGTGAGTCGGTACCGACTCGCAATATGTGTTTCTGCATCGCGTGAGGCAATTAGCGCCTCGCAAATGGCGTTTTTTGCCATTTGCGAGGCACTAATGCCTTGCTACATCTGGCCCCATGTTACCAGACATGCTAATGGTGGCGGCTAACTTTAATGCCTAGAGAATGAGTTCCTCAGTTTCACGTCATTTGTCTTAACGACATTCCTTAGAGCCATCTTTGTGCCATAGTTAAGAAATGACACAAGATGGCACTGAGGAATGGTTAGCTTCTAAAAAAAAGACGCTAGCCGGTCAGGGATGAGGTTAGGGAAAATGGCGCTAGTGAGGCAGAAATGACATTAGGAAGGTTAGCGGCAAGGAATATGCAGCTAACCAGCCTAGCGTCATTTTTTGACGCCCAAGCAGCCAAAAAATGACTGCTGTCTAAGTGTAGACAGGAGTCCTTACTACCACCCCAATGCCCATCACAGGGGACTAGTGTCCCCTGGGCAAGCCCTACAAACCCAGTGCCTGGCAGAGGGCCCGGTGTAAGGGGCCCCAATGGCACTTAAGAAATAAAAGAATAATACTTACCTAAACTTACCTGGGATGGGGTCCCTCCTCCTATAGTGTCACTGTGATGTGGGTGGTGGTGTTGTTGGGGTTTGGGTGGGCATCTTTGTGCCCATTCCATGGTGTTCCACCATAGAGATGGGCCTACCTGCACCCTAATGCCTGGTCTGACCCAGGAGTTAAATAATGGCGCTAAGCGGGCTTAGCGCCATTATTTAACTCCGCCTCCTACCTGTACGACGTTTTTGCGTCAGGACATAAATATGGCGGTAGGGGGTTAGCACCATTTCTAAGATGGGAATGCCTACCTTGCATCTCAATGACGCAAGGTGGTTTGGTGCTCCCTAGAAATGGCGCTAACTCCTATATTTTGACGCTAATGTGTCTAACGTCAAAACATAAATACGGAGTTAAGTTTGTGCCATTTTAGCTTAAAAAAAATTGTGCTAAAGCGGTGCAAACAGACCATAAATATGGGGCAAAGTCTTATCTTGACATTGACGGTAGTTTTCTATAGCAAACAACACATAAAGCTCTGTGTTTTTTGGGGACACTATATCAGCTTTGTATTTGAGCTCAGAAGAAATAGTAAGTTCCATTTCGGTATAGGAAGTTAGAATTTCAGAGAGTTGAGGGCTATAACCATACTGAGGCCCAAATTTAAGAGGTGCCTAGTGCCACCTAGCACTACATTAGCGTCATTTTTTAGACGCTAATGTGGCGTTAGGTTGGCAGAAATGTTGCAACAAATTCACAAAGTGGTGCAATGCACGCATTGCGTCACCTTGTAAACCCTTGCGCCACATTATGCCTGCGCCAGGCATAGGGGGTCATTACGACCGTGGCGGTCAGTGCTATAGTGGAGGTATTACCGTCAACACGCTGGCGGTACCTACCTCCACTATTATGACATTGACGGTTTGGCCAAGGCCAAACCGTCAAGTCAACACACCGACCGCCACGGTGGTAACGACTGCCAGGCTGGGAACTTCAGTCTCCAGCCCAGCGGCCATCACTAGGCCGCCCATGGCATTTTGACCCCATCCATCGCCATGGTTTCTGTACCGCCACGGAAACCATGGTGGTAGGCACTAACAGTGCAAGGGAATTCCTTCCTTGGCACTGATAGGGGTCTCCCCCTCCCCAGAGTCCTCCCCCATCCACCCCTCCTGACCCCCCCCACATATGCACACATACACACACATGCATACACACATTCACCCACGCATGCATACATTCATACACACAGCAACACTCACAAACATACATCCAGGCACACACGCACTCGCATGACATAACATGCACGTACACACGCACCCACTCATGCACACACGCATTACACACGCATGCACGCATTCAAACACATTCTCACACAGCCCCACACATGCACATAACAACCCCCACCCCCCTCTCCTGTCAGACAACCCGACTTACCTGCATGCAGGGGGTCCTCCATCAGGAGACGGGACGTGGCGCTGCTGCCAGCAGCAGCGTCCACCAGCAAAACACCACCAGACCGTATCATGGAACATGATACGGTAGTCAGTGTTTTCTGGTTGTTCTGGTTTTATCCTAACATGCGCCAAGGTGCGCCATATTATTAATACGGCGCACACATGGTGGCGTTAGGGAGTGCAATGGGGCACAAGAAAAGTGACGCTTCATGTAATGAAGCACCACTTTTCTTAAATCTGGGCCTAAATGTTTCATCTTGGTATAGAAATCAATGCCACTCAGCGCAGATTACGCCCAACTGTGCAACCATGCAGTTTGATGATATCCAGATTTTCTCTCTTGACCATTCCCCTTTCACCAGTTCTGCTGCAAACCTACACAGTGGTAGTGTGAGGCTGACTATGGCGTCAGCCGTGTGTGCAAACTACTATCACTATTTTTACATCCGGACTGCATGGTTAGTGTATCTTGTCAGGGAAAAACTTAATGGGCATTTTCTATCTTTACTGTGACACTTGAAGAAATGCTTGTGAATTGAATTAGCCCCATGAACAAGTGCATACTCTTAAGGGTGTGGTTTCCTTCAAGCATGCATGCTGTCTTCGAACAGCAGTTGGCTCATACTTTGGTATCTAGTACACTTCCACCCAGAAACAGCTGTATGAACTGGTTACTCTCTCCTCCTTTAAAAATGCTCTTTCCTTTTTCAATAAATGAAGAATGGTGCAGCCTACTACTAATGCTGGGTACAAATTAAAAGGCCCAACAACCTCAATCAAAAGCTGCTCCAGTACCTGTTCATAACACATGGAGTCTGCACACTAAACCATCACACTCACTGATTTATAGATTAGCATGCTGCCAAAGAAACTGATGGCCAATTGGTTTTAGAACCACAAGATTCAAGATTTGACCTAAGTACATAAAATGCAAGGTACTTCATACAGGTAAGTACAGAAATTTGATTTAAAACAGTAGTACACACAGTTTAGGTTAAAATGGCAATAAGCTATTTAAAAAGGGGACACTGCAAAAATCAACAGTTCCTGGGGGAGGTAAGTTTGGTTAGGTTTCTAAGGTAAGTAAAGCACTTACACAGTCTCCTGGACATAGGCAGCCCACCGTTGGGGGTTCAAGGAAACCCCAAAGCCACAGCACCAGCCTCACAGGGCCGGTCAGGTGCAGAGGTCAAAGGAGGGCCCAAAACACATAGGCGCCTATGAAGAACAGGGGTGCTCCTGTCTAGTCTGCTTACAGGTAAGTACCTGCGTCCTCGGGGAGCAGACCAGAGGGGTTTTGTAGAGCACTGGGGGTGACCAACACAAGCCCGCAAAACACACCCTCAGCGGCACAGGGGCGGCAGAGTGCAGTAGGCAAAGTAGACGTTGGGTTTGCTATAGAAAGCAATGGAGGGACCTGGGGGTCACTTAGGTGATGCAGGCAGGGCACAGGGGGGCTTCTCGGGCCAGCCACTGACTGGGTTAGGATGAGGGCCACCTGCTGGTCACTCCTGCACTGGTAGGTGGTTCCTCTCGGTCCTGGGGGCTGCGGGTGCAGTACTTGGTCCAGGCATCGGGTTCCTTTGTTACCAGGCAGTCGCGATCAGGGGGGGGGGCCTCTGGATCCTCTCTGCAGGCGTTGCTGTGGGGGTGCAGGGAGGTCGACTCAGGGTGTCCACGTCATTGGAGTCGCCTGGGAGTCCTCTCTTTGGTGTTGGTTCTCCTGAACTCGAGCTGGGGGCGTCGGGTGCAGAGGGTGAAGTCTCACGCTTCCGGCGGGCAGTGAGAGTTCTTTAAAAGTTGCTTCTTTGTTGCAAAGTTGTTTCAGGCTCTGAACAGTGCCGCTGTTCTCAGGAGTTTCTTGGTCCTTTAGGTGCAGGGCAGTCCTCGGAGTCCTCAGAGGTCGCTGGTCCTGTCAGATAAGTCACTGTGCAGGTTCTTTGAGTCAGGAGACAGGCCGGTAGGACTGGGACCAAGTCAGTTGGTGTCGCCGTCGTCTCTGCAGGGCTTTCAGGTCAGCAGTCCTTCTTCTTTCTTCAGGTTGCAGTAATCTAATTTCCTGGGTTCATGGTCAGCCCTAAATACTACATTTAGGGGTGTGTTTAGGTTAGAGGGGTTAGGGGGGCAGTAGCCAATGGCTACTGCCCTTGTGGGTGGCTACACCCTCTTTAAGCCTACTCCCAGAGGGGAGGGGGGGGCACATCCCTATTCCTATTGGGGGAATCCTCCAAACTCAAGATGGAGGATTTCTCAAGGCAGGGGCTGTCCTGACTGGTAGGTGACTCCTCCTTGTTTTTCTCATTATCTCCTCCGGCCTTGCCACCAAAAGTGGGGGCAGTGGCCGGAGGGGCGGGCTTCTCCACTAGCTGGGATGCCCTGGGGTGCTGTAACAAAAGGCATGAGCCTTTGAGACTCACTGCCAGGTGTTACAGTTCCTGCAGGGGGAGGTGAGAAGCACTTCCACCCAGTACAGGCTTTGTTCCTGGCCACAGAGTGACAAAGGTACTCACCCCATGTGGCCAGAAACTCGTCTGGTTGTGGCAGGCTGGCAGAAACTGGTCAGCCTAGCACTAGGAGTCGGACTGGTATTCAGGGGGCATCTCTAAAATGCCCTCTGGGTGTATTTTACAATAAATCCCACACTGGCATCAGTGTGCATTTATTGTGCTGAGAAGTTTGATACCAAACTTCCCAGATTTCAGTGCAGCCATTAGGGAACTGTGGAGTTCGTATTTGACAAACTCCCAGACCATATACTCTTTATGGCTACCCTGCACTTACAATGTCTAAGGTTTTGCTTAGACACTGTAGGGGCATATTGCTCATGCAACTATGTCCTCACCTGTGGTATAGTGCACCCTGCTGTAGGGCTGTAAGGCCTGCTAGAGGGGTGACTTACCTATGCCACAATCGGTGGGATGTGGACATGGCTCTCTGAGGGGAGTGCCATGTCGATTTAGTCATTTTCTCCCCACCAGCACACACAAGCTGTGAGGGAGTGTGCATGTGCCGAGTAAGGGCCCCCCAGGGTGGCATAATACCTGCTGCAGCCCTTAGAGACCTTCCCTGACCACGGGGCCCTTGGTACCAGGGGTACCACTTAAAAGGGACTTATCTGTGTGCCAGGGCTGTGCCAATTGTGGGAACAAAAGTACAGTTTAGGGAAAGAACGCTGGTGCTGGGGCCTGGTTAGCTGGGTCCCAGAACACTTTCAATCATAACTGGGATCAACAAAAGGCATGAAAGTTAGTTGGTAACCATGCCAAGGAAGGCATTTCCTTACACTCTGTGTTACAGATCCCTGCTTGGGGATCACAGAAGGAGTGTTATCCCAAGGAAGGAATCCACCCACTAGCCAACAGGAATTGCTTTTGGGGGTGGGGTGGATCGCAAAAATAAATGAGGTTAGCTTGGCCCTCCCTGGCATTGGGCAACCCAAATCCCCATCCACTAAATAACGCAACAGTTTTTCTACCCTGTGGGGGACAGATTTTGGGGGTTTGCTCCCAGTCTGCCCTTCAGGCAGCGCAGAAAACCCAGTAGGCATCAGGGATTTTATTTTAATAATAGGGTTGGGGGTGACCTACCCTTGCGCAATACTCACACCCCTAAATGCCCCAGTAGTGTTTCTGCCCTTCTCAGGGAGACATTGGGGGATATACCCCCAATCTACCTTGCCAGGGGAGCAAGGAGGGACAAGAACAATGGGCACTAGAGTATTTTTTTAAAAGTTGTGGCGGCCTGCCCTGGCATCAGGCCATACTCAAAGGCCCTAACAGTCTTTCTGCCCCTCCGGGGAACAGACTGAGGGTGAAGACATGAACCCCACTAGGTACCGGGGATTAATAATTGGAGTGGGGATGTCGCACCCTGTCATTGCCCATACCTTCATCTCCTGAAGACTCCAAACGTCTTTCTTCCCACCTGAAGGCAAATTGCAGCATCTGCACTCCTTGGCAGGCTGGAATCCCACCAGGTAATTAAAAAAGGTAATGGGTTGAAAGATGCCTATCCTGGCATCAGCTCATTCCCTCACTCCTAACTTCCAAACAGTCTTTTCTGGGGCCAAGAATGTGCCCAACCCCTTGGTGAGCAAGAGGAAATTTGGAATCTTTTGGGAAATGTTTTGACATGGGCTGACACAGAGTGGTTAAGCCATAATGTTCTGCCTCCCCCTGTAGCCGAAAGGCTGTCTAGTGCCCAGTGTTTGCAGGTGAACTGCACTCCTTTCTGGAATCCCCACACAAAGGTGTAAAGAGATGGTAAACACCTTGATCTGCCCACCAAGGAGGCTAAAAACCTACAGACTGCCAGTGGAAAAAAGTTAGAAAAAGAAGGGAGTGGGGTGCTGGATAATCTTGGCATCGGGCACAAACCCCGGAACTAGGCAGTATTTCTGCCCCAAGAGGAAGGCTGAATGGGAGAGTTTACCCTCTGTCTGCTAGCCCGTATGTCAATTCCCGCTCATTTACCGTAGTGTATGGAACGCCCTCTGAATATCTAAGTATGGGTCAAAAAAAGCTATTTTTCCCAAATATATGTGACAGAAAACCTAGCACATTCATCCAGTGTTCACAGTCTCTCCACCCTGCTATGTCACACTTTACGTGATTTAAATGTTGTCTCCCATGTGTGGAACTAACATATGTCACTGTAAAGGACCAAAGTTGTAACCATGTGAAGATCTCATTTACACCATATTGACTTTACACGGTCCACGTTTTGCCTGTTCCTGTTGCGGGGGGACAGACCCAGTCAGAAAAATTGGGTACTATTTTTTATTGGGAGCAGTGTAGGAACATGGGATAGTATGCATTTTGTGAACTCCTACAGATTCCAGAATTTCCCCTCACAGAAATGTGAGACAAACCTGCGATTTTAGAATAAATTTGACATATGCTAGGCATTCTGTTGAAGAAAACATAGAAGGAGCCCCACAAATCACACCACCCTGAGATTCCCTGGCTGTCTAGCTTTCAAAACATTCTGAATTTGATAGGTTTCCCTGGGTGCTGGCCAACCCTGGACCCAAATACCCAAACTTCCCACATTGCCAGGACGGGTTCATTTTAAAGGAAATTCTTGATATTTCCTTGTTGTATTTTCAGTTATGAATGATAGGACCAGCCACACAAACTTTGTTTTTATGGGGAGAAGTGAGGGAATGTTAGGTGTTAGGAATTTTGTGGATCCCCTCAGATTCTGGAACTTTCACCCTCAGACATTTGAGGAAAATCTGTGATTATGGTTGATCTTTGACATTTGCAGAGAGCTTACAGAAATGTCTGGGCTTGAAAGGGTTAACTGGGGCCAATCGAGTCTGGAGTCACTCACATTTGCAAAATGCACCAATTTGAAAGGCAAAATCTTGATGTTTCTGTGTTGTGCTAGTGGGCCTTTCCTGTTATGGACCATAGACCTACCCACACAAGTAGGGTGCTGTTTTCTTAGAGAGATGTGTGTGAGTACTGAATAACAGAACATTTCTTATTATCAGTTGAATTTCTGTCCATATTATATGAAACACATGATATTATGGGTGATCCCAAATTCAGAGTTGTACACATAGGGGGTCATTCCAACCCTGGCGGTCGGTGATAAAGCGGCGGCCAACCCGCCAACAGGGGCGGGCAAAAAAATGGAATTCTGACCCTGGCGGGAACCGCCAACACAGCCCGCCACTTTAACACTCCGACCGCCATGGCGGGACAGACAAACAGCGCGGCGGTCACCACCAACAGGCAGGTGGCAGACAATGTACCGCCCACCCTATCACAACTCACCAATCCGCCACCTTTTCCGGGGCGGGAGCCATGCCGATAAAAACACGGCGGAAATAGACTACGAACGGGAAAACGCTCACCTCTACACACTCCACGAGGAAGGAGGACAGCATGGAACCCGAATTAAACATCCTACCAGCTATTGTCTACCTGCTCATCTACCAGGAGTACGAACGCCGGCGCAGACGACAACGGTGAGTACTGCACCTACGACACAGGGGAGGGGGGAGGAGGAAAGCTTACGGGCACACACATATGCCATACACCCACCCCCCCACCCCAAATACCTACACCCCAATGCAGAGCAACAAGTCAGAGTGACACCCCCCAAACCCACCGGAATAATGCAAAGACACAATTAAAATGATCTTTAAAATATATGTATAATATAGCTCCATTGAAGTTATGGGAAATATGCAATATGAAAGATACAAAATAAGGAATGAACATAGTTAAAAATATATACATAGGCAATAAGTCCTGCCCATTCTGTCAAAGTTCCATAGTCCGTGGGCCAATTTGCACAAACACATGGGCAAAGCCCACACAGGAGACCAGATACCATTGGAGAGAACACTGCTGGGGCATCAGATGATAAAACCACAGGCACCTCAGGGGGAACGGAAGGGGGGGCACCTCAGCCACATGAGTCCACAACGCCAGATCCACGAGGGGCTTCCATGCTCACTGTCCCATCCTGGGGAGTGCAAAGCCACAGTCTCACAAGTCTCTACAGTGGGTGGCTTGCCCACTGTGCCATCCTGGGGAGTGCAAAGCCACAGTCTCACAAGTCTCTACAGTGGGTGGCTTGCCCACTGTGCCATCCTGGGGAGTGCAAAGCCACAGTCTCTCAAGTCTCTACAGTGGGTGGCTTGCCCACTGTTCCATCCTGGGAAGTGGCAAGCCACAGTCCATCAGATGGATTACCAACTCCACTGTTAATGGAGGAGGCATGGTGCCTAGAGTGCTTCGTGAAGCCCTGCTCGACACAGAACCGGCACTGTCAATGGGCCAGCGGTGCTTGAGACGGCGTTGCCCAGCGGAGCTGTGCTTGACAGGAAGGGCCCAGCGGAGCGGTGCTTGAGACGGCGGTGGCCAGCGGAGCGGTGCTTGAGATGAAGGGCCCAGCGGAGCGGTGCTTGACAGGAAGGGCCCAGCGGAGCGGTGCTTGACAGGAAGGGCCCAGCGGAGCGGTGCTTGAGATGAAGGGCCCAGCGGAGCGGTGCTTGAGATGAAGGGCCCAGAGGAGCGGTGCTTTACAGGAAGGGCCCAGCGGAGCGGTGCTTGACAGGAAGGGCCCAGCGGAGCGGTGCTTGACTGGAAGGGCCCAGCGGAGCGGTGCTTGACAGGAAGGGCCCAGTGGAGTGGTGCTTGAGATGAAGGGCCCAGCGGAGCGGTGCTTGAGACGGCGGTGGCCAGCGGAGCGGTGCTTGAGATGAAGGGCCCAGCGGAGCGGTGCTTGAGATGAAGGGCCCAGCGGAGCGGTGCTTGACAGGAAGGGCCCAGCGGAGTGGTGCTTGAGATGAAGGGCCCAGCGGAGCGGTGCTTGAGACGGCGGTGGCCAGCGGAGCGGTGCTTGAGATGAAGGGCCCAGCGGAGCGGTGCTTGACAGGAAGGGCCCAGCGGAGCGGTGCTTGACAGGAAGGGCCCAGCGGGGTGGTGCTTGAGATGAAGGGCCCAGCGGAGCGGTGCTTGAGATGAAGGGCCCAGCGGAGCGGTGCTTGACAGGAAGGGCCCAGCGGAGCGGTGCTTGACAGGAAGGGCCCAGCAGAGCGGTGCTTGACAGGAAGGGCCCAGCGGAGCGGTGCTTGAGACGGCGGTGGCCAGCGGAGCGGTGGTTGAGATGAAGGGCCCAGCGGAGCGGTGCTTGAGATGAAGGGCCCAGCGGAGCGGTGCTTGACTGGAAGGGCCCAGCGGAGCGGTGCTTGAGATGAAGGGCCCACCGGAGCCGTGCTTGAGATGAAGGGCCCAGCGGAGCGGTGCTTGAGATTAAGGGCCCAGCAGAGCGGTGCTTGACAGGAAGGGCCCAGCGGAGCGGTGCTTGACAGGAAGGGCCCAGCGGAGCGGTGAGGAAGGGCCCAGCGGAGCGGTGCTTGAGACGGCGGTGGCCAGCGGACCGGTGCTTGAGATGAAGGGCCCAGCGGAGCGGTGCTTGACAGGAAGGGCCCAGCGGAGCGGTGCTAGACAGGAAGGGCCCAGCGGAGCGGTGCTTGACAGGAAGGGCCCAGCGGAGCGGTGCTTGACAGGAAGGGCCCAGCGGAGCGGTGCTTGAGATGAAGGGCCCAGCGGATCGGTGCTTGAGATGAAGGGCCCAGCGGAGCAGTGCTTGAGATGAAGGGCCCAGCGGAGCGGCGCTTGACAGGAAGGGCCCAGCGGAGCGGCGCTTGACAGGAAGGGCCCAGCGGAGCGGTGCTTGACAGGAAGGGCCCAGCGGAGCGGTGCTTGAGACGGCGGTGGCCAGCGGAGCGGTGCTTGAGATGAAGGGCCCAGCGGAGCGCTGCTTGACAGGAAGGGCCCAGCGGAGCAGTGCTTGAGATGAAGGGCCCAGCGGAGCGGTGCTTGACAGGAAGGGCCCAGCGGAGCGGTGCTTGACAGGAAGGGCCCAGCGGAGCGGTGCTTGAGATGAAGGGCCCAGCGTAGCTGTGCTTGAGACGGCGGTGGCCAGCGGAGCGGTGCTTGAGATGAAGGGCCCAGCGGAGCGGTGCTTGACAGGAAGGGCCCAGCGGAGCGGTGCTTGACTGGAAGGGCACAGCGGAGCGGTTCTTGTCACGGCGGGCCCCTGTTCAGCGGTGCTTCTCACGGCAGGGCCCTGTTCAGCGGTTCATGTCACGGTGGGGCCCTGTTCAGCGGTTCTTGTCACAGCGGGCCCTATTCAGCGGTTCTTGTCACGGCGGGCCCATGTTCAGCGGTGCTTCTCACGGCGGGGCCCTGTTCAGCGGTTCTTGTCACGGCGGGGCCGTGTTCAGCGGTTCTTGTCACAGCGGGGCCCTGTTCAGCGGTTCTTGTCACGGCGGGGCCCTGTTCAGCGGTGCTTCTCACGGCAGGCCCGTGTTCAGCGGTGCTTCTCACGGCGGGGCCCTGTTCAGCGGTTCTTGTCACGGCGGGGCCCTGTTCAGCGGTTCTTGTCACGGCGGGCCCCTGTTCAGCGGTGCTTCTCACGGCGGGGCCCTGTTCAGCGGTTCTTGTCACGGCGGGGCCCTGTTCAGCGGTGCTTGTCCTGTGTTTCTAGGGAGCCAGACCTGGCCAAGACTTCCCGCTCAGTCGCCATCCGACCTTGCGGTCGCGGGGCCCTCCTGTGATGGAGTCCTGGGCCCATGGGTGTCGTCCGTCACAACCGGAATGGGCCTGCTGCCTGACTTCTCCGCCCTGCTGCCCTTGCCCTCCTTCGCTGAAGCTCTGTGGCCCTTGCCTCCCTTTGATGATGTGGCAGGTGACGGGGCAAGGCTACTGTCCTTGGTGGCAGCCGTCTCAGGCTTGTCGCGCCGGCCCTTAGTTTTTTTTGTCTTCTTCCCAGGGGGTGGGCTGGCTGTCCCCTTGCTGCTGGCCGATGTTCCTGCCCTAGGAGCTGGTGGACTCCAATAGCCCTGCACTATGGTCACAGTAGATGTAGGGCTGGTGGTGGCTGAGGTGCTTTTTTGACTCTTACCAGATGGAGGGGGTGGGTCAGTGGTTGGAACGAGGTCAAGGTTGGAAAGGAAAAGCACTTTGGAAGGACAGGGACGGGTAGGTGTAGTGGGTATGGGAGTGGAGGAAGAGGATGTGGTTGTAGGAGAATCAAGTGTGCTGTCTTTGGGTGCAGGTGCTTGTGACGGAGAGTGTCGTGAGGTGGATGGCTGTTGGGTGGGTGGCTGCCTGCGTTTGTGTGGTTTGGAAGAGGTGGTGACAGACACACTGGGAGAGGACACAGGGGACGTGTAAATGGCAGTGGGGGTGGTGACTGCACGTGTGCGGACTGTAATGGAGGGTGTGCTGGTGATGGAATTACTGGCTGATGGTGGTGTGCATGCAGGTGTGAGTGGAGACGTCACAGGGAGGGAGGAGGGAGATGAGGAGGTGGGGGACACAGAGGTGGTAGTGACTGTTGGCATGTCTGCATCTGGATGTTGCTTGGGTGAATGCTTGTGGGATCTGTGGTGCTTATGTCTGGATGAGCTGCCCTTGGGTGTAGAGGTGTGTGCAGGCTGGTCTGATGGTGTGGATGGGATAGGCAGAGGAACTGGAGACTGGGACTGGGTGGAGGGAGTCAGAAGAGGGAGGCTGGAGACAGGGACAATGGCTGCCGTCATTGCTGAGGCCAGAGCGTTGAACGATCGCTGATGGGCAGCCTGACCCGAATGAATGCCCTCCAGGTATGCATTGCTCCGATGCACCTCCCTTTCTACACCCTGGATGGCATTCAAAAGGGTAGACTGCCCAACAATGATGGTCCTGAGGAGGTCAATGACCTCCTGACTGAGAGCAGCAGGGGTAACTGGGGCAGGGCCTGAGGTGCCTGGGGCGAAGGAGATGCCCGCCTTCCTGGGCGAGCGAGCACGGAGCGAAGGCTGAGGGGCTGCTGGGAGGGTGGGGCTGGTGCGCTGGGTGGAGGCTGTACCTGTTGTGGCGGTGGGCACAGATGTTGCCGCCACCGCAAGGGAGCTCCCTTCCGAGGACGTGTCGGTGTCGCTGACATCTCCACGGGTCCCCGTTGTGGAGCTCCACTCGCCCTCCGTCTCACTGGTGTACTCGGAGTCTGTTGTATGGCCCTCCGGGGCCATGTGAGATGCAGCTCCCTCGTGCGCCGATGCCACTTCTCCTCCGCCTGATGATGCTAATGCACACATGAACAGGAAGACAAAGAAAATGGGGGGGGGGGGGAGAAATGAAGACAGGTTGAGTGCATGCATTGGCAACACCGTTGTCGGAGAGGACAGGCACAGAAGCCCCCTGCACTAGGCCGCGCAATCGGGGTACACTACTCAGTTATTGTGACTAGGCCTACAGGTCTATGGACGACAAATGCACACATGGGTGAGGCTGGACCATGGATAGCTGTACTTGGCACACTACAGAGGTGGGGGGCGGGGGCACAGGGCCATGCCTAACGGAGGGGCCTAGCCTACAGAATGCGCCCTGGCCTAGAGATAGCCACAGCCCTCCTCCCCCACCCAGACACCTTCACTGCGCGCAAAGATAGCAGAATGTGCTGATACTCACCCCCTTGTGTCTGCTGTGATGTCCTCACGCGCCCATCCAAATCGGGGTAGGCCACCGCCAGGATCCGGGACATCAGGGGGGTCATTTGGCGGCTGGCACCCCTCCTACGTTGGGAGGCCATCCCCAGCAGAGACTCGGCGGTCTTTCTGGTCCTGCGGTGGATGTCCTCCCACCTCTTTCGGCAGTGGGTGCCCCGTCTGTTGTGGACCCCCAGAGCCCGGACGTCCTTGGCGATGGCACGCCAAATGTCAATCATCTGATGGGCGCTGACCTATGTGACATGTACAGGGTGGTAAAGGAAATCGCATCAGTTTTCTGCCTGGTCAATGTGAGTGGCACCCCCCTCCCCAACCTTGCCATGTGGCACATGCTCTCATCTTTTGTGCGTTGCACTCCTCATTCGCTCCCCTCCCCACCATCTTACATACACCCCACTCAACACAGGCATAGCCCATTCAACGTGCACCCTGTGTACTAACCTGTTGGTCTGGAGGACCGTAGAGTAGCGCATACTGGGGGAGGACCCCATCAACAAGTTTCTCCAATTCTTCAGAGGTGAAGGCAGGGGCCCTTTCCCCAGTCGCAGCAGCCATTGTATCTCCCAGACCGAGGTCACAGCAGCACTTGCAGTATCGGTCCTCTCCTGTGGATGATCAGGTCTCGAGTGATTAATCAGATAGAAAATGGCGGTCACGCCCGCGGCGGTGCGTACCGCTGCGGTGCGTACCGCAGGCACCCATCCTCATTGGCTACTGAAACCCATAGGGTGCAATGTTAACCAATGCGGCTTAGCACCGCGGTCTTCGACCGCCTACCGCCACGGTGTGCCACGCCAGCGCATTGACCTCACATCCCACTGTCACACTTCACAGGTCAGGCAGCCGCCATTTCAAGGGCCCACATGGCATAATTTCTACTGCGTCACACAGGCCTAGGCCTTGCATTGCCACTCATAGAAGCCTTTCAATGCATAGCGATTCGTGTACTGTGCAAGCTGTGTGAACGAACCTGTGGGTTGCTTGACTCCGTGCTCCATGTTGTCCTTCCTAGGCACCGTCCGCTGGGACTTGCAAGGAGAAGGATGAATCCTCCCGTGTACCGACCGCTGGTGGACCTGTCGACAATGGAAGAACGACATATCATACTTAAATACAGGCTTGACAGAGCAACTATACATGAACTATGTGCCCAGCTGGAGCCAGACCTGATGTCCCCCATCCGCCAACCCTTTGGGATTCCCCCTCTGGTGCAGGTTCTGTCAGTGCTCCATTTTTTGGCAAGTGGGTCTTTTCAGACAACAGTGGCCATATCATCTGGGATGTCTCAGCCTATGTTTTCTAAGGTTTTGTCCAGAGTGTTGTCTGCCCTGATGAAATACATGCGGAGCTACATTATTTTCCCTGAGGTGGGCGATTTGGCTACAGTGAAGGGTGATTTCTATGCCCTTGGACATATCCCCAACATCATTGGTGCCATTAATGGGACCCATGTGGCTTTGGTTCCCCCCAAAGAAAGTGAGCAGGTGTACAGAAACAGAAAAAGTTATCATTCGATGAATGTCAAGGTGGTCTGTTTGGCTGACCAGTACATCTCCCATCTAAATGCCAAGTTCCCTGGGTCAGTGCATGACGCGTATGTCATGCGAAATAGCAGCATCCCTTATGTGATGGAACAGCTACAGAGACACCGTGTGTGGCTAATTGGTGACTCTGGTTACCCCAACCTGTCGTGGCTACTGACCCCAGTGAGGAATCCCCGGACCAGGGCAGAGGAACGGTACAATGAGGCCCATGGGCGAACTAGAAGGATCATAGAAAGGACCTTCGGGGTCCTGAAGGCCAGGTTTAGGTGCCTGCATATGACAGGGGGATCCCTAATGTACTCACCAAAGAAGGTGTGCCATATCATCGTGGCCTGCTGTATGCTTCACAATCTTGCTTTGCGACGCCAGGTGCCTTTTCTGCAGGAGGATGGTCCAGATGGTGGTGTTGTAGCAGCTGTGAAGCCTGTGGAGAGTGAAGAGGAGGAAGACGACGGGGACGACACGGACAACAGGGATACAGTCATACAACAATATTTTCAGTAGCACACAGGTAAGAATCACCCACGCCATTTTACATTTACTTAAGGCCTCATGCGTCTCTACTGTCTGTGTTTCCCCCCAGTTCCTGTTAACTGATTTGTGACTTTCCCTTCCCTTTTCAGAGCTGTATGACCCACTGCGTGACTTCTGCTTTGTTTGCCCATGGACTAAAGCTTATTGAAATTGGTATGTTGTCATCACAAAGTAACTGGACATTATTGCACCGTTATGTGTAATACATTTGTTAAGAATCCAAGCAGACTCCTGTTATTTTAAGTGCAATAAGTGATTTATTTTAAGTGCTACATATAGGTACATGATTGTAAAACGGTGATGGGTGGGGGTGGAGTAATGTCCATGGCAGAGTCCAGTTCTCAGTTTCACAGGTGCATTGTCCATATGCCTGTGGAAGGATGGAGTTTGTGCAGTTAAAGGTTGGGCAGGGTGACAATGTGGG
Organism: Pleurodeles waltl; assembly: GCF_031143425.1. Taxonomy (NCBI): domain Eukaryota; kingdom Metazoa; phylum Chordata; class Amphibia; order Caudata; family Salamandridae; genus Pleurodeles; species Pleurodeles waltl. Next base: position 195,926,635 of record NC_090440.1, on the reverse strand, counting down.
ACAGTGGGATGACATCAGGGGGTATCTTATGCTGGCGAGAGTCTTGCAATCCTACTCTGTCTTCTTGTGAGATCTCAGGTTCCGCTTGCGGGTTGGTTCTTCTTCTGCAGGAGGTGGGGTTCTGGTGGCCTGTCGTTGTGTGGGGGCCTCCTGTCCACTAGCGCCGGCGGAGGTGGTAGGCTGTTCCTGGCCTGGGCTAGTGACAGGGGCCCTTTGGTGTGCCACATGGTCCCGCAATGTGGTGACTATCTGGTTAAGGGCCACGACGATGATCCCCATTGCGGAACCAATGTTCCTCAGTTCCTCTCTGAACCCCACGTACCGTTCCTCCTGCAGTGCCTGGATCTCCTGGAACCTGGCCAGTACCGTCGCCATCGTCTCCTGGGAGTGGTGGTAAGCTCCCATGATGGAGGAGAGAGCCTCTTGGAGAGTCGGTTCCCTGGGCCTATCCCCCCCCTGTCGCACAGCAGCCCTCCCAGTTCCCCTGTGTTCCTGGGCCTCTGTCCCCTGGACGGTGTGCCCACTACCACTGCCCCCAGGTCCCTGTTGTTGTTGGGGTGGTGGGTTAACCTGGGTGCCCTGTAGTGGTGGACACACCGCTGATTGACGTGTCCTGGAGACAGAGGCATGGGCCCGCTGGGGGGGAGCTGTGCTGGTGTTCCCAGAGGGGGTTGGGTCTGGTGTAGCCTGTGGCAGTCTGTGGGGAACCGACTGTCCAGAGGTCCCCGATGGGCCGGGCTGGTCATCTGGGTCCAGGGAGACAGAGCTGCTGTCATCGCTGGGGGCCTCTTCTGGGGGTGGGATGGACATCACTGTACCCTCCGTGGCGGTGTGGTGGCGTTCGGGTCCTGCAGGGGTATAAAGGTATGGTTATTGCTTCTGTGTGTGGCATTTCGTGTGATGGGTGGGTGTCCGTGTACCCAAGTGCAGGCATTCCCTTGTGGGGGCTTTTGTGAGGGTGGCTTGTGGGGGTGATGTGTGTGTGCAGTGGGCATGCTTTGGTGATGGGTGTCCATGCTTTGTGGTCGCATGCAGGGCTTGGTGTTGGGATGGGTGGGTTGTGATGGTGAACCATTTGCAAGGAGTTGGTGTGATGGGGGTGGGGGTGAGGGTGGGGGTATGTGCTGGCATGCAGGTGGGGTGGGGGTGGGAAGCAGTAGTGAAGATTTAACTTACCAGAGTCCATTCCTCCGCCTACTCCTGCGAGGCCCTCAGGATGCAGGATGTGCAAGACTTCCTCCTCCCATGCTGTAAATTCTGGGGGAGTAGGTCCGCCGCCAGTCTTCTGCACCGCAATGTTGTGCCTTGATACCATGGAACGCACCTTCCCCCGTAGGTCGTTCCAGCGCTTCCTTATGTCATCCCGATTGCGTGGATGCTGTCCCACCGCGTTGACCCTGTCCACTATCCTTTGCCATAGCTCCATCTTTCTGGCAATTATGGTGTGCTGCACCTGTGCCCCGAAGAGCTGGGGCTCTACACGGACTATTTCCTCCACCATGACCCTGAGTTCTGCATCAGTGAACCTGGGGTGTCTTTGGGGTGCCATGGGGTGGTGTGGATGAGGTGTGGGGTGGCGTTTGTGGTGATGAGTGTGGTGCGTGTGGTGGTGTGTGGTGTTTGGTGCGTGGATTCTGTGTGGGTGATGGTGTTGTGTGCCTCTGTGTTGTGGGATTGTCTATTCTGTGCTCTCTCTCTAGCCTTCGTCAATAATTTCTGGTCGTAGGGGTTTGTGGGTGATGTGGGTGTGTGTTTTATATTGTGTTGGGTGTGTGGGAGTGGTGTTAGTATGTGTATCAGGTGTGTGTGTTTCAAAATGACCAATGTGGCTGAGTTTTCTATGTGTGTGTGTATTTTGAGCGCAGCGGTGTGTACCGCCAATGGAATACCGCGTTTGAAAGACCGCCGCGTGGATTCGTGTGTCGTGATAGTGTGGGCGTATTTCTGTTGGCGTGACGGTGGAGGTTTGGTCATCGCCATTTTTTCGCTGACCTTTGGTGTGGCGGACTTTTGTGGATGTCGGGTTTTTGGCGGTTTGCAAGTTGCGGGTCAGAATGACCGTGGCGGTTTACCGCGGCCGCGGCGGTGTTATGGCGGAATGACCCCCATAATCTTAAACTCATTATCTTGATTTCATTTAGAAAATGCATAGAAAATGCATAGTTTTCCTTGATACCCATTTTTCATTCATTAGATTTTTACTCTATGAGCAGTACACAATAAAAATATCATAATAAACTGTAGCTCAGTTTTTGGCTCTAGGTATTGTGTTTTAGGACAACCAACGTATGGTAAATGCCCCTGAGACCAGAAGAGTTTGATGGACATAACTTATATTACTTTTGTAAACTGGCCATTGTGGTAATAAATTACAGATGAGAGATTTCTATTTTTTTTCTACTTATGTTCTTTATTTCTTGTGTCAATGACTAGTTTATTTGGGAAACGCATGATTGATCTACACAAATGATCCATTGCTGAATTCAGAATGTGCCTTTTCAGAAATATATAACTTTCCCTGTTCAACCATGGGTTTCACACCGGTTTCTACTACAAAGTTTAAATAGGTAAAAAAATAGAAAAAATAGGGAAAAAAATGACACACACTGCACAAAATGAAAAAACATTCTTTCAACATACTATTTTTTAAAATAGACTTTCTTGCACAGCAATCATTTTTCCCCCCAAAAACAATTTTGCTATATTTTGGCTAATTTCTTGGAACTCTCCAAGGGAATCCACAAACCATGGGTGCCACTAGAATCCCACCATGTGGATATCTTTTGTAGCAAAATTCTATGAAGTCTTAAGCATGAACTGTGCCAAACCAAAACAAGAATTTGCAATGCAATAGGTCTCGCATTTGTGAGAGTTAGAGCTGTTGTAAATGACAATGGCCTTCATTATGATCTCGGTGGTCCAAACAGTGGACCGCCGAGATCACCTGCGAGGCAGGACCACCAGTGCTGACAGTCCTATGACCGCCATATAATGATGCCCAGTGGCACACCGCCATTGATGGCGGTGTGAACTGCCAGATGCCATACTGGCGGTCGGTGGCGGAGGTGGATGCTGCTCCACCCTCACCTCCATGTCAGCCAGACACCCCCACACCTATTATGATGCAATAATAGGCGTGGCGGTGTATGAAGATGAAGCGGTGCCGGTGGAGCAGCATCCAGGGAGCCCATTCCGTCTCCCGGAGCAGCGCCACGGAAAAGGTAAGTGCTGTCCGAGAGGGAAGGTGGGGTGGGGGTGTGTGTGTGGAGTGACTGAGTGCGTGCATGGGGGTGTGCGTGTTTGTGTGTAAAGGGGGGGATGTGTGTCTGCGTATATGTATGCATGTGTGAATATCTGTGAATGAGTGCATATGTGACTGAGAGTGTTGGTGCGCATGTGTGCATGGGTAGGCATGTGTGTGGATGTGTTTCTGTATCCTTCAGGGGTGGAGGGCGTGTGGGAGTCTCGGTATGTGTGTGCATGTGTGGATGCGTGCATGTTTTTTTGGGGTTAGGGGGGCCCTGAACGGCGCTGGGGGGTGTGGGATGCTGAGGGGGGTTGGTGAGGGCCTAGAGGGAGATCGGGGAGGAGGCGTGGGGGTTCGATTTTCAGTATTCGGAGGTGGGGGGGGTCTATGGGCTTGGGGGGTGGGTGGGGGTTGTGGCAGTGGGGGGGCTGGCATGTCACATACTGGTGACAGGAATGAGAATTCCTGTCACCAGTATGCTTTCCGCCAGGGATTACCTGGCGTTGTATCCCACCAGGAAATCCCTGGTGGAAATGGGATCATTATCCCACCGGCAGTCTATGTCGACCGACGGTTCGAAGGTGGCTACCTTCCGCCCGGCGGTCGACTCAGTCCTGGCGGTGGGTAGTGCCAAACTGGCTGCTTTGCAGCCAGTTTACTACCTGCATCATTATATGGCGGTCGAGCACCGCCATGCCGTTGGCGGTCATACCGCTGGTGTGGCAGTGCTCGACCGCCAAATCATAATGAGGGCCAATGTCTTTTACCAATGTGTTTTGGTTTGGAGTATAGTGGATGTATGCCAAATGCCACAGCAACCCTCCCAGACCTGTTGCTGCAGGAGTGAGGACACAACAAGGCTGCCATCTTGGAAGTGTTTTTGCCTCATTCTTACAGACTAGCTGTGATACCCTAGGGATGCAAACCTTTGTAGTGTGCTTACCTAAACATTTATAGCACCAAACAAGCCACAAAGAGGCACCTTTGTGGCATTTAACCCGGAGAATGAGGGGGTCAAAAGAGTTAGGAGCAAAAAAAGAGGACAGCCATATATTTCTCTGTGTAAAACTTTGAACAGAATTATTCCTCTACATTAGCAATACCAGCCTAACTTTTAAAAACATTGACTGTATACAAAGAGAATAACAGAAGAGGTAGCTTAATTGCAAATGAATTTTAGTGATTTTGTTAAGAATGGCACCTGCTTTTTAGCACTATTAAATGGCAGAACATGTATACCAAGCCCTATATAAAAAAAAAACGAGTTATTCCCAGACTGCCCCAACATGCACCAGACAAAGAGCCCTAGGGGCTAGTAAGGGCCAGAACTGCCGACTTTGGAGCCGGGGAACAGAGTTCGAGTATCTGCGCTTGCTCAAAAGCCCGTGATTCTGGGCAAATCAAATAGTCTCCCATTGCTACCAAAAATGAATGTGTTCTTGTGTAATGTAACCGGTGCTCATTTAAAGTGCTGTAATACCTTTGTATTGAGTTTGCGCTGACTGAACTCTATTTGAAGAGGCCCAATTTACATCCAAAGGCCAGATGTTTTTTGCTATCAAGCTTGAGGCCGTGAAGTGCTTGAGTCTGGAGTCACGACTCCTTTTCCACCATTTTGGAGTCAACACCTTTCGCCATCTTCTTGCCTAGAACTAATCTATGTGTTTGGTTGGTGAAGCATGTGCTATCGCCTACTGTTAAGCTCTACTCAAGTCAGTTGGTTAATGCACCCACTGCAGAGGTCTTGACAGAACGAGAATGTCACAGATTACAATCCTGACATACCATTTTCACCTCTTCATCTCTGTAAGGTCGATGCAAATGAATTAAAGCGACTTTGTTAAGAATGGCACCTGCTTTGCAGTGCTATGAAATGCAAGTACCTGTATTACCAAGTGCTATATTAAAAAAAACGAGTTATCTGGCTAAAGCATGCACCAGATAAAGAACCCTAGGGGAGAGGATGTGGCATAAGGGCCAAAACTGCTGACCTCGGAGCTAGAGAACACAGTTCAAGTCTCAGCACTGGCTCAACATTCTGTGATTCTGGGCAAATCACTTAATCTCCCCTTGCTATCAAAAATAAATGTGTTCTTGTGTAATGTAAATGGTGTTCATGTAAAATGCTGTAATACTTCTGTATCAAGTTTGCGCTATATAAAACTGCAAAATAAATAAAGCGCTCCAATACATTCATGTTGGGGTTGCACTATATAAAACTGTCAATAAAAAATAAATAATCCTGACATAGCTTTTTCATCTCTGCAAGGTAGATGCAAATGAAGTATAGTGATTTTCTTAAGGATGGCACTTGCTTTGCAGTGCAATTAAATGGCAGAACCTGTATTACCAAGCGCTATATAAAAAAACAAGTCATTCCCAGACAGTTTCAACATGCACCAGACAAAGAACCCTAGGGGAGAGGATGTAGCCCAACGGCCAGAGCTGCTGACTTTGGAGTGGGGGATCATGGTGAGAGTTGCGGCGCCAGCTCAACATCCTGTGATTCTGGGTAAATCACTTAATCTTCCCTTGCTACCAAAAATCAATGCGTTCTTGTGTAATGTAACAGGTGCTCATCTAAAGAACTGTATTACCTTTGTAACAAGAACGTGCCATATAACACTGCAAAAAAATTAAATTAAATAAAAAAGACCCTGCAGACATCGCAAACAAACAGCAAGATGCCAGAAACAAAGGAAGAGGAAGAAACAACATACCGCTGTAAGTGAAGCGGCGAGGCAATAGAAAAAATAGTGCGCCAACACTAAGCTATCTGGCCAATCGTGCAATAATCCATGTAACAGGGTCAGTCTCCAAGGTGATAACAAAACAGCCTAAAGGCGGGACAAAAGTAAAACACTTACCAATGACAATAAGGGATTTTTGAAAGGGAGGCCCAGGACCGAATTAAAGTGATGGACGTGAGATCAGCGTGGTTAAAGACCACAGAATAGATTACAACAGGGCGAAAAGTTGTGCGTATGTGCTGCTATGATCGACCTAGAAAGGGCTCAGCACTGGGTGGGAAAATCTCCCACTCCTAAAGGGTTAATGCAAAGACAATTAGGGCAAGTGCATCAAGGAAATGCATTGAGCAGTGAGTTGACCTTGCAATACAGACAGTGGTTCTATTATAAAAACATGTACATATGCTTGCAGTATTTAACAATTTGAAACAATACAAAATCCTTCCAGAATGCTCCACGATCGTATGCAAATATATGAATAAGCATAAAGCCAAACTTGTGATTGTTTGCTCTGAAAAAAAAAAAACTTACACAAAAACGTTGATAACTCTAAAATATTGTGCACCTTTAAATACTGTTTGTCTAAAGTGTTGTTTGATAAAAAAACATGTTTGTTACAAGCCAGTATTTAAAAACAAGATGAATAATGGAGAAACAGTATAAAACTGTGATTGTCAACACAAAAATAAATGAAGGGCTAAAATCTAAAAGTCACAAAATGCGCCAATATATATATATATATATATATATATATATATATGTATATATATGTGCCGTATGTATATATATATATATATATATGTATATATATATATATATATATATATATATATATATATATATATATTCATATATATATTTATATATATATATATATAGTTATATATATATTTACTAGTGCGTTTTGTGACATTAAGGTTTGGGCCCTTCATTTAAATGTTATTATATATAATAACGCGGTAAAGCTGCGGTCAGAAAAGGGAAGCCGGCGGTTTCCCGCCGGCTTCCCGCTGCCCCTTTGAATCCTCCACGGCGGCGCCGCAAGCAGCGCCACCATGGGGATTCCGACCCCCTTCCCGCCAGCCTGGTTCTGGCGGTTTTCTCCGCCAGAACCTGGCTGGCGGGAACGGGTGTCGTGGGGCCCCTGGGGGCCCCTGCAGTGCCCATGCCACTGGCATGGGCACTGCAGGGGCCCCCTAACAGGGCCCCACATTGATTTTCAGTAGACACTGAAAATCGCGACGGGTGCAACTGCACCCGTCGCACACCAGCAACTCCGCCGGCTCCATTCGGAGCCGGCTTCCTCGTTGCTGATGCTTTCCCGCTGGGCGGGCGGGCGGCCTTTTGGCGGTCGCCCGCCAGCCCAGCGGGAAAGTCAGAATGACCGCCGCGGTCTTTTGACCGCGGTACGGTCTTCTGGCGGTTCCCGCCAGGCGGGCGGCAACCGCCGCCCGCCGAAGTAGGAATGACCGCCTATGTGGCAAGAAAAGTTTGGTTAGGAGTTTACAACGCTAATAGCTTTAACTCGAGCAAATGCGAGACCCACTGCATTGCAAATGCTTGTGTTTTTTAGCTATCGGAGTCATTTGTGAGGGACACTTTTATTTTGTTGCCCGTGACTATTTTCTGTTTTTATCCAGGTGGCTACCATGTTAGATGTAGAAGTACCCATTAGTGTTAATGAATTTACAACAGCCATCAGAATAAGACACTTCAGTTTTAATGTATGCATCCAGAGAGATGGGCCAGCACTAGCAGGCATCAGCCTGTGCGCACCAGAGACTCCCTGGCCATGTTGCAAAGGAAAAGCACTTACAAAACTGCTGGAATGTTCTGCGCCCTGCCAGCAAAAACCACAAGAAGAGAAAGCCATAGAGGCTGTTTTTTATTAACATTCCTGCCCTCTCCTGGGCTGAGCTGCAGCAGGCATCCAGACTCTCGTGTCCCTTGTGGGATGCCAGACAGTCTCCACGGGGAATGAGAGAAGCAGCAACCTCGGATCCCTTGGTTTCAGGATGCTCGATCTATTTATCTGGCGACAGTGTTACGAATCTGCCTCGAGGCGCAGCTGCGAAGGTCCCTGGCCTGTGGGCATGTAAGACTGCGCTTACCCTGCAGGGGCATATTTAATGGAAATAAAATTACATCTTTTTGCAACCACCAAATGACTTCTCCGGCCTTTTTGACAACAGGCCACAATTTGGAACTTCTGCTGCCAGACATTCCTCAACATAATCTCAGAGCACTTTTTGGGATACTGGCAGGTTTGCGAGCCTCCTTCTCCAATGTCAGACTTCAGTTATTCCAGTCTCATCACTAGGGAGGTGACAACTGACATCCTTGGAGAGACCTTCTCTCTGAAGTTTGAATCTGATCTGTGGTTGTAACCTGAAGGAAAGTTCTGCTATCTAAATTTGTAAAGGTGGGTTCATCCAGAAAGTTAGCTCGGCATCTGACCCATACGTCTGAGAGATGGGCGTGCACTTAGCTATAGTTCTACTGTCTAAAACCTGGGCATGAAGGATGGTGTAACCTGAGAGAATCCCTGCTGTTTCAGACCAGAGTCCGAAAGATGGATGTAACCGAAGAGATTGGTCCAGAGCATAATTTGAACTAGTGGTTGCAGGTGGGGCCAGGGGCACTCACAGTTGGGGACCAGCACTTACTTTTACTTAACAGACTTTGACCAGAGAAAAACACGAAAGGGGGAAGAGAGGGAGGAAGAGAAAGACAAGTGAGAAAGAAAGCAAGGATGATAAAGAACTTTGAAAGTAGACAAAGATGCAAGGAGAGTGTAGTGGTCAATGAAAGAGGCGTAAAGTTGAATGCCTTGGTATTCGGAGAGGGAGGAAGACAAAGACAGAAAACAGTGAGAAAGAAAGAAAAAAAAGAAAGCAAGAAAGGATGAAAAAGAACTTGAAATTAGACAGAGACAGGGAGAGTGTGGTGGTCGATGAAAGAGGCGTAAAGGTGAAAGCCTTGATATTCAGCACCTGGCCTTCAATAGCATTGGCCACTTGATTCTGAGCAAAACTTTGGACATCACCACTTATTCTTTTGCAAAGTAAGCACTGGATAGCTCTGCTTTTTAAAGCATAAGCCTAAGGGGTAGGTCTGCTCTTAAGGTTTAAGGGCTAGGTGTGATCTGAGAGATGGCAATGCTTTTTAAGGTTTGAGCCTGAGATGAGTGAAACCTGAAAGGCTCAGGAAATGATTAAGCTTGTGGTGTAGATGTAATTTTAGGTCTCATTTAGTTGTTCAGGTTTTGAGCTTGCAATATAGATATGGTGAAAAGGACAACAATGTTTTCTAAACTGTGAATATGTAGAACATATATAACCTGAGGAAGACCCGTGCTGCTAAGGTGTGAACATTAGATGTAGGTCCCTTGGAGACTGCTCGGCTGCTTAAGTTTTGAGTTTGCATTATGGATGCAATCCGGAACATTACCGAAATGTTTAAGACTAGTAATGTACATGGAACCTGAGGGTTAGTCTGAGGCCAAAGCATAATGATAGGGGTGCTGTCTAGAGCCTGAGCTTGTAATTCATGTGTAAGATAACGGATGGCTCTGCAAAGCCTGGGTCATTATAATAGCTGTAGTTTGAAGGATGGCTAAAAGGAGGCCTGAACTTGTAAAACTGTTTTATCCAACATGTATAACTGGGCTGTCTGGTCACAAAGCTCGGATTTAGAGTATACCAGACAGGGGGGCAAATCCTACATTCTTCCCTTGGAAGTTTATTCCCTCCCTGTAAAACCTCCAGGAAAGTGTAGAGAAACTAAGCACTAGGAGAAAGAAAGAGTAGGAGAGAGAGTGAGTAACACTTACTCCCGGTTGGTTGGTGGAAGGCCGGAACTGCACACTTAGGACTACAGTGTGACACAGCATGATAGGCCACAGGAGGAAAGCTCAATGTATCCGTTAACAGAGGGAGATGAGATAGTAATTGTGAGGACAAAAACAGGTGAATCACTCTAAATAAAATCATTCATGACAAATATGACTTTACCTGGTGCGGTGAGGTCTGCACTTTATAAAGCACTCAGGCAAGCCAAGAAACTTGCCCAAGGACTGAAAAGAGAGTAGAACTCTGCCGCACTAGTGAATCTGGGATGAACTGTTAGCAAAGAAAGTTCACAGGATGAAAGTCGGGGAGGCAGTAGCACAGGAGGGACTAAAGGGAAACTGAGGGAGGAACAAAACAACAAAAGTACAGTAAAGAAGTCTGCTAGAAACTAGTCAGAAAGGAAAAGAGTCATATCAACTGTTGACAGACACATGCTTTTATATCAGAGGAGTCTTTATATTACTGTTCCCAGACTGACCTGGAAGGACCATTGACCATGACCGGTCCTGTGATGGCCGATGCAACGTCTTAATGATATAGGCCTGGACGTCTGGAAGCTTTTGTCCTGCACGATTGTGGTTCCTATAGTTCAGTTTGCCATCCTTTCCACGTCTGCAGTTTTTTAGTTCTATTCTGATGTACTTTTCGCGCAAATCTGACACGATTGAGGAATAAGGGGAAAATGTGGCGCAAGGGGTTACAAAGTGGCGTAATGCAAGCATTGCCCCACTTTGTAAATATGGCGCAATGTTTTTCCCCTTCCAACGTCACATTAGTGTAAAAAAAATGACAATGTGCTGTTGGAATGGCAAAAGGCCAGCATAAATCTGGCCCTAAGTTTGTAATGTAGGTGTACTCTAATGGATAGTTCTAATCTTGAAGGCTTGTACTTTATAACCTGTAAACTAGTTTCACTGTTGAAGGCCTTATCCTATAATGTAGATGTAATTGTTAAGATCTGTCTAAAGCTTGAGCACTATAATGGGTGTGAAGTACAGAGAGGTGGAGAAAATAGACAGGGCAGAGCCAAAGGCTTTGTGCATTGAGGGTTGTGTTGTAGGGGGTGGGGATGATGTGGGCTGTGGTTGTTGGCTGCCCGCTGCCAGTTGGTGTTGGCCACCTGCAGCGGTTTGGTCATAGGGACTTGCTGCAGGCCATGGCCTGCAAACAAGCCCCTTTGGGTGTTAGTAGTTGTGGGTAATAAACAAAAGCTAAAAAAACACTCAAATTAAACAGTTATGGTTAGGTAAATTAACTATACCTATCACCCTCTTCAAACCCTGATTATGACATCACTCATGACCTGTTAAATGACATCAATGATGACATCTCAGATGCAACATTGATGACATCGCTGACAACATCACCTATGACATTACATTGTGAACAAAAGTGAGTCATGGTTTGGGCACAAATTATATCTCCACTGGAGTTTGCAATTTATAGTTCGCAACACACACAACGCAGATCATAACTCACGGAGCTCCCCATGTTGAATGCAACACTTTGCCAATGGCACAGAAACAAAACACAGACTGTCAAGAGAAAATTATGGTTGTTTTTAGCACTATGTTTCCCTCAAATTAACAGCCACTGGCAGCAATTTTTGGCAGCAAAGTTTTTATTTTTATAAACAGCGAATGTTCATAACAGGAAAACATAACATGCCTGTTTCCACGTATACTGAATTCCAGCTGCTCTATAAAATGCATTTTTGAGTAAATTACTGTCTACACAATAATGTGTTTAATGTCCCACTATAGATGCCTCATTTATTATATAGTTTACATATGTACTATCACTTTCATATAAATGAGCAGTGAACCAAAGACATCACTGTTTGGGGGGAGGGCAGTTGTGAAGGACACAAAGGCCCTGATTTATACTTTTTTGCCGCAAACCTGCGTTAGCGCAGGTTTGCGGCAAAAAGTATAGCGCCGGCTAGCGCCATTCCTAGACACCGGTCGGGCGTCATATTTAAGGAATGACGCTGGTCAGTGCAAAGGGTGGGTGTAGGAGGCTGGACTGGCTTGTAGTGAGTACCAAGGGGTACTTGCACCTTGCACCAGGCCCAGTTATCCCTTATTAGTGTATAGGGTGTCTAGCAGCTTAGGCTGATAGATAATGGTAGCTTAGCAGAGCAGCTTAGGCTGAACTAGGAGACGTGTGAAGCTACTACAGTACCACTTAGTGTCATATGCACAATATCATAAGAAAACACAATACACAGTTATACTAAAAATAAAGGTACTTTATTTTTATGACAATATGCCAAAGTATCTTAGAGTGTACCCTCAGTGAGAGGATAGGAAATATACACAAGATATATATACACAATAGCAAAAATATGCAGTATAGTCTTAGAAAACAGTGCAAACAATGTATAGTTACAATAGGATGCAATGGGGACACATAGGGGTAGGGGCAACACAAACCATATGCTCCAAAAGTGGAATGCGAACCACAAATGGACCCCAAACCTATGTGACCTTGTAGAGGGTCGCTGGGACTATTAGAAAATAGTGAGAGTTAGCAAAATAACCCTCCCCAAGACCCTGAAAAGTGAGTGCAAAGTGCACTAAAGTTCCCCTAAGGATAAAGAAGTCGTGTTAGAGGAATAATGCAGGAAAGACACAAACCAACAATGCAACAACGATGGATTTCCAATCTAGGGTACCTGTGGAACAAGGGGACCAAGTCCAAAAGTCACAAGCAAGTCGGAGATGGGCAGATGCCCAGGAAATGCCAGCTGTGGGTGCAAAGAAGCTTCTATTGGACAGAAGAAGCTGAGGTTTCTGCAGGAACGAAAAGGGAGAGACTTCCCCTTTGGTGGACGGATCCCTCTCGCCGTGGAGAGTCGTGCAGAAGTGTTTTCCCGCCGAAAGAACGCCAACAAGCCTTGCTAGCTGCAAATTGTGCGGTTAGCGTTTTTGGACGCTGCTGTGGCCCAGGAGGTCGCAAATTGGACCAGGAGGTAGAGGGGATGTCGAGCAAGACAAGAAGCCCTCTTAGCAGCAGGTAGCACCCGGAGAAGTGCCAGAAAGAGGCACTACGAGGATGCGTGAAATGGTGCTCACCCGAAGTTACACAAAGGAGTCCCACGTCGCCGGAGACCAACTTAGAAAGTCGTGCAATGCAGGTTAGAGTGCCGGGGACCCAGGCTTGGCTGTGCACAAAGGATTTCTGCCGGAAGTGCACAGGGGCCGGAGTAGCTGCAAAAGTCGCTGGTTCCCAGCAATGCAGTCTAGCGAGGTGAGGCAAGGACTTACCTCCACCAAACTTGGACTGAAGAGTCACTGGACTGTGGGAGTCACTGGGACAGAGTTGCTGGATTCGAGGGACCTCGCTCGTCGTGCTGAGAGGAGACCCAAGGGACCGGTAATGCAGCTTTTTGGTGCCTGCGGTTGCAGGGGGAAGATTCCGTCGACCCACAGGAGATTTCTTCGGAGCTTCTAGTGCAGAGAGGAGGCAGACTACCCCCACAGCATGCACCACCAGGAAAACAGTCGAGAAGGCGGCAGGACCAGCGTTACAGAGTTGCAGTAGTCGTCTTTGCTACTATGTTGCAGTTTTGCAGGCTTCCAGCGCGGTCAGCAGTCGATTCCTTGGCAGAAGGTGAAGAGAGAGATGCAGAGGAACTCTGATGAGCTCTTGCATTCGTTATCTAAAGTTTCCCCAGAGACAGAGACCCTAAATAGCCAGAAAAGAGGGTTTGGCTACCTAGGAGAGAGGATAGGCTACTAACACCTGAAGGAGCCTATCAGAAGGAGTCTCTGACGTCACCTGGTGGCACTGGCCACTCAGAGCAGTCCAGTGTGCCAGCAGCACCTCTGTTTCCAAGATGGCAGAGGTCTGGAGCACACTGGAGGAGCTCTGGACACCTCCCAGGGGAGGTGCAGGTCAGGGGAGTGGTCACTCCCCTTTCCTTTGTCCAGTTTCGCGCCAGAGCAGGGCTAAGGGGTCCCCTGAACCGGTGTAGACTGGCTTATGCAGAATTGGGCACATCTGTGCCCAAGAAAGCATTTCCAGAGGCTGGGGGAGGCTACTCCTCCCCTGCCTTCACACCATTTTCCAAAGGGAGGGGGTGTAACACCCTCTCTCAGAGGAAGTCCTTTGTTCTGCCATCCTGGGCCAGGCCTGGCTGGACCCCAGGAGGGCAGATGCCTGTCTGAGGGGTTGGCAGCAGCAGCAGCTGCAGTGAAACCCCAGGAAAGGCAGTTTGGCAGTACCAGGGTCTGTGCTACAGACTACTGGGATCATGGGATTGTGCCAACTATGCCAGGATGGCATAGAGGGGGCAATTCCATGATCATAGACATGTTACATGGCCATATTCTGAGTTACCATTGTGAAGCTACATATAGGTAGTGACCTATATGTAGTGCACGCGTGTAATGGTGTCCCCGCACTCACAAAGTCCGGGGAATTGGCCCTGAACAATGTGGGGGCACCTTGGCTAGTGCCAGGGTGCCCTCACACTAAGTAACTTTGCACCTAACCTTTACCAGGTAAAGGTTAGACATATAGGTGACTTATAAGTTACTTAAGTGCAGTGTAAAATGGCTGTGAAATAACGTGGACGTTATTTCACTCAGGCTGCAGTGGCAGGCCTGTGTAAGAATTGTCAGAGCTCCCTATGGGTGGCAAAAGAAATGCTGCAGCCCATAGGGATCTCCTGGAACCCCAATACCCTGGGTACCTCAGTACCATATACTAGGGAATTATAAGGGTGTTCCAGTAAGCCAATGTAAATTGGTAAAATTGGTCACTAGCCTGTTAGTGACAATTTGGAAAGAAATGAGAGAGCATAACCACTGAGGTTCTGATTAGCAGAGCCTCAGTGAGACAGTTAGTCACTACACAGGTAACACATTCAGGCACACTTATGAGCACTGGGGCCCTGGTGAACAGGGTCCCAGTGACACATACAACTAGAACAACATATATACAGTGAAAATGGGGGTAACATGCCAGGCAAGATGGTACTTTCCTACACAACCCCCCCCCCAAACGAAGGACAATAAGACTAGCCATGACCTGATGAGTCTTCATTGTCTAAGTGGAAATATCTGGAGAGTCCATCTGCATTGGAGTGGCTACTCCCAGGTCTATGTTCCACTGAATAGTCCATTCCCTGTAGGGATATGGACCACCTCAACAATTTAGGATTTTCACCTTTCATTTGTTTTAGCCAAAGTAGAGGTTTGTGGTCTGTCTGAACAATGAAGTGAGTGCCAAACAGGTATGGCCTCAACTTCTTCAGAGCCCAGACCACAGCAAAGGCCTCCCTCTCTATGGCAGACCAACGCTTTTCTCTAGGGGTCAACCTCCTACTAATAAAAGCAACAGGTTGATCCTGGCCCTCAGAATTAAGTTGTGATAGGACTGCCCCTACTCCTAATTCAGATGCATCAGTTTGGACATAGAATTTTTTAGAGTAACAAGGGCTTTTCAGGACAGGTGCAGAGCACATGGCCTGCTTCAGCTCCTCAAAAGCTTTCTGACAGTTTGCTGTCCATAATACCTTTTTAGGCATTTTCTTGGATGTGAGGTCATTAAGAGGGGCTGCAATGGAGCCATAGTTCTTAATGAACCTCCTGTAATACCTAGGAAGGCTCTCACCTGAGTCTGAGTGGTAGGGGAAACCCAATCAACAATTGTTTGGATTTCCCCTGAAGTGGTGCAATCTGTTCCCCACCAACAAGGTGTCCCAGATAAACCACCTTACCCTGCCCTATCTGGCACTTTGAAGCCTTGATAGTGAGGCCTGCCTTTTGCAGGGCCTCCAAAACTTTCCATAGGTGGACCAGGTGATCATCCCAGCTGGAGCTAAAGACAGCTATATCGTCCAAATATGCTGCACTGAAAGCCTCCAGCCCTTGCAGGACTGTGTTCACCAACCTTTGAAAAGTGGCAGGTGCATTTTTCAAACCAAAAGGCATTACTGTAAATTGGTAATGGCCTCCAATGGTTGAAAATGCAGTTTTAGGTTTAGCATCTTCTGACAATTTGATCTGCCAATACCCTGCAGTCAAATCAAAAGTGCTTAGATACTTGGCAGATGCCAGTGTATCTATGAGCTCATCTGGCCTGGGTATAGGGTGAGCATCAGTTTTGGTTACCAGGTTGAGACCTCTATAGTCTACACAAAACCGCATTTCCTTCTTTCCATCTTTGGAATGGGGTTTTGGTACAAGTACCACAGGAGAAGCCCATGGACTTTCAGAGTGCTCAACCACTCCTAGTTCTAACATTTTCTGCACCTCTTGCTTTATGCAGTCCCTGACATGGTCAGGCTGCCTATAGATCTTACTTTTGACAGGTAAACTATCTCCAGTATCTATAGTGTGCTCACACCAAGAAGTGGTACCTGGCACAGTAGAGAAGAGTTCAGAGAATTGATCTAGGAGATTTATGCAATGGTCTTTCTGCTCAGCAGTAAGACAATCAGCCAAAACTACACCTTCCACAAGAGCATCTTGTTCTGTGGAAGAGAAGAGATCAGGTAGAGGATCACTGTCTTCTTCCTGTCCCTCATCAGTTGCCATGAGCAGGGTGAGATCAGCCCTGTCATAGTAGGGTTTCAGGCGGTTTACATGGAGTACCCTAAGGGGACTCCTTGCAGTGCCTAAGTCAACTAAATAGGTGACTTCACCCTTTTTCTCAACAGTGTCCCTGTAGGCCTGAACCTCAACACCATTTATTAGGGGTAGCTGCTTGTACTTATCCATATTAAGGGGACAAGCAACTAAGGTGGCTAAATCAATAGCCCCCTCAGAGACTAACACAGCCTCTGTGGCCTCCCTAACAAGGCCAACCCCAACTAAGTTACCAATAGTGAGCCCCGCTACTCCCTTGGATTGGCTATTAGTAGGTTTGCTCCCACCACCACTGCTATTAGTAGGGACACTAGGTGTAGCAGTAGGGGTTGTAGTGGTAGGAGGCTTGGTGCTTTTCTTTGGACAACTGGGATCTGTTGTCCAATGGCCTTTTACTTTACATAAATAGCACCATGGTTTCTTTTCTTTGTTTTGATAAAGGAGGATTTGGACCCCCCACCCCCACCAGAGTGTTTTTGTGGGCCTGATGAAGACTCATTTTTAGATTTGTCCCCACCCTTGTCAGAAGACTTACCATCCTTCTTTTTGTTGCCATCTTTGTCACCCCCTGTATGAACTTTTCTGATCACCCTTGTTCTGACCCATTTGTCTGCCTTCTTTCCCAATTCTTGGGGAGAGGTCAGATCAGAGTCCACCAAGTACTGATGCAACAAATCAGACACACAATTATTAAGAATATGCTCTCTCAGGATCAAGTTATACAGGCTGTCATAATCAGTAACTTTACTGCAATGTAACCACCCCTCCAAGGCCTTCACTGAATGGTCAATGAAATCAACCCAGTCTTGTGAAGACTCCTTTTTGGTCTCTCTGAACTTTATCCTGTACTGTTCAGTGGTTAAGCCATAACCATCCAGGAGTGCATTCTTAAGAACTGTAAAATTATTGGCATCACTTTCTTTCACAGTAAGGAGCCTATCCCTACCTTTTCCACTAAATGATAGCCATAGGATAGCAACCCACTGCCTTTGAGGGACATCCTGTACTACACAGGCCCTCTCAAGTGCAGCAAACCACTTGTTAATGTCATCCCCCTCCTTATAAGGGGGAACTATCTTATGCAGATTCCTGGAATCATGCTCTTTTGCAGGATGACTATGGGGAATACTGCTGCTGCCACCATGGGTTTCTAAACCCAGTTTCTGTCTCTCCTTCTCTACTTCTAAAGTCTGTCTATCCAAATCCAGCTGTTGCTTCTTGAGCTTCAGTCTGGTTTGTTCCACTCTCAATCTATTGAGCTCCCTTTCTAACAATCTGTCATCAGGGTGGGTGGGAGGGACATGCCTTGAAACAGAAGTATGGTGAGAATGGACAGAAGGAGACCTGTCCCTTACAGAGGGCACCCTAACAGCTTGGCTAACAGAAACATCAGTACCACTGTGGTGTGAATAAATGCTTTTGCTATGATGTGAGACAACACTATTTGTATGGTGTGGCTCTTCATCATTACCAACTATGCTAGACTGTCTAGTAATGGGCAGGCTAGGAAGTTTCTTTCCTGAATCTTTTCCTGGGGGAGTCCCTGGATCAGATTGGGAACCATTAGCTACGTTTTCAACAGATGGGGCACTTCTAGCCTTATCCTGTTCTCTAAGCATGTTAAGTAACAATTCCAAGGAAGGATTCTTCCCTACACTCAAACCTCTCTCTATGCAGAGACTCCTTGCTCCTTTCCAGCTAAGGTGATCATATGCAAGTTTGGACAGATCAACATTTTGGCCTGTGCCAGACATTTTTAGAGAGAGTTAAAGTGATAGAAAAAGAGAAAAAAGTTTGTCAGAGCTTTTAGAAAGACAGAGAAAAAAAACTTTTTAAACTTTTTAGAACTTTTTAGAAAGTTAGAAGTACTTTTCAGCACTTTAGAAAAGAGTGAAAAGAGGAAATGCAAAACTTTTTGGCTATGTGTATATACACTGAACTTGTTTTGTATATTTTTCTCTTATGAAAAGTACAATGACAAGAGTGGTAAGTAGTCTCAAAGCACTTATCCCACCGCTGCACAACCAATGTAGGAGGCTGGACTGGCTTGTAGTGAGTACCAAGGGGTACTTGCACCTTGCACCAGGCCCAGTTATCCCTTATTAGTGTATAGGGTGTCTAGCAGCTTAGGCTGATAGATAATGGTAGCTTAGCAGAGCCGCTTAGGCTGAACTAGGAGACGTGTGAAGCTACTACAGTACCACTTAGTGTCATATGCACAATATCATAAGAAAACACAATACACAGTTATACTAAAAATAAAGGTACTTTATTTTTATAACAATATGCCAAAGTATCTTAGAGTGTACCCTCAGTGAGAGGATAGGAAATATACACAAGATATATATACACAATAGCAAAAATATGCAGTATAGTCTTAGAAAACAGTGCAAACAATGTATAGTTACAATAGGATGCAATGGGGACACATAGGGATAGGGGCAACACAAACCATATACTCCAAAAGTGGAATGCGAACCACGAATGGACCCCAAACCTATGTGACCTTGTAGAGGGTCGCTCGGACTATTAGAAAATAGTGAGAGTTAGCAAAATAACCCTCCCCAAGACCCTGAAAAGTGAGTGCAAAGTGCACTAAAGTTCCCCTAAGGATAAAGAAGTTGTGTTAGAGGAATAATGCGGGAAAGACACAAACCAACAATGCAACAATGATGGATTTCCAATCTAGGGTACCTGTGGAACAAGGGGACCAAGTCCAAAAGTCACAAGCAAGTCGGAGATGGGCAGATGCCCAGGAAATGCCAGCTGTGGGTGCAAAGAAGCTTCTACTGGACAGAAGAAGCTGAGGTTTCTGCAGGAACGAAAAAGGCTAGAGACTTCCCCTTTGGTGGACGGATCTCTCTCGCCGTGGAGAGTCGTGCAAAAGTGTTTTCCTGCCGAAAGAACGCCAACAAGCCTTGCTAGCTGCAAATCGTGCAGTTAGCGTTTTTGGACGCTGCTGTGGCCCAGGACGGACCAAGAGGTCGCAAATTGAACCAGGAGGTAGAGGGGACGTCGAGCAAGACAAGGAGCTCTCTTAGCAGCAGGTAGCACCCGGAGAAGTGCCAGAAACAGGCACTACAAGGATGCGTGAAACGGTGCTCACCCGAAGTTACACAAAGGAGTCCCACGTCGCCGGAGACCAACTTAGAAAGTCGTGCAATGCAGGTTAGAGTGCCGGGGACCCAGGATTGGCTGTGCACAAAGGATTTCCGCCGGAAGTGCACAGGGGCCGGAGTAGCTGCAAAAGTCGCGGTTCCCAGCAATGCAGTCTAGCGAGGTGAGGCAAGGACTTACCTCCACCAAACTTGGACTGAAGAGTCACTGGACTGTGGGAGTCACTGGGACAGAGTTGCTGGATTCGAGGGACCTCGCTCGTTGTGCTGAGAGGAGACCCAAGGGACCGGTAATGCAGCTTTTTGGTGCCTGCGGTTGCAGGGGGAAGATTCCGTCGACCCACGGGAGATTTCTTCGGAGCTTCTAGTGCAGAGAGGAGGCAGACTACCCCACAGCATGCACCACCAGGAAAACAGTCGAGAAGGCGGCAGGATCAGCGTTACAGAGTTGCAGTAGTCGTCTTTGCTACTATGTTGCAGTTTTGCAGGCTTCCAGCGCGGTCAGCAGTCGATTCCTTGGCAGAAGGTGAAGAGAGAGATGCAGAGGAACTCGGATGAGCTCTTGCATTCGTTATCTAAAGTTTCCCCAGAGACAGAGACCCTAAATAGCCAGAAAAGAGGGTTTGGCTACCTAGGAGAGAGGATAGGCTACTAACACCTGAAGGAGCCTATCAGAAGGAGTCTCTGACGTCACCTGGTGGCACTGGCCACTCAGAGCAGTCCAGTGTGCCAGCAGCACCTCTGTTTCCAAGATGGCAGAGGTCTGGAGCACACTGGAGGAGCTCTGGACACCTCCCAGGGGAGGTGCAGGTCAGGGGAGTGGTCACTCCCCTTTCCTTTGTCCAGTTTCGCGCCAGAGCAGGGCTAAGGGGTCCCCTGAACCGGTGTAGACTGGCTTATGCAGAATTGGGCACATCTGTGCCCAAGAAAGCATTTCCAGAGGCTGGGGGAGGCTACTCCTCCCCTGCCTTCACACCATTTTCCAAAGGGAGAGGGTGTAACACCCTCTCTCAGAGGAAGTCCTTTGTTCTGCCATCCTGGGCCAGGCCTGACTGGACCCCAGGAGGGCAGATGCCTGTCTGAGGGGTTGGCAGCAGCAGCAGCTGCAGTGAAACCCCAGGAAAGGCAGTTTGGCAGTACCAGGGTCTGTGCTACAGACTACTGGGGTCATGGGATTGTGCCAACTATGCCAGGATGGCATAGAGGGGGCAATTCCATGATCATAGACATGTTACATGGCCATATTCTGAGTTACCATTGTGAAGCTACATATAGGTAGTGACCTATATGTAGTGCACGCGTGTAATGGTGTCCCCGCACTCACAAAGTCCGGGGAATTGGCCCTGAACAATGTGGGGGCACCTTGGCTAGTGCCAGGGTGCCCTCACACTAAGTAACTTTGCACCTAACCTTTACCAGGTAAAGGTTAGACATATAGGTGACTTATAAGTTACTTAAGTGCAGTGTAAAATGGCTGTGAAATAACGTGGACGTTATTTCACTCAGGCTGCAGTGGCAGGCCTGTGTAAGAATTGTCAGAGCTCCCTATGGGTGGCAAAAGAAATGCTGCAGCCCATAGGGATCTCCTGGAACCCCAATACCCTGGGTACCTCAGTACCATATACTAGGGAATTATAAGGGTGTTCCAGTAAGCCAATGTAAATTGGTAAAATTGGTCACTAGCCTGTTAGTGACAATTTGGAAAGAAATGAGAGAGCATAACCACTGAGGTTCTGATTAGCAGAGCCTCAGTGAGACAGTTAGTCACTACACAGGTAACACATTCAGGCACACTTATGAGCACTGGGGCCCTGGTGAACAGGGTCCCAGTGACACATACAACTAGAACAACATATATACTGTGAAAAATGGGGGTAACATGCCAGGCAAGATGGTACTTTCCTACAGTGGGCTAGAGTAAAAAAAATTGACGCTAGCCGGGTGGGGGTGGCGGTATGACAGATGGGGGTTTAGCAGCAAAAAATTACGCTAGGCTGGTTAGAGTGAAAAAAAATGAGACTAAACCTACCATGCCACATGACTCCACTACCCCAATGGCCAGCACAGGGGACAAGGGCCCCCTGGGCATGGCCATTGCACCCTGTGCCATGTATGGGGGCCCATTTCAGGGCCCCCTATGGCACTTTAAAAAATAAAATAAAATAATTACCTGTCCCCCATCCTCCACTGTCCCTCTGGTGTGGGTGGGGGTGTCCCTGGGGCCTGGGGAGGGGACCAGTGGGCTTATTCCATGATGTTCCACCATGGAAATAGGCCCACAGGTCCCCTAACGCCTGCCCTGACCCAGGCGTTAAATTTCTTTTTGCATGGGAACGTCTACCTTGCATCTCATTAAGGCAAGGTAGGTTTCCACGTCCAAAAAATGACTTTAACTCCATAAATGTGGCGCTAGACGGGTCTAGCGCCAAAGTATAAATATGGAGTTAGTTTTGCACCGAATTAGAGTACAAAAGAAAATTATGCTAATTCGGTGCAAACAGGGTATAAATATGCCCCCTAATCTTCTCTTCTATACGTAAAAAAGATGCCTTACAAAGCAACCAAGCCTTAGGCATTGTTCGTTTGTGTTGTCCCTGATCTATATACAAGCACAAAGGCAAGGTCTGCAGTCTGAAGTGCGAGCAAATAAGAAAAGATTCAGAAATTCCACTCCTGAAATCACTCATTTTAGCCAACGATTTTTATCACTGCAAAAGTGCATTGAACCAACTGCTTCCCCATCCCAACTCGAGAATAGAAAGTATTTAATAGCTATTAAGAGTGAGCGTCCCTGGTACTCCTTCCCTTCAATCACATGCTGTCTGCCCACACATGGCAGGAAATATACACTCATAGTAAATGACCCGAAAGAGATCAAGATTGGCAAACAGTTCCTCTGGGGATGTAAGCTTCTGCTTTCTCACGGACTCCGACTCGGCAGTGCTTGAAAGAAACAAGCATTGCCAAAGTCAGAAGGTCTCAAGTTTGGGACCTATTGGCTTTGCTGATGCCTTTTGGCGATGCTGTAAGTGTTTGATATAGTGCAGAAGAAGTCTTTCTCAGCCAGGCCGCTAGACCTAAAAAAAAAAAAAGAAGACATGGCACATTTCTGCCAAAAGGTTCATCTCAGTGCAGTTGGGGCTGCTAGGTCCCATTTGGCGAAAGCCATCCAGAGAGTGAGTTTTAAACTCACTGCACACACTATGAACACTAAATGCAGGCTCAGTAAAACAGACCTTCGTTTGTTGCACAAAGCTGTAGAGAAAAGTACACAGCGCCCTGGTTGGCCTACCGATCAGACACGAGATGTTCAGCCCCTTCTTGGTTTCATGCCCACCATTAATTAAACTTTTGTAGCTCTGTGGGGCATATTTATACTTTGTTTGCACTGAATTTGCATCATTTTTTTACACAAATTCAGCGCAAACTTAACTTCATATTTATATTGTGACGCTAGACCTGTCTAGTGCCAAAATATTGGAGTTAAAGTCATTTTTTGGATGCGTGAAACAACCTTACGTCAATGAGATGCAAGGTAGGCTTTTCTGTCCAAAAATGACTCAAATCCCCTAGCACCTTATTTATCCTCCCTTGAAAAAATGGTGCACGGGGGAGGCGGGCCTAAATAATGGCGCTAAGCCTGCTTAGCACCATTATTTAACACCTGGTTCAGGGCAGGGGCTAGGGGTTCTGTGGATCCATTTCTATGGTCAAACACCATGGAAAGAGCCCACAGGTGCCCACCCCAAGTCTCAGGAACACCCCCACCCACAACAGGGGGACACCAGAGGATGGGGGGACCCCATCCCAGGTAAGTAGGGTAAGTGTTTTAAGTACCATTGGGGGCCCTGAAATGGGCCCACCTACATGGTACTGGGTGTAACGGCCATGCCCAGGGTACCCTTGTCCCCTGTGCTGGCCATTGGGGTGGTGGGCATGACTCCTGTCTTTTACAAGACAGGAGTCATGTGGTATGGATGGTTTTGTGTCAGGAAATTACGCTAGGCTGGTTAAAGGCATCTTTTTTTGCCTCTAACCAGCCTAGGGTCATTTTTGGGATGCAAAACCCCTTCCCCCAACCCCCACCCGGCTAACGTCATTTTCCCAGACACTAGCCCATCCTTTGTGCCAGCTTGCGGGATTCCATAAATTTGGCGCCCGGCTGGCGCACTGGAATCACGCAAGCCAGCGTTATACTCTCTGACACAAATCTGTGTTTGTGGAGTTCTGCGTCAAAAAGTATAAATATGGGCCACTATTTGTAATGGGAAAAGTAAAACTACAAATACCTAAATGAAAGGTGATCTCACACTGAACGTGGGACAGGTAATGAGTAAAGAGTGCTTACTGCAAGATACAGCCACACTAAAATGTGGCTTTGAACTTACAACGAGGACCATGCCAAGCAGAGTGAGAGCAAGACAGGAGATGTTTTTCATGTGCATCTGCGCCATATCGATTGTAATTGCTATCTACCATACATGGATTCTGAAATTCATAACCTCATCATTTAGAGCAATGGCTCCACCTGATAGCAGCCACAGATGCTCCGGAGCCCAGGTGGATCACTAGCATACAACCTTATATAGTTTGGCTCGTGGAAGTAAATTCGGCACATCTCAAGTGGAAATAAAGAAGGTCCCCACTATTTCTACTTGTTTCGATTTCTAGAGTGGTAGATTCATAGCCTAGAAAACAGGTGCTACTGTTGCAGTGCACTTTACCCAACCACATTGTGAGTAAACCATTGGGTGTAGTGCTGCGTCCTGCTCCAGGAAGAAGCAGAGTGGATCCTGACAATGGTGCTGTGGGACACCACTGTGTTAACTGTGGAGATGTCCATGCCTAGTGGACCTCCTGCCAGACATCAATCTTTCAGTATCTCTGATGGAGTAAAACAAATCAGATCTGTG
This sequence comes from Pleurodeles waltl, assembly GCF_031143425.1. Classification (NCBI taxonomy): domain Eukaryota; kingdom Metazoa; phylum Chordata; class Amphibia; order Caudata; family Salamandridae; genus Pleurodeles; species Pleurodeles waltl. The sequence goes on along the minus strand of NC_090440.1, from coordinate 195,902,159 downwards.
GAGCCACATGCATTGCCCACCCAGATGGTACACACTAACTGCTGCCGGATGTTACATTTGCGCCCCAGTGAGACGTGCGAAGAGGTCGCGTGGAAGAAGCGGAAACATTTCTGATCTGTATTGTAAGAGTGGCAGGAGGCAGCTCAGCTGCGAAGTAAGCTTCGGGGGCATGGAGGGACACTTACACATTTCTTGATTTGATAGATTTTTCCCAGTTTGGAATAGTGCGTGGCCTTGTGCCTGCGGTGTCTTCACGCTGATCAGTAGTCCCAGTTCCTACTCGGGTCCATTGATTTCGGCGCACACTTGAATATCGAATGTTATACTTTGTCAATCTGGCTTCCGGCCGCCGAAGCTAAACTCAGTGGGGATTATTTACAAGCAGTTTGCGGCGCTGATGCTTCACTTTTTGTGACGCTCCGGCGTCTCAGGCTGCTGACCCTTATCTACAAGGTCACGCAACGCCAATGTGTGGCTTTACATGGCCTTGTAGATATGGAGCAAGGCAATGCCGCGCAATTCACGGCGTTGCCTTACTTTGCATCAGGGAGGTGTTCCATCAGTGTTGCAGTGGGTGTTTCCAAACAACACCCATGGATTTTGATACATTCCCAGATTTACAAGGTTTTGTAAACCTGGGAATGCGTCAAAGGTCTACGCCTCGCCAGGGTCGGCATAAGGGTGACACAACGGGGAGAAATAACATTATGTTTCCCTGTTTTTTCCTCTTTCTATGGGTGCTGCATTCTGCAGCACACACAGAAGAAGAAAAACGCCTTTCCTGATTGTTTTTGTGTAGGAAGGTGCCCCTTCCTGCACAAAAACAATGGTGCAAGGGAGCCTGTGTTGGCATACGACAGCAATTTGTGTGGCAGCAAAGGGAACAAGGACAGGAATGCACCATATCTTGTAGATATGGCGCATTCCTGCCCTTTTCTTTTAACGCAGGGCAGCACTGCAAGAAGGCTTGCAGTGCTGCCCTGCACCAAAAGCTTGTAAATCAGGCCCTGTGCATTTTGTTATACTGTTACTCGCCAGGTATTTGGTTCACTCATCTAAAGTGTATCCCTGCGGGGCAACTGCACTTGTGATCATTTGTAAGCTGAAACAACCAAATAATGTCCGCATGTGCTTGCTGTAAATGATATTATAGCTGACCTTGTGGGACAATTTTGTTTTCCAAAGTTAAATCAGGCTTGACCAGAAGTCCAGATATTTCACAATGTTTTTGACCCCCATTGGACTCTTGGGCTCTTCAGGACAAAAGTCTAGGTTTTGGCATCTTGGTGTTAAATGTGTTGGAAGACACAATGAGGGAAGTTTGGGTTGGGCTACTAGATGTGATATACTTATAAATGACATCATAATCCATGCAATCAATGTTCAAGGACACAAAAAACAGAAAGCTGTTCTGAAAATGGGTGGAGGATGCATTGGCCTTTGACAAATTCAAATGTGAGTAATTCTAACCCAGTTTACAGGTTTGTGGACACACATAGAGCTGAAATACCATCCAGTTTAACTTGAAAAAGAGGGAAGCATCTAGAGAGACAGTACTTCAGCATGTTATTTGAACTTCATTTGCAGTGCAGTTGTGACAATAAATGCCTTTCTGAACACTGAAGTAGATCTTTTGAGATCCGAGAAGAGTCTTCTCAAGAAAGGCAGGAACTTGGTAATTCCCTGAAGCCAGTGATCGTGCAATCAGATTGTTTAGGGTGCATATGATAGCAGTGGCTCCAACTCCAGGACTTTATGTAATTGCTGTCCCTTTAGTAGACCGGACCTTTGCAAAGGAAGAGGTGGTGCTGCATGGCCGTTCCATGTGATTGAGAAGAAGCCATGTTGTGAAGGAGCATCCTCATGATCGCTCTTCTGGTCAGGCAGTATGTTCTGTGGAGAAAACTTTGCGTGTACCTCTTGGGTTGGAATATAGAAGTATAGATATGAAAAAATATATTGGGATCGTGCTTTTAGCTCGGGCCATAGGGATCTCGTTAGCAGAGACTGAACTGCATGAATATTCAGAGGAAGTGCTCCCACAAGACACAATGTTCACAGGGGCATAGTTGGTCATTGAGATTGGGGAAAGGGGGGTGTTAATCTAAAATTTTCCAATTTAAAAAACAGTGGGCTGCAGGGTGGAGTGGTGAGATGACCAAGGGTCTGAATGGACTGTTCCCATGAGGAACAGGGTCAGTACTGATTTGCATTAGGTAGGCCTTTGTCTAAATTGGCACAGCGCATGGGGATGGAATGCTACCCAAGCTATTACCACTGGTTAGACCATTTGCAAACATTCATCCCATCACATTTTGAGTGTTTGATTGCCATTAGGACGCCTGGCTATTTGAGAGTGGCACAGCTTGCCAAGCATTCTACTACTAATGTTTGTGAATTCTAAATAGTAGTAAAATTGCACCCATTCAAGGGGTACTTCTTTGGATGGAGATTTACTACTTTTTTGGTAAATCGGTCACTATATATATTCAAGATCCTGATCCAAAAAATGAACTAGTTAAAACCTTAGTGAAATGATAATGATGAGAAAAATGCCACAGACACAGCAGACCTGACACAGGGCCCCTAGACCCAACCTCAAAATCAAGAATGCATATGAGGGATGTCCCACCTCAAACAGCCTCGCTGAAACTGCAACCCTTCCTGTCCCACCTAGGCCTGATAGTTCTCCCTGGGAACGAATGACTATGGTCACATACAACACAACAGCCTCGAGTCCATGTCCTGGGATCACTTATTTTAAATGTTTTCTTACTACATGCACTGCTGTTTATCTTTGCTACAAGAAGTCTTGATGGTAGAGTTGTCTAATCAGTGCATGTGGTCAGGGCTCCATGTTTCTAGTCCTTGTCCTTTACAAGTGATTTTATCAAGTGACTGGCGGCCCAATGTGCTATGTTGCAAATAGAGGATGATGTACAGTCAATTAATCAATAGAGAAAGCCGGAGGCGAACTTTGGGTCTGACTTAACTATAAGAGTCCATGCATGAGCCAAGCCATGAAAATCTTTAGCATGTACATTGTTCAACAAGAGTTGCTTGTACATGCTCAACTCAAGTATTTAAAAGTGTGCTCTTATGAGGTAATAAATTAAAAGGAGGCTCTGAAATAAAATGTTTGCCTAGGACCACACACTTTGTACAAGCAGGGAGGCCTGTGTTGATTCCAGGTTATCTGGTTTCACTTTTTGAAATGTATCCACCAGATGGGTATCTCTGTCTCTCTCTTTCTCTCATTCACATCAAAGGTCACTTCACTGTTTTGTCTTTCATTCTTGTCTCACGACGTAAAAAACTCACACAGAGGTAGAACCAACTCACCAAGCCATTTACCGGGGGGGGGGGGTCAGACCCCAAATGCCCCCACCTCCTCTGAAGCTTCGCCCCTGATAATCACCTTCCATAACACAATAGTTGATTCATGTCCATCACTTGTCTTTATATTCTTGATCTATGAATACAGCTACATAGAAATACAGTGGAGAGAGGGGCTTTTATAAAGCTACCATCAGCACGACTGCCCTACTCATAAACAAATATATGTAAAACCAATGTATATACCTAACAGGCTAACAGACTGTTTTGTGCAAAGAAAGCGATTTTGTTCTTTACTTGGAGGAGTTGCTCATGTATCTCTGCCTAATTTCTTATTTTGTTAAAGGGTCTCAACCCCCACACCCACACAAGGTAGCACGCTTCATCATAGGGTAGCTATGTTCACCAGCACCTGCATAGATACTATGTTGTTTATTTGAGAGCCAACGGATAGTTTGGAATCAATAATGATGCCTGTAGGATGCTGGCCTGGTGTGTGGTGTTATCACCTTATACCAGGTCTGGGTATCCCTCATTAGTGAGATATAGTCAGAGTCTAGGAAACCAGGTCTCCCTAGAGGTAGCTGTAGATGAGCAGCCAAGACTTATCTAGGAGACATGCAAAGCTTATGCAATCCCACTTAAGTCACACAGCACTTACACACATGCAAGAACCACACAGTGTTACAAAAATAAAGGTACTTTATTAGGGTAACACAAATACCAAAATACTATATAGGCAATACCCCAACTGGAGATAAGTAAACACACTATTATATACACATTAGGAGTCAGTGATTAGCATATAAGGCAAAAGAAAACAGTAAGTAAGTAATGAAGACCCGGGGGGGGCAAACCATATACTAAGTAAGTGGAATGCAAATGTCGGGCCCCCACCCAAGGAAGTGGAATCAGTAGAGGGGAGCTAAAGGAACTAGGAGCCCCAAAAGGTAAGTACCAGGGTGCTCCCTAGCAACCAGGAGAAAAGAGGCAAGTGCCTGGTTCTCCCCAACCCATCAAAAGGATTTCAGAAGAGGACAATGCAAGACCCAGACAAGACTGCAAGAAACCAAAGGTGGATCCTAAAAGAGGAAGACCTGTAAAGGAAGGGGACCAAGTCCAATTCACGTTGGAGCGTCCAGTTGTGGCACTACCCACCTGTCTGTGGATGCAGGACCAGGTCGATGGTGAACGAAGGCAGTCTGCAGTGCAGCATTGGAGCAGCTGAAGAGTTCCTGAAGTGATGCAGTCAACATCCCACGCCGGAAGCAGGACTGCAGCCAGCCAATGGTGTGGAAAAACCACCAACAAGCCCTGGCAAAGACAAATTTTGTGGAAGAAGAAATGCAAAGCTGCCGTGGGCCAGCAAGGTCCAGGGGGGACTCAACCCATTGAGGGGAGTCCAAGGAGAGTCACAGGAAGCCCCTCAGACGACCCACAGGCAGCAAGCACAGGAGTCACGGTGAGGCTCATGCAGCACACCTAGAAAGGAGTCCCACTTCGCTGGAGAAGCATGCAGAGGGCTGTGCATCACAGGTAAGAGTGCTGGGGACTGGAGCTACACAGAAGCTGAAGATCCCTTGGAGGAGATGCCAACAAGTCTTGGTAACTCCAAGAGATATGGTGCACGGGGGTACTGCCCTGCGTGGAGAGGCAAGGTCTTACCGTCTACCAAGTTGGACAGCTGGCAGAGAGGACCAAGGGGACCACTCAAGACTACCACCTGTGATGCAGAATCCATGCAGCTCTGGAGGAGAGGAGATCCTGGCACCCGGACGTTATTGCAGTTGGTGCCTGCAGATGCAGGGGAGTGACTCCTTCACTCCAAGAGAGATTCCTTCTTGCTTCTCATGCAGACTGAAGACTTGTTGCCCTCAGAGGGTGCACAGCTGGGGAAATGTTGCCGTTTCTGGAAGAAGCAGTGGAAACAAAGTTACAAGAAGAGTTGCCGCTGTGGATGCAGACTGTCAGTTCCTGGAGGCTCCAGTTGCAGTTCCAGTGGCCAGAAGGTGAAGTAAGTGATGCAGAGGGTCCTGCTGGAATCTTGCATGTCGAATCTGAGGACCCACCCAAGAGGGAAACCCTCAATGTAGGATGACAGCAGCACGGGTTGCCTGGGAAAACCCTGCAAACTGGTAGGCACAAAGCTGGGGGTCCTCTAAGGAGCCCACAGAGTGCATGGAATGATGCAACCAATACTGGCAACTGTATTGGGGTACGATTCTGACATGTTTGATACCAAACATGCCCAGGTTTGGAGTTACCATTATGTAGCTGGACACAGGTAGTGACCTATATTTGTGGCATAATACATGCTGCAGCCCATGGGGAACCCCTGGTGCGCAAATTCCATGGGTACCATTTACTAGGGTCTGATATGGGGGCACCAGAATGCCAAAGGTGGGGTGTGTGAAGTCCCACGTAACCAAATTTAGAGGGAGAGAGCACAGTCACTGGGGTCCTATTTAGCAGAATCCCAGTAAACACAGTCAAAACACACTGACAGCAGGCACAAAGTGGGGGTAACCATGCCAAAAAGAGGGTACTTTCCTACAATATCTAAATATCTAATCTGTAAAGATTGTTTTGGATAACATCCAAAGAAGGACCATAGTAGACTCATCCGTGATCTAACAATTATGTTGGAAACAATTGAGGACAATACGGAGCCCTGCAGGACCCCACATTCAAGTGATCCTTGTGCAAATCTAAATGGAGATAGGCTCAGGATCTGAGAATGGTCTTTAAGAATGATCCGAACTTTTTAAGCACTGCCCCTGAGATGTCAGTCACTTTATGCATGTAAGATAGATGCAATGATCCACCATATCAAAAACTACAAAGACATCCCAGAGGGCTAATACAGGAGAGTCTTCTTTGTCCACTATTAGTCTGATATTTCCCAGGACAATGAGAATAGTGGCCTCGGTGCCTTGCCTAGGGCGGTAGCCATTTGAAAATTGTCTAGAAGGTTATTATCTTCTAGATATTATTTTTGTGCTACTTTCACCGCAAAAGAAAGGAAAGCGATGGGATGGTAGGTATTCACAGCCTTACAAATTAAGTTGTTCTTTTTAGTAGGGGGAGCAGAATGACTTGTTTACTGATTATGGGGACAAACCTTTTTAGGAACAAAAGAGTTGTAAATGTTCCATTATAATGAAAAATGAGGAATCCAGATTTAGTTAGCTCAACAATTTACGTCCTTTCTCTCAAGTAGTAGGAGTAAATTGTGATTAGCTGGGAAATGCTGAAGAATTTACAGGATTAGCAAAACAGAATTTGATTTCAAATGGGATTGCTGGATGGAATAATAAATCTCTATTTTAGTTGTGGAAATGAACAAGTTAAAATTCTTAGTAAACTGAGATTGACGTGAAAAACCGACATAGACATAGCAGTCCAACCAGTTCTCTCTGGCAACTCATGACTATGATCACGTACAACACAATGGCCTTGAGTCCCTGCTCTGGGATCACTTATTTCAAATGTTTTCTCGTTGCACACACTCTTCTTCTTCTCTGTTACAAGGAGCGTTGATGGGAGAGAAGTCAGTGTACGTGGGAAGGACTCCATGTTTCCAGCCCTTGCCTTTTACAAATGATCTTATCATGTGACTGGCGGCCCACACACTAAGCCGCAAATAGAGGAGGGCACTCAGAAAATTAATTAATATGGCGAGCTGAACCAGAGCCTTGACATTTATCTGGCTTGACTCTAAGAGTCTGTGCACGAGCAGAGCCATGAAATCATTTGCCATGTATGTCGTGCAAGAAACACAAAGTAAAAATATGATACATTCCCTTCAAAACTCAAAAAGTTATATTTATTTATCATGCTGAGGTGTTTCCCATCAGTACATCAGACTTCTTGCAAAAGAGTGTGTTTATTTATTTCCCATACAGGGTGACTGAATCTTTTATTATCTCAAATAGTTTCATGTCAAAGTTTGGGCAAGATATTAGCCTTTGTCCCGACTAAAAATATTCTTTATGTCTAAAAGTGCAGTGTCTTCCATGATTTAGAACGGAACCTTTCTGGCTCCCAGCAGACTCCGCATCAGTGTGACGCAAACGCTAAAGTAGAATGTAATGAAAGCTTGGTTTAGAATTTTGAACTACTACCTTACCCCAAACCTTGTTTACTTTATTCTTCCACAAACTCGGTTCCTGCATAAAGGCTTTTAAATCTTGTTCTTATCTTGTCACATTTACTGTGCATTCAAATGCAAAGGTCACATATCAGACTCTCTCTTCCAAGAAGCTTGGTGTTTATTTTCCTTTCTCTGACTTCAATGAGAGAGTATTTATGTGACAATCCTACTGAGTATCCATGTAAGACAAGAAGGGATGTTTTTTTTCTACCACACAAAAAATGTAATGTGTTGTTTCAGAATATATCAGAATTAGAACAAATAAAGCACATTTTTATTTGTAATATTTTATTTGGGGTAGAAACAAATATTTGATACGAGGAAAGGACATCAATACAATAGGGGCCAGATGTAGGTAGCGTTTTGCATGGCGCAAACTGCGAAAATCGCAGTTTGAGCCATGCAAAACACGCATCATGATGCTCATTCCCATTTTGCAAGTTGGTACCGACTCGCAAAATGGGCATGCGACTGGCAAATAGGAAGGGGTGTCCCCTTCCTATTTGCGACTCGCACCGCAATGCTAAATTGCTTTGTGACCGCGAACGCGGTCGCAAAGCAATTCGCAGTTACCACCAGTGTCACACTGGTGGTAACCCATTCGCAAAAGGGAAGGGGTCCCCATGGGACCCCTTCCCCTTTGTGAATGTTGCCATAGATAGACATTTTCAGAGCAGGCAGTGGCCCAACAGACCACTGCCTGCTCTGAAAAAACGAAACCAAATGGTTTTGTTATTTTTTTGTATTGCAACTCGTTTTCCTTTAAGGAAAAAAAAACTGCTTTATTTAAAAAGCAGTCACAGACATGGAGGTCTGCTGTCTCCAGTAGGCCACCATCCCTGTGAGTGCAGGGAATCGCAATGGGGTTGCAAAATTCGACCCACCTCATTAATATTAATGAGGTGGGTCTTTGCGACCCCATTGCGATTCACAGACCTGCATCCGATTTTGCGATTCGAAAATCGCAATTTCCGAATCGCTAAATCGGAAATTGCTACATCTGGCCCTGGGTGATGACATTTGCACAAATTATCATTTGTGTGCAGTAAAACCTTTTTTCAGTGCAAATGTAATGGTCATTTCAATTAAAATGTGCTGGTAGGGGAGGGGCTGGTCCATGGGAGGGAGGAGGAGGGGTGGAGTCAGTGCACTGAGTGTGCATGTCAGATTAGCTGGCCATTTCAGGCCGGCCACACTGACATGTGCACTTAGGTTTCTCCAACCCGGCTGTGTTGCACAGCCGGGAAGGAGAAACTGCACAGAATCCCATGCAGTGTCTGAGTGGCAGAAAAAGCCACTCAGAGTAATCGTGGTTGGGGAGCCTGTGTTGGTGTCCCAGTGACTGCTGCGACACCAACACCATCAGAAGAGGAGCCCCTGTTCTGCATCAAAGATGCATTGGATGTGTGTTGCGGTGGGTGTTCTCATGCAACACCCATGGATTTTGATACACTCCCATATCTACAAGAATTGTGAACCTGGGAATGCATCAAAAGCCAACGCCTCCCCCAGGGAGGCGTAAGGCAGGCACAATGAGGAAAAATACTTTAATTTCTTCTGTTTTTTTTCATTTTCTATGTGTGCTTCAGTTTGCAGCAGACATAGAAAGAGTAAAACACCTCTTGTGAATGGTTTTGTGCAGGAAGGCGTTCCTTCCTGCAGGAAAACAATCATCCCCGCAACGTTGACACCCTTGCACCACAGTGCAAGGGGGCCTGCGTTGGCGCATAGCTGGCAATTGTGCACCAGCACAGAAGAAAAGATCAGGAATGCGCTGTATCTTGTAGATATGGTGCGTTCCTGCCCTTGTCTTTTGACGCAGGGCAGCACAGCAAGAAGGCTTGTGGTGCTGCCATGCGTCAAAAGATTGTAAATATGCCCCAAAGAGGCTTTTTTACAAGCCCCTTTGTGCCGCTGGAATGTCACTTTTAGTGACAGACCAGCTGCGCACATTGCAGGGTCATGTCTACAAAGCAACACAAAGCTGTCTGGCTTTTCACGGCCTTGTCGATATGGACTGGAGCAATGCAGCACAAGTCGCTGCCTTGCCTCACCCTGCGATAGGGAGGTGTGCCATGGGTGTTACAGTGGATGTTACCACGTAACACCCAGGGCATTTGACACATTCCCAGATTTGTGAGATTTTGTAAACCTGGGAATAGCTCAAAAGCCTATGCCTCCTCAGGGCAAGGAAAATAAATACCTTTATTTCTTCTTATTTTTCCTTTTTCTATGTGTGTTGCATTCTGCAGCACACATAGAAAGAGGAAAACACCTCTTGTGATTGTGTTTGTGCAGGAAGGTGCCCATTCCTTCACAAAAGCATTCATCACTCCAATGTAGACACCGTTGCCCCGTGGTGCAAGGGTGCCTGTGTTGGCGCATGGCAGCCCATTGTGAGTCAGCACAGGGGGAAAGGACTTCTTAAAGATACTGCACATCCGTGCCCTTTTCCTTCCAGGACCTTCCAGGGCGGCTCAGCAAGAATCTTTGTGGTGCCGCCCTGCGCCAAAATCTTGTAAATGAGGCCATATAGCCTATTGAGTGTATCCTTTGTATGTATCATTCAAACCCAGGCTCAGTGTCCCTATAGAGAGCAGAAAGGTGGGGCTATTCTGGGGTTATTGATTTGTGAACAGTTTTTGGGTGATAGTATTTATGCAGAGGAGCCGCCGCTGTCTACTTCGCAGATGTTCACTTTGAAATAAAACAACCACTTAGTCTCTCAGACATTGGAGATAATTTGATGCAGGGGGTCTTCTGTTTGGGACTAGTGTGCAGAAGGCTGCTTCACCCACAGAAATAATCAACTGAGGCTGCTATGGCCCACGCACATCCACAGGAATGCTGCTTGAGGAGTTGTGTGGTACTGGTAGGCACTCAGGCTCTTCTGTCATCACACACATGAAGGCAGCAGTGGAAACTGTGCTTTTGCTTTATCCCTTGTTGTATTATACTACTTATTTAGAGCTTGCTATTTCTATGTGGGGTGCTTTCTATGCAGGTACCATGCTACACCCTGCGAAAGTGCCTTTGGGAGAGCATTGTCTTTGCTTTGCCTATGTGGGCAGTGGCGGCTGGTGACATTTAAAAGTGGTGTAGCGTAAAAGTTGGGTATTACTTTTATGTAGCGGGTGAAGCGAGCAAGCTTAATGGACAGACTTGAGGTGCAGTGTGGATCCTTCTTCCAAGAAAAGATTGAATATATTTTTTACAAAACGGTGCATTTGAAAGCAAATGAATTTAGTGAGAATGCAAGGTTTTCAAAGCGGTGCTAACGTATACTCTTGAAAATTAAACACATTAAAAACTGCCCATATCTTACTACATTAATATGTTCCACAGTTACTTTAACGTGCAAATTGCACAACGCGACCACTTCAGGCGTTTAAAGTGTGTGCTTGCTTAGTGTCTTACACTGCGGTCGGCATCAACTTTGGAAGAAAATTCTCTAACCAAGCGTCGGGAAGCACCCACAGCCACTGGCTCAAATCAATGACACAGACATATGTGGAGACAGGTATTTAAGTGGAATGAAAAAAGTGTGGGATCTCTAAAAAGGGCATGTGAAATACATTTCTGTGATTCCCATAGTATGCCATCCAACCTGTAATTTGGTTTCTCTCTCAGATGTTATTGCATCCAGAAATATAACACAACTGACATACAGCTAAAACTTGTCAGTTATTGGCTTTTTCAGTGGTTGTTAGCTGTTTAAGATAAATAAGTAACAACAAGGATTTGTTGCACATAATTAACATTGGAAATGTTTCAATCCTGAAATTGTGAGGCTGTGAATAAAACATTATTGAGGTCTGTGGAAGGAGTATGGCCTTCAGTTATGTGTGCTTTATGTTAGATACGTATGCTCTTTTTCTCTGCACATCTGATCCCTTTGCACATTTTCAACCTCCTCTCTTTCCTCTTCAGCACCCTCTTTTCACTCTCCCCTGAAAGCACTTCCTTGCATCTCCCTCAGTTTACCACCATAAACATACTCTGCACACATTCACATGTAAGCACTGTATTTCCTTTTGCTTTTGCCTTCTAATTATTTTGACCCCTGTGCAACCCCTTCACACACATTTACACTGAATTTCAATGGTAACTGGAATACATGACAATTGCTCTGTGTGCTTTGCAGAGATGCCTACCCACTGACAGGCACTTCGCTTTGCCTTCCGCCTCAGCACCACTGCTCTCAATCAAAGCCCCTCATAAACAACTGCATGGGTCAAAACTTGCACTATTCAAGAGTAATAGGATGCACAAAAAAATACAGAAGCACAGCATGATGAAACAGCTAACTCTCTTGGGGAACATAATATTAATTAAAATGTGAAATAAGAGAGGAACTAAACCGCTGACACACATTACCTTAACATTATTAACATTCATTGTTTGTAAATCGTTCCATGTTTTGGGGATTATTGTTAACAGCATGAAGATAGGGCCAGTTTTAACACCATTCAGCAGATAACTGCCTTTACTGTAGGCACATATTTCTTGCTTTAAGCTTGAATTTGATATTTGGATCAACTTCGCAAGGGAAGAAAAACACTGCTTGTCTTTTGGAGCAATTTCGTTGGGAAACAAATACAGCAACTCCAGTTCTGAAGGGCCCAGTGATCCGCAGCTAGGGCCTGGAGTGTCACAGTGGGGGAGGTTAGGTTTACAAGGTGTCTCAGCACAATATAAAGACCCTAAGATTAGCATTATAACACTGAAAATTACCTAGGACAAGGCACCAAATCACATGTGCTTGCATCTACTCCTACTGTGTGATGAATGGGAAAGGGTGGGAACTATGCCTGTGAATGACGGATGCCTGCCCTCATGCAGGGTTGAAGACTCCGACGCCCAAAACCATGATGCTAAAAGCGTCACTGGCCTATAGCGGATACAACCATAGACCACAATGGAAATGAAAAGCTTTAGAAGGTAAGCCCTGCGTCGTGTGTCACAGTGGAGAAAGTTGATTTAGTGCCTGTCTTACATCTCCTGCTTCAAAGCGAGGAGGGTCAGGCAGCCGAGGACAGGCAGCCCAGGCTTAAATGCTTAGATTTGTTTAGAGATACAATTGTATCTCTAAACAAATTGATCTATTTAAAATTTTATATAAATATGTAGGAATTTCAGAGGGGCGCAGCCCCTCAGCCCTAAAGGAGAAATCGCCCCTGCCCCTGGAACAAATTGGGAAATGTAAAAATCTTTCAGTCGCTTCTAGGTGTGTCGTGGGGCCCCGGGGGCCCCTGCAGTGCCCATGCCCACATAGATTTTCTGTGTCTGCGTGGCAGACACTGAAAATCGCGACGGGTGCAACTGCACCTGTCGCACCCCATCCACTCCGCTAGCTCCATTCGGAGCCGGCATCCTCGTGGAAGGGGGTTTCCCGCTGGGCGGGCTGCCTTCTGGCGGTCGCCCGCCAGCCCAGCGGGAAACTCAGAATGACCGCCACGGTCATTTGACCGCGGTGCGGTCATTCGGCGGCTCCCGCCGGGCGTGCGGTTACCGCCGCCGGCGGGAGTCAGAATGACCCCCTATGTCCCTAATTCCAGTTTTAAAACAAATCTTTGCATATATCCCCAAGGAAGACTCCAGGTGATTGTTCCAACATTTTTTGCTGCTGTCTTTTTTACTTCACAAAATAATTTCAACAGAGTGTGTGCTAACTGTACGTAATCATGCAATCATCCCACGTGTGTATGATTTTCACCCAGAAATGGAGAAATACAGTTGTGGCCTAATGACCAGAGCTGCCACCTTTGGATATGGGGAAGCAGGTTTGAGGTCCTGGTGTTGGCTCTAAGCAAATCACTTTGGCCCTGATTATGACGTAGGCATAGTGGTAATTACTGAATGCAGGAGTAAACAGTGCATAACTTTAACAAATCGTCTGATCGAGAGTTAAAAAACATATGTATTATTTAGCAAATGTGCTAAATACTGCATGTCTGTAGTCCACACGTGCTGTATATGTATGTGGTAAATAACACCCAATTACAAGTATCAGAGATAATTATAAACCAGTGGAAAATACTACCTACAATTCCACCAGTCAAAAGCAGGTGGTAAGAATTCATGAAAGTGCAGGGAAAGAAAAGCTGAGCAACACAATAATGCAAAAACAAACACACAGTACATGCTGTTTGAGCTGAGAATAATAAAGTATCATACACACCTACACACAGGGACAGACCTACATTAACAGCCAGGGACAGCTGAAGCTCTCACTGTTAAATTACAGCTGCTCACACTTCCATTCTACAGTCCACTGAAATGGATGAAGCACTGTCAGGCCAATATATCTGTTATGCCAAATTCATGTTCTGCTACAACAAACCATGTAGCATAAGGATGGAAACCAGGTCATGAATCATTTACCTCAATCGGTGCAGCAACAGAGAACAAGAGCCTGGATTGACAGAGTAAGACTGGAACCCATATTCACAAGTCAGCTTGAGATACAGATGCACAGGCTCAATATGGGAACCATATAAAACATATGTTTACCATTACAGATACCCTGGGGCCCAACATGGGGAGTGTTTGTCATCCCCACTTACTGAAAAAGCTAGAAGCACTAGAATTCTTTGCAACAGGTACCAGACAGTCGGATTGGTGTGTGGCATCTGTCAGTCACCCTTTAGCCAAATACTCTGCTAAGTGGTGCATGCTTTGCAGAGAGTGAATGAGCAACCTATATAGTTCCCCTTTTACACTGCTAAAGCCAGCAAAGTAAATATATGTGCTTCAGCAGGAGTTCCCAATATCCTAGGGCCAGTTGGCAACCCTCAGGTACACATGGCGATCTCAGATAGACAGGAACAAGTGTGCTGAAACCGTAAAACTAAACACACTATTTATGTCCAAATGCTGTGTGATTGGATCTGTGTATACTGAACTGATGTTTTAGATGTTCTCTACAAAACCATGTTATGCTGCTGACGAGAAGCAACATTAGCCATACTGTGGTGACACATCACCCTTAAACTACTGGGCAGGCAAATTAACCCTTCATCAAGATTACAGTGCATTATGATTGTTATAGCCCAATCTCTATACATGTCAGCAATACCATTAAAGAGTTGTTAGCCCCTTTTGCACACACTCATGGAGCACTGTGAATATGTGTAACAAATTACATTGGCCGCTCTTCACAACAACGATGGTTTTCAGCCAAGTCAACTTAATAACAACCACATGCACTTCCATTACAACTCTCATGATGCAGGGATGGTTTCTCCTTTAGGGCTGAGGGGCTGCGCCCCTCTGAAATTCTTACACATTTATATCAAAAAATATTAAATAGATCGATTTGTTTAGAGATATAATTGTATCTCGAAACAAATTGATGCATTTAAGTATGGGCTGTTTGTCCTAGGTGGCCTGCCCCGCCTCGCTTTGAAGCAGGAGACGGACAACAGGCACTAAATCAACTTTCTCCACTGTGACACACAACGCAGGGCTTACCTTTCTAAAGTCCTTTGTTTCCATTGTGGTCTATGGTGGTATCCACAATAGGCCAGAGACGCTTTAGCGTCATGGTTTCAGGCGTCAGAGTCTTCATCCCTACGTGAGGGCAGGCATCTGTCATTAACAGGTATAGATCCCACCCTTTTCCATTTATCACACAGTAGGAGTAGATGCTAGCACGTGCGATTTGGTGCCTTGTCCTCTGTAATGGTAAGCCTTATAATACTAATCTTAGGGTTTTCATATTGTGCTGAGACCCCTTGTAAGCATAACCTCCTCGACTGTGACACCTCAGGCCCTGGCTGCAGATCGCTGGCCCCTTGAGAAGTGGAATTGCTGTGTTTGTTCCCCCCATAAATTGATCCAAAAGATGAGCAGCCTTCTTCTTTCCATGCGAAGTTGATCCAAATATCCAACTCAGGCTCAAAGTGAGAAATATGTGCTTACAGTAAATGCAGTTATCTGCTGTATGGTGTTAAAACTGCCCCTATCTTCATGCCTTTAACATTAATGCCAAAATCATGGATTGATTTGCGCACAATGAATGTTAAAAACGTTAAGGTAATGTGTGTCAGCAATTAAGTTCCTCTCTTATTCCCATGTTTTACGTAATGTTGCACTCCTCAAGAGAGTTCGCTGGTTGATCATGCTTTGTTTCTGTATTTTTTTCGTGCATCTTATTACTCTTGTATAGTGCAAATTGTGAGCTGTGCTGGGTGTTTATGAGAGGCTTTGATTGCGAGTGCTGGCACTGAGACTGAAGGCAAAGCAAAGTTCCTTGTCAGTGGGTCAGCGTCTCTGCAAAGCACACAGAGGTCATGTATTCCAGTTACAATTGAAATTCAGTGTAAATGTGTGTGAAGGGGTTGCACAGGGGTCAAAATATTTAGATGCAAAAGCAAAAGGAAATCAATTGAATGTGATGAGTGCAGAGTATGTTTGGAGTGGTAAAATGAGGGAGATGCGAGGAAGTGCATTCAGGGGAGAATGAAAAGAGGGTGCTGAAAAGGAAAGAGAGGAGGTTAAAAATGTGCAGATGGATGAGATGTGCAGAGAAAAAGGGCATACATATCTAACATAAAGTACACATAACTGAAGACCATACTCCTTCCTCAGACCTCAATAATATTTAATTCACAGTCTCACAATTCCAGAATTGAAACATTTCCAATGTTAATTATTTATAACAAATCATTGTTGTTACTTATTTATCCTGAACAGCTAACAACCATTGACAAAGAAATAGTGTTGACAGGTTTTAGGTGTATGTCAGTTGTGTTATATTTTTGGATGCAATAACATTGCAGAGAGAAACGAAAATATAGGTTGGATGGCACACTATGGGAATCACAGAAATCTATTTTTCATGTCCTTTTTAGAGAGCCCCCACTTTTTCCATCTCATTTAAAGACCTGTCTGAACATATTTCCATATGACTGATTGCAGCCAGCAGCTGTAGGTGCTTCCCGAAGCCTCGCTGGAAAATTTTCTTCCAAAGTTAATGCCGCAAGACATTGAGCAGGCACACACTTTGAAGGGCTGAAGTTGTCACTCTGTACAATTTGCACATTAAAGTAACTGTAGAATATATTAATGCAGTAAGACATGGGGCAGTTTTAAATGTGTTTAATATTTCAAGACTATAAATTCTCACTGCTTTAAAAACCTTGCCTTCTCACTATATTAATTTGCTTTCAAATGCACAGTTTTGTCAAACTTTAAAAAACAAATTGTTGGGAGGAGGACCCACACTGGACCCCACGTTTGTCCATTAAGCTTGCTTGCATCACTCACTACATAAAAATCCTACCCAACTTTTACACCCCACCACTTTGAAATGTCACCAGCCGCCACTGTCATGACTGTTAACTTCAATTTCTCTGAAGCCAATACCTTCTTTCATATCTTCTACTCCAGACATGTTGAGGATGGTCATAACTGGGTCACAGCTTGAGGTAGACCTTGTAGGAAGCTGGCTCTTTATAGGATATTTCAAAAAGAGATATATCGTGCAAAGAGTCCAGGAGTTCCCTTACTAGTGGACAGGGGCATGCTCTAGCAATCCCAAGCTGCTCTATTAGGGGATAGTGTTGTCGAGCAGCCTTAGGCTTACCAGAGAGGAGTGTGAGACATATGCAACCACACACACAGCCAATAAATGAGACACACGACTCAATAAGGAGATTCTCATCAGTTTACAAAAATAACAAGTATCTTTATATATGATTTTGCACCAGAATCACCAGAATCAGGTAAGTATGTTTTATAGGAAAAATCCTTACAGTTTAGAAAAGTCAACACAGTGAAATCCTGAAAGCTGCAATGTTATCCTATAGAGGAAGAACAAATATGGCATACAGGTAGAGTACAGCGACTCACTGGACCAGTCTCCTAGACTCAAGATGAGAATTGTACAAGGTCCAAGTCCACACCAACAGGTCACACCGGGTGGCACTGGGGCTGCCTAGGGCAGAGTTGTAGTACACGATTGAGTGCCCAATGCTAGTCAAGGGGGATCAGTCCAGTTGAAAAGAGGCTGCAGGTTAGGACTAGGGGTCCAGTCGGGGTGAGCAACCAAGTGGAGCCGATTCTTGTGATGCTGATGGACATAGGGACACAGTGTTCCTCTTCTCCTGGGTCTGGGGCGTCTGGGTGCAGAGGTCCATCACCGGTGTCTGTCACGGAGGGGCCCACCGAAACAAGCTGCAGGGGTGGATTGGGGGACCAGTCCAGATGAACCAACAAGTGGGCTCATGTCTCATGAGCCTGGAGGACAAAGAGACACCAGTGGTCCTCTTCTCCTTGGTCCAAGGCGTCTACGTGCAGGGGTGCAGTGGATCGCTGGGTTGCCGTCACCAGAGGCGGTCGTAGTTAAGGGGGCCTGCACAAAGAGGCAATAGGCATCAGTGTGAAGGTCGCAGTGGGTAAACCCATGATGGACTTTGTCTCTGGAGAGGCTGGGAACCAGGCTGGTACAATTGACCCATCTCAACTCGGGCTAGGAGGCAGTGGTGCAGTGTTGCTGTCAGGCATCGGGTTTTGGAGGTCCGGAGTCCTCTTCAGTGTTTCTTGAGTTTCTGCAAAGGTGCAGGGAAGCAGTTCCGCTGCTCCACGGTAGTTCCTTGTGCTGGGGGGAAGGCTGGCAGTTTTCCCGGGCCTTTGGAAGTTTCAGCAACTGGAGGAAAAAGCTTCTTTCTTGTCTTAGTCAGCAGGCAGGCTGGCAGGGTTGGTGCCTAGTCAGCCACTGATCTTCAGCTCTTGCCTTTTGAATCTCTCGAGTGTCCTTCTTCTTCAGGTCATCAAAGATCTGATTCCGGGTGCCAGGGCCTCCCCTAAATACTGGATTTAGGGGCTTCAGGGGAGAGTAGGAAAATAGCTAATGGGCTACTTACCCCTGGGGTCACTATGCCCCCTATATGACCACTTCCGCACATGATGATGAAAAATTACTTTAAACTTATAATTTGCCCCTAAAACACAACTATATCACACCTCTGGGGTCAGGGTACCTTCAACCTGACCTTTTATGCCACTCAATTTGGATTTTCACCCCCGGGGACCATGTCCTGTGAAATAGAATGGTGGTGGCAACTTTCTAGTCATGTTGAGGTCAGCCAATTGCAGCACTTCTTTTCACATGCATATACACAAAACTTCACTAATTTTCAAGAATTATTCGCGACGTCATCGCGGCCAGAGATATCCAAATTTATTTGCCTTTTAATATCTCAAAAACTACTGAACAGATTTACACCAAATAAGTGAAAGCATGATCTGTGTACCAAAAACTAGCTTTCCGCCACATTTTGTGTAATTCCATCCAGCCGCTCGGGCTGTAGACTTGTCTAAAAGTCCTATGGGAATTAACATGGGAAATGCAACTTTTGTCCCCCACCTTTTTCTCGGCCCCTGCTTGACGGATCTCCCTGAATCTATGTGCAACAAGAATCACCGCAACACTTTTTTGGGAAAATTTTGTGAAGATTCGTCAAATGGTGCCAAAGATACAGTATAGGCAAGTCAAAAAATGCTTTTTCTATGGAAACATGATCCTAACTATAACTACCTAGTAGCAACCGCCACTAGATTATATATATATATGTGTATATATATATATATATATATATACATATATATATATATATATATACATGCAAAAAAGAATGGAGAACTCTGGGTAGTTCCTAAGTTTAGGTGTAGAGCAGCTCTAGTAAGGAGCACTCTGCAACACCAACGACACTCTAGATTTGCTCATCTCAAATGTCTGTTTATCTAGCAAAGTTTTTAAGCATTGGATCAGCACAGTGCTATCCACGCCGAGCTAGATAGTGACAAAGTATTTTGCCATTTGTACAGCAAAGTCTTTAAGCATAGGTTTGACACAGTGTCAACCTTGCTGAGCTGTAAAATGACAAAAGCCATTTACCACTCCAGGCACAATATTACGGCTTTGGACTGGTAAAATACCGTCCAAGCCAACCTGGAATGAGTAAAAGCAACCCCTGACACGTTTTTCGCTCTCAATAGAGCTCATCAGTGAGGTTTAGCTTTGTCCAGACACAAGGTAGCACCCAGTATAAGTCAAAACAAATCCCTTTCAGGGTTAGAGTGACGCATAAATTTTACAAAAAAGAATAGAGAACTTTGGGTAGTTCCCAAGTTTAGGTGGAGAGTAGCTCTAGTAAGGAGCACTCTGCAACACCAATGACACTCTAGATTTGCGCACCTCAAATGTCTGTTTATCTAGCAAAGTTTTTAAGGATTGGATCAGCACAGTGCTATCCACGCCGAGCTAGATAGTGACAAAGGCCCTCATTACAACATTGGCGCCTGGCAAGTTGTAACCGCCGTGCGGCCGCCAATGCGGCCGCACTCCCGCGGTGCCCATTATGACATCCCCGCTGGGCCGGCCCAGCGCGGATGTGGGCCGCAACATGGGAGCCGGCTCCAAATGGAGCCGGCGGTGTTGCGGCCGTGCGAGGGGTGCAGTTGCACCCGTCACACTTTTCACTGTCTGCAGAGCAGACAGTGAAAAGCCGCATGGGGCCCTGTCAGGGGGGCCCTGCACTGCCCATGCCAGTGGCATGGGCAGTGCTGGGGCCCCCAGGGGCCCAGCGACTCCCCGTACCGCCAGCCTTTTCCTGGTGGTTCAAACCGCCAGGAAAAGGCTGGCGGTAGGGGGACTCGTAAAACCCTGGGCAGCGCTGCCCTGGCGGATTACTATCGCCGGGGCCATTGGGGCGGGAAACCGCCGGCCCCGGCGGTGCGACCGCAGCACTTCCACCGCGGTCGTAATGACCTTGGAAGCACTGCCAGCCTGTTGGCGGTGCTTCCGTCACTTCAGCCCTGGCGGTCATGTACCGCCAGGGTTGAAATGACCCCCAAAGTCTTTTGCCATTTGTATAGCAAAGTCTTTAAGCATAGGTTTGACAAAGTGTTAACCTTGCCGAGCTGTAAAATGACAAAAGCCATTTACCACTCCAGGCACAGTATTACGGCTTTGGACTGGTAAAATACCGTCCAAGCCAACCTATATATATATATATATATATATATATATATATATATATATATCTATAAAACCTAGTGGCGGTCACCACTAGGTAAGTTATAGTTAGGACCTAGTATATAGGGGGTACCAAAAAGTGTTTTCCCAATGTTAATTCCCATAGACTTTTTGAACAGTAATACTGCCCGAACCACTGTACGGAATTACACCAAATTTTACAGAAAGGTAGCTCTTGGTCCAGAAAGTGTCCCATTTGTTATTTGGTGTAAATCTGTTCAGTAGTTTTTGAGATATTAAAGAAAATTCAAATCTGCATATATTGGGACATGAAGGCTCCACAAACCCTCCAGATTTTGTGCTTAAATCTGATAGGCTGCCAACACTTCAACAAAGAAGTGTTGGCAGCCATCTTGGGACTCAGCTTCAGCTGAGTTCCTGAAAAAAAGATTAAAAAAAGAAAAGGATCCACTGTAGGGGCAACCTGACCCCTTAGCTCCGGTGCTGGGTTTCCAGATGGAACACGTCAGGGCAAAAAAGCATTTTTTGTTTATGTTCGCCGAAAGTTGCGGCAGATGCGGAGATTTTTTTTTAAAAAACATACAAAAATAAGTACCGGGCTCCCACGCTTGTTTTGGAAAAAGCTCCCGGGTGGGTTAAGTCCTGGGAGCATTATTTTTTTTAAAAAGGGGGGCATGGGCCTCCTCCGATTCTGGACGCTCATTGAGCTCCGGGGAACACCCTCTCCCCAGGACTAAATGTTTGTAATGGGGGGCCACCCAGACCCGCCTGAGTCCCGGGGACAACCACCACCCTGGGGCTAAATAGTAATGGGGGCAGCCCAAAACCCCATGCGAGCCCAGGAGACCACCAACTCCCGGGGCTAAATGTTTGTAATGGGGGGGCTGTCCTGACCCGCCTGGGCCCCAGGGACCACCACCTCCCCTGGACCGAATTGACAGTACTGGTGGGGCCTCATGGACCACCACTCATGCCCTGGGGACCACCACCTCCAAGGGCTCAGTTAAAAGTAATGATGGGGCCTTGTGGACCCGCCCAGGTCCTGGGGACTACCACCTCCCTGTGCCTAAAATAAGTTTTGAAAGTGGGAGGGGGCAGTGCAACTACCCACCTGGGCCATATACAGCCCCAGGGACCACCACCTCCCCAGGGCTGGCCAGTGAAAACTGAAGGAAGGGTGCCGCATGGCCCCCTCCTGGAGCCAATAATGACCCTGGGGACTGCCACCCCTCAGAGCCGTCTCCTGCTATGTCCCGGGTGTCTACCCCGGGACATAGCTGTTTGCTCTGATTTGGCGGGAGCTATGGCAGCTCCTGCCAAGTCGGAGAAAACACAACTCTGCTCCCAGCAAGTGAGAGCTGTCAATCAGCTCTCGCTTGCTGGGAGTAGAGTTTTCATCTGTTTCCCTGCTCGCAGAGATGTGGGCAGGGAAACAGATAAAAGGATTGCTCTCACAGACAGAGAGCTGCATGTTCAGCAGCTCCCTATCTGTGACAGCAAAGCCGGCTCCCGCAGGAGGTGGAGAGCAGGCTGGGACTGCAGGGATATTCAGGCTCCCTGCACGGTGCCCAACGGAGGTGACTGGGTGCCCTGGGGAGGACCAAGGTGACATTCCTGGCCCTGGGGTCCCCGGGGCTGAGATATTCCCAGGGAGGAGGGCCATGCGATCCCCTCTTCTATAAAAAGAAAATATATTTTAAGGCCGGGCCCCAGGGGATGGGATCCCTGGGGCCGAAATCAGCCAGGGAAGGGGGGCCACACAGAGCCCACCCAATCCCCAATATGAAATAATATGTGGAAATCTCAACAAAACAAAGAAGCATTTATGTCATATGGCTAACAGGAAGAACCCTGTTTTGGTGGAGATTTATGTCTTTGTATTCTCCTTGGAGGATTCATGTTTATCACAGAATTTTGGAGAAAGATGCACGAGTCACAATCACATTGCCAAACACACACAAGGTCACTGAAGATATTTCATCATGGTCCACAATGCACCTGTACTGTTGAATACACACTGGACATTCATTCAAGGAGTCAGAAAGAACTCCACTTGGATAGATAATTTGTGCAAAACTGTGGACTCTTGTTGGATAAAAAGGCAGGTGAGGTTCTTTTTTGGCCGAGTCACTCCTACAGCTACTAAAATACTCATACAGACACTCATTCACCCACTCACAGACGCGGGCAGACACACTCTCAGACACTTATGCACCCGCTCAGAAACCCACTCAGACACTCAGGCATCTAGTAACAGAACCATTCAGACACTGACGCGCCCACTCACAGACCCTCCCAGACACTGAAGGCCAAATGCTGTGCGCAACAGTTGTTGGAATAACATATAGGGGGTTATTACAACTTTGGAGGCGGTGTTAATCCGTCCCAAAAGTGACGGTAAAGTGACGGATATACCACCAGCCGTATTACGAGTCCATTATATCCTATGGAACTCGTAATACGGCTGGTGGTATATCCGTCACTTTACCGTCACTTTTGGGACGGATTAACACCTCCTCCAAAGTTGTAATAACCCCCATAGTAATTAAATTTACTTTATGTTAAAAACCCATAGAAATTCACTTCAAAAGCCAAAGCTTACAGGGACGTTATAGTTAGGTTCTGAATGTACTCTCACAAAACCATAGAAATTCAGCAGTTAGAGTTATTTCAAGTAACTACAACTCGTGCCCTAAGGTAACTATAACATGCGCCCTAAGGTAACTATGACTTGGCTCCTCGCCATGCACTGCTAATTACCCCAGATATTACAGCATATCTATCTATCTATCTATCTATCTATCTATCTATCTATCTATCTATCTATCTATCTATCTATTTATCTATCTATCTAGCTACCTATACATCTATCGATCTATCCATTTTCAGGCATTAGAAGTTCCTGGAGTGTGGAACAGAAACGGCCAGAGAAACACTATAAAGGACCTTAGGACATCCCCAAAAGTACACTAACAACTCCGTACTGTGTGGAACTGTGTAGATATTTGTTTTATATGGACAAAGCACCTTGAGACAAGACAAACAGAATTCCCTGCCATCCTCTGATATCTCTCAGTCATCACAAGGAGAAACCTGCCAAACTTTTCCATCATGGCCCAGGCAGGAAAAAGAAGTACAAGTTTATGGATCCTAAGCAGGAGGTCCTGGACAAAAAGGTGGTAAGACACCATGACCATCGAATGCACCATTTCATGCTGAAGTTTCCACCAATAACAAAACAAAACAAAACAAAACAAAACATGCTTGTTGAAGGAGATAATGCCCAAACTCATTACTCAATAAGAATACCCACATGATGTTGAGAATATTAAAAACAGATTCTAAACCTTGACATTCTACATCAAGGTGAGTTGCCAAGCACAACCACTAAAGCACTATAGCATGGCAATTGGTGGCAGTTCTCCACCTCAAGTCTGTAGCAAAGTGCCCCTATTTGACATGGTCACCCACACTTTTGGTGTGTAGGCTGACCCTAATGGTACCCTCAAACTGTCCTCAGGTAATGAAGTGCTTGATGCCTTAAGGGCATTTTTGTACAGTGGCCATTGAGGCTCATAAAACTTGTGGGCCTTGAACAACCACGCTGGACTGGCTAGGTGAAACTACTTTTTGCACACTGGCTGTGCCAGTGGCCCGCAGAGCACTCTGGGCCAGATGTAGCAAGATATGCTTTTGCGAGTCTGAAATTGCGAGTCGGTGCGACTCGCAATTTCAGACTCGCAAAAGCATATGCAGAATGGTGTCTCAGACACCTTCTGCGACTCGCTATGGGGTCGCAAAGACCCACCTCATTAATATTAATGAGGTGGGTCACTTTTTGCGACCCCATAGCGAGTCCCTGCACTCACAGGGATGGTGGCCTGCTGAAGTCGCAGACCTCCATGTCTGTGACTGCTTTTTAAATAAAGCATTTTTTTTTTCATTTTTCAGCCCGTTTTCCTTAAAGGAAAACGAGTTGCAAAATGAAAAAAATACCGAAACCATTTGGTTTCGTTTTTTCAGAGTAGGCAGTGGTCCATAGGACCGCTGCCTGCTCTGAAAAACCCTTATTGGCAACATTCACAAAGGGGAAGGGGTCCCATGGGGACCCCTTCCCTTTTGCGCATGAGTTACCACCAGTGTGACACTGGTGGTAACTGCGAGTTGCTTTGCGACCGCATTCGCGGTCACAAAGCAGGTCTGAATTGCGATGCGAGTCGCAAATAGGAAGGGAACACCCCTTCCTATTTGCGAGTCGCATTCCCAAATTGCGTTACCGACTCGCAATTTGGGAATGAGCATCGCGGGAGGCCGTTTGCATGGCGCAAACTGCGTTTTTCGCAGTTTGCGACATGCAAACGGCTTGCTACATCCGGCCCTCTGTTCCTTAAACGGCTTGGGCTTACCTGTACCCTGAGTGGTGAAGCAAGTGCGTATCAGAAGTGGTATTATTGGTCAGCTGCCACAGTAACTTCACCTGCCTCTTCATCATCACAGATGAGCAGATTCCTTCAGCTCCAAGTGTCAACAGACTTATTTGTTCAGGATAGTGAGCATAAGGGGAGAAGTCTAGCTTCCCTAGACCCTTATCCTACTTATGACCTCTTTTAGCATGGAGAGGGCCTGCCGAGTGGCTGAAGGATGCACAATTCTGGTACCCCTATTAGCTGCAACTCACAGAAGTGAGAGATGATTCAGGGAGAGGTGCAAGACAATGGAACTGCCAAGGGTATTTGGAGTCCATCCTGCAGAAGGCAATGTTCCCTACCTACAGAACTATTCCGCTGTCTGTTGAGGGGCTCCCCTTACAGATGAATGAAACACTTTAAACCAAACTGATGGTAGGGTAGAACAGTCTTTCGCCACAAAAAAAGGATAAAGGTTCAACAAAAAGAAATTGGTTTAGCCTTAAAAACCACACTCGGCAGCATGTTGCCATCAACAAGAGAAAAAGACCAATAATTTGGAAAATGCCCTTTGTTTTTTCATGCATAAATCTTTGATAATGCCCTGTGTTGGGACGAGCTGAGGTGTGTACCTTAAACAAGGACTTGGTTTTTCATCTACACAGGAATGATTCTAAAACTGTATGGTTCTGTGACAATTTAGGGCTTTAAATAAAAACATACACTACTAGATGAAGAAGATATTAATATGTTTTTTGTCTTGGTCAACTGGATGGCGACGTTGCTATTTCCATACGAAATGCCAGGTGTCTGATGTTTTTCGCATTTTAAAATACCTCCAAATGCTCTGTTTTAGCACTAAAACCCTTTCGCGGAAAAAGTCCAAAGTAAAGGAACGTTGACTTGGCTGTGCTATGACCTTGTGTTCCAACACTTAAATTGTGGTGGATTTGATGTTATAAAGAGAGTGAGTCAGCTCAAATTGCTTGAAATAACCCCTGCAGTTGGCATTTTTACCATGGCACTCTACCAGGCGGCAGGCTTAATTCCTTTTCCTCCACTTTCTCCGAGATCAACCAGTCGATGGCTTTGCATCCCTCGCACGTGCTCTTTAGATATGCCGACTTTGGCATCTTTTCGTTTCTTAACGGTTTTCTGTAGTGCCACTGGAACGATCGGAGCTTCGCGCATTTTCCAGAGAACACAAAGCACAATGCAATAGGGCAGAAAAAAACTAACTCCGGTGATAGACTCCGAATATAAAAAAAAACAGTCAATAAGCGGTACCCTGACTTTTCTTCTATTCGGGAACATTGTGGAGTGTATTATTCCTTTCATATGTTTGCAGACACAGATTTTGAAACGAGAGTAATTGCGAGGAAATGTAATTATATAAATGTTCTTTATTTTTCTTCACTGGATTAGCACTCAACTATTTTCCTAGCAAATAGCAGCTATCGCGAGTCTGCTGTCACTGGGCGGGACTGCATTTTATCGCCTGCCTTTGCCAAGATATGTTCTTTCGCCGAGTTCATTGCGAGGACAGGTGATCCAATACATTCCACCCGCTGCACGCGCGCATCTTATTATTGCCTGTTATTCTGTGTCGTGCAGTCCGTGATCGGAGAGTCGAGGAGGTCGGCGCAAGCTCCGAAGTGCTCTCGGTTCCCGTGCTTCGGTCGGTTACATCGTTCACTTCCTTCCAATGAGAGGATGAAATGTGTGTATTAAGAAGCATCGACCGTTAGCACAGCAAAGTCTGACTAATGGCAAGATCTAGGCCTCGGATTACAAAGGTCCTGTTGTATTTGAATGAGGTCTAACTTCACCTGCCCGGTGTTTCGGAATATCTAATCAAACGCGTGAAGTTTGAAGTGTGAAGGTATTCATTGCTAAGAAATGTACAACGCATAAAGATAATCATCACCAAAATGCATTACCTGGACAGGGTCCAAATCTGTTGTCTTCAAACACATACAGCCCATCAGATATGCCCTGCTGTGCATGACCACATCTATTAGCAGTAAAATTGTATGTCTGTGTAAGTGTAATGATAATTTCATTTGAAAATGTGTGGCCTGCAACAGCAGTTCACTGCCACACCGTGCATACTCTCCTCTATGCCCCTCCACTCTGACACTCTATGCCATTCCACTGTACCCCTTTCCATGCCACACTACTCCATGACGCTCTACTCAACGCAACTCCACTCCACTCTATGACACACTACTTTAGTCCACTCTACAATATACCATTTCATGCCACTCCACTCCTTGCCACTCCACTGTACAACACTCCACTCTATGACACTTCACTCTGTCCCACTCAAAGACACGCCATTCTACAACACTTTGCTCCATGCCACTCTACTCTATGTCACTTCACAACACTATGCCACTTTACTCTACTACACTCCATGCTACTTCACTCTACGCCACTCCACACTATGCCACTCCACTCTAAGATACTTTGCTGTATGCTGTGCCACTCCACTCTACTCCACTATATGCCACCTCACTCTAGGGCACTCTATTCCACTTTACCCTACATCATTCCACTCTACATCACTTTGCTCTACACCACAACACTTCACTCTGCTCCATTCTACGACACTCCACTCTAATCCACAACGCTCCACTCCACAACCCTAATTCCAATCTACGAACACTATCCACCACTCTATGCCACTCCACTCTACGACACTCTAGGCCACTTTATGCCACTTTACTCTACACCACTCCTCTACTCCACTCTACAACACTCTACCCTACTCCATCATACTCCACTCAGTGACCCTCTACTGTATGACCATTCCACTCTACAACCATTCACTGTACTCTATGACACTCCATTTTATGCCACTCCCCTCTATGACCCTTTACGCCACTCCACTCTATGCCACTTCACAGCACTCCACTCCACTCAAAGACACCCTACGACCCTCCACTGTACTCCACTCTATGGCACTCCACTCTCTGATACTCTACTCCACTCTACACAACTCCCTCTATGCCCCTTCATGCCACTTTACTCCACTCTATGCCACTGTACTGTACTCCACTCTATGACACCTTACTCCAGTCTATGCCCCTCCAATCTATGCTCCTCCACTCAACATCACTACATCACTCCACAACACTCAACGCAACACCAGTCTGCTCCAATCCATGGCACCTCACACCACAGCACTCCACTCAACAGCACTCCGCTCTTTGACACTCCACTCCCCTCCACTCCATTAGCCTTTATGCCACTAAAGTTTAGCCATGCTGAACAGCAGTCATTCTGGTGTACAAAATGGCTAAAACACATTGGCAAAGCCAATACCTCATGCATAAGCCAAACCTATTGACGTTGCCAATTCTTGTTTCTGCTTGGTCTTTACAGTAAATAGTATGCTCATGAGTGCTTAGAAGAGGATCAGGGGCATGTAAACACAAAAAGGAATATGCACTAGAAAGTTCAGCAGTTAAAATTTTTATGTACCCCTTTAAATGTAGAGGCATTCCTCGGCATTGAGCCCCTTTTTGATAGTTGATGTAGTTCATGCTTAAGACTTCATAACTTTTTTCCCAAAAATATATCCAGGCCAAATTAGTGTCATTGTATCCTGCCATGTTGGGGATTCTAAAGATACTCAGGGTTTGTGATTTTCCCTGCACAGGACTAAAAAAACTGCCAAAACGTGCACATTTATAAATGGCATCACAGATTGCTGGGTTGAGATCACCCTCTTCCCAGCTATTTGAGACTGGCAGAGTGGTTATAAAATGTTGTTTCAAGTTTTGTAGTGTTCTGATTGGTGACTACTATTTCAATTTTTTTATGGCTTCTGACTACTTGCAGTTTGTGGGAGAAAGAGGTGTGAAACCCACATGTAACCCTGGTAGGCTATACATTGCTGAAAAGTAGCACTGACTTTAGCAAGGGATCATTTGTGTAGATAACTCATAGATTTCCTAAGGAAACGGATTGTTAAAATCCAAAAACAGTGAAAGTATTTAAGAAAAACTAGAAACAGGTGACAATGTTTTCTTCTGTATTTTTTGCTCTAAAGGCATTCTACAAAAGTAATACACTGTTACAAACGTCAAACTCTTTAGGTCGCCACAATATATAGTTTTTGTCAGTTTTCCAGAAACACACAATTACCCATAGACATTAACAGATATAAAGCTTATGTTGCTTTTTTGTTCTCTTTCACCCATGCATCAACTTAGAAGGTAAAATTCAATGAAAGGTGCATGAAAATGAAGGAAACTATCAATTTTTCACATCTGCACAAGATTCTGAGTTTCGGAATAGGGGGTATTCTTACTACACTGAATTTGGGATTACCTAATAATATTTGGCGACGTTGATGGTGTTTGATAAAATATACTCTTTGTGCACACTGGCGTCCAATTGGAACCCAAAAATTCAGAGAAATTCAGTAGATAAAAACAACTGGTCTAATATTCTGTGTTGTCACACCCTGAGCACGAGCACCCCCTTCACAATCTCTCCCTCAGTCGCCTCCCCACAGCCCTCAAGTGGAGTCACAGCCATCTCCACTAGTCCATACTATGTGGCCTGTGTTGGTCAAGGAGAGGCTACAATCATGCTTCTCCAGGTAATGTTCTTTATATATGTGCAGACCTTCCACAGAAGATAGCCTCTAATTGTGGAGGAAACCCCAGCGGCCCACCTGATCTCCCTCGGGACACAAAATGAAAATATGTTTTACTATAAAAACACTGCGTAAGCCAAGGGGCAACAGGGAGGTAATTCCAGCCAGGATTCAGTCCACGCTGCATGCCATTTCATTGCTGACCCAGGCCCTGTCTCTTCAGCCAACCCCCGGAGACGGTGGCCAGACCCATATCCTTCATGTAATCAGGGTGGGTACTCCTCTCATAGACTAAGGAGGTCATTATGAACACGGCGGGAAACCCCGCCGTGTTCATGCTGGTGGTCTTTTCACAGACCGCCAGCCCCCTTGAGACCCCGCCGGCCATATAATAGACATTCTGCTGGGACATACAGTGTTTCCGCCTGCCGGCCCAGCAGAATGCAGGGCCGGGACAGCACCCATTGTGCAGATCACTGCCCATAAATCGGGCAGTGACCTGCGCGACCGGGCACTGCACGGGGGCCCCTGCACTGCCCATGCCAGGGGGAACTCACCAGGGAAAGGCTGGAGGAACAAGGGTTCTTTATCTGCAGGGCAGCGCTGCTTGCAGCGCTGCTCTCTTGGATAAAGTATTCCGCCATCGTCAAGCTGCTTGTGGCGGTAGCCTGGCGGTGGCGGAGGGCCACCTATGGCGGCCCTCCCTTGTTCATAATATGGCGGTTCAGATGGTATTTTCCACCACCGCTGGCATGACGGTCTGAACCGCCATGTTCGTAATGAGGGCCTAAGTACGGACAGATTGGGCTATCACCACTAAGCTCTCCCTTAGAAGTTTGGAGTTAGGTAGAACACATCTATGTATGTTATTCCAATATGTTGGGACTGTTTCTTTTCTTCTTGCTGGTTACCGCCATATATTTTATTATAGATTGCAGTCTTTTCAATAAATGTATTGAAAACCACCCTGCATCTTTTCTTTGCCTATTTGTGTGTATGAGACCTTTTGCTAATGAGAGAAAGGGGTGAGACTTGTCAACCACAGCTTCCCTGAGAAGCCACAGAATGTTATGTTTCAGGCTGCCAAAAATCACCTTTTCTTTTAGGTTTTGTTGAGGTGCTACTAGCCAGTGAAAAGGGTTGGGCCGACAGCTGCCAAGACGGTGTGGGATTGACTCAGTCACCCACAAACGTAGGTGCTGCTGCCCCTAATCCAGCAGTCTCGTTCTAACAATCGGAGCAGTGGCGGCCCGTCCTTTAGGGCGGAGGGGCCACACCCCCTTACCCTTTGCCCCTCATGAAGAGTGTCTGTCAGGCTGAACGAAGGCCAGCCTGACAGACACTCTTCATTTTCAGCTCAGACAGCCAGGAGTGAGCCATGCGCGATTTGTGCCGACTCCTGGCTGCCTGAGCTGAACTTTGCTGGGCTGAGGAGGTCACAGCTCCTATGGGCGTGACCTCCTCGGCTCAGCATAAGTGCCTCGAGGCCCTCCCCTGGGTGACGAGGAAAGCGTCACCCATTGACACTCGCCCTGGGCGCTTCAGGTTTAACCCCTGAAGCGCCCAGGGTGAGTTTCAATCAGTGACACTTCGTCACAGAGTGGGGTGGGGACAGCAGTCTCACTGACCCCATCCCACTCTGTGACAAGGCTGGGACTGCTGCCTTCTGTCATTGGCTGACCTAAGAGCCTGGAGGCTGAAGGTAAGTGTGTGTGTGTATGTGTGTGTTTGTGATGTTTTAAATTGAATGTTTGGTGCGCGCGTGCATGTTTGAGTGTTATGAGTGTTTTTAATGGATGTGCGTGCATGTCTGTGTGTGAAAGAATGAGTGTGTGTGTGTGTCTGTGCTTCCCGCCCGCTCCACTCCCTCCTAAAGCTGCCGGCCGCCACTGAATGGGAGTCCTACAACATGACACCACCAACGATGGTTAGAAACTATATATACAGGTCCCCTGAGTATCTCTGTCTCTCACACACTTTTACCATTTTACAGAGACCTCCGTGGGCTTAGTGACAATCTAAATCTAGTGGTCCTAGGGAAAAATACTAGCAGAATGGCACAACACACCTTAGACTGCTGACCTGGACTGTGAATGGCCTGGGTAACACGTCTGGGACTGGTGGCTAAGGCCCTGACTAGATATGATGCACACATATTTTTTTGTTGCTTGAAACATATATCAGAGGAACCAGTAGGACAGTGTTGGCATGGGGGAAGTACACAGTGCTTAGCCAATCAGGTTACCTCTTTTGTGCGAAAGGGGTGGTCGTCTTCATTAGGAAAATGGTGGCCTTTCACGTACATAAAAGTTCTGCAGATGATTTAGGGTGATGTGCTGTGGTGCTCAATGACTGGGAGGGAAAGCTACTTGCCCTTGTTAATGTTTATGTCCCTCCGTGACTTCAGGCGGACATACTGTCAACATTAGGACAGTGCGCACTCTATGGGCGATGAAAATGCAAAACCCAGCCTTTATGCAAGAGCATAATTCATGCATTGTGTTTATAGGCAGTTTATTAACCTTTTGCATTGCAGACTTTAACCTTGAAAAACACTATTAATGATGTTTGCAATAACTGTTCAATTGCAAGGTATTGCTGCAGACTTATTGAGTGTGTTATGGTGTGGTCTCTTTCTAGGACCTTCTAGAAGTTTTCTCTGCAGCATGACTGGGTGTGGTCTGTGGGCTGGGCCAGACTCTATATGAGGGAGCCAGCTCAGCTACACGTGCTCACTATTCAGAGGTCCCGGTACAGAGCAGCAGCAGTTTCCTGAGCTCCTGTTCCGGAGGCCTAACCTTGAAGTTCCAGACCTGCACAGCATTATCTTGGTGATCCTACAGCAGGGTGGTAAGACGGTGGTCAGGCTGGGCCCCTGACCCCACCCTAAAAAGACTCTTGAATTTTTGGACCTATTCTTGAAAACTTTCAGAGTACTCAAAGCATTGCTTTGATGTTAATCTTGGTGTTCAGATCGGCAAAGGTTTGCGCAATCGTTTCATGGCATTTGCATACTTTGTTAGAAGTGGCTGTGCGCGTGATTCATTTCTTGCATGACAACCCTGGTGTTCGGATCGGCAAAGGTTTGCGTGATCATTTCATGGCATTTGCATACTTTGTTAGAATCGGCTGTGCGCGCGATTCATTTCTTGCATGACAACCCTGGTGTTCGGATCGGCAAAGGGTTGCGTGACCGTTTCATGGCATTTGAATATTCTGGTTAGAATCGGCTGTGTGCGCGATTCATTTCTTGTATGACAACCTTGGTGTTCGGATCGGCAAAGGCTTGCGCGATCATTTCATGGCATTTACATATTCCTGTTGGAATCGGCGGTGTGCGCGATTCATTTCCTGCATGATAAACTTGGTGTTCAGATCGACAAAGGTTTGCGCGATCATTTCATGGCATTTACATATTCCTGTTGGAATTGATAGTGTGCGTGATTCATTTCCCACATGTTAGACTTGGTGTTCAGATCGGCAAAGGCTTGCACGATCATTTCAAGACATTTTCATATTCCTGTTGGAATCGGCAGAGTGCACGATTCATTTTCCTCATGTAAAACTTGATTCCCAGATCGGAAACAGTGTGTGCAATCACTTCATGGCCATACAAAACACTCTGAAGTGTAATGTTATTTAATGTGCACACATTTCTTTTGTGAAGATGACAAATCCTAAATGTGACGTTCTTGTGCATATTAAGTTCCTAGCATAATTCCAATTGTTTCCCAGTGATGGTTTTCAGTCAGCCTTTAGTCCTCATGTTAAAAAATGCAGTGTTTTGATCCGAAACAGTATTCTAGAAGGTTCTTGTATTTCTAGACATTATGTGAGATGTTATGAAAAGCTCATATGAAACATTGCATTAACCATTCTTGATTCCTTTCCAGGTACCTAGATTTCTTGAGGTCTAGTTAAAGTCTAGTGCTAGGCCATTCATGTTCTTTCAGTCTAAGTGTTATTTCATGTTCCGAGTATCACAGAACTCTAGATTCAACAGAGTGTTATTTCATGTTCCGAGTATCATTGAACTCTAGACTCAACAGAGTGTTATTTCATGTTCCGAGTATCATTGAACCCTAGATTCAGCAGAGTGTTATTTCATGTTCTGAGTATCACAGAACTATAGATTCAACAGAGTGTTATTTCATGTTCTGAGTATCATTGAACTCTAGATTCAACAGAGTGTTATTTCATGTTCTGAGTATCATTGAACTCTAGACTCAACAGGGTGTTATTTCATGTTCCGAATATCATTGAATTCTAGACTCAACAGAGTGTTATTTCATGTTCTGAGTATCATTGAACCCTAGATTCAACAGAGAATTTTTATGAACCTAAATGTGATTTTATTCTGATGTTGTGTTGTTTAACCTTTTGCTTCCTACATGTCTCCTTCCCAGCTGTTCCCTACCTAATCCCCTTTTTCCCCACTTGGCCTCTCTTAGACTCTGTGACATTCTAATCAGAGTATTGGGGCTGTCTGGTGGTGGACATGTTGGGAACGTGCGCAGACCCCGAGGATTTGGTGACTCTGACACACACAAATTTGGGCGACCGCTCAATGAGCTACCACAGGCCACCACTGTAGTGGGGGGAGATTTTTTTAATATGGCACTGGGTTCTAGCCTAGCAAGGGCCCAAATTAGACAGACCCATCAGGTTGGTGCTGGGAAACTCAATAACTACATTCAAGCTGTAGGTATGGGTGATGTCTGGAGAATGCTCCTTTGGCCCCATGAGTGCTATTCATTCTATTCGGGCGCACATAACACCCACTCCTGTGTAGATTTCTTCTTTGCACAGTTTGCACATGCCATAGATTTGTGGAGGTTGAATATAAGGCAAGAGGGTTCTGATTAACCCTAGTGCCTGAACTCACTCCTTTTCTGTACTTCTGACTGCTTTTGCTTTCTTTCCTCTTCTGTTACGTTCATAAGGGCATGTTGCTGTTAGGACGGCTCACTCATAAACCCTTAAACACATGCCCCAACTGCGTCAGAGGGCACGTGATTGTATTGAAAGAATGTATTGGTTGCTCAGTCCCTGGGCCAGATTGGTACTTCTAACTAGTGTCCATTGCAGGCGTGCAACGCCTATTGGACTACTAAAAGGGCTTCGCCTCCCACAGCCCTGTCATGTGTTTTAGCCCGGGCTTCTGCAATTTTCCAGGACGCACAAAGTTCTTTATCTGATGTACGCTGGGCTGTGCAGCTAAGGGGCCTCTTGCAAAGGTTTAGGTGCACTAAAAAAATAAGGGAACTGTGATCCTGAGTGCAGGGTGGCAGCGTCAGGTGGTTAGGGGCAGTTCCAAAGACGTAGTTGCAAAGAACAAAATATATGGCAAATATTTATTTGGCTTGTCAACTTTAGGTATATTTCCCATCAATATATAACCTAGATGCCTTCATTGAAAAGTAAAGGCGAGTTAAAGTAATCAGTGGGAATTGCAATCTTTTATGCTATGAAAGCTTCATTGGATAATGCATTAACTGCAGATGTTTGTCTGTGTAGCCAGGCAATTAAAGAACTGAATCCTGGTTGTTGCACTGGTGAATAGTGACACGTACATTTATAGAGCTACAAAGTCTCAGCTGGCAACTGAAAGCACTGTGAATGTGCAAGTAATTATTATAAAATTCTATTACACCCAGTATAAGATATGATGTTGCAAAATTTGCAAAGAGATTAAGGCGGAGAAATGTCTACAACGTGATGCAATGCAGCATAGCAAACAAAGGGAGAGTGAAAAACAGCATCATATCTTTCAAGATAGGGCACTGTTTATCACTCACCCGGTGCTGGTACACTTTAGGCTGCCAGGCACCAATGCACACGCCCTTGCACCAATGTGCAAGAGTGTGTGTGTGTTTTATCAAGTATAGGTTTTGTACAATAAAGGTAACCATTTAGTAAAAAAAACTATGCTTTAATACTTTTCCCCACACTGTGTGTTGTACTGTATAATGCAGCAAAAAGGAAAAGCTTGACAAGCATAGAGAAAATAAAATATTTATCTTCTGTTAAACCTTCCTGCATATATATTTTTGCACAAATCCCTGTCTGCATGTGTGACTAGATAGGGATTTGTCTCAAAACCCCTGTGTGGTTGCATGGCAATGCCCATGTATCACCCCTAGAACACCCCCTTGACACAGAGTACTGCACAGCACTACTGTGTGTTATCTTGGCTAACTTTCCAACGAAAACCCTGGTTTGAGTTGGAAGGTAGATAATTTCTTAAAAGCAACACAAACCAGGCACAAAGTGTTATTACATCTGTGCCTTGTTAAGAGGGTTTTTTTTTTTTTTTCATTGCTTCTCTGTCTTCATGGTGTCACACTCTCTATGCCTAATCAGACCACTTGCAAAGTGCCCGGAAAAGACATGGCTACAATTGTCAACTGTAAGGTGTAATTCGCAATGTTCCTGCTTCTGAATTTACAAGGTGCGGAAAAAAGCCCTATTTTACCAGACAGAAAATCCAGCAATCAAAATCACTGTGGGAAAAGACTGCATTGTAGCTCAGACCCCTTTCGTAACTGTAACCCGAATCTCAGACAAGGCACTGCTTCATCCTTCTGACTCCCTCCCAACGTAGCTCTGCAGCAGCCCACTATACAATTTTAACAGCCCCTTGCACACTTTTACTACCTTCTCAGACTCTAAAGAAAAATGTACACCATGCAGAATACTGCCTGGTAACTCTGGGTCCGCATAGCAGTTGCCTATTCTGTGGGGTTTAACTTGAAATTACATAGTACTGGGGGGTTATTACCACACTGCACTGGTCATTACTGGGGCGGAGTTTACACCCCACCAGTAATGTGCAACTTGTAATTGAGGGTCATGGTGGGCTACTGAAGATGTCCGGGTCAACAGGGATGAAGGGCCCATTTATCAGATCTCACATCTGCCAATGTACAAATACACAGCAGTGGTACTTCAGCACTTCAACTTCAAGAAAAAAATGAGAATTCAAGATTCTGTGTCTGGACCAGAGGTGAGGATTGTTCTCTACTTTCTTTCCTTTTTATTAACAGCAGTGTTCAAAGTAACAACTATATTTTCCATGAAACCCTGGGAAAAAACTACAAAATTCAACAGCCAATGACGTAATCACAACGGAGTCCATATATTCCTGCTTTCGTCTTTGCACTTCCTCTTTCTTTCCTGCTTCGAGGAGGGGAAAAATGCTTTTCCTTTTCCACCTTTGTAACTCTCTTGTTTTTCACACTGAAACGACCACATCTTTGAGCGGCACCCCGGGGCACGCTCCAATGCGCTGCCGTATATTTCCTCCCTAGCTCTGTCTATCTCTGATAAAGCATCGAGGAGTTTTGCTGACCTAAGGAGCAATCCTTTCAGAAATTGGTGTCCCCGTTTTTACAATGAAAAACCGGCACAACAATCACACAAATGCCAAATTGAGGCAGGTGTGGATCTGACAGCCTTTAATCAGGTCAAACAGGCCTTTCTTGACAGGGCTGTTCCCCCTTCCTTCCCAGACCCCCTAGACACATCACCTGCCTCTGGGAAGGCCTTAAGAACCTGCCGTCAGAAGATGCAAACGACGATTCTATGGGCGACTCGCCTGATGAAGCGGGCCCTTCTACACCCTGGCGCCCCTCCCTGGGACTCTCAGAACCCCATCAGGAGGCTTCGGGTACGTTGGACCCAGAAGAGTTGGTCCACCCCGGCTCCTCAGAGTGGTTCCACTCGGAGAAGGTGAGTGCCTACGTTTCCCACCACTGTCTCCAGAAACCACTGGATGCACCAAGCTGCTGGCCGAATGCCCCAGTGCATCATTGCTGATCCCAAGATGGCCACTTTCTTACAAAAATTCACACACAACCCCAAAAAGGGTAACAATAGGTCCTGGAAGTCCTGTCAGGACAAACTGTTGGATCTTACGGGGCCCCTTACCAAAATTGTTGTTCTGGCCAATTACACTAAGCCTTTGGGTTCCCCTCTTTCCCCCGAGACTATCTCGGAGTGGACCAAGTGGGCAGTACATTTTTTGGGGAATGCCAAGTGCACACTCTCGGCCTAGAGGAGATGTTCTTTACTCATTAAAGAGGACCCCAAACTTGGGAACCTCACTTCCACAGAGGCAGGGGCTGCGGCACTGGGTGGCATTTTTGGTGACACATTTATCAAAGAGCTATCAAAATTCGTATCCATCTTCACCTCCCTCGACAAGGCCCAGTCATCAATCAAAAGGGTCTTCCATCCACACCTTTTCATTGGGGCCGGTCGTGATAAAGGTCACTCGGCCAGCCGCTTCTATGTTCAAGCCCCCACTAGAGGACAAGGGCCCCAGAGAGGACAGGAGTATCCCCGGACGGGCAAATTCTTCCCAACCAGAAGATGACACAGGGGACGAAGCTCTTGGGGGAATCCCAGAGGCCACATACATGGAACAGAAGCTGGTAAGTGTCATGTCAGATCCCTCCTCACCAGTGGGTGGGAGATTGGCATGTTTTTTCTGCAATTGGCAAGCTCTCACCTCAGATGCCTGGGTGCTACAAACCATCCGAGGTTTTCAAATCGAGTTCTACGAGGTCCCAGTACAACACACCAGATCTCGTCTGATGGAATAGCCTTAGTGGATCAGGAAGTGCAGGATCTGTTAACCAAGGAGGCGATAGTCCGGTCTTCCCTGCATCCTTGAGGCTCCTTCAGCAATCTGTTCATTGTAGACAAAAGGGATGGTAGACAACGTCCGGTCAACAACCTGCTGTAGTTCAGTTGCTGGTTGGTGTACCGTCATTTCAAGATAAAGGCGATCCATCTGCTTAACGATTTGCTCCGCCCAGACGATCGGATGGTATGCCCCAATCTGCAGGACGCTTACCTGGCGATTCCCATATTCCCACCACACGTCCGCTGCCTGCAATTTCAATGGAATGACTTGGTCTACAAATTCAAGGTCCTACCTTCCGGACTTTCCTCAGCCCCTTGGTGTTTCACCAAGGTTCTGAAGCTGGTAATAGCGCATCTACGAGCTCGGGGATGTCGTCTCATTATTTATCTCGACAACTTAATCCTTATGGATCAATGTCCCGTCACTCTGAGAGATCCTTTACAATATATGATCTCTCTCCTGGAGAGGCTAGGTTTCTATATCAACATAAAAAAATCCTCTCTATCCCCGTCCCAGTAACTCATTTTTCTTGGCTTCCTTATCAATTCTGTGAACAAGATGCTCAGTTTTCCTCCTGCGAAGATAGCCAAGATTCGCAAGGAACTGCAGAAGACAGTCTCAAGGCCATCGACCTCGCAGCAACAAGTGGCTATTATCATAGGGCTTCTTGCCTCATCGATTCAAGCAATTTTCCCGGGCCTTCTATTCTACAGGGCTCTGCAGAGGCTCAAGGCTTTCCACCTTCGAAGGGGCCTTCAGTATTCAGAGCACATTCCTCTCTCACAGGAGGTCAAAGCTGAGATGTCTTGGTAGTTGTCCAACATGGAGGCCTGGATTGGGTGGGCAGTTTTCGGTTCCGACCTGAACCTGGTCATTGAATTGGATGCCAGCAGCTCTTGTTGGGGGGCGTGCTGCGGCGATTCAGGTACGGAAGGAAAATTGTCAGCTCAAGAACAATCTCTACATATAAACTGCCTGGAGTTGATGGCGGGCTCCTTTGCGGTCCTTTATTGGCCAAAGACAAGGTAAACTCTTGTGTTCTCCTGAAAATGGACAATTGCTCAGCTGTTTGCTATTGCAATCATCTGGGAGGTCCCAGGTCCAGGATCCTAGCGGGTTTGGCAAAGGATTTTTGGTAGTACTGTCTGGCCAACAACATTTCTGTCACAGCGGAGTACCTTCCCGGGTCCTCCAACCAAATATCGGACTGGTGTTCGAGGGAATGGCAGGACACGAGTTGTGGCAGCTGGACCTTCGGGGTTTCGAGTTGCTGAACTGTTGTTGGGGCCTTTTCACAGTTGATATCTTTGCCTCCCGCATGGATCACCAGCTGCCTCATTACTTCAGTTGGAAGCCGGACTCACAGGCTACAGACAGATGCTTTCCTCCAGGATTGGTTGAGGGAGAAGGGATACACGTTCCCTCCATTTGCAATGATCACACGAGTAACGTCACAGCTGTGGAGGCAGAAGGCTCAGGTGGTGGTCATTACTCTGTTTTGGAGGTCTCAAGCGTGGTTTCGAGTTCTTCTAGAACTTTCCTGGGACTCTCCAATACCTCTTCCCTACAATCCAGATATTCTTTGGGATCCATCAGGGCAGAGACACCCACTGTTTCTCCAAGGCTGCCTACCTCTCATGGCTTGGAGGGTTGAAGGGAGAGATGGAGAGTCCCGGGGGTTATCACAAGACTCTGAGCGCCTTTTGGCCTCAGCCTGGGCAGAAGGAACCTCCAAGCGATACCGAACCACATGGATCAGGTGGGTACATTGGTGTGTTCAACACAAAGAGGATCCCATGGCGTGTGTCCTAAACTTCTTGGCTTCTATGGCCTCACAAGGCTTAGCATGTCGCATTGTTAATTCATATAGATCAGCCATTTCAGCAGGACATCTTCCAATCCAGGGTTCTCCGGTGGGGAAGCATCTTCTAGTTTGTAAATTATTAAGATGCGTCCATCTTGCTTTGCCTCCGGAACCTAAGAATTCCAAATTGTGGGATGTAAATCTGGTCCTAAATTTGGTTTTATCTTGGCAGAAGAATGATTACTTGTCACACAAGGAATTATCGACAAAACTAGCAATGTTGTTATGTCTTATTTCCTGCCTTAGGGTCTCAGGTGTCGGAGCCCTGGACATTTCAAATAGCGTTTTTGCCCCTTGGGGGGAATTACTTTTCATATTACTAGAAGAACAAAGAAGGATTTTAGGACCATCTCCTACCCAGCTTTTGACAAGGTCCCAAAGTTGTGTGTAGTCCGATGCTTAAAAGCGTATGAGAATATGACTGAGGAATTCCATGCCCCCCGGGAAAGCAAGAATTCCTCATCTCCTTTAAAAAAGCCTTTTAAGGCTGTACGCTCCCCAACCATCCTCTCCCCCACGTCCTTAATAGAATTGAAACTTTCCTTCACAGTAGCTAGGAAACTTTATATTCCATAAGAATGTGACAAAGAGAAGCAGTGACATTGTATTGTAATTTGTATAGCACTTTCCTAACCCTTGAGAGACTTAAAGCACAGATGTGGCAGAAATGTTACATTGTGTTTTCTTAATGTTTTGAACCTATTCGTAATATAAGGTGCTATTTAAACAGAAACTAAATGAAAATATGTTATTTTCTACCATATTATCAATTATTCACATTAATGTCCCAGCCCTTCAAATCCTGTCTGCTTTCCTGATCCCACCTTATTATTGCCTTAAGCAAAGTGTATTATGTAATCTAAAGTTTATATGGCTTTTCCCTTCCACATAGGTTGTTTTGGGGTAGATTGGTTGTATTCACAGGCTTTGTAACTGCCTGAATCTCTGAGTTTGCACCTCCCAAGACTAGTTCCTTCATCTCTATGTGATTTATTAACCCTGTATTCTGTGTAGTTCAAAATATATATAATCACAGACCATACCATAGACGGCATATATTCGCTTGTGTAGTCACTTCTATCCTTACACATCTCTCCTACATCCATGAGTAGGCACAGCTACAGGCTTGTTGACACAGTTTACGCAGTTTCAGCCATATCCATACAGCAATATGCTTCAAACATAAACCAGACTGCATTCAAGCATCCACACACTCCATTAATTAGAATTATATGCTTAAGCATATTATCTGTCACCATTTTCTCTTCAAGTTCATGAAAAAACTTAGCATAACTCTGGTCCTGATGCACGACATCAAAAATCTCCCCAAATAGCCTGCACGACAAACCACAACAAACCAGCACTGAAATTCCAATCCATGTGCGAATGGATGTTTGTGCACAGATTGGACTTTTGAGTTATACACCTAACACCATATTCTTCAGTTTTTTCTTATCTCCTGGCAGATTCTAGAAGAAAAAAACAGAGAAAATCTATTAAGATACATTGCTAAGACACAAATGCATCATTGTGGTAAACACCAATTCCACACATGAAGCTACATTCATAAGAGGGGAACTCTGAAGCTAATTATGTTACCTACTAAATACTCCACAGCTGGGTAGTGATAATTATTGTATTCACTAATTATCATCTGATTTCTACATAACTTGGTTTTGTGGCCTCAGACTCGAATCAGTATTTGTGCTTCAATCATGATGATATCTATACAGCTACCTAGCTGACAGTATATTTGTCTTTCTTTGGGGTCACCAAATCCACCAAGTTTGTCCATTTCTCTACCTGTTGTAACCTATCAGCCTCTAATAAGTCTCCACTCATGTGTTTGCCCTCAAAATACAATTACATATTATATACAGAGGAGTAGGATAGGTGGTGTGGATACCTGTGCGTTTGTGGAGAGTAACAGGACCCACCTATTCTGTCCTTTTTTCTACAGTCACCAGCTCTGTCTGTGTTCATGCAATATAATACCATCATAGAGGAGATAAACAAGATCACAGATAGATATTGGTGCGACACAAAGACCACCAGATTTACCTGGCATGTCAAATGTCCTGCCTACGGTGCTTTGTAGACCATACTTAGGGGGCATTTAGAGCCTGCCAGAGACTCAGCAGAACTTCCAGGGGGTGACAGCATAATTGCCTCAACCACTCAGGCATATAGATCTCCACCTGCCTGTTGGGATTTCTGTGCTGGAAGGGTACCTGCCACTGCAGCACCCTGTTCAACGCACTTTGGGTGTGCTGACTGAACACCATTTTTAAAGCACTCACTCAGCAACCTTCTTTGCAGCGAGTAAAACTCTCAAAGTGGGAGATTGTTTTCCCAATACAAAACACAGGTGACCTGATGCAGGAAGCTTTCTTTATGCACTTTATGCATGAGAGGTCTATTCTACATTTTTCCTGCTTGTATGTACAATGCCATGGCACCATTATGTTCCTTCCCTTTCGCTGGTGCCTCTATTTGGAATGCACTGCACCTGGACCTGTGTAACATAGAGGATCGTTCTATGTTTAGGAAGGTTCTAAAAAAAGCATTTATTTTCTTGATTGACTTCATATCCTTTTTGTGAGTTCAGTGCCAAGATCCCGTGGGGCATTCATTGCACTTTATATGTAACAACTCATCTCACCTTATATCTTGCATGTATAGATTTTCAGTATACCTACTTGGTAGCCACAGGCACTAAAGACAGGACCAGTGGCAAATTTAGAAGAAATGGAGCAGCAATGATGGGTGGTGCCTCTTGCCCTTTAGTGATGGAACATTGGGTCCCAATGGATACTGAGGTGTCTGGCACCTTACCTGACCAGACTGAGAGATGGCTCAGCTATGAAAGTGATGTAACTCCGACAGCGTTGAGCGTCATGGCGTAAGGCGGTCTTGCACCGGCGTGCTATTCCTCATTGGCTAAAATGGGGGTCTATGGAGTACAGTGTTCAATGGGGATCACCTGCGGCGGTGATGGTGTACACCGCTGAGGACTTGACTGCCATTTTCTGTCTAAATCCTCACTTGATTCCTGACTTTCCACAGGACAACACCTCAACTGCGTGTGCTGCTGTACCTGTGTCTGGTTCCTGTTTGACCCATGTGACAGGGGAAGGGCCCCTGCCTTCACTTCAGAGAAGTTAGAGAGCCTGGTGAATTGGGTCCTACCCCTGTATGGACAGCTGTATGGGCCTCCAGACCAACAGGTGAGTACACTACGTGTATGATGCATGTGAGGAGGTTGCATGGAGATGTGTGTGCTAGAAGTGTGTAATTTGGATGGGGGTATGTCTGGTGGTAGTGTACATGCAGTGCTCTGGGTGATGTGTGTGCCAATGGAGATGGAAATGGTATTTTGGGGCCATACGTGTGACTGGCTGGATTGTATTGTTAATGGTGTCCATACTGTCTGTATTACCTCTGCAGGTCAGCGCCCATCAGTAGAAGGGATTGTTGCATGCCATCGCCAAGGATGTGTGGACCCTGGGGGTCTATTGCAGGCGGAGCACCCACTGTGGGAAAAGGTGGGAGGACCTGAGATGCTGGGCCTGGAAGACCCCAGAGGCCCAGCTGGGGATGGCCTCCCAATGAGGGCGAGGTGCCCGTCGGAACCTGACCCTCCTGATGGCCTGCATACTGGAGGTGGCCTACCTAGAGCTGGATGGGTGACTGAGGGCAGCACAGCAGCCACAAGGGGGTGAGTACAGTAAGCGTGACAACAATTATTTTTGGGTCACATGGGATCCTGGTGGTGGGTTTCAGTTAGTGGGTGCAACTTAATGTCAGCTCAGCCATTGCTGCATGATCCAGCTCAAGGTAAATGGGTGTATAGCGAAATCTGGTAACCTAGATAGGTAGCATTCCATGTCAGATAGGGCATAGCGGGTCCCAGGAGGGGTGCAGTTGGCAGGGTTGGCTCTCCTCCTGCTGTGGCACTTAGCCAATGTAATGCCAGTGTGATGTATAGTGCCCAATCCTGATCCCTGGGTGTGATGGTAATGTGTATGCCAACTATGGTGTTGTTGCTGTAATTGACCCAATGCTCCTCTTCTCTCTATCCCCGTATTATCTTCTGTCATCCTGTCCATATGAGCATTAGCATCATCTGGCAGAGGAGCACGGGCACCGGCAACTGAGGGAGCTGCATCCCATAGGACCCAGGAGGCAGAGTCCACCGACGCCGAGGGAATCAGTGGGACAGAGGGCGAGGGGAGCACCAAGGCGGAGAAAAGAGGTGACAACACTGACTCTGATTCCTCCTCCGATGGTAGCTCCCTGGTGGTGGTGGACACCTCTGGGACCACCCCAGCTACAGGTACAGCCGCCACCCCGTACCAGCATCGCCCTCCCAGTAGCCCCCCCCCCAAAGAGTTGTCCGTGCCCGCTCACCCTAGAGGATGGTCATCTCCTTTGCCCCAGGCACCTCAGGCCCTGGCCCAGTGAGCCCTGCTGCCCTCAGTGAGGAGGCTATTGCCCGCCTGAGATCCATCTCTGTAGGGCAATCAACCACTGTGAATGCCATCCAGAGGCTGGCATCCCAGATGCAGCAATGCAATGCATACCTGGAGGGCATTCACAGTGGGTTGGCGGCCCTACAGAGATCATTTCAGGCTCTAGCTTCCTCTCTGATGGCAGCCAGTGTTCCTGTTCCTACCGTCCCCCCTCCAGCTACCAGTTCCTAGTCCCAGTCTGCTCAATCCCAACCCATCCAAGGCTCAGATACAGGCAAGCATGCACACAAAACATCACACAGGAGTAGCACAGTCAAACACAGGCAGCACACTTCAGCCCACATGCACTCACACAAACAACAGACAGTTGCACACACAACCACATCCACTGCCTCCACTGTCTCCCCCTCCTCCTCCTACTCCTTCACAGTCACATCCGCACTCACACCTGCATGGACTGCAACATCCATCCACATGTCCCCTT
Organism: Pleurodeles waltl; assembly: GCF_031143425.1. Taxonomy (NCBI): domain Eukaryota; kingdom Metazoa; phylum Chordata; class Amphibia; order Caudata; family Salamandridae; genus Pleurodeles; species Pleurodeles waltl. The sequence continues at coordinate 195,857,182 of NC_090440.1, read as the reverse complement.
TGTCCTCTCCCACCCTGTTTGCCCCCCACCTAAGAGACACAAACGCACGCACACAGACACCCAACAGTGATCCACCTCACACGTGCACACTTCCCATGTACCTGCACCAACATCCAGCAGACGTACACCTCCAACAACCACTCCTTTAACCTCCACTCCCATCCCTCCTCCCACATCCCGCCACAATGCCCCTAAGAAGCTTATCCTTGCACATCTTGACCTCTTCCCTTTCCCTCCACCCCCCGTCCTGCCCATAAGAGCAGGGTCCCAACAACCCAGCCCAGCACCTCAGCAAAACAGTCTGCCACTGCTCCCATCAAATCATCAGCTGCTGGCACAAAGGGGCCCCAGAGTGTGACAGCTGCCACTCCTACTGAGAGCACACCTCTGGCTAAGAAAGGGAGGAGTAGGGTGGTGAAGGGACGTGAGACGGGGACAGTGGAGGCACCTCCTAGTCCTGGAGGCAATGACACAAATGACATGTCTAAGGCCAAAGGGATCCATCACAAGAGGTGACACATGGATCCTCCTCCACCAGCGAAGGAAGTGAAGGTTCCCACTCAACCACCAAAGTGAAGGTTCACACTCAACCACCATTGAAAGTGAAGGTTCTCACTCAACCACCAATGAAAGTGAACGTTCCCACTTAACCACCAATGAAAGTGAAGGATCCCACTCAACCACCAATGAAAGGCAAGAGGCCCACTCAACCACCAATGAAAGACAAGAGGCCAACTCTAACAGCAGAGGGCAAGGAGCCTCCACCTCCAGCAGAGACACAGCAGCCCTCACCTCCAGCAAAGACACAGGAGCCCTCCCCTCCAGTAGAGACACAGCAGCCCTCACCTCTAGCAGAGGGCATGTAGGCCACCCTCCAGGGACTGTTGTACAAGGAGCCCCCTCCAGAACCAGTGGGCAAGCCCCCCACTTCAGAGACTGTGGCCTTGCACTGCACTCCCCAGCAAAGACAAATGGGCATGGAGCCCCCTCCAGAACCAGTGGGCAAGTTCCACACTTCAGCTGAGGTGCCCCCCACCCCTCCTCCTTTCCTCCTGAGGTGCCTTCCCATTTCCAACATGATGCCCCTGAACAGTGGATTCCAGAAGTTGTCAGGAGTCAAGTTGGGCCTTGGACTGTGCCCTGTGGCCCTTTTGTACTTTGGACTGGCCATTGGCCCATTCTGAACATTGTTGCCTGCATTTGGAACCGAATGGACAATGTGGTGGCTCTTGGCATAAAATTACAGTGTTTGCTGATTCTCATAATTGTCCTTGTTTTATTTTAACGTGTGTCCTGTGACATTGGTTTAACTCTGCAGCTGGTTCGATGTATGGTGTGTGTGTGAATGGTGTGTGTTGTGCATGTCATTGTCCTTTTCCTCCCTCCCTTGTGTGCTAGGTGGCTGTACTCACCGTCGTCGTCTTCATCAGCGTTGGTGTTCCAGGAGGGCCATTGTGTGGAATAGCATCAGGAAGACTTGAAGTTCCGGTTCCCTGGCAGCGGCGGTGTCCTCTGTGTACCTGTTGGTGAGTCCTAGGTTTTCTGTGTTCTGTTTCCGCCAGGCTTTTGATGGCGTTGGTACCGCCCGGAAATCCTGGCGGTTTGCTATGTCATAATATGGTGGGCGGTACCTTGTCTTCCACCTGGCTGTTGATGGCTACCGCCATAGTCAGTGGTGTTAATGCAATTAAAGCTCCATCAGCTCGGGTTCTGGTTAATGGCATTCTATCCTCACATTTTAAGATTGAACAGGGGACATAACAGGGCTTCCCTCTCTCCCCTCTTCTCTTTAACCTTTATATTGAGCCTCTGGCTAGGAGAATCAGGGCAGATCAGAGAATTATAAGACTGGGTCCTGAAGGAAGCCCTATATGTGGGTGATCTTCTGATATACACACAGAACCCCCAATGTGCTCTTCCGGCATTTTTGGAAATTATTGTTAGCTTTGGAGAAATCTCAGGTTATTTAATCAATACAGATAAATCTGAAGTAATGACCTGGAATGGCCTTCAGGATAACCCATTAGAGAAAGACTAAATTCGATATTTAGGGGTTAAAGTGGTCAAGAACCTGGCAGAGATGGCCCAAGTGAACTTTGTGCATCATCTTAGGGAAACAAAGAAGTTACTTCTTCAATGGTCACACTTACGTCTCTCTTTTTTAGGTAATCTAATAAAGATGGTGGTACTGCCAAAATTCAAGTTTATTTTTAATGCTATCCCTTTATTTTTTTTAACTGAATGTCTAAGGCAACTGCAGGGAGTATTAGTCAGCTTCATCTGGTCCTGTAAAAAGTCCAGAATAGCATTGAAAAGATTGAGAAAGAAAAAGCTAGATGGGGGAATTGCACTTCCGGATTTTCAGCTTACTACTGGGCATTCCAGCTGAAAAACGTTAGATCACTTCTCTCCAAGGATTATCTAGCTCCTCCATTTCAGGCTCTGATAAGGTGTTTCCGGGAACAGGGTACACAGTTTCTTTATCAATTTGGCCACCCGAGGAATTACAAAAAAGTTAGATTAAAAGTTCTCTATAATGCCTGCAGCATCTGGTATGGAGTAAGAAGGAGACTGGGCATTCCATATTACAGTGAGCTGGCCCCAATCTGGAATTCTCCCAGTACTCCGATATGTCTCCAGGATGTACTAGCTAAGCCATTGATAGAGGGAGGAATTGTGCAGTGGGGACAGCTAGTCAGTGGGAGCTCTGTTAGTTCTTGGGAATCCCTATACAAAGCAACCAATGCTAAATTGTCTAGGTTCAAATACATGCAAATTAAAGGTTGGCTTCAAGGAGAACCTGAGGCCGGCTGTTCTAAGGTTGGGAGAGGGAAATTACCGGTCCACAGAGCCAAAAAAAGAGGTTTCAAAGTGGTATCGGGCACTTATACAGGCTGAAGATGCAGCTTGTCCACCCTCTACAGAGGGTTGGGATCTGGTGTTTCCTGCACTAGATCTTCCTTATTTCTGGCAGGCCTCTATGAAGATTCTTTGGTCTGTGGTTAAATCTGCCCCTCTCCGGCAGAACCACTTGTTCACTATATATCGGGCTTACTGGACCCCCAAAAGGCTTGCAAGAACAGCTTTTCAAGGAAAGGGTAATTGCCTTAAGTGTGACCTAGAGGGGGCAGATGATATCCATCTCTGGTGGCAGTGCCCGGGGATTAATATTTTCTGGGAACAAGTGGGTAAGTCGATCTTGTCCATTATAAACAGGCGTAATGAGATAACTCTTCCAATGGTTGTATTTGGGCTATATGAGACTGCCGAGAGGAGTTTGCATGATAGATTGGAGAGACCTCTGATGCATCTCTTTTTCTATTTGGTTCTGATAGCCCGGCGGGAAATATGTATTAAGTGGATCTCTAGTCTCCCCCCCCACTCATAGGGATTGGTTGTTGTCAGTTAAGAGAATCTCTGATTTAGATTATGGTAATGGCTCGGATAGGTGCCTTAGAATGTGGGAACCTTTTTTTGTTTTTTTATAGAACCATCTCTTTCAGGCATTAGGCCAGTGTGAATTAATTAGATACTACTCAATCTAACACTTGAGTCTTGGTTTCGGTAAGAGTCCAATGATTAAGTTTTAAGATCTAACAGCTAGGAGGACGGGCTCGGACTGGTTCTGGCCTCCCCCCAAGGCTGATGGGGGCCACTTGCTCTCTGAGCTTTGGTGGACCATCAGGCTGATGACCAAGGCCGGGACGTGATGCGGCTTCTCTTGTCTGTATTTGGCTACATATGAGGACTCAAAAAAGAAGAAAAAAAATGGTCAGTGGTTTTAATGCCCTGGCGGTTGGTGTGATACATTGGCTGTCTATCGGAGGTATCACCGCCATGGTCATAATTTGGCGGTAGTTACTGCCAGCCTGTTGGCAGTATTATCATCATTTTATCACTCACTGAATAATGTCATAATGACCGCCTTAGTCTTTTGAACATGTTAATACCTCTCCTTGAAACAACTCGTTTTATTTCTTGCCTATTAAATTGGGTCCAGCGCCTTGAGACCCTAACGGGTGACTAGCCACGCTCTACAAATCCCTGATTGATTGATTGATCAATTGATTGATTGATTCTTCAATAGGGCTTAGCAAGGTTCTTTCAATGCTGGACTTGGGACAATAATTATTGCAAAATTCCTGCTATCATTAGTTCTCTCTGTGAGACCTCATGACTTGGTAAGGTATTGAACCAGTGAGTAGCAATCACTTTCAGTCCCCTCCTTTCTCTGGCCCATTATTTTGCTCAATTATTATTTTGCTGCCAATTGCATGGCTTGTAGGCAAATTTGGCGAGGCAAGATTCTTCCATTGACAGCACACATATTACATGTTGTCACAACTGCTGCATGATTCCTTTCCGGCATTTGATAGTTTCTTGGTGTTTTTTTCAGGGTTCATGTTATTTTTTAGTGATATCTTGGTTAATGGCCCTGATGCTCTATGAAATGGAGGCTCTTCTTTTTGCACGTCTGAGGTCCAGTAAGATTTAATTGCTTATGTTTTTCCTCTGCAGCATATAAAGCCACCTCAACGTGTTCACTCCTTGAGTATGTTGCTTATAATTCTTGCCTTAGTATCTAGGACTCAACTCCTGTTTCCCAGTTGAATTGGAATTGCTGTTTGACCTTAGATTTCTCCCCAGGGCCCTGTTTCGGGGCGTTCAACATTGCCTCATATTTATTCTATGCAGATGTTAATACCAATATCTGTTTTGATGGATTTTACGCAAGTGTGGGTGTGTTGATTCTGAATATGACTTGCACACTGTTCTAGCTACAGGACCCGTAAGTTTTTCGGTGGTAGCAACCAGAGCTCATACCGCACTCAAAATATTTGCTTGCTTGCCTTGGGATTTCAACTTGAGGTTAGCTTGTTGCTTGTTTGATGCTCTTCAGAACTTTTTCTCAAAAGGGTAACATTGGCCCAGCTAAAGACTGTTAAAGCTACCACCCCAAACTTGAATATACATTGTCACGGTCTTCTTTTTCTGGTCCTGATATAAGACCCATACATTTGGCATGCTCCCATTCTGTAGTACATGTTAACTGCTGCAATGGCCATTCAAAAATTATCAAAGACGCGGCAAGATGGCCGACCGGCAGCACTAGAGGAGTGCTCCCGGCCCCGGATTAGAAATCCTCCTTAATCCTGCCGCCCGGAGCCCCCGTGGTCCCAGCATTCGGGTCCTGGAGCCCCCCGGAGTGGAGGGGAGGGCAAGGAGGACGCCGACAACTGGAACTGGGTGCATTGTGGGGAGCGCACGAGGTGAGCGCCTGACCCCACGATGGTGGCCGCGGGCGAGGTTGCGGCTTGAGCAGGCCATCACGGTCTGCTGCAGAGATGACAGTGGGGACTTGGAGCCCCCCCGGAGCGGAGGGGGGTGGTGAGAACATTGGCAACCGGAGTTCAGCGCCGCGATCGCGCCGCGAATGGAGCGCATTTTGGTGAGCACCTGACCCCAAAATGGCAGCCGCGATCGCAGGCGCATTTCTGAGCAGCAATTAAATTCGGCTGCTTGCGGAGAAAGTGAGGCACTGTGTTTAGGGGGAGTGACCCAGTTGGGGGGGCCTGCAAAAATTGGTTGCTGTGGTGTTCAGGTGCTGTGCCACACCTGGTGACCCTCCCCCTCCTCCCCCCCTGCACACAACTGGAGGTGCCCTCTCTGTATGCCTCGAGGCCCATTGTAGTGACCTGACTTTCAAAGAGTGTAGTTTCTTGAGCAGCTGAGGAGGAAGTTGGGCTGCCGGTGGCAGACAGAACTGTGCGGAGTGTACGGCAGTGGCAGGGATCTTTTGCTGGACTTGGCTTGGAGGGATCCCACCCCTCCTCTGCTCCCCCCCTTCTGTGGTGAAGTGTTGATTGGGCAGCCCTGTGTCGGCTGGCTCCTGGACAGCTGGACTGGCTGGTGGTGAGACAGACCCATTGAGTGGAAGACAACGCCTGTGCTGATCCTACCGATTTCGGTGGCCACCCCGCGGTGAACTGGTGTGGGTGTGACAGTTGGGAACCAGACGGTGGTGAGTGGCTAGGACATGAGATTCGACCACTGCGCTATGCCTGGTGGTGTGAGGCACGTCATTGTGAGTAACCGCTTGTAGCGGGAGTCCCATCTGGTGCACACCATGGGAAAGGACAGAGCGAACAAGGGAACACAGCAAACAAGAATGGATCAATACACAGCGCAGAATGCAGGAGCGAGTCTGCAAAGGGATCCTCCTGCCACCTCGGGGAAAGGAGCAGAGCCCACCGGGGCGCAGATCCTGGCTGCCATTGAGTCATCTAGCCGGGCAACGCAGACTCAGATTGCGGCCATAGCAGTAGATAACAACCTGCTGAGAACTGATCTGAGAGTAGTGGCGGAACGATCGGTGGCCACTGGGCAAAAAGTGACTTGCATGCAGTCTGATGTGGACATACTGAAGACTTCTGGAGGCGCGTGTTGAGGATGCAGAGGGTAGGGCAAGGCGCTGTAGCCTCCGTGTAGTGGGCTTCCCCGAGGGAGTAGAGGGGGTGAATGTTGAGGCCTTCCTGGAGGACTGGATCTGAAAATCTCTGCCTGCTGCCCCTCTGTCAGCTGTGTTTGTAGTGGAGCAGTCGCACCAGTTACTGGCGCCACCGCCACCGAGGGGGGCCCCTGCTTGTACGATCATAGCCAAGGTCCTTAACTACAGAGACCGCGACGCAATTTTGCATGAAGTACTCAAACATGGAGATCCTACATTTGAGAACCACACTATCCGTTTTTTCCCAGACTACACCAGGGAGGTGAAGCTCCAACGACATTCATATGCTGGTGTCAAGCGTAAGCTAAGAGACCTGGGCTATACTGATATGTTGTTGTATCCAGCAAAGCTGAAGGTTCTACATGCGGGCCGTGCTCACTTCTTTCAATCTACGGAAGCAGTGTGGGACTGGCTGGAGCAGGGCGATGGGACAGGACCACCGGAGTCCCCGCAGTGGGGGAGTGATGGGAGACTCCGGGGGCCGGAGGAAGTGTGTACTGCTGTGCGCAGGAGTACCACGCGCCATCGTGCCGGCCGTGGAAGCCGAGTGATTGTGCGCTTGGACGGTACTCTGAGCTTTGAGCGGAGGACACAGGAGCGGGAGGAGGCAAAACAGTTGGTACAAACTGTCACGTCAGAGGCTTCCTTGTGCTCCAGCACCCCCTGTGTTGCAAGTAGTCTGGGTCTGGAGGGGGAAGCCAAGGTCACCTGAAAGACATACTGGACCTTTCGTTGGGATTGGAATCAAGTACTTTGGTTTGGGGTCGATGCTTTGGGTCTTCCTACTGTTGGCTCCCCTCTGGCTCTGTGGCCTCTGTTTTTTTCCTCCTGTCAATTGCTACTCTTTTTGGGTGCTGGAGAAGCGGGGGTCTGGGTTGGGCATTTGAATGGGGGCCGCAGCAGAGTGGTGAACCTGTGAACCCCCCTCCCTTGTTAGTTTATTGGGGGAAGTGTGTGTGCGGGGTGGACGACTGGTGTGAGGTGGCAGAGTGCAGTGTAGTCCGGACCTGACACTGGCTATCGAGTGGGAGCGGTGATTGTTCACCACTTCTGGGCACTGGAAGTGATATCGGGGTACACACAGGATTAGGAAGACACTAGTTGTGGGTGGTGTTTACCCGGGGTGGGATGGGGGAGTGTTATGTGGGTTCTAGTTGGTGTTGGTATTCTGTTTTTGATGAGATGAGCACTGTGGGCATTCTCCTATTGAGAGGGTATCGGATCATCGGGTTGCGCGCGTGCCGTGGCCGGGGGTGGGGTTGGGGGGGCTGCATGCGGGTGGGGGAGGGGCGGTTGAGCCCTGTAGGGGTTCAGGTGGTGTGGAACAAAATATGGCTGGTACCTTGACACATATAGTTACATGGAATGTTAGAGGCTTGAACTCCTTTGTGAAGCGCTACAGAGTACACACATATCTTAAGCGGCTTGGCGTGCACATTGCGCTCCTGCAGATCTGATAGAAAGTGAAGTGCAAAAAGTGCAGAAAAAATGTAGGGGGCAGTTTTATTCGGCAACCTACTCCTCCTACGCTAGGGGGTTCTCTGTATTGATTGCCCCCGGGACTCCATTCACATTAAGAAGCTGAAAAGCGGATGTTCAAGGACGATATATATTCCTGCACGGGGTATCAGATAGCCAGGAGCTCTTTCTGTTGAATATTTATGCCCCTAACACTGATGATGCGGGGTTCTACCAATAGCTCCAACAGGAATTATTATCTCACACAGGGATGCCTATTGTGTGGGCTGGTGACTTTAATTGTGTCCTAGACGGAGCTCTAGATAGGGACCCGCCAAAGCAAAACACTAAGGGGGTCATTCCGACCCCGGCGGGCGCCGCCCGCCAGGCGGAAACCTCCCAAACACCGCCCGCGGTCAAATGACCGCGGGGAGCATTTTGACTTTCACGCTGGGCCGGCGGGCGATCTTCAAAAGATCGCCCGCCGGCCCAGCGGGAAAGCCCCAGCAAAGATGAAGCCGGCTCCGAATGGAGCCAGTGGATTTGCTGGGGTGCGAGGGGTGCAGTTGCACCCGTCGCGATTTTCAGTGTCTGCTATGCAGACACTGAAAATCTTGTTGGGGCCCTGTTAGGGGGCCCCTGCAGTGCCCATGCCAGTGGCATGGGCACTGCAGGGGCCCCCAGGGGCCCCACGACACCTGTTCCCGCCAGCCTGGTTCTGGCCATGAAAACCGCCAGAACCAGGCTGGCGGGAAGGGGGTCGGAATCCACATGGCGGCGCTGCATGCAGCGCCGCCATGGAGGATTCCCTGGGGCAGGGGAAAACCGGCGGAAAACCGCTGGTTCCCCTTTTCTGACCGCAGCTTTACCGCCGCGGTCAGAATACCCCGGAAGCACCGCCAGCCTGTTGGCGGTGCTTCCTCTGCCCTCTGCCCTGGCGGTGAGACACCGCCAGGGTCAGAATGAGGGCCTAAGCCGCAAATGACTGCCAAGATGCGGATAGTTATGAGGAATTTACATTTTGCGGATGTGTGGAGGGACATGTACCCTACTTCCAGAATATTTTCGTGTTACACGCCCACCCATGGGGCATATAGTCGCCTGGATCGATTCCTCCTTGCCAATGACGGATCGCTTGACGTTCGCCGTGTTACTTATCAGGTCCGTTCTTATCAGACCATGCCCCTCTCCTTCTGGAATATGAAACGCTGTGCCCAAGCCGGCGATCCCCTTATGGCGTCTGCAGCCAGACCTACTGAGTGATCTCGAATATAAACAAGATATGGGGCGCTGAATGGTTATTTTAGTGCTAATTGGGGTACGGCCACGGTCCGGGGCATCAAATGGGAGGCATTGAAAGTAGTTATTAGAGGGGAAAGTCTTAGTAAAATGTATGGTATTAGGAAGCACTTGGACCAGGAACTCACACGACAGGAGGATGTATTGACAGCCCTACAGCACCAAATAGATAATGGCGACGCGTCAGAATCAGCGTGCCTTGAGGTGCGTGGCAGAATTGTAGAACTCTGGGATAGACTGGATAGTTATGCCCGCCGGAATTATAGGCAGCGGCTATATCAGGAGGGGGACCGTTAGGGGCATATGTTGGCTTGGCTCCTCTGGCGGTAACGCCCTGTTCCTATTATTCCGATGCTCCGTGGTCCTTCCAGTGAACTGATTTTGGGACAGCTGCAGGTGAATTCACGCCAGTGGGAACACCTGCGGGCTATTTATACTGCCCCATGTGGTGTAGATGTGATCCGGATAGGGGAGTACTTGGATGGTCTGTGGCTGCCTCGTCTTACAGGGACCCAGTTGGAGGAGCTGGAGGTAGAGGTGTCCTTGGACGATCTGACGGAGACGTTGGGTGAAATGGCGTCCGGGAAAGCATCTGGTCCTGACGGGCTACCTGTTGAATTTTACCGTACTTACCCCGCTGCGATTCTGCTGCGTCTGTTGGAGATGCTTCATGAGGCGTGTAGTGCGGACTCCTCCCAGAGAATATGCGGGAAGTGCTGATAGTCATGCTGCCAAAGCATGGGAAGGCAGTGGACGACCCAGGCTCCTATAGGCCATTATCTGTGTTGAATGTAGATGTTAAGTTGTTGGCCAAGGTCTTGGCCTCTCGTTTGAGTCGAGTGGTGACCCATTTAGTACAGAGTGATCAATGTGGATTTGTACCTGGGAGGGGGACTCATATGAACATACGGCACCTAGCACATATATTACACGAGACCCGCGACTCTGCGTTCCCTGCAGCTCTGGTGGCTCTTGATATGGAGAAAGCATTCGACACGTTATCTTGGGAATACCTTTGGGAGGTGATGCGTCGGATGGGCATTGGCCCGGTCTTTCTATCCTGGGTGCGTCTTTTATATACAGCACTCCGGGCAAGAGTGCGTACGGGAGCAATAGTGTTGGAGTCCTTTACTATCGAGCGTGGCACGTGGCAGGGATGTCCCTTATCGCCACTGCTGTTCGCGTTGGCTATGGAGCCTCTGGCCATACGACTGCGATCTGGGTTAGATGGGTGGGGCATCCGTGTGGGGGCCAGAACACTTATAATATCATTGTATGCTGATGACGCCCTGGTGTATGTCACTGATCCAGAGTGAGCGGTCCCCCTCTTGTTGGGTATGATGGATATTTTTGGACAGATGTCAGGCCTCCGAATCAATCGACACAAAACGGTATTATTCCCAATGGCTGGACTGTCGACAGCGGCGACTCCTGAACTACCCAGTTTGGGGCTGTCTTGGGAGACAGAGTCCTTTACATATTTAGGCGTTCGAGTGACGCACTCCCCGCAGCTACAATTTACGTTAAACATGGGGAGAGTATTGGAGGGCCTCCAATCCTGTGTTCAGTTCTGGACCTCTCTTCCATTATCGGTTATGGGTAGCGTCGCACTTAGCAAAATGATTGTTCTCCCCAGATGCCTGTATGTCATGCAGAACTCGCTCTGTGAGCTTCCTCTCTCATTGTTCCGGCAGCTAGATAGATTATTATTATCCCTGGTCTGGGCGGGTAGGCGGTGCAGAGTCTGCTTGGAGTTACTGAAACTGGACCTGGCTAGTGGGGTTCTGGGACTGCCAGATCTCTACCTATATTATTTGGGCGCCTTACTACAGCATGCAGTCCGGTGGTGTGAGAATACTCCTAACTGGGAAAAAGACTTGTTGACTGGCTTGATCCGGGTGGAACAGCTAACGCATATATTGATGGGGGGCTCTAGGGTTCCGCAGGGTACCCCTTATCTGATAGAACAGGTGTCGAGAGCCTGGGAGAGTGCGGTTGTGTGGGTTCTCCGCAGGGCCCCACACGTGCGTCTGCTACTGTTATGGTGGGTCCGGCCCTTTGTTAAGGATGCTGAGGTGAGGGATTTTGGTAAGTGGCGTGCAGGGAGGTGTAATAATGCAGGTGACCTGTACCAAAACGGCACGTTTATTACAAGGGAAGAAGCGGAATCCCTGTTCAGAGTGGGCAGGGGGCAGTTCCTACAGTATGCAAATATTTTGCAGACGACCAGAGAGATGTGGGCGACTTTTCCGGAGGAGCCGGCTGAATCTCACTTCCTGGTGACTCTTCTGGATCCGGGAGGTGAACACGGTCTCCTGTCCCAAATGTATAAAGCTCTTAAGGGAGATAGGCTAACTGGGATGCAGAGAATCAGGGGCTGCTGGGGAGCCGACCTGGGTGCAGCGCTCACGGACGGGGAATGGAATAGGGCCTGTTCGTTGGTACAGGATGCGACTAGCAATGCTCGGTTTAAATTGACACACTTCTATTATTTGCATAGAGCATACCTGACGCCCCAACGCCTGCATAGAATATCCCCCTCGAGACCGGACAGCTGTGGCCATTGCGGGATGCCGTCGGCTTCTTTTGTTCATATGGCATGGGTCTGTGGCTCTCTTCAACCCTTTTGGCGTCGAGTAGTGGTGGCGCTTAGGGAAGTTACAGCTGTGCGAGTGCAGGTAGCAAGGAAACACTGTTTACTGGGTCTGCTCCCTGTCCCTAAGAAAGGTCGTAAGATGACGTACAGATTTGCGCAACTGGGGCTTATCTTGGCAAAAAGGCGTATTACAATGCGATAGGCTAGCCCACACCCCCGTTGCGTGCTGATTGGCTGAGTGACTTGGCCGAATGGGCCACCGCATAGGAATGTCACCTGCGTAGGGTACAAGTGGATGAACATGCTGCCCGAGATATAGAGTGCTGGCATGACTTGATTACTGAGTTACCTGGTGGGCAGGAGGGTGAGAGATAGACCCCTTGACAGACGATTCCAACTGCTGAGCTCTGGACACAGTTAGGGGGTCATTCCGACCCCGGCGGTCAAGGACCGCCAGGGCCGGGGATGCGGGAGCACCACCAACAGGCTGGCGGTGCCCCGCAGGGCATTCTGACAGCGGCGGTTTGGCCACGGTCAGAAGAGGAAAACCGGCGGTCTCCTGCCGGTTTTCCGCTGCCCTGGGAATCCCCCAAGGCGGCGCAGCTTGCTGCGCCGCCATGGGGGATTCCGACCCCCTCACCGCCATCCTGTTCCTGGCGGCTCCGACCGCCAGGAACAGGATGGCGGTGAGGGGTGTCGTGGGGCATGGGCACTGCAGGGGCCCCCGTAAGAGGGCCCCACTTTGTATTTCAGTGTCTGCTTTGCAGACACTGAAATACGCGACGGGTGCCACTGCACCCGTCGCACATACCCACTCCGCCGGCTCCATTCGGAGCCGGCTTCCTCGTGGGGAGGGGTTTCCCGCTGGGCTGGCGGGCGGCCTTCTGACGGTCGCCCGCCAGCCCAGCGGGAAAGCCAGAATGGCCTCCGCGGTCTTTCGACCGTGGATCGGCCATATGGCGGCTCCCTCAAGGCGGGCGGCTCCCGCCGCCCGCGGGGGTCAGAATGACCCCCTTAGTCTATTCACGGAATAAGGTTAGCAGCTATAGAGGCATGGCTACGAGTTTTGAGCTATCAGGGTGGTGTGTCACCAGGGTTGGCTGTTGATGTGGGGGTCGTCGGGAGTGGAACTCCTCCTTGTCCTGATCACTAATTTATATATGGACTGTCTTGTGGTAGCCCCCCGTAACGGGCGTTTCTCCCCCCCCCCGGCTGCGTGTACGTGGTACCTTCGATGTCATATGGACATTGCAGCTCACTTTGAGGGTCATTCTGACCCTGGCGGCCGGTGGCCGCCAGGGCCACCGACCACGGGAGCACCGCCAACAGGCTGGCGGTGCTCCAACGAGCATTCTGACCGCGGCGGTTCAGCCGCGGTCAGAAGCGGAAAGTCAGCGGCCTCCCGCCGACTTTCCGCTGCTCGTGTGAATCCTCCATGGCTGCGGAGGATTCCGCCCCCCCCTACCGCCATCCTGTTCATGGCGGGAAAGCCGCCATGAACAGGATGGCGGTAGGGGGGGTCGCGGGGCCCCTGGGGGCCCCTGCTGTGCCCATGCCAATGGCATGGGCACGGCAGGGCCCCCGTCAGAGGGCCCCGCAAAGTATTTCAGTGTCTGCCTTCCAGACACTGAAATACGCGACGGGTGCCACTGCACCCGTCGCACCTTCCCACTCCGCCGGCTCGATTACGAGCCGGCATCCTCGTGGGAAGGTCGTTTTCCCCTGGGCTGGCGGGCGGTTTTTCAGCAACCGCCCGCCAGCCCAGGGGAAAACTTGTAATACCCGCCACGGTCTTTTGACCGCGGCGCGGTATTTCGGAGGGGGGAATTCTGGCGGGCGGCCTCCGCCGCCCGCCAACATTGGAATGACCCCCTTTATCTGTTCTGTCAGTGCTCATCATAATCACAGTGTTCTGCTTTGTTTGATAGTTGTGGGACTGAAATGCACTGCACGAATTGTATAGTGGTTGGCGCCACTAACCGATCTGCACATTATGTTGATGATGATGGACATGACCCTGACTGATACTATACATGTTTATTTCCTTATGCTTACTAGGACAATGTACAATACGTGAACGTGAATACGTGGGTGGGGACCTCGAATGGGTACGTTTTTTGGATGGTCAACTGACAGTAGAACTCCTTCAATGTAATATGCTATGATGTAGTGCATGGTTATATGAGTCCCTTTCAAGAAACAAGTAAAAAAAAAAATGATCAAAGACATATGAGTACACTGTTTTGTGGCCACGGAACAGTGTACTCATTTTTTTGATTGTTTAGTCTTGGGAGAGTGTACACTGGACCGTTAAAATCTCCCAGACCCCTTTTTCTCTTCTTGGCATTCAAAAAAGGTATCTGCCCATTCTGGTGGATGTTATTCTCCATGGTTGCTTCTTTGCTGCACACCATGCCTTTGCTGTCCCATCTGTTAGCTTTTAAACAATATGCATGTTAGTCATAATACTCATAGATACGGGGGGCACTGTGAAGTCCTCAAGAATATATGAGACAATATGTCCCTAAAGACAAGTAAGAATACACTCAAAATGTGAGTTTGAGACCAGAAATTTGGAAATTTATGAAAGTTTATTAAAATATTATAGTGCAATACAGAAAGAGTGAAATGGTAGCGTTACAATAAACAAGTCAAAGGAACTAGAAATCAGTTGCCATGAAGGCTCTCAAAGTTTTTTTCTTATTATAAACATTATTTGCTATGTTTTTTATACATTACACTTAGGACAATATCCCTGATGCTGAGCATGGCATTACAGATTATTTACTTTAGTACAATGACTGTGCTGTGGCAGCGTTAAATAGAGCATGAATAAATTAATGCAATCAAATTAATAATCAACATTAAAAGAATACAAAATACACGTTGTATATGGGAGCGGGCTGCTGGGGGTTCAGTATACATGAATAAAAGGCTATAGGGCAGGTGGTATGGCTGAGAATAGCGAACTGAGTACAGGTGGGGTCGGGCGTGGGGGCTGTCCATGAACACCTCCATCGAGTGCCCCCAGGCGCTGGCTCAGGGAAGAGCTGGCCATATGTCCTATAGCCGTCGCCTCTCATGACTACCGTTCATCTGAGGTGAGCCTTAGCATCCTCAGTAGTTCATGCCAGAGTTCCAGGTCTTCAGTTAGCCTATAAGTCGGTTCTGACCTGTTTCGTTCATACACCCTCATCTGTACACCACTCCACCACATCCTGCAGAAAGCTCTCCTCTATCGGGACTCTGTTCCTGAGCCAGTAGATCGCCAACCAGTACTGGTGAGCAGCACCCCGATGCCCGGTAAAAAGAGTTGTGGGTTAAGCTGTAGGTCGAGGTTTAATCTGTGCAGATAGGTGTCGCTACCTTGTTCCAGTAATCCCAGATACTGCTTCAAGTCCATGTTAAATGGTGGTATGTTTCCCCATTGTAGAGAAGTGCCCTTGTGGCATGGTTAACCCCCACTTTTTGCCTGATATTGATGCCAACTCGACTGAGAGTGTGCTGGGATCCTGCTAACCAGGCCCCAGCACCAGCGTTTTTTCCCAAAAACTGTACCATTGTTCCCCCAATTGGCACACACTTGCCACACAGTTAAGTCCCTTGTAAAAGTTACCCATGGTAGCAAGGGCCCTGTGACCAGGGAAGGAGTCCAGGAGCTGCAGCATGTATTATGCCACCCTGAGGGGGCCCTCACCAAGCACATACACACTGCCATTGCAGCTTGTGTGTGTTTTTTGGGGAGAAAAAAAGACAAAGTCTACAGGTTCCATGCCCACCAACAGTGCAGTTTTGCCATATTGAGTATATGGACTGTAAGTTTGTCATTACAAACTCCACAGCTCCATAATGGCTTCACTGAATACTGTGAAGTTTGGTATCAAACTTCTCAGCACAATAAACCCACACTGATGCCAGTGTTGGATTTATTGAAAAATGCACCCGGAGGGCATCTTAGAGCTACCCCCTGTATGTTACCCAAACTGCTAGTGCAGGACTGACCAGTCTGTGCCAGCCTGCCACTTCCAGATGAGTTTTTGACCACATGGGGTGAGAGCCTTTGTGCTCTCCGTGGCCAGAAACAAAGCCTGCACTGGGCAGAGGTGCTTCACACCAACCTCCCCCCTCAGGAGCTGTAACACCTGGCGGTGAGCCTCAGTGGCTCAGGCCTCTGGTTACAGTGCCCAAGGGCCCTCCAGCTAATGGACATACCTCCCCCCCTGACAAAGAACCACTTTTTGCAGCAAGTCTGGCGGGAAAATTAGGGAAAACAAGGAGAAATGACCACCCCAGCTGGGACCATCACTAATGAGTCCAGAGCTGAGGTTACCCCCTTTTTGCAATCTCCTGCATCTTAGTACGGAGGGCAGGGACCAATAGGGTTAGGTCTGTGTCCCCCTCCCCAAAGGGAGTGGACACGGGAAGGATGTAGCCACCCTCAGCGACAGTAGCCATTGGCTACTGCCCTCTGACTCCTGTAATGCCCCTAAATCCAAGATTTAAGGGCTCCCCTGAACCTAGCTCATCAGATTCCAGGAGACTTTACAAGAAGAAAGAAGAAAATAAGAAGGACTGCCGTGCTGACCTGCAGCAGAGAAGACTGAAGACGCAAACTGACTTGGCACCAGCCCTACAGGCCTGTCTCCAGCTTCAAAAGCCCTGCAAAAAGAAGGCGATGCATCCTGCAGGACCAGCAACCTCTGAAAAGCCTCCAGAGGAACTGCCTGCACCGCAGAGGACCAAGAACTTGTGTGGACAGCGGCCCTGTCCAAGAAGAAACTCCATTCAAGGACTCCAGAGACTCCCTGGATCCGCGAGTCCTGTTCACTCTGCACCTGATGCCCACGGCCCATGTCCAGGTGACCTAACCGACTAGAGCTGGTCCCCAGGTGATTCTGGACAAGTGCCCACTCTGAGTTGACCCCTCCACAATGACGCCTGCAGCCTAAATCCGGAGGACCTCCCCCTGACTGCGACAGAAGCGGACAAAGATTCCTGATGCCAAAAGGTACTCCTGCACCCGCAGTCCCCTGGCCTTGGGGAATCCGACCTTACATGCAGCAACGTCCAGCAGGCAGCCCCGCTCCTTGACCAGCCTTTGGTTTCCCGGAACTGACCCCATGGACTTCACCTGCAGCACCTTTATGACCCCCAGGTTCCCCCTTTAGCAAAGCATTGGGAGTCCGACGCTGTGTTTGCACCCTGCACCCAGCCACCCCCGTGCCGCTCAGGGTGTGTGTTTGGTGCTGACCTGTGCCCCCCCCCCCCCGGTGCTCCTCTAAACCTCCCAGTTCTGCCCTCCGAGGACGCGAGTACTTACCTGCAAGCAGGCCTGGTTCCAAGTGCTTCCAGTCTCCATAGGAGCCCATGTTAAACTAAGCTCAACTTTGAACTCTGCACCAGGTCGGCCTCGTGTTGCAGGTGGTGGGTATTTGGGGTTAAATTGAACCCCAACCTGTGGACATCCTAATCGCCAGAGACTGGAACTGTAAGCCTTGTATTTACCTCAAAACCATACTAACTTTCCTTCCCACCTAGAACTGTTCTGAAAATTGCAGTCAACTTTTAAAACAGATTATTGCTATTTACTTGAAAACTATTTAAATTGCCAAATTGAAACAAAGTGGTATTGATACATATGTTGGATACTTACTTACAAATGTACTTACCTGCAACTTGAATCTTGTGGTTCTAGAAATAAAGTAACAAAATGTATTTTTGCTATATCAAAACCATTGGCATGGAGCAAGTAATTGAGTGTGTGCTTCATTTTATTGCCTGTGTGTGTACAACAAATGCTTTGCACTACCCTCTGATAGGCCTACCTGATCGACTACACTACCACAAAAGAGAGCATTGGTATTATCTACTTTAGCCTCTGTTAAGCCTCTGGGTAACCCCTGGACTCTGTGCATACTATATCTCATTTTGATATAGTATATACAGAGACAGTTTCCTACACCCATCCTGGCCATATTTAGGGCAAAGGAGTGACTTTGTGGTTTCCAGCTTATGGAGCATGGCAAGGGTTATGTATGTTTGATTTACAAACTTAAAGTATGGGATGTGGAATCTACTGTCATTGGTTGCAGTTTTGATGAGTGTGAGTGTTTCTTGCCACTACTTTTCTTGGAACTGCAGGTTGCAGTCCATTTCCCACTTATGTTTGGCATGCACTTTGCGTTTGCCTGTGCCAGCCCGTATTGCCTGATAGCTGTATGTGATTATCTATATATCCCCATCCATCTGTGTCAACAATGTCAGCATAGCTGGTACCTGTGGCTCAGCATCTTGGGAGGCCCAAATCTTGCGTGCCATTTGCCGAATAGCCCTATAGTGTATGAATTGTCCTAGGTCCTCCAGGGAATGGTTATGTGCTTAGTCCCATGTGAGTAGACACCTCTTTTCATACACCTCACCCGCAGTACAGCAACCCCCTGCCTCCAGCTTCTCATGCATAGATCTCTATTTGTTAGAACTTGGGGAGATCCCGTTTTGGTGTTTCTCTAGATCAGCATATGGCACACCCTCAGCGTGTTCTGAACATGTCTCACACATGCAGGGACTTTTCAGGATCCTTTAATCTAGCATTTGATTGCCTCTCTTTCTATATGTAGTCTATGTGAGTACTAGTTGCGTTTTAGATCCATGTATAAATACCTGTTTATTGTGGCATCTGTGCCATACCAATCTGCCATGAATTGTAACTGTGATGGCTGGAAGTACACTTTGAGGTCTGGGACCAGAAGTGCACCCTGTTCGTATGTGGATTACGGCTCTCAAAGTTAAAATGAAGGCAGCATTAATCAAAATCTGAAAAATAGACTAAGGTGGTCATTATGATTGTGGCGGTGTGGGCCGCCATGCCGGCGGTGGTGGGAAAACCCACCAGCCGACATGGCGGCCCACACCGCCACATAATGAACCCTTTGGCGGCCCTCACTCACCGCCAGGCTGCCTCCATCAGGCAGCCTGGTGGCGGTCGGTATCATTATCCGACAGGGCAGCGGTACTGCACCTCGGATAATGATCCCTTAGCCTCCAGCCTTTCCCTGGCAGGTTTCCCCGCTAAGGAGAGGCTGGCGGAAGGGGTGCACCGGGGCACCCCTAGAGGCCCCTGCACTACCCATGAACTTGGCATGGACAGTGCAGCAGCCCCTGTGCAGTGCCCCATCGCGCAGGTCACTGCCCCATTTTTGGGCAGTGATCTGCGCGATGGGTGCAGCTGCACCCACCACACAGAGGCATTGGCGGCGGCTCCATGTGGAGCTGCCATCAATGTCCCGGCCAGGCATTCCTGTGGGCCGGTGGGCGGAAACAATGTTTCTGCCCGCCGGCCCACAGGAATGTTCTTTATACGGCAGGCGGGGATCCGGGGGCGCTGGCGGTCAGCAGTATGACCACCAGCATGAACACGGCGGTTTCGACCGCCGTGTTCACAATGAGGGCCGTAGTCCCAAATATGCAGGAATTTAGTAGAGAACCTGACAGAATCCCTAGTATACCCTACAAGAGCTCTTGCTCACCAGCACAATTGAGGAGTTATATAGCCAATGCCACCATAAAAAATGATGGAAACAGCAATGGCAGCATGGTGCGAGCAAAAGTAACATCATGTCAGAAAATCATATTTCAGCATTACAGAACGTCAAGCAACCTTAGCACCCTAACACTATCCCACTACATGAACTACATGATTATTGATTTGCCCCTTCTAACCTAATATCATCCAGAGGTGTTAGAACAAACTAGTTACATGAACGATAAAAAGTCTCTTGAATGAATGCAATACAGGGTGCAAGCAGGAAGAGCCTTGGAAAATATCTAAAGGCTGCCTCCTTGGAGTTCTTCAAGAATATGACATACAAAATAAACAGTATACATTTAGCTGTGTGTGGTGTCAATAAGAAATGTATACACACAATGAATATTAAGGGAAGTCGGCATATATTTTTTACAAAATGGAGTTGAGGCTTAGTGAGCATCAGACCATAAAAAGGAGAGCGACTAATCATAGCTTTGTCGTTTCAATTGCAAATAATTACTATTATTGAGCATGTTTCTAATTAAAGGAAAAGTCCAACAAACTTCCCACTTTGATGATTACAATCATCCCCAATATCCCACTATTACATTTCTTAATGCAGTGTGCATCCTTTCCTGACTTTTCTGTTTCACTTCTATTTTTATTTGATGTTGTCATAGGCTTGTGCAAGAATTCCATTTTAAAAATATACTCTTCCTTTTACCTGTTGACTTTGTTGACACCTACGTCTTGCACCTTAAGCCATTCCCCAACCTTTCTAAATCCCTTCACAATCTCACCAAACCAGGAACTAACTGATTCACAATCCATAATCCTCAAGAACTTTTGCTTTTCAAGACATTATATTTACATAGGCATTAATAGGCTTACTGTTATCAGGAATACAAATGCAGCACTGTTGCAACTTCAACTTTCAGCAGACTCCACCCCCATTCGCAGGAAGGGTATTTAATGCAAGGCGGTTTTGCTAAATCATAGCACGCATAGCCATCAATTCCTCGTTTATTTTAGTTAATGCTCCAGCAATGTTAGAAGCAAGAGATCAATCACCGTTGACAATCTTCTAATCATTCAATTCGACATCAATAGACGAGTCATAGCACCAACAACATCTAATATAATTTGTTCACTCTTTTCAAACCAACAGCATCTTCTATTACATTTTCTTCATAAACCCGTGTAAATACTAATGCAAGATAGCAGCTCCCACCCCAATTACGAGGTAGGTAAAATAGGTACTCTTCCCGCAGGCAATATAATATGTTCCTCTAGATATAGGTTCTTCAACAATCAAAACCTCATCATTAACAACATAACTTCTTTCACGCTCACTCTCTCAGAATAGTTCTAATGAAAAAGTGCTCTGTGATTTTTGGCACACCATACACAGCATTTCAGTTGTCATATGTCAGTACTGCGCATTCTGTATGACATTGTTCTTGCCACCCAGGGATGTTTCTTCTACCACCTTCTCTGGAGTTAAGTGTGAGATGTCTGCCAGAGGTAATAATACATTCCTGTTTTACAGCCTAATCTGCCACTCTGTTCAAAAACATAAATGCAGTGTCTTTACCTTCCTAGACAATCAGCGACTGGATGCACTATTTCTAATCGTGACATGGCTCAGTGATTAGTCTGCCCCTGGTACGGTTCTTGCACTTCCTGAGGGCTACAACATTGCTCTTATTCATAAATCTAGCACTGGTCTCCTGTGAGTTGACAATCGCTAATTATGAAGGGCTGTTCTCCTTAAATCGCACCTCAGACTTCTTTTTTTCTGGTATTCTTCTCTATTGTCCTCCAGGATACAAGGTCCATTTCCCTCAGGACTTTTTGGAGACTATTTCACCCTTTGTGCTGAAAGCTGCCAATTTTACCATTCTTGGTGATCTCCACGTCTATTTCAATAATACTTAATGTTCATTTGTGCAGAATCTTATACAGGGTCTAGAAGCTATTCAGCTTTCTTTGCTCATCAGTTCAGCCACTTACACAGCAGGCCATACCCTAGACCCATTCTTCTCCAACCTATCTATACTAAGAATCAGAAATCCATTGCCTCTCAGTTGGTCTGATCATTTCACCATTCTCTTAGAGATTTCAAAACACACTACTCCCCTTCATTTGCCATGGTCACCCTCTAAGTTTCGACAGCGGGTTAGGCTCAATATTTTGTCTGTTCTGCTCCTCCTTGCGTGCTCTACTCTTCCTACCTCAATGGACAATGCGGAGACAACTATAAGGACTTAGGTCTTGGGAGCACTTCACAAGCTGATTCCCTTGTCAGAATTAGTCACTAATTTTTCTAAGCACTTAGCCCCCTGGTTTGATGAGCCTCTTTTAGGCCTTAATAAGAAGTGTAAAGAGCTAGAACGATTATGGCGTAAAGCTTATGAACCCTCTTGTAAGGTGCTCTATAGGGAAGCATTCCGAGAGTATCATAAAGCAGTTAGAACTGCTTGTCCCTTATATATTGCTAACAGAATTTCTATGGCCACTAATCCAGCTAAAGAAATCGTTTCTATCATTAAACATTTCTTTGACCCTGGCTCCAAAATCTTGCAGCCCTTTGCTAACCCAACGAGATCCATTGACCTTGCTCTTTTCTTCTCCAACAAGGTCAAAGCAATATACATTCTTTTTTCCCTGATGCAGCAAGTAACTCTGCTAATCCAGCCATAACCCCACTGCCCTGAGCTCAATCTGTCCTCCTTCAAACTCCTTTTGATTTACTAGTTGATTGCTTTGGTGTCTACAGTTAAATCATTCTCCTCACTGAATCCGACTAACCCTGGTATATTTCACACAACATCATCGATCATGTATCTGGAATTGGTGGACCTCTTCAATCTTTCTATATCCTCTATGACAGCACCCTCAGGCCCCTATTACAATATTGGCGGTAAGTCCTGCTTATCGCCATGCCGACTGCCACCAACATACCACCGCGGGGTACCGCTACCCATATTATGATCCACACATAGCAATCTGTCACTATACAGCCACACACACAAGTCCGCCAGCCCAAAGGTCGGTGATAAACGGGCAGTAGCAAAACCCACACCGTTATGCCAACAGAACCACGCCCACAGCATTATGACCCACGAATCACCGCAGCGGACATTCAACCTCGGTAAACCATTGGCGGTACATACCTCTGCGCTCAAAATACACACAACCTAACAAAACAACACTACATTGGAAAATTCAAACTACACACACCTGACACACATACACACACCACACCCACACACCCACAACACTATAAAACACACACACTACCCACAACCCTTTATGACACAAATAAATTGACAACAGAGAGAGAGAGAGACACCAAGAGCACCCACAGAACCAGAGCCACAGAACACCATCACCAATACACCATCCACGCACCTTATAGCATACACCCCAACATATTACCCCACACACCCTCACACACACCACTCACACTACACCCATGGCACCACAAAGACACCCCAGGTTCTCAGAGGAGGAGCTTAAGGGTCATGGTGGAGGAAATCATCCAGGTAGGGCCACAGCTATTCGGATCACAGGTGCAGCAGACATCCATTGCTAGGAAGATGGAGCTATGGCGGAGAATCGCAGAGAGGGTCAACGCCATGGGACAGCACCCAAGAACAAGAGATGACATAAGGAAGAGGT
This sequence comes from Pleurodeles waltl, assembly GCF_031143425.1. Lineage (NCBI taxonomy): Eukaryota > Metazoa > Chordata > Amphibia > Caudata > Salamandridae > Pleurodeles > Pleurodeles waltl. The sequence continues at coordinate 195,834,112 of NC_090440.1, read as the reverse complement.
GGAACGACCTACGGGGGAAGGTGCGTCCGTGGTAGCAAGACACCAGATAGCAGTACAGAGGACTGGCGGTGGACCCCCATCTCTTCCCCCACAACTAACAACATGGGAGGAGCAAGTCTTGGTAATCATGCATCCTGAGGGCCTGGCAGGAGTAGCAGGAGGACTGGACTCTGGTAAGTCAAAACTCTATTACTATCACCCCCCTACCTGCATGCCATCACATACCCCCACTCCTACCCTCACCACCATCACAAGCCACCCATCCCAATACCAAGCCCTGCATGCTGAGAAAATTTACATAAAGTTAATCATACACCATAGCTGCTAGGCATCTGTTTATCTTTTTATGTTGCCATGTGCTCGACAAACCTTCTGAACTTTGATGATTGACCTTGTGCTCGCAGCCTTGGGCTGCAATCTGCTTATCGCTGCCATATTACTTTTTCCTATTACAGTTCAGAGAATTGTCGTGCTTAATCAGTAACTGCCAGAACAAGTTTGTACAGGTCGTTGCCACCTCCTGCCAGCTGCATCTGTACCTTCTCCCACCACACGTGTATCCCTGAAATATTCTGAAGACCGCAGAGGACCTTGAATACGATAGGGGTGGAGTTGTCCTCTGACTAAGCAGTTTTGTGTGTATATAAGGTTGGGTGCCCCAGAGTGAAGGGGCAGCCTCCGTAGGATAGTCACTTGACTGTCCTGGGACTCTGTATTAGCTCGAGCTATTATCCATTTAATAAACTTCTCTTTATTCCTCCAGTTGGTGACTCCGTCTGATTTGTGAACTCTCTGCTAAATTGACCCTGAGGACATAAAGGGTGTCCCTCCACCGCTGGGAAGGAGACCCCGGGTGGGGGTCAAATCTTTCCTGGTTCCTCAATGCAACACCAATGCATGGACATCACTCACAGCCCTGCATGGACATCAATCACTAAAGCATGCACATTAGAGAGAATCACCTAGCCCACCAAATAACAACTCACACAAGGCAAAGCTGACAGGGCAATCACAACCATAGAGGGCAACACACCCATGCACAAGATGTCAAACATAGAAACAATAACACTGCATTTACATCCCCACAGGTCTCCCACACAATGTCACTGGAGAGGAGGTGCCAGCAACATCCAGCCCCCACCCCCAGAAGAGGCCCACAGTGATGACAGCAGCTCTGGACGCCTGGATCTGGATGACCAACCTGGCCCATCAGGGATCTCCGGACCGTCGGTTACCCAGGCACAGTCTCATACCACCACAGACCCTACCCCCTCAGGAAACACCACTACAGTACCCACCCAGTGGGCCCATACCTCTGTCCCCAGGACATGTCAATCAGCAGTGTGTCCACCACTACAGGGACCCCAGGCAACCCCACAAACACGGGACGATCAGGGACCTGGGGTCAGTGGCAGTGGGCACACGGTTCAGGGGACAGAGGCACAGGACAACAGGGAAGCTGGGAGGACTGCTATGTGACAGGGGGAGGACAGGCCCAGGGAACCGACTCTCCAGGCGGCACTCACCAACATCCTGGGAGCATACCAGCATTCCCAGGAGACGATGGGCCAGATACTGAACTAGTTGCAGGAAACCCAGTGGGTGCAGTAGGGACAGTACCTGCGGATCAGGGAGGACCTGAAGGACATCCACACCACCCTGGTCATCATTGCAGGGCTGCTGGCAGACATGGCCAACACCATGAGGGAGGCAGTGGCACACCGCTGGGCCCCTGATGCTAGCCACACCGATGAAGAGCCCTCCACCTCCGCTGCTGCTAGTGGACAGGAGGCCCTGCCACAGGACCAACAGCCCACCAGCACCCCTCCCCCAGCAGAAGGAGAACCATCCTGCAAACGGTCCCTGCGATCCAGACAGTAGCCAGAGAACATTCCCAAGACCCCTGCCAGGAAACAGGACTCTCCTGATTGTTACCCTTGTGTCCCACTCTGTCACCCTGTCCACCTTGAACTGCCATTGCTCCACTTCCTATGCCCCCTTGGATAATGCACCTGTGATACAAATAGACTGGACTCTATCCTGGACTTTCCTCCACAATCAGCCCAGCACATTCCACTACCCCCTCTACTTCTTAGCACTTAAATAAACACCATTTAAAAACTACAAGTATGGAATCTGTCAAATGAATGAACACAGTATTCATTTAACACGCTTTAAACACTGCAATACAACTGTACAGGAATAAATGGTTATATGTCGGAACCACAGGTGCTTCAAGCACCCGTGGCTCAACAACGAGGTCGGAACAAGACCTCGTTCTAACCACTAATGCCTTTACCACAAATGTGTTTACAACAATTTTGCCGTTGTAAACGTATTCCTGGTAAAGGCATTAGCGATCAGCCTGCACGATCCAGCATGCTACTCCCCTAGGCCCCCACCCCCAAAAATTACCGCAACCCCCCCATCCCCACAACTACCCCAACCCCCCACCCCCAAAATGACCAGAACCCCAACCCCCACCCCTAAAACCTAAACCACCCCAGCCCCACCCCACCCCTAAAACCTAAATCCTGAACCCCCTCTCCCCCAAACCCTAATCACCACCACCCCCCTACCCCACCCCAAAAACTAAAAATACCCTGAGTCCCCACCCCTAAAACCTAAACCCCCCAACCCACCCCTTAAACCTAAACCCTGCCCCCCAAACCCTAATCACCCGGAGACCCCCACCCCACCCCCCAAAAAACAGCCCCAGTCCCAGCCCAACTTATCTCCTCCCTCACCGCGTCGACTCCGACTCCCTTCTTCTGTACCTTAACCACGCATGTACGTTGTTCAGACGTGTGTGGTTAAGGTACCAAAACCAGGAAGTTGTGGAAAACAAAAGCGTTGTTTCGCTTTCGTTTTTCATGACTTTGTGGTTTCAGAGTCGTTGTTCCGGGTGTTTCCCGAATAAATACTTAGAAATGACCTGTAGTAGGCTGCAGTCAAGACATCAGGTGCCAGAGTGGGGCACAGATATCTGAAAATAGAGATGCCAAAGGGTACAGTAAGTGGCCATAGAACTGGGAGAATCTGCCTGCCATGTACAATGTCAAATACAAAACTGTCAATGCAAAGTGAAGTTACAGTGTCTTACCTGTGTGTCACTGGAAGTACTGTTGTATAATAGCTGTTCTGTTGTCCTCATCCTCATCCTCTGCCTCCTCATCTTCACTGTCCACAGGGTCCAGTACTGCCACACACCCATCTTCAGCCTCATCCTCCTGCAGAAAAGGCACCTGGCGTCTCAATGCAAGGTTATGCAACATGCATCATGCCACGATGATCTGGCACACCTTCTTGGGTGAATAGTACAGGGATCCACCTGTTAGATGGAGGCAACGAAACCTGGCCTTCAGGAGGCCGAATGTTGTTTCTATAATTCTTCTTGTTCGCCCATGTGCCTCATTGTAATGTTCCTCTGCCCTTGTCCTGGGATTCCTCACAGGGGTCAGCAGCCATGAGAGGTTGGGGTAACCAGAGTCACCTGCAAATATCAAGGGATACCTGTTAGCCGAACACTAACCCTTATGGCCAACACCATACCCATACACCAACATAGACAGGGTGGGAACCATGGGCTCACCTATTAGCCACACCCGGTGCCTCTGGAGTGGATCCATCACATATGGGATGCTGCTATTCCTCAGGATATAGGCATCATTCACAGACCCAGGATACTTTGCATTGACATGGGAGATGTACTGGTCCGCCAGTCACACTATCTGCACATTTATCGAGTGAAAGCTCTTTCGATTTCTGAAGACCTGTCCATTTCGCGGGGGGCAAATGCAATATGTGTACCATCAATAGGCCCAATAATGTTGGGGATATGTCCATTGCATAGAAGTAAGCTTTCAGTGTGGCTAAATCCTCCACCTGGGGGAAAACAATGTAGCTGCGAATGTGTGTAATCAGGGCAGACAACACTCTGGTCAGTACTATTGAGAACATTGGCTGAGACATTCCTGCTGCCAAGCCCACTGTCACTTGGAAGGAGCCACTTGCCAAGAAATGAAGCACTGGTAGGACTTGCACTAGAGGGGGGATCTCAGTGGGCTGACGAATAGCAGATATCAGGTCAGGTTCCAATTGGGCACACAGCTCTGTGATTGTGGCACTGTCCAGTCTATAGGTGAGGATAATGTGCATGTCCTCCATTGTTGCCAAGTTTACCAGGGGTCTATACACGGGGATGTCTCCATCTCCTATTCATCCGCAGCGGTTGTAATCTAGGGGGCAAAACGGTGGGCAGCTGGTCAGTATTCCACATTTCCAAACACCACACTGCATTGCATGTTGTGACTGTAACAGTATGTCATTGGATAGGCCCAAATGGTGCCTATGTGTACTGTGACGCAGTTAGGTGCCATGGCCTGCCACCCCCACCGAAATGGCATCTGCTTGTCCTGTGTGGATGGACATGTGGAAATGAGGTAATGCTGCTGACGTTGTGCGCCATTGCGGGAGGTGGTTGAGTACCGCCGTGCAACTCCTTATTGGTTGTCACTGGGCCCTATGGGTTACAGTGGCCAATGGTGACGGTACACACCACCGCGGATGTGACCGCCATTTTCTATCTGTTCACTCACTTGCTACCTGACCTTCAACAGGAGAGGACCTACACTGCAAGTGCTGCTGTGACCTGTGTCTAGAACCGACCATGGCTCGTGTCACTGGGGAAAGGGCCCCTACCTTCACCGCTGCGGAGTTGGAGAGACTAGTGGATGGGGTCCTACCCCAGTACCGAATGCTGTATGGGCCTCCAGACCAACAGGTGAGTACACTGTGAGCACGATGCATGGGGCATGAAGGCAAGGAGTGCTGTGTGTGAGGGCCACGTGTAGGGGGGGGTTGGTGGAAGGGTTCTGGGCAGCGTGATGCATGTATGGTGGGCAATGTCTGTGCGTAAGGGGATGTGAGGGCTAAGTTGGGCCATGAGTGTAACAGGCCAGACGGTATGACTGATACCTTTTTCTATGTTTCTTTTTCTGCAGGTCAGCGCCCATCAGAAAAGGGTGCCAAAGACGTGCGGACCCTGGGGGTCTATGGCAGGCGGAGCACCCACTGTCGCAAATGGTGGGAGGACCTGCCCTGATGGCCTGCATACTGGCAGTGGCGTATCTGGAGCTAGATGGGTGCTTGAGGGCATCACAGCAGCACCAAGGGGGTGAGTACAGTTTCTCAATATACTACTTGCGCGTGGTGGGGTGATCACCGGGTGGGGTATGTGGGCCTGTGGGTGCCCCTAGGCAAGGCCGGACATTGCAGGGTAGGTCCCATGTTGGGCAGGTTCTGATGTATAAATACCTCCAACCAAGCTAGTAGGCATCCACTACGGGGCAAGGGTCTGTGGGTCTCAGGTATGCTGCTATTGGCGTTAGGTATTCCTGCCCATGGGCTGGTGACTAGCATTGTGACTGTTAGTGCATTGCCTAGTGCGTAGGGCTGTTCCCTGTGTGTGTGTGTGTGTGTGTATGTGTGTGTCGTGTACGCCAACAGTGGTGTTGTTGCTGCCATTGATTAAGTGTATCCTTTGTCTCTTCCCCCCCTTTTTGTTTTGTCCCCCTGTCCTTATGTGCATTAGCATCATCTGGTGGAGGAGCAGAGGCACTGGCAACGGAGGGAGCTGCATCCCACAGGGCCCAGGAGGCCAAATCCACTGAAGGTGAGGGCACCAGTGGGACAGAGGGCGAGGGGAGCACCACAGCGGAGACAGGTGGGGACAGTTCGGACAGTGATACCTCCTCCGATGGAAGCTCCCTGCTGGTGGTGGACACCTCTGTGCCCACTCCAACTACAGGTACAGCCGCCCCCCCTACCAGCACTGCCCTCCCAGCAGCCCCTCAGCGAGTTTCCCGTGCCCGTTCACCCAGGAGGGTGGGCATCTCCTTCACCCCAGGCACCTCAGGCCCTGCCCCAGTTAGCCCTGCTGCCCTGAGTGAGGAGGCTATTAACCTCCTGCGATCCATCTCTGTTAGAGTCAACCATAGTGAATGCCATCTAGGGGCTGGCAGCCCATTTGCAACAAACAAATGCATTCCTGGAGGGCATTCACTCTGGCATGGTGGCCCAACAGAGATCATTCCATGCTCTGGCCTCCTCCCTGATGGCAGCCATTGTCCCTGTCTCTAGCCTCGCCCTCCAACTTCCTCTACCCAGTCCCATTCCCCTCAACCCCAACCTATCCCAAGCACACATTCAGACCAGCATGCACACAAGACAACACACAGGAGTGTCTCAGGCAAACACAAGCACCACGCATCATCCCACAGGCACTCACACAAACACCATCCAGATGCAGACATAACAACATCCACTGCCTCCACTGTGTTCCCCTCCTCCTCCTACTTCTCCTCCTCGTCCACCACCCTCCCAGTAGCATCTCCACTCACACCTGCATGCACTACATCCTCATCCACTACCCCCATCACCATCATGCCTATCACTACACACCCCTCACTGGCAGTCACCACCCCCACATCCATGCTCACGTCCCCTGTGTCCTCTCCCACTGTGTCTGTGCCCCCTCCTCCCAAAGTGCACAAACGCAAGCACTCAGACACCCAACAGCCATCCACCTCACAGCAGCATCCAGCCCATGCACCTGCACCAAAACACAGCAGATAGACACCTCTTACAACCACTCTCTCTTCCTCCACTCCCAAAACTTCACCCTCTTCCCACCCCAATGTCCCTAAGAAGCTTTTCCTCTCCGCCTTGACCTCTTCCCTACCCCTACCCTTTCCCATCCATCACGTCGGGCCAGGGTGGTCAGAACCCAGGTGAGCAACTCAGCCACCCAGTCCACGGTCACAGTAGTGTCGGAAGCTACTGCAGCTACTTCAGGTGGGAGAGGTTCCAAGGAACCATCTATCAGCACTGACAGTGTGCCTGCACTAGCTGCCAAAGGGAAGGGCAAGGAGGCACCACCAGCTGCCAAGGGAAAGGGCAAGGAAGCACCACCAGCTGCCAAGGGGAAGGGCAAGGAGGCACCACCAGCTGCCAAGGGGAAGGGCAAGGAGGCACCACCAGCTGCCAAGGGGAAGGGCAAGGGGCCTGCAGGCAGGAAGGACAGGTGGCCTGGTGCTTGGACTGATTCTGAGCCCCCAACACCAACCATGGTGGTTCAGCCGTCCGAGATGGCAGGGGAAGGGCTGGAGCCTCCCCCACTACTGGAATCCCCGACACCAGCACCGCCACCAGCACCGCCACCAGCACCACCACCAGCAGCACTGCCAGCAGCAGCAGCACCCGGTGGGCAGGCGTCCGAGGCTGCAGGGGAAGGGCTGGTGCTTCCCCTCACCACTGGCATCCCCGACACCAGCACCACCACTGCCACTACTGAGCAGCCGTCACTGCCGGCGGGCTGTGTGTAGTCCTGCCTCCATGGGCTGTGTTGCGTCCTGGACCCTGCAAATCCTGTAGATGTGACACCCAGGTGGAGACTGTGTCCTTGCACTCCCCAAGTGCGGCATCACAGGGCACAAGGCCCCTTCCAGAACCAGTGGAAGAAGCCATCCACCCACCGCCTCCTTGCCAGGATGAAGCACACTGGGCACAAGGCCCCCTCCAGAACCAGTGGAAGAAGCCATCCACTCGCCCCCTCCTTGCCAGGATGAAGCACACTGGGCATAAGGCCCCCTCCAGAACCAGTGGGCAAAGCCCCCCCTAGAGAGACTGTGGCTTTGCACTCCCCAGGACCAAGCAGTGGGCAAACCACCCACTAGAGAGACTGTGGCTTTGCACTCCCCAGGACCAACCAGTGGGCAAAGCACCCACTAGAGAGACTTTGGCTTTGCACTCCTCAGGACCAAGCAGTGAGCAAACCACCGACTTGAGATACTGTGGCCTTACACTCCCCAGGACAGAGTGATGGGCATGTTGCCCCCTCCAGGACCAGTGGTGTTGTACCATCTTCCGGCTGAGGTGCCCCCCCCGTTCCCCGTCCCCCTGAGGTGCCTGTGTATTTTCGACCTGATGCCCCTGCAGTGTTCTCTCTGTGTTGTTGCAGGAGTCAAGTGGGGCCTTGGCCTATGTGATGTGGCCCTGTGCCCCACGGACATTGAGGACTGGGTAGTGGCCCTCCATTTGTATATATGTATATATTGTTTTGATTTTGAAGCACAAATTTCTACTATTTTATCTTATTACACTCACTTTAATCAATTCCTTTTGTCCTTGCATTATTCTTGAGGGGTACGGAGTAGATATGTGATGTTATTGCATCTGTTTGTGTGTATGGTGTTAGGGTGGGGGTGTTGCATGTTGCATGTGTGTGTCACTCTTTTTTTCCTCCCCCCTCCCTTGTGTGCTAACGTGGTCGTCTTCGCCAGCGTTGCTGTTCGTAATGCATGAAGAGGTATACAATCATGAGGAAGATGTGCAACTCAGGCTCCATGGCGTTGTGGTTCTTCCTTGAGTCTCCAGAGGTGAGTCCGTTGCCTTCTGTGTACTGTTTCCGCCAGGCTTTTGTTGTCATTGGTACCGCCCCAGAAAGGGTGGCGGATAGGCCTGTTGTAATACTGTGGGTGGTACATTGTCTTCCGCCTGGCTGTTGGCGGTTACCGCCAAGGTGCTTGTTGCTACTGCCGTGGCGGTCGGTGTGTTAAAGTGGCTGTCTGTGTGGGCGGTTTCCGCCGTGGTCATAATTCCATTTTTTTACTGCCGGCCTGTTGGCAGTATTACTGCCGATTTATCACCGACCGCCAGGGTTGTAATGAGGGCCTCAGTGTTGAACAAGCAAAAGTAGTACCTCATATAAAAAAAATTCTCTTTGAACGCAACCAAACCAGAGAATTATCATCCATTCTACCTATCAAAGTTTTGGAAAAGCACATCAATCTCTAACTGTCCACCTATATAAAGGCTTGTCGCGTGGGCTCTCATTATTCTAAATGAGACTACTGGATTTCTAGGTAGCAGGATCTATAACGGTGTGGGGGACTGAGTCTGACCCATGTGTAAAGAACTCTGTCACCGTAAATCCGGTTTTTGCTCCGGCTAACTAGCAGTACCTCATTTCTCCCATGTGGAAGGAATGATTTGGCAGCCGAGCGCATGACATCTTTGGAACTTCTCAGGGAAGTCGTGGTTACTCAGATCCAAACCAACTCTCTTATTTCCAATATGATCTCATATACAAATGACAAAGACAGTTTAAGGGCAAAGAAAATGGTACTATTATAGATTATATTTATTTGTCTTCTTTTTTGTTAAATAGTGTTGTAAATTATTGTACTGAGGTGTCAGTTTTTAGTGATCATAATCCTGTTGTACTTGTTTTTAAGAACACTGAACTGATTTCTCTCAAATTAGTCGCAGAGAGTGGGGGCTTGAACCTTAAAGTCAAAGACCAGAATCGTAGGTTGAAGTGGACAAAAATAGTCCCTGAAACCTTTTTTCAGGAGGTTTTATCTAAAGTGGAGGATGAAATCTCTATATGTCTAGCGGAAAATCCAGATCCTAAGGAGGTTATTAGTAGCATTTGATCAGATTTGCTTGGAAATTAATTGTAATCTCCAGGCTAAATCTAGCCAGAAGGCGCTAGAGGGCAATAGATGGTTTGATAAGGAATGCTCTAAAGCACATGGTGTACTACTAAAGGCATTAAAAACTATTCCTAAAGATCGATCAAAAATAGTAAATGCTAGGAAAGTGTAAAAAAATAACTATTCTAGAGAGGAAAAGGACTCTGAAAGATAACGCCTTGGCTCAACTCTTGGATCCAGATACCCTAAAAAACAGTGGTTTATTCTGGAAAATAATAAATCGGCCCTTTTTTTCTGATGAAACCAATACTCCTTTAGAGGCAAACATTCCAGATGAGGGCTGGATAAAACACTTTAGTCAGATATACTCTAATATTGGTCCTCCTGGTGGAATTTTAGCAGATGAAGTTGGGGAAATCTCCCCTGACAAGGATGCAGTTATTTTTGCAGTTGCAGAGGTTGAAAGGGCTATAGACTTAATCACAAAAAACAAAGCCCCGGGCCCAGATGGGGTACCTGGGGACGTTTTTAAAAGTTTTCCGAAATTTTGGTCTAAGGTATTATGCAAGGTTTTTAATAGTCTTGCATTTTATAAAATCCCGTCTTCCTGGAAGAAATCTATAATTATACCAGTGTTTAAAAAGGGTAATAGGCAAGACCCATCTTGTTACAGGCCGATTTCACTGATTGATTCCTCAGTGAAAATTTTAGGTCGAGTTATTCTAAATAAACTGAACGATTGGTTAACAGAGAAAGGGGTCCTAGCAGATGTGCAGTATGGTTTTAGACCTAAAAGGAGTACTATAGATCAAGGCATGAATTTGTATTTATTAATAGAGAAATACACGAAGGCGAAGGAGGGTTCCATGTATCTGGGGTTCATGGACCTCTCGTTAGCCTTTGATCTTGTAAATCGATCTAAATTATGGAAAATCTTACTTGACATGGGACTGGACAAGGCTCTTGTTAACCTCTTAGTAGATTTACATACTGACCTAACAGCTTCTGTTAGAGTTACTACTGCGGGGCGATGCACTAGCCATTTTAACTCAGAAAGGGGAGTCAGGTAGGGGTGCATTCTGGCTCCCCTCCTTTTTACTATTTATATAAATGCCTTGGAATCCACACTAAAAGATGCTACCCAGGACACCCCACGGATAGGAGAACTCGGTATTCCGGTTCTCCTATACGCGGACGATGCTGTCCTGCTTTCTCGTACTGGTGTTGGTCTTCAACGATTATTGGACGCCTTTGAGGTTTTTATGACTTCCCTGGATTTAAAGATCAACGTTAAAAAGTCCCAGATTATGATCATGGGTAAGGGTAATAAAAATAAACTCCCCAAAATTTTTACTTGTGGGAGGCAAGAACTGTGTAGAGTAGCAATATTTCCATACTTAGGGATCACTTTAGATGAGAAAGGTTCCTGGGGCCCCCAGATAAAAAATAGAAATGTTGCCCTTGTAAAGTCGTCTTCTGCTCTTCGGGGTTTTATGAATAAACTCGGGGCGAGGCCAATTGTTAGTTTGCTAAAAATTTATGAAGCAAAATGCCTTGCAATAGCAACGCATGGAAGTGCGATATGGGGCTATTGCTCTATGGAAAGTATACAGATCACGGAAAATAAATTTTTAAGATCGGTTCTCTCTCTTCCCCAGTCTACTTCCACACACATTGTCCATACTGAATTGGGTGTGGGCTACATTTCAGACTTGATCAAACTGGCCCCCGTTCTAGCCTGGCTAAAGATCTGGCTGAATCAAGAAATTCCGCTCAACCACTCTATTTTAAAAGATTGCCTGCAGCTGGATAAAGTAAATAAAATAGCGTGGCTAGTTTATATCAAAAATTGTTTTTTTAGATTAGGGAGATCGGATCTTTTTTACTCCCCGGAATCAATAACTGTTAAAGATATTGGACTGATTAAAAGCATGATGAAAGATCTGTTATGTTTAGAAAGAGAACAAGCTGAATATGAGAAACCATCGGTGCGGGCCAGTATCATTTTGAGTACTTATGTGGGACCTGAATTATATTTGTCTATTGTAAATCAACCCTTCCACCGGTTTCTACTTACACGTTTTCGGTTAACCTGATCCATCTAACTCTTGGCCACTTTCAAACCTGGTCTCCTCCGGAAAAAGGTACGCCGTGTAATTGTGATAATTTTTCGATCCTGAATACAATGCATTTTTTGTTATTTTGTGACCATTACGCGGCCTTAAGAAATAAATATTTGTTCCCAATTTTAAAGGAGGAGGGGTTTATACAGGCCAAACCTGCCCTCTTGTTCTTACAGTTATTGCAGACCCCTAGGATTATGTTCCATGTTGCTAGTTTTTTAGTGGGAGCTGTTAGGGTTAATAAAAAGAAGTTCGCCATCAATCCGATTATTTTATTGTAATGAATTGAGTGATTAATTAACTTTTTATAGGAAAGGTAATTTTTGCGAATCTGGGAGAATATTAATGTTTCACGTTAAATGATGTTCTTAGGATGTTTTATTTTACTGACCCCCCTTTTTAAACATTGTAGATAATATGAATTGTTGATTGCCTGTAATATTTGATTGTACTGTTTTTATGTCTTTTTATGATATTTATTTATCGAAATAAAGTACTTTGACTGACTGACTGACTGACAAAGACGGTATAAGTTTTACATAATGTTTTAATAAAACAACTGTATTTTAGATATTAAGGCGTGAGCCGCAATAACCAGAACGATACAACACAGTAGGATTGTAATAGTTACCAGGAGAGTAAAACATAAAAACAAAGCTATCATATTGTCAAACAGTTTCTACTCTCCCTCTGCTTGTTCTATCTAGAGCACAGCATGTTAAGCTTCTAGCTTGCCTATTAGAATCACTGTGGAGACATCAGCCCTCATACCTGAGCAAAGACCTGTGATCTTGGTTCAGCATCTGCAACGAGGCAGTCAGCGTCAAGTTGTGGTTCCCTGGTCGAAATCTCCCTCTTGCGTGTATTGGGACTAGGAAGTGATTTTATAACTAACATGTCATCGTGATCACAAAATGTCCCTATGCAGGAATGCCAAGTCTAAACTCCTACCACGTCTATCGGCAATGTACCAGACTGTATCCTTGACTGAAGCACAGAGTAAATATGTTATGGAGAACTCCAGTGCTGAAGTAGGCAAAACAGTGTGATATGAATAAAAAACAACACCGTAGAACTGGCTATTTGAAAAATAACAGTACGAAGCCTAATAAAAAGCATGTAGAGCAAAGTGCACAGAGGCTCTAAGCTGTCAGCAAATGAATAAAATATATTCAGGGCAAAGTGCACAAAGGCCTAAAGCCTGAAGCTAAAGCGCAATGAATGCGTAAAAGTAACCACACTACAGGCTCACAATGTTCTTCATTCTTCACAGGCTAGCTTCCACCCACAACATAGCACTAAAGCATCCTTATTGGTGATGGCTAAGAAACTTTGATGAGTGTTAAGCAGAGGTGGAACTACAGCAGTCATTTTTGTTAAACTTTAGTTTGTCCTTCAAAACCATATTTCATAACAATTTACTCATACAGTTGTAGGACTGTGGGATAAGAAACAGGGCCCTCACTTGGTTCTTGTCCTTCCTTGAAGGTCAAAGCTTCCAGGACCTAGACAAACCCCACTTCTCTTTCACAAATTAGTTTGTTGTTCCTCAGGGTTCATCCTTGAGTCAAACTCCTATTAATTTTTCTATCCACCCTTGGGCGCATTTTATGGAATCCTTTGCCTTTGTACTACTTTCTTATGCTGATGACAATTGTTTTTTTCACTCGCTTCTGAGCATTACTGCTCAGTGGAGCATCTTAGAACTTGCCTCCTTTACGTCTCCAAGAGGGTGGGAATAAATTGTCCTGCTAAATTGAGCAAAAACTGAAACATTAGTTGTGAGGAATAAACTGTATCTGTGGTCTCTGACATGGTGACCAAATAAGCTTGGCCTGTGTCTTTTCATGAATCCTGTTGTAAAAGATCTGGGATGTTGGCTTGACAGTAATTTAATAGGCAATTGCAGATTAAGCTGGTTGCTGCTTTGGTCTTCTCTGCAGCTTAACAAAGAATTTACAGGCCTTACTGGACCAGACTCAGAAGACCATAGTCCATGCCACAATCATCTCTTGTCTGGAGTATGGCAGTGTCCTCTGTCTGGAGGCCAACATCTCTCAAACAACTAGAAATTATTTAAAATGCTTCAGCATGGATGCTAAGTCAAATCTAGCAATTCAGCCAAGGTAGAGAAAAACTAGGGCAGGAAATCGGTCATTAACTACCTGACTTCCAAACTCTGGAATTGTCTTCCACTTCAGCTTCACGTCTGTCCTAGCAAAGCTCTTTTTTAGGAGAGCACTCAAAACCTGCCTCTTCTAGGACAGTTAGCACATGATTGATACCGTGACAGCTCTGGGATGCCTTGGTTGGGTAGCTATGCACTCTATCAAAAACTAAACCTATATGCTGCCTTCTCAATCTTGGTTGTGTTTTTGAACTTCTCAATTTTTCTTCAGAATTAATCTGCATACATTTGCTTCGTCCTGATTTTTCAAACTTTTCACCTTCACATTCTTTCATTGCATTCTTTAAGAAACTCACACTCTTCTTCTTTCAAGCTGCACAGAAGTTCATTTGTTGTTACTGTTCTAATTACTTTCTGCAACCACTTTGATATATTTATAAAATGTTATTTACTTCCCAGGATGTTCACTTGCAGGATGTTCTTCCAAAGAAATGTTATCCGAAATAAATTTTTCCAAAAATGCATTATTACAGAAAACACTATGTAATACACCATGTGGTAGTGGTGCATATCCAACTGAAGAAATTAGGCATAACAATAGGCCAACTAAAACTGTTAATATCAACACCAATGAAAATACTCCCAAAACATTACAGCATTCTTAGACCTAACATCCTTGGTGTAGTATTCCCCCATAGAATATAGTGTCCCCCCCACACACAAAGGCTGGCACCAGGTATAAATATTTGACCCTCAGAACCACTCTTCAGAACACTCATAGACCTATGGAAGCTACAGAAGAAGCACTGCCCTGCTGCTGAAGAACTGTTTTGCTGTCTGCAAAGAAAGATTGGTCCTGTTTGCCTCCTAGAGTGACTCCAGGGGTTTGTTGGCTGACCTCCTTTGTGAGCTACAAGGACACAACAAGGATCAGAGGCCTCCCTGCAACTGCCTAGCTGATCTGCTGGAACTGCCTGAGTCCTGCTGCTGACCTCTGCTGGAGTGAGTCCCTGATCCCCAAGAGGTGCCTCCACAGGACCTGGACCCTTGGCTGGCATCAGAGTGTATTCCACCCTGCTTAACTTTGGGCTCCATCAAATCCGATGTTGCACAATGCAACTCGATGCAGTATGTCACATCGCAGCCCCTCGCATCGTAGCTCCTTATTGGCAGTTTTATCAGAACTTACACAACGCAACACAGCTCGATGCAGGACCTTGCATCGCAGCGCTTGCAGCTCTTCATCGGAACCAACGCAGTGTAACCCAACTCGACACAAGATCTTGCAGTGGTGCCGTGGCAGCTCCTCATCGGAACCAACATCGCAGCTCCTCCCAATCCCTTATCTGAACCAATGCTAAGCGACACAAAGCTTTGCATAAAGGACATAAGATACAACTATCAGCGGGACTAACCTGGTCCCAGTATGCGCCCCTGCTCCATCATGGTGAGCCTGAAATTGTGACTTTGTGCTGGCCTCGTTGATCAGATAAACCCAGTTGGTGCTCTGTGCTTCTTGGTGTTATTTCTACTTAAAACTTTAAAAGTCAATATACCTGGTTCTACGGATTGGAGTTTTGTCGTTCAGGTGTCATTTTATTTATTAAAATTTACTCTATTACTCTAAATTGGTTCAGTATGTTTCTTGGGTTGTGTTTCTTTACTTTATTACTGTTTGTGTGCTACATTAATACTTAACACATTGCCTCAAAGTTAGACCTGACTGTCTTGTGCTAAGTTACCGGAGAGTTAAGCACAGGTTAATTAAGGGACTTTTGTGGTTCACCATGACAAGGGTTGTGGTTGTTGCCTGGATGCGGCTTTCACCCACCTCAACCAATAACTACATTTTTTACAAGTAGTTCTGTATATTAGAAGCAGTCCTTGTACTACACAACAGTAGAAATTGCACAGGAAATCCAACTGTTAGCAAAGTACCAAAATCAAGAGTCATACTTCTACTTTTTCAAGTTTTAAGCATTAAAATAATTAACTTAGTCCATAGAATAGAAGAAACCCTACTATCCTCGCTAGATACCTAAGGTACAAAACAAACAAAATCTGATCGGAAACATTTCTCTGGTAGAGTTGCCATTTTTTTTCTTTTAGCTCAACAGTTCATCAAAAAACTATTTTTCCCTTCCTCTGTTTTTTATTCAAGGTTGATTTTCCTCATAGATGAACTGGCAGCAAGTTGTCAAATCTTTTACATCAGATTCTTCATGTGTCATCAGTCTCTACCGATGCCAGATGGGTTTGTTCAGGTGATCCACACTTTCTAGTTGATACTTTTTCCCTTGATGTACTTTTGACTCCTGGTCAGGCCTCGAAAAAACATAAAAATGTTACCAGACATGCAGGTCTAGTGACTTGAATAATCCACTCGATCTAACTGTAATGCTCTTGGCCCATAAACTGGTCACAAATTGTGGGATCCTGGCTATATAGTGTATGTTACTGAGAAGCCTTTCTTTCCATATCACATCTGAGAGCACCTTCAAATATGTGAGTTCAGTACATCTGCTGTAAAAAATTAATTTGTTTAATAGACTGATGTCCCTGTACCATGTATAAGAATTTAGCCCTCATATTTGGTACATATTACCCCTTACTCACCTCTTAGTTCACTAGCTGTATTGTCATCAGTTCATGTTTTAAGACCTCTCACTGTTAATAAATATATTACTAAAGCATGACGTGTTAGTACAATATAATTTACAGACAACATATTTTCCATTAATGGGCACACAATTTCACACTGACATGCAGTTCTACTCATAAAACTATAGCCTACAAAAGATAATGTTTGGAAATCGGGTTTTAGCAAATATTTATCATTTGCTTATTACCAAGTAAAATGTTCTGATTTGTTTTCATTCTAATAAAATGTTTGTTCTACCACACTTCTGAATTTCAAAAAATGTGCTTTAATAATTGCTGATATTTTTTAATATTTGTATTGTTTATTTCCAAGCTATTTAAATCTGTGTTGGAAAGAAACTGACATCTACAGCCTTTCGTTTCACACTTGCTGTACCCCAGCACGATCGGATGAACAGTTCGCTTTAGGACCTCTGTCTTTGAACTCACAGCAGATTTGATAAGATAAAAACAAGATCTTAAGGCATTTTTATTGCTTATTCACTTTCAGATCAAATCTGATCAAATCTGACTTGCCATAGTAGTTGGATTTTTTGAGGTCTGCAGGTGATTCACTCTTTCCGGGGTCTATTTTATTTGAACCTGGTTCTTCTCTGTTTGACTCTGGTCTTCAAATCTTCCAGTGTAACATTTTGCTTCTTCTTTCAGATTCTGGGCACTTATCTCCTTGATGCACATTCTCATCTTCAGATTCTCTTGTGACTACTGCTGAGTCTTTTTCACTTGTCACTAAATTTGTACTTTTATCCACATCAGCAACTTGACTCCCTGCAAACTGCTTTCCCTTAGGGGGTTTTGATACTCAAATTTTCATCTTTCATTTATCACAAACTGGAATTTCTGTCCATTGTTTTTCTTGTACATGATTTTGTAATGGTTCTTCTGGATTTTGATTTATGTTGTCATCAGCTGCTGAGGAACTCCCTTTACAAGCTTAAATTTCCCCTGACCGTTCTGTGGGTCTGGATCCACACAGCAAACTCGAGCTTGACTGTAAATTAGTGGTTGTTATCACCACTTCTTCACCCACAGTCTTCACTCTCTTCATCTGAGCTCCATGGATCCACTGTGAGATTCCAGCATGCTTTCCAGCAATGTTGGTAACCAAAATCACTTGATGAGGACCTCACCAATGAGATTCCAAGGAAATCTCATGAACACGTTTCTTCACCAGCACCCAGTCACCTGGTTTCTGTGTGTGGCACGGGACTTCTTTTGTTGACGGTGTTGCCTAAGTCACCTGATGAGAGAGAGATTTCTCTATATCAGCCAGACCTTTGCAGAAGTCCACTACTATGTCATCAGTTCTTGATATGAGTGCTGATGAAGGAAGACACAGGATTCTCATCACCCTCCCAATCAAAACGTCATGTGGTGAGAGACCAGCATTATTATTTGGAGTGCTTCTAATGCACATCAACACAAGTGGAACTGCATCTGGCCAATTAAAAGTCATTGAAACAGTTACCTTGGTTAGCTTGGATTTTATTGTGCCATTCATCCTTTTATCCACCCACACAAAGAGAGCCAGCTGGTTCTCCAAGAATCGAGATGCACTTGTCGCTGCCTCGAGAAAATCTGGAGAAGCACCAAATCCCCAGAAGCCCACAGCAACTTCAGAGCCGCCGACATCGCACACCACCAACTCTTCAGAAACACCAGAAAGAAAGCTATACAAGACAGAATCTCCTCACAAGCTCACAACAGCAAGGAACGCTTCAACATCATCAAGGAGTTCGCCCAACCCAACAGTGGAACAACGGACATCCCACCCTCACAAGACCTCAGTGACAGACTCAACACCTACTTCCACCACAAAATCAAGACCATCTACGACAGTTTCAATAAGGACAACCTACATGCAGAACCCCCTCCACCCTACCCTGACACCAGCAAACCAACAATCTCCACCTGGGCACCCCTCACCACCGAAGATATATGCTGAAAACAATGAAGTCCATAAACTCTGGGGCTCCACAGACCCATGCCCACATCACATCTTCAACAGAGCTGCAGACGCCATCGCCCCCAAGCTCTACCTCACCATCAACTGTTCACTAGCTGCCACCACCTTCCCTGACGACTGAAAACACGCAGAGCTCAACCCCCTCTTTAAGAAACCCTCTGCAGACCCCACCGACCTCAAAAACTTCAGGCCCATCTCCCTACTTCCATTTCCTGCAAAAATCATTGAAAAAGCAGTCAACAGCCGACTCACCACTCAACATCTCCCAATCTGGATTCAGGTCAAACCACAGCACCGAAACAGCCCTCCTGGCCGCAACAGACGGCATCTGCTCCCTACTGGACAAGGGAGAGATGGCGCCACTCATCCTACTAGACCTCTCGGCGGCTTTCGACACAGTCTCCCATCACACCCCCGATAAGAGCCTCCACAAAGCCAGCATCAGAGACAAGGCCCTCGACTGCATCCAGTCCTTCCTCTCCGGCAGAACGCAATGAGTGAAACTCGCCCCCTTCCTCACAGATCCCACACCCACCACCTGCGGAGTGCCCCAGGGATCCTCCCTCAGCCCACGCTGTTCAACGTCTACATGGCCCCACTAGCCACCCTCGTCAGAAGCTACGGAATAAACATCATGTCCTGCGCTGATGACACCCAACTCATCCTCTCCCTCTCCAACGAACCCAACAAGGCCAGACACAACTTCCAAGAAGGCATGGAAGCAGTCGCCAACTGGATGAGAAACAGCTGCCTTCAACACAACACAAACAGAAGTACTCATCATGAGCCCTCAACCCAACGCATGGAGCGACTCCTGGTAGCGACCCAACCTCGGACACCCGCCCACCCCCACCAGCCAAGCCCGCAACCTCGGAATCATCCTGGACCCCGACCTCAGCATGAACCATCAAATCAATTCAGCCACCTCCACCTGCTTCCACACCCTCCACCTCCTACGCAACACCTTCAAATGGATCCCCCTCGAACATAGAATGGCCGTCATCACCAGCAGACTGGACTACGGCAACGCACTCTACGCCGGAATCAACAAAAAACTCACCCGCAAATTTCAAAACATACAGAACGCCGCCACCAGACTGATCCTCGACCTACCCTGACACTGCCACATCTCGCAACACCTACATACACTGCACTGGCTCCCCATAGAGAAAAGAATCACTTTCAAGATCCTCACCCATGCACACAAAGCCCTCCACAACACCGGATCAGCCTACCTGAACCAGCGACTCCACTTCCTCGTACCCCACAGGACCCTACGCTCAGCCCAGCTCTCTCTTGCAGAAGTACCCCGCATCAGGAAAACTAGAACAGGAGGATGCTCCTTCTCCTACCTCGCAGCCACCGCCTGGAATGGCCTACCTATCCACATCAGACAAACCACCTCCCTCCTCAGCTTCACAAAGGAACTGAAGACATGGCTTTTTTAAACAACCTCACCGGTTATCGCTACACTCCCTCCCTCCTAGCGCCTTGAGATCCTAACGGGTCTGACTGATTGATTGATTGATTGAGGCTTCTGGTCTGTAACTACAATAGTCAATCTGCAAAGCTGTACATAGTAAATTTAGGATCTCATTTTCAAAGTGGGTCAGTACCTCTGTCTGTCTCAATAGAAGTAGGCATCCCATAGGGTGGTATAAGTTCCCTTAACAATAGTTTGGCCAGTGTCATGCTGTTGGATCTCATACTTGGGTAGGCCTCCACCCATTTAAAAAGAAAACAAACAGTAACACATATATATCTGAGCCAGTTGTAAAAGGCATTTCAATATAATGTGCATATAATGTGCATGAAGTCTAGTGAATGGTCCCTCAGATTTGCCTATGTGACTCATAATAACTAGTGTTCCTTTTCCTTGATTCATCTTCAAACAATTAATGCACCTCTATCTTAAATCTTCTGCTACAGCTCTAAAGTGACTATTATGCTAGTACGTTTTAAAAATGTTCACCATTGCATCTCTCCCTACATGTGTCTGACAATGTATCAATCTTGCCATACTTAACAACATTGCATCAGGAAGTACATATTGGTGTTCAGGAGTTACCCAAATTTAATTTTAATATTTTTTACAACCAGGTATTTCCTATATTTTCTTTTCCAGTTAAAAAACGATTCACATTATTAGATTAATCAGTTTCTGTTTCAGATTTACATTGCTGTTGTTCTTTTTCTTGTTTTTTTGTCTTTTGAGTGAATTATCCAGAGCACAATCCCTATAAACTTGGTTGGCATAGTTATTGTCCATGGTGAATACATCATCACCCAACTTATGGGCAATACGCTTCACAGCTGATATTTCTATAGGCTGCTGTGAAGCCTTTAACAAATTGAGATTGTATTTGCCATTTCTAATGGCTATTCACAAGGATATTGTGAAACCCCTTTGCAAGTACACTTAATTTATTAGCCTGAGTTTATGCTCTTGTCTGGGCAGTCAAGTCTGCTACTTGCGCTGAAGGTATATTACACAAGTGTCAAGGAATGAAGACAGGACCGAGTGATTCCAGAGGTAACATTTAGCAAGGAGGCAGGGCAAGGTAATACCAGGCTACTCAAAGTATAACTAAACAACACAGGGCAGGAGATAGACAAGAACAAAGTATGATCAAAGTAAGGGGTGTATTGGTATATAAACAAGAGGTCTCTTGATAGCTTAGGGAAAGCCCTGTGGACTGACACCAGCAGATTGCTCTTAACAGCAGTCATACAGAGAATTCATAGTTGGGCCTGCTGTGTATAGACTCTTGTACTCAGTGCAAGGTGGACAGAACCAACAACAATAGTGAGACAAGTAAGACTGCAAAGGAACTGGATGCAATAACAGAAATCTTTCCGTCACCTGATCGGAATGGAGACCAAGCCAGAGGTCACACTGTAAATGGATATGAACTGCAGCAGACAGTGGACTGAATTTGGAGTGGAACAGAAAACCAGAGTGGAAAGAATAACCAGAACCAGAACACAGGACAGACAAGACAGCAATCAGTCAAGAGGAGAAACAAGAAAAGCCAACAGGCACTGGAACAAGTAATGCCCTGTTGGTACAGGGAAACTGGAACTAGGATTCAGAGCAAGGATCTCGAGGATGTACCCAACAGGCACTGGAACAAATAATGCCCTGCTGGTACATGGAAACTGGAATATGATTCAGAGCAAAGAACTCAAGTGAGTAGCCAACATGCACTGGACCAAGTTATGCCCTACTTGTACATGGGATAAACACAGGAATTCAGAACAAGGACAAAGCATAAATTCAGAATAAGGAAATAAAGGGAACCACTGCCATTGCCATCTCAGCAAATCCAGGATCAGAAGCAGCCCAACAGGTAAAAACACAGAAATCAGGATATCAGAATAGAAAGTAAGGTGAGACTGAGAAACAAGGAGAAGGCAGTGAAAATGATGGAAAAGCAAGGTGAAGGCACACAAAAAATGGGGGAACATCAAGGAGAAATCAATGAGAATGAAGGAAAAGCAAGGAGCAGGCACTCAAAAACGGAGTGTGAGGAAGTAGAAGTCAGGAGCAAGAGCAATGCAGCAGCACAGGAATATTTAGGCCTGGGACCTGGTCAATGCGGTCGCGCTGCTGCTTCGGCTGTTACACTACTTCAATTGTGGTTGGGGTTTCTTCATCTTCATAATTTTTTGGAATTGTCAGCATGTTCCAGAATTAAGTATTACATCTCTTAAAGGAGATTGTGTCAGCTTCCATTATCGTTTCTCATACTTGTAAGGTGGCTGTTTGTCAGCAAAATCTCAACTGAATGTAGGACTAACACAATAAGTATATAAACGATCAAATTCCCTTCGATCTGCTCTGTGGCCAGGTATCTTTGTTCCACCATCCTCTGGCACAAGTACAGACAGTGCACAAATGACAAAAAAATCCTCATCATGATTAGGCATTCCTAGAGCTGGTGTGCTGCAGAGATTGTGTCTGAGTTCTAGGAAGGCACTCATGCATTCTTTGTCAAATGGAACCAGATCCACTAAGTTGCTGCGATTAAGCCTTATTAAAGGCTTTGCAATGAGGGAAAAGTTTGGAATCTTCTGATGACAGTAGCCACCCATTCCCAAAAAGATCATCACTTCCCTCTGGGTATGAGGAAGATTCATTCTCAGGACTCGAAAAATGTGTTCTTTGGACACTTTCTCAGTGTGATACCAAGGTAAATTACTTCTTTTTACAGGACTGAATTTTTGTAGGTGAGAACGTATGTCCATTGCCACAAGGTGGTCCAAGAGTGAAATTGTATCCAACTTGTAGTCCTACTTTGATTGGATGCCACTATTAGGTCTTCACTGTAGTGCATCGGCACTGTTACAATGCATTTACAGATTACTCAATTTTTCTTTAGGATCTGACTAAAGATCGAGGGGTTTCTGTATATCTCTGTGAGATTCAACATCAAACGAGGACTTTATTGAGGAACTGCAATGCAAAAAATATTGACTGTCCTCATGTACAGGACAGGAGACGATCACTTGACACAGGTCAATGACTATGTACCATTCGGCATCTAAAACAAAATTAAAGCTGGAGTCAGTACCACTGGACAACATTGATCTACAATTTTAATAATCTTGTGAAGATCGTGGACTACCCTTGACGTGCCTCTTGGTTTTCTAATGCTCATCATAGGAGAGTTACATGGACTACCAAGCAACTCTTTTAGGAGTTTAACAATCAAAGTGCTCAACAAATCCATTCCAAGCATATTAGCCAGACTCAAATCTCACAATATACATTGGTGATCATTTTCAATGGAACCTGTTTTTCAAGGAAAACTTCAATTAGTAATTTGCTTATTGCAAATCCCTTTAACTTGGACTTCTCTTCCGGAGAGGGTTAGGTTTGGGACCTGGCAATCATGGAGGGGTCAATCAAAAATGATGCAGGGTGGCCATTCATCTCACATTTACATATGGTCACTCTGGTCGACATGTAGGACTGCACAAAGCATGCAATCCTCCTGCCTCCTCTGGCACTGTCAATGAGAATTAGTTTAATTTGGTGACAATTGGGGAAAAACAAAATTCAGAATTAATGAATTCTGTTGAAACCCTGAACTCAGGTATTGGGGCAATTTGTTTCACATGTTTTGCTGCAACACTGTATAGTCATACAGAATTGCCCACACTTTTGCACATTCTGCATGGTTCTCTACTGGGCTGGAGCAGTAATTATGTCTGTGACTGATTTGCATTCTGCTGTACTTGAAGAACTAAACCATTATGGATCCAATCTTTGGTCTGGTGGCATTTGTTCTTCCAGTTACTAATGTTCCCACAGAGATGACAAGCAGTGCTTTTGCTAAGCATGTTAATGGTCATAATCATTCCAGAAGTATCCCTCTGACTTGCAGAACCATACTTCCAGTTTGCACAGACAACATGCACCATCAGCATAAATGGAATCACAACCGGAATTCACCGCCTGATTTTTACCATCTCTCTGAAGCTGCTACAGATTTGCCTGTGCAACAATCAACTTCTTCTTAATGTTTTTCTGTTTTGGCATACTTGAGTATCTCATCAATATTCTTGGTTTGACAATACATCATACTCTGCTGAATATGATAACTAAGCTCAAGATACAAACACAAGACAAAAGCTGATACAAAACCACTAATGCCTTCACTTGCTGCATCTTCAAATCCACTGTATTTTCTATAAACTTGCATACGTCTCTGATAATATCTATGGACTTACTCTTTAGGCTGTTTTGTAGCTCTCATAGTCATTCCAAATTCACCATGTTTTGCAGCGCTTTCTTCTTGAAATCCCCAGTCACTGCTTTGTATTTCTCTATCAAAAGAGGAGCTGTACCATTATTTGGTGCTACTCTTTGAGGTTCATCTGTTGGCCAGGTTGCAACTGCTTTGCACACTGCCCACAAATCTTGAAAAAAATTAATCTCAATGTATTCACCCAAAGCACTTTCAAAAAGGTCACTAGTCTTTCAACTTCTGTGTGCCACACATCTGGTTTCTCTCAGTTTTCAAAAATGAGTTGTTAACTCATTGAGATCAGACATCTTCCATGGAACATGCACATTTGCTCATCCATGAACTTCTCACAAAGGAAATTCAGACACAACCATTTCCATTTCAGGTGACTCATGGCCACATTCACTTTCTTTTCAGAATCAAGCCTTTTGTTTTCACAGCTAGCTTTTTCTCACAATTGTCCCTGTACTTACTTATGTCTCTTCAGCTTTTTATGGAACTATTCAATTCCTTGATATGAACTCGCAGTTTGTAGACCCATTTTTTCGCTTCAGCTTCACTCAAATCCATTCTAATGTTTTTATGCAAGCACTTAGTTTTATATAAATCAATGTCATATTCAACTGCTAAGTCTTCAAGCTTATCAAATGCTTCAGGTGCACACCTCGCTGCGGTAGGAAGCTGGCTTTTTATGTAGTGTACCAAAATGAGGAACACTATTTAGAAAGTCCAGATGGCCCTTATTGGCTTACAGGTCTTAAATTAATAATCCCAAGTGCTCTCTTTGTGGTAGTGTGGGTGAGCGGTTTAGGCTTATCAGAGGAAATTGTTATGCCTTTGCTGTACACAATAAATAAGATGCACACTCAAGAAGAAACTCAAGCCCAAATTAGAAAAATCACATAGGTGTGTGGCCTGCCAAGATCACCGAACGGACGTAATCCGTTAAGACTCCACTGCACACAACAGCAAATTTAGGGGAAATACCCAGAATAACAGATACTTTTTTGCATCACTGATCGCAACTGACCTGAGGGAAATTATTGCCATGTCATGGTGGGCGTTTTGGGCACCAAGGCATGCCGATGGTGGCAAATTCGGCCAACGTCACCATGCCTGCGAAGATGACAGACCCCGAGCCTGGGTGGTGATTTATAACTCGTCACCCCCTATAAGAACAGAAGGCACCTGCAATACAACTGAGAAGGTGCATATGCCAATGGAGAATGCAACACTCAGAGGCTAAGGCTGTGGAAAATGAAGGCCCCTGAATGCTCTCAGTAAGTGCCTCTAATCATGCCTGACATCAAGATGGCCGAAAAGGGAGCTCGAGGCCCTCCTGATCCAGCAGCTGAGTGAACACTGGCTCTATCTACATTGCTTATGCCATCTAATGCTGCCGACTACAGGCCCCAACCACAAATTTGTGACAGATTGATTGACCAATCAAAGAACTAGCAGCTGCTACATAGGAGCCCTCTTAGCCCAGACTACCAGATTGAGTTTAACCAGTCTGAGAATTGCCAGCGACCTCTCACTGAGAGGGATATGACGATGGAATGGCTCAAATGTCACAACCCTAAAGCAGCTGGATTCTGCTGAGAACACACAGTTATCTCATATCTCCCTGAATGGGATTAAAGTCAGTTACCTGGGAATTTAACAAGCACACCATGACTCCTGTACCTCAGTGGAAGAGATTGTGTAGTTGGATCAGCGACATGGGGTCTGCAGTACCATTCTAATGAGCCCTCTAGGGGGAATACACAGCAGACCTGACACCACACCATTTGGGTCCCCCGAAACCTCCTGCTCTCACCTACCACACCACTGTGCCTCATGAATGGATAACATCTACCATAATGCCAAAGGTCAGAGACCAACTGCTTTTCTGCAGGTGGGAGCCACAGGCCTTATGCCACCCAACAAACAACAATCAAACAGGGTCTCCAGCTACTTCCAAGTGAAGACACTTTCACCTGAAACACCAGAGGACCTCACCATGTTGTTTAACAAAGAGGAGCTGATGTCTTTCCTAAAGGATTTAAAAAAAGAACTCTGAAGAGTTGAAAGCCAACCTGACATCCTCACTTGACACCTTGAGGTCAGATCTAAATGTTAAGCTGGCAACCCTGCAATAAGACGTGGACTCAGTTGGCACCAGGGTGCTCAACCTGGAAACAAAATCGGCAGTTGGATGCCCAGACTTCCCAATTGGTAGACCTAGTGCAAACACTACATGTGCAACTTCAGGCCTTGAGCCTGAAACAGGAAGACATAGAGGCTAGGTCACGACGTGACAACATACGGATCCATGACTTGGCGGAGGAAGTGGAGGGCCCTGATCTAGATGTTTCATTGTGGGTTTATTTGCGGGATTCTTGGATGACAATACACTAAAAATAAAGATAGACAGAGTTCATTGTGTTGGTTTCCGATCGTCAGGTGACAGAAAACATCTCCGAGATGTCCTTGTGAAGTTCCACTCATTCAAAACCAAAGAAGCCATCCTCAGAGCGGTGGGGGGGTGGGATGAAATCTCCTTTCAATGCACAACATGTGCATTGTTTCAGGACATAGCCCCGGCCACACTGAATAGACGTCAACAATTCAGACAAGCAACAGATAAACTAAGGCGAGACTGTATCAGATACCAATGGACATATCCATTTGGCCTTGCGAGGTCCAGACTTCAAATGTAGGCCATAGTGGTGGTGATGTTCACTTGGAACATTAAGGGCTTGAACTTCCCTGCTAAGCGCCACAAACTATGGAAGTATTTACTTGGTCAGTGCTGTGACGTGGTGGCATTGTAAGAAATGCATCTCAAGCATGATGAGGCCCACAGACTGAAACATAAAGCCTAACCAAATATATTTCAGTCATCCTCTATTATTAAACATAACGGTGTGGTGCTAATGTTCGCTTTTAAGGTAGTCCTAAGGGAAAGATGCATCTCACTGACAGCAGCACGTAATAAACAAAGGGTAAAAGAGGGCCTAGCCCTGGAAACTGAACTACAGGCGCTTGAACAGATGCACAAAAAGCACCAAACTTGGCCACTACAACTCCAGATCACAGCCCTATGGGGCAAACTACACCTACAATGCACATCTTAGGAACAAAGGAATACAGTAGGGGCATACCTGGCGAAATAGCTTATGGTCAAAAGGGAAAACTAATACATAGGGGACATCAGATGACTATCTAATGATTTTGCTACCTCAGACACGGAGAAGGCACACATATTCGGTCAATTTTACGAAGGACTATAGATGGCTGAACATACAAACTCGAGTTTCCAATTGATCTACCTTGACAAGGTGCAACTCCAACAATAGAACCCCTTTCAAAATGAAATGTGAGGAGAGCCCATCAGTGATGATGAGGTATGATCATAGATAGCAAATCTCAAACTCCACAAGTGACTGGGGCGAGAGGACCTCACAGCTCAGTTTTATAAAACCCTTAGTTTGTACCTCACCCCACATTTAACATCACTATTTAATAATAGAGTTGCTACTGGAATGGCCACACCCTCTTAAAAACAAAGCACTATTCACTGTTATCTCTACACCAGGGAAAGACACCCACTCATGCAGTTCCTATAGATCCATAGGACTCCTAAACCTGGACACCAAGCTCCATCCCAGGATCATGGCTACCAAACTGGATGACCTGATGCCAGAACTGATCCATTCAGACCAATCTGGATTCATCAAAGAGAGACAAATGCACAATAATTTGAGAAGAGTGATCAGCCTGGAGGAAAAAGCAAAAAAAAAAGGGACCCATGACACCGAGAAGGTGTTCAGCCAGGTGGATTGTCCTTTTTATTTCACACTCTTAAGCACTTCAGGTTCTGGGACCAATTTAAAGCAATGGTTTGTGCGAACTATGAAACGCCAAAATCTAGGGTCCTGGTGAATGGGGTGGTGTCTGATCCTTTCTAGCTGGAGTGAGGGACACTGCAGGGATGCCCTTTATCCCTGCTACTATTTGCACTCAGCATTGAACCCCTCACAGCCTGAATTAGAGCCACACCTAACATCCAGGGATTTTTTTAGCTCAATGGAACATGTGATTTCCCTGTTTGCTAACGATGTGCTTTTAACACTTGCAAATCCGAGCCCATCAATAGCAGCACTCAAGGACAAACTGGGCTCTTTCCAGGAGGTAGCAGGATTCAAAATCAACCTGACTTAATCTTACATGCTTAACTTGACTTTACCTGCTGCGGAAATTGAGGCTCTGGTGACTATGACTCTCTTCATTTGGGCCAAACACAATAATTTATCTGGGCATTAAGATAACACAAAGAGTTACCGATCTCTACCTCACAAATTTTCCACCCCTCCTGTCACAGCTAAAAACGGATTTAAAAAGATGGGCTCCACTATACCTGTCTTAGTTGTGGATGATACATGCAGTTAAAATGTCAGTGCTCCCTAGAGTGCTAAACCTGTTTCAGAGCTTGCCTATAGGAGAGAGAGACTTCTTCCCAACACTGCGCACCCTGATTATATGCTTCATTTGGCAGAATAGTAGAGCTTGTCTGCCATTCAAGGTACTATGAATCACTAAGGAGGCAGGTGGCCTTGCACTCCCAGACTTCCCTGTGTATTACGAGGCTGCCCAATTACAGGTAATTTCTGAGTTGTCACTCTGTGAATCAGACAAGCATTGGCTTCATAAGGACAGGGCGATTGTGGGGAGAGTGATTTAGGATGTACTATGGAAGCCAAAAGCAGACCAACCAACACCTATCTTAGCACACCAACTAGCACACTGCTGAAAGTATGGGACACAGTGACTAAAACACCAGGGTGGACCACATTTCCTTTGCCCTATGCACCACAACATTACAAAAGGGCATTTTCCACCTGCTCTCACGGCAGTTCCTTTTGATGCATGTGAGGAAGGAAGATGCCTTACGGTCTCTGACCTTTTGCACAACTGGGATATTCTGACCTTTGAACACTGCCAAAGAAACTCTAATTTAGCCCCAATGGAACACTACCGTTACACACAGCAGAGACATTGGGCATTACAACCTGAGGTTCAATTGGCAGCCACAAGAGCGTAAACACGCATAGAAAAATGTGTTCACCGAGCGGGCACCTCCAGGAGGAATATCTCCTTCTTTTTCTCCCTACTTCTTACTACACTATGTACCATAAAACCATAACATATAGTATTTTGGGAACACAATTTTGGGGCCACCATTCTCGACGAACACTAGAGTACTTTATGGAGGGATATCTCAAAATAATAATAATTGTTCATTATTCCTGAGTGAATCCCACTACTTCTTTTTGATTGGTACTTATACCTCACTAACATGAATGAAATCTTCCCCACTACCTTTGATTGATGTTGGAGAGGATGTGGCCTCCTAGGGGATCTTACACACATCTGGTGGGACTGCCCACATATTAGACCATTCTAGAATGAAATATTAGCACAAATTAAAGACATTCTGGGCTATTCAATACCAGACACACCATGGTTTGTGGTCCTGGGCTTAAGAAAAGACATCTTCCAAAGACATACACATACTGACAAAGCCATTATGTGGCTATGTTTAGGCGCCACGAAGATGGCCATCGTGGCAGAATGGAAAAAGAAGGACGCCCCAGCTGTTATGCAATGGCATGCCTGCCTTTGGCAAACTCTCACTATAGAAAGGATGTCAGAAATCTTCTTGATGACTTGAAAAAAATCCAAATTTGCGTGGGAACCACTATTATCATATCTGTCTAGAGGCCTGCCTTCGACAGCCTGAAACACATGAACAAGGGCGCTTCATCCGTTTCAAATCTAGTTCTGAGATGGAATTCATCTCCTTGTCTCCCGTTGCTCCATTATCACTCCCGATATTCACCGTCTGGCTACATCAGTTCTCATAGCCCCTCCCTTACATATATATTTACATGAGAAGACACTCAGATCAACTCGACCCCGCTGGTATGCTTTTCCTTTGTTATCTGTTTTTTTCAGTTCTGTTATTGACTATAATGCTTAAGGTTACACTGCAGATACTACTCATGTATAATGTAAGCTTGTATCCCTCACTGTGTTGCAAACTGTTTTCTAAAGATGCTACAAATCGTACTGTGGGGTCACTACCCTTGTTAATTCTTACTGACTGTTTTATTTACCTAAAGTGCAATAAAACAATTTTGACAAACAAAAGAAAAATACCATAGTTTCTTATAATAATTTAGACACCAAGATCTTCAGGATCAGGTAAATACTTTTCAAGTTAGCGATATTTAAAAATACAGAAAATACAGCTGTCAGACTTGAGGCATGAGCCTTGAACGCAGTATTGTTATCCTATGGGAGAAACATACTCTGCATAGGTATATTTGCAATCAAGTTTTTGGGTTGGTCTTCTGGACTTAAGGTAAGTAGGGATGAAGGTCGTTAGAACCACCAGCAGTTTCGGTTTACCTGCCATGGTGTGTCTGGGTGCAGAGATGCTGGTTGCAAGGGTAGCCCGGAACGCCACTGATGAAGTCAAAGAAGAAACTTGTAACAAGAAAGGCTGGAAGTAGGGACTGGGAAACGAGTCTGGCAGAATCCAAAGATGGGCTCGGCTCATTAGTGCATCTGGAAAAAAGGTGCACCGTCGGTAGGCTCAGACTCCAGCTGTGGGGCTCAGGTGAAGAGGTGGTTTGTCCGGCTGGTTGCTTGTGTTGGAGGCTCTCACTTTTTAGGTCGACCTGGTGATTGGGACAAAACAGGACACCAGGGCCACTTGCAACAATTGCGTCGGTGATGCTGATGTCCCCCGTAGGTAGGTCTGTGTTGGCGGTGTTGGTGTCCGGGCTGGATACTTAACAAGCCTTGGATGCTGCAAGGGCTCAGGTACCCGGGCAATGGTGCTGAAGGGCTCCTGGAGGATCTAGCTTCTCAAAATTCACTAGAAAGACAGAGCTGACCTCTGCCAGCTTTAATAACCTTCTCTTGGGCTGCTTCTTCATCAGTGGGCCTGATGGTCAGCAGCTCAGTGAACTGAACTTTGAGGTCGGTGCCTGCAGGTTGCAGGGAAGTGGCTGAAGTGCTGATAGCCTCCAAGGCTTCAGGAAGAGGCACAGCTGCAGGATGAGTCGAGTCTTTGCAATTGTCTAAACAGGAGCAGGCAGGGTTCGGTGCCAAAGTCTTATGGGGAGTGGGCATAACCCTGTCTGAGAGTTCCTAATTCCACCTAAAAACAAGATTGTGGAATGCTTCTTCGTGGAGAACATCGTGTAGCCCACCTTTGGGGTGTAACTAGCCTGGGGGTGGCAGCACACCTACTACATATCTAATTTCCCACATGTGCTAGTGCCAAATGGGTCTCAGGGCAGGGGGAGGCATCTCCCAAGTCCAGGGGAAGCTGGGGTTGCATATCAAAGGACATAGGGGCTTTGAAACCCCTGGCCTAGATATGCTAAATCACTAGCAATCCTGCTGGAGGAGATGTGAACACCTTCCTCTGTATCAGGCATTGTTTCTGACCTCAGAGAGTGAGGGCTGTCACCTGCAGGGGGTCAGAAACTCTTTTGTGATGGCAGACTGGAAGATACCAAGCAGCCAGCACACTAGAAGATTAGTAGGTTTCAAGGGGCATCTCTAAGGTGCCCTCTGTGTACATGTCATAATAAGTCCAATACTGGCATTAATTTGGATTTATTAGGACAAGGTGTTTAATATCAAACACCATAGGTTTCAGTAAATCAATCACGTAGCTGGGGCACTCATAATGACCAGTGCCCAGTACATACACTTAAGATGGCTTCCCTATTCACTTGTATCATCTAGTATTTGAACTAGACAGCACAGTGGCATATATGCTCATGGACATATGCATTAACATGTAATATAATGCACCCTGCCTTAGGGCTACAAGGCCTGCTGTAGGGATGACTTACATATATTATGTGCAGTGACTTAGGCATGGCACACAGTGAGTGTGCAACGTTGTGTTTTCACACATGGTTTGCACCACATCACGCATGCTACGATGGGAGATTGCAAGCAATTTGTATGGGGGTCCCATAGGGTGGCATAATACATCCTGCAGCCCTTAGGTGCCCTCTTTAGTCCTCATGCCCTAGGCACCAGGAATACTATTTACTAGGGACTTACATGGGGTGCTAAAGTGTGTGCCAATTGTAACACAATTAAACCATTTTACCTTGTTTTTAGGGAAGGAGTACTGGCAGTGGGGCATGGTTAACAGGGACCTAGTGCACATCAGTTAAAAACATCAGCACCAGTGGCAAAAATGTGAGAAAGGAGCACTTTCCTACAGCTGCTCCCTTGGTCAAGTATTTTATTTCACCTGAATTCTAGACTAGTGTTTCTGTATCAATTGTGCCCTCTAAACTTTCTCCAAACTGAATTTTCAAATTAGCAACATACAGTTTTCTGCTCTCAGGTTCTGTTGTCTGGGTAAGTTACAATGGCTTCAATTACTGGGACTACAATATCACCCACAATTGTAACTCCCCTAGAACCAGGTTAAGCATCCTCAGGAGGAACACTTGCAGTACCAAGTGCTGTTATCTTACTTGTACTCATACTTGGTTAACCTGTACCGATATCATGAGGTGGCAGTCTCAGTATATGTATATTATCTGTGTAGGAAGGAGGTCTAGAACCCAACAGATCATTGAAAAAAATCTTCCTCATCAGAATCATTTTCCTTGTCACTCTTTCGTTTTTAGACTCATTAAATGTGTTCTCAGTTTTCTATCAGTCTCATTCACTATCGCAAAAAACATGCACACACCTAGCATTGTGGCTTCTCCCCATGCCTTTTTCTGCAAGCCTCACTTTCTGACCTGCTTTATCATTGTTTTTCTGTCCTTCGCAATCACCACTAGATTCAATTATTTTAAAGATTCAAATTGTGTAGGTCTAGGCTGTGGCTTCTTTTCACACATTACATCTCAGATATTCAAGCTTTCTTACATTAAACTATCAATTCTCACCACCAGATGGAACTTTATGGCAATCTTTTAAGCACACACATATGAAATCCCACATCCGTCATTATTTAAAATGTGGGTGAATCCACAAGAGACCTTTCATTATAGGAAACTTTTAGAAACTTTAGGCTTTTCAATCCGGCACCCATTACTGGTGATCAAAAATAGTCGCAGTCAATAAAAACAGACAAGCGAACAACCAACCAATCACAATGCGGCTATGGCAAAGGTAAACCACTCACTGCACAACTTACAGCAGTAGCTAAACAGAGACAGTGACACTCAAGGTGACGTCTTACCAATCTTGTGCACCAAAGAATAAATCAACACCAAATCCAATCTGATTTAGAACTCTCTTAGGCTAAAGATTCTTATTAATTCAAAAGTCTCTGTGACTGTATTTTGTTGAGCCTCACATAAGCACATAACCATTGCAGACAAGTATAACAAAATATCTAAAGATTTTGGATTTCGACAAACCCAGATTGCCTTAACCAACATAAACACAGAAAGCAATATTTCCTTTGACACAAACCACAAATCAGATCCCAACTCCCAAATAAGACATAATTATGAAAATCCCAGTAACCATTCTACCTAATGAACCACAAATCAAAAGTGCATAACCAAAAATGTCACATGCAGTATAATTAATGACTCAAACAAATTTGCACTATGAAACTATATATCCTGCAACGCACTAGTGAAGTATCATAAACTCTTGCAGTGCTTTCACCCTACTCATACTCACACTCCTCTAATCAGTACCAATTCTATAACACTGCAAATAATCTAATTTTGATCTAGTTATGAAAATCGAAGAGTACAGAAAGATTTTCAGAATGGGGACAATAGTTATCTGGGAAAAGATCTGGTATCTGAAATCTTCCCCGCACGGGCCACGAGAAATGTGGGTGCTATCTTATAGATAATCCACATGATAATCATAATACTCATAGCACCTAGATGCGGGTGTTGTTGGGGAGGGGAATGGGGCATTGTTTTTCCAAGATTTGATGAGGCAATATGCCCCTTGAGACCCAATTCGAAACAGCATTTCAAAGTACAATTAAAAAGTAAGACTAGACTAAAAAGGTGAGTTTGAGATCAGAAATGTGAAAAACCATGAATGCTTATTAAAATATTACAGTGCAATACAGAAAGAATAAAATGATGGTATTACAATAAATCAGTCAAAGTAAATAGAAAATTAATTGACAAAAAGGCTCTCAGAGTTCGAATAAATGCAGTATTACACAAAATCTGTAAAGTCCCAAATGTGCAGTGATTCAGTAGAGAATCTGGCAGCATACCTAGCAGAACTCTAAAATATCTCGTGCTCACCCCCAAACTTGAGGATTTATATAGCCAATTTCACCATAGAAAATGATGGAAACTGCAAAGTCAGCATGGTATGAGCAAAAGTAACATTATGTCAGCAAATCATATCCAGCATTATAAAACATCATATAACCCTGCCATCCTAACACTTCCCCTCTACATGAATATTGATTCACCCCTTCTAATCTAAAAACACAGGAAATTGTCAGAACAGATTAGTTACATCAAGACTAAAAAGTATTTCACATAAATGCAATAATGGCTGCAAGCAGGAAGAGCCTTGGAAAGTATCAGAAGCCTTCCTCCAGTGAGTTCTTCGAAAACAACATGTCATACAATATAAACAGTTCACATTTTGCTGAGTGCTGTGTCAACGAGAATATTATGTGAATTCAGTAGCCATGTTTTACCATATGGAGTTAAGGCCTAGTTAGCATTAGGCCATACAAACAGTTCTACACTGCATATGTTTTTCATTTCAACTGCAAATAGTTTATATTATTAAACACATGCATTTCTAATTAATGAAAAACTCCAAAACTATTCTTGTAAATACCACTATAGCAAACATCTTGGACTCATCAAATTGCAAATCAGCCAAGCACTGCTACAACGCTACTGAAAATCATCCATCAGTCATTTCTTCAACACCAGGACAGGCAGTGCCTCACAGGCCCCTGATTTCCTGAGGTGTAACCCCTAAAGATCGAATGAACAATATTGATAGGACAAAATAGCGAAAGTAAAATATCATCAGGAAGTAAGTCTAGATTTTCTAAACCTACTTCCACATATATGTACCTACGCAGTACATATATCTTCAAGTTACGTGGATTGGAAGTCAGGAATAGTAAATCTGTACTTCCCTACATGCGTTTTTCTTTTAATATTTTGTCACTCGATATTCTGTCCTCTATTAGTATGCTAAGATAGGGTTAGCTGAAATCTTCTGATTATGGCATAATTCATAGAGTCCTTCTTCATTCAGTCATTGTCATTCAAATTCAGAGTGGCCTTCTTTACACTGAGGGGAAGAATCGGGGGCTTTTTATGTCTAATCAGCTTCTCACCTACTAATTCAAAGCTAGACAAGTATCGCAAAGATCCGAATCGCCGCTGCAGCCCATCAGAGTCGTCACTGACCAACACATCTTCAATACAGGCCCTCCCATCCCTTGTCAACTGCAGCCCCAAACACACTGGTCTCTGCGTCGTAGCCTCACAGCTCTTCAGAAGCAATACATCACCATGAAATCGTAGCCTTGTTGCATCTCAGAACCGACACATAGCTTCGGCTGCACAACACATCTATGACACGGATTCTTGCAATGCAATCCAGAATTTAAGGTACTCTATTCAGCGGGCCTAATGGGGTCCCTGTAGCTGGTGCGTGCTCCATCGCAGTCAGCCTGAACTTGTGACTTTGTCTAGGATTAGGAGCGACCAGATATCCACAGTTAGCCCGTTGTGTTTTTTGGCTCTACCTAACGGTATACCTAAAGAAAATGTCATTATTAGTGGGTTCCTGTAGGAGGCTGGACTGGCTTGTAGTGAGTACCTAGGGGTACTTGCACCTTGCACCAGGCCCAGTTATCCCTTATTAGTGTATAGGGTGTCTAGCAGCTTAGGCTGATAGATAATGGTAGCTTAGCAGAGCAGCTTAGGCTGAACTAGGAGACGTGTGAAGCTACTACAGTACCACTTAGTGTCATATGCACAATATCATAAGAAAACACAATACACAGTTATACTAAAAATAAAGGTACTTTATTTTTATGACAATATGCCAAAGTATCTCAGAGTGTACCCTCAGTGAGAGGATAGGAAATATACACAAGATATATATACACAATACCAGAAATATGCAGTATAGTCTTAGAAAACAGTGCAAACAATGTATAGTTACAATAGGATGCAATGGGGACACATATTGATAGGGGCAACACAAACCATATACTCCAGAAGTGGAATGCGAACCACGAATGGACCCCAAACCTATGTGACCTTGTAGAGGGTCGCTGGGACTATTAGAAAATAGTAAGGGTTAGAAAAATAGCCCTCCCCAAGACCCTGAAAAGTGAGTGCAAAGTGCACTAAAGTTTCCCTAAAGACAAAGAAGTCGTGTTAGAGGAATAATGCAGGAAAAACACAAACCAACAATGCAACAACGCTGGATTTCCAATCTGGGGTACCTGTGGAACAAGGGGACCAAGTCCAAAAGTCACAAGCAAGTCGGAGATGGGCAGATGCCCAGGAAATGCCAGCTGCGGGTGCAAAGAAGCTTCGACTGGACTGAAGAAGCTGCGGTTTCTGCAGGAACGCAAAGGGCTAGAGACTTCCCCTTTGGAGGACGGATCCCTCTCGCCTTGTAGAGTCGTGCAGAAGTGTTTTCCCGCCGAAAGAACGCCAACAAGCCTTGCTAGCTGCAAATCGTGCGGTTAGCGTTTTTGGACGCTGCTGTGGCCCAGGAGGGACCAGGAGGTCGCAAATTGGACCAGGAGGTAGAGGGGACGTCGAGCAAGACAAGGGGCCCTCTTAGCAGCAGGTAGCACCCGGAGAAGTGCCAGAAACAGGCACTACGAGGATGCGTGAAACGGTGCTCACCCGAAGTTACACAAAGGAGTCCCACGTCGCCGGAGACCAACTTAGAAAGTCGTGCAATGCAGGTTAGAGTGCCGTGGACCCAGGCTTGGCTGTGCACGAAGGATTTCCGCCGGAAGTGCACAGGGGCCGGAGTAGCTGCAAAAGTCGCGGTTCCCAGCAATGCAGTCTAGCGAGGTGAGGCAAGGACTTACCTCCACCAAACTTGGACTGAAGGGTCACTGGACTGTGGGAGTCACTTGGACAGAGTTGCTGGATTCGAGGGACCTCGCTCGTCGTGCTGAGAGGAGACCCAAGGGACCGGTAATGCAGCTTTTTGGTGCCTGCGGTTGCAGGGGGACGATTCCGTCGACCCACAGGAGATTTCTTCGGAGCTTCTAGTGCAGAGAGGAGGCAGACTACCCCCACAGCATGCACCACCAGGAAAACAGTTGAGAAGGCGGCAGGATCAGCGTTACAGAGTTGCAGTAGTCGTCTTTGCTACTATGTTGCAGGTTTGCAGGCTTCCAGCGCGGTCAGCAGTCGATTCCTTGGCAGAAGGTGAGGAGAGAGATGCAGAGGAACTCGGATGAGCTCTTGCATTCGTTATCTAAAGTTTCCCCAGAGACAGAGACCCTAAATAGCCAGAAAAGAGGGTTTGGCTACTTAGGAGAGAGGATAGGCTAGCAACACCTGAAGGAGCCTATCACAAGGAGTCTCTGACGTCACCTGGTGGCACTGGCCACTCAGAGCAGTCCAGTGTGCCAGCAGCACCTCTGTTTCCAAGATGGCAGAGGTCTGGAGCACACTGGAGGAGCTCTGGACACCTCCCAGGGGAGGTGCAGGTCAGGGGAGTGGTCACTCCCCTTTCCAGTTTCGCGCCAGAGCAGGGCTAAGGGGTCCCTGAACCGGTGTAGACTGGCTTATGCAGAATTGGGCACATCTGTGCCCAAGAAAGCATTTCCAGAGGCTGGGGGAGGCTACTCCTCCCCTGCCTTCACACCATTTTCCAAAGGGAGAGGGTGTCACACCCTCTCTCAGAGGAAGTCCTTTGTTCTGCCATCCTGGGCCAGGCCTGGCTGGACCCCAGGAGGGCAGCTGCCTGTCTGAGGGGCTGGCAGCAGCAGCAGCTGCAGTGAAACCCCAGGAAGGGCAGTTTGGCAGTACCAGGGTCTGTGCTACAGACCACTGGGATCATGGGATTGTGCCAACTATGCCAGGATGGTATAGAGGGGGCAATTCCATGATCATAGACATGTTACATGGCCATATTTGGAGTTACCATTGTGAAGCTACATATAGGTAGTGACCTATATGTAGTGCACGCGTGTAATGGTGTCCCCGTACTCACAAAGTCCGGGGAATTGGCCCTGAACAATGTGGGGGCACCTTGGCTAGTGCCAGGGTGCCCTCACACTAAGTAACTTTGCACCTAACCTTTACCAGGTAAAGGTTAGACATATAGGTGACTTATAAGTTACTTAAGTGCAGTGTAAAATGGCTGTGAAATAACGTGGACGTTATTTCACTCAGGCTGCAGTGGCAGGCCTGTGTAAGAATTGTCAGAGCTCCCTATGGGTGGCAAAAGAAATGCTGCAGCCCATAGGGATCTCCTGGAACCCCAATACCCTGGGTACCTCAGTACCATATACTAGGGAATTATAAGGGTGTTCCAGTAAGCCAATGTAAATTGGTAAAATTGGTCACTAGCCTGTTAGTGACAATTTGAAAGAAATGAGAGAGCATAACCACTGAGGTTCTGATTAGCAGAGCCTCAGTGAGACAGTTAGGCACCACACAGGGAACACATACATATAGGCCACAAACTTATGAGCACTGGGGTCCTGACTAGCAGGGTCCCAGTGACACATAACAAACATACTGAAAACATAGGGTTTTCACTATGAGCACTGGGCCCTGGCTGGCAGGATCCCAGTGAGACAGTGAAAACACCCTGACATACACTCACAAACAGGCCAAAAGTGGGGGTAACAAGGCTAGAAAGAGGCTACTTTCTCACAGTTCCCTAGGTACAAGTTAAAACCAAAATAGGTGGTATAAAGGTAGAAATTAATCTTTCACCTAGCTACTTCAAATTTCCAACACGATTTGACCTAACAAGGTGCCAAATCTCAGACCGTTACTCGCAAACAGTATTTTTTACCAATGTGTGTTCCCCAATACATTTATGCACTCACTAAGCATACTCACCCCACACACAATGGGAGTTTAGGGGTGACTGAATGCACCATCACTGGCAGGGTGGGAGGGAGGAGCTGAGCCCAGTCCCACTTACACTTGAATAGGATATATCCTGATTCCACACAAAGACCTCCATAACCCCTGTAGTTAGTCTGGAGCCAAGGACAGGAAGATAGGGCACCTGTGCACTTCAAAGGCATTCTTCTTGAAGCTTCTCACCACTTCAAAGGCAAAACTGGGTATAAATATTAGACCTCAGACTCCAACTTTTCAGTGCACTTCTGGACCTGTGGATACTCTGCCAGGAAAAAGGACTGCAATACTGCTAAATGGACAGTTACTCTGCTGGACAGCTGCTTTGAAGGAACAGCTGCCCTGCTGTGCTGACCTGCTGCCTTCTTGCCTGGGTGAGAAGGACTGGACCTGCATCTCTTGAACCCAGAACCCAGAGTAACCCCAAGGGCTAGTTGGTTGACCTCCTGATCGGAAGCTTCAGAGACACAACGGGTTTCAACAACCTTGTACTGCACCTAGGCTCTGTCATCTGCAAGTCTTCTCTGCCAATTTGTGCCAACCCAACCCTGGATCATTGGAAGTGGGCTTAAGGTACTCGGTTAGTCTCTGTGGATCCACCAGAAGTGACGCATCTCTTCCGCTGTGTGGTGCAAAACCACACAGGACTGACGCATTGCTGCAGTTATGTGACTGGACCGTTGCAAACACCAACATGACTGCCACAGCCCATCAGAACTGCCACTGAGCGACACATCCTCGATGCAGGACCTCCGCATCGCAGTCTCACAGCTCTTCAGATCCAATGCATTGCTCCGACTACATGCTGTATCCTCGGTGGTGGACTAAGAATCCAAAGCCCTCCTTGTTGCCCAGATGTGATCCAACTCTGACCGTCTGCAATCGCCAGTTGGTTTTGTAATGTGTTTTTGTTTTCCCTTCTCGCTCTGTTTTATCTCTGTGTTTCTCAAAATTAATAAATTTCTTTATAAAAAAAGAATCCAAAGCCCTGCTGACGGAATCCTCAATGATGATGCATGCTCCTGCATCGTAGCCTCGCCGCAGCATGGAACTGACACATTGCTTCGGCTGCACGGCACATCTATGACGCGGATTCTTGCAATGCTCTGCAAACCAGGATTTAAGGTACTCTGTTCAGCGGGCCTAACTGGGTCCCTGTATTCGGTCCATGCTCCATCGTGGTCAGCCTGAACATATGACTTTGTTACGATCCGCCGTGACCAGATATCCACAGTTGCCACTTTGTGTTTTTTGGATGTTTTTACTCAAATCTTTCAAACTAAATATCTCTGGTTATACTAATTGGATTTGTGTTGTTTTGGTCTTGTTGTATTTAGTAAAAAGGGACTATTTTTCTAACTTTGTGAGTGATTCTTTTTGTGTGGTGTATTCGCTTTAAGTTACAAGAGGGTTGAGCACAGGTTAATTTAGGGTTGGCTTGTGCCTCACTCTGATAAGGATTGTGGTTGCTGCTTGACTAGAACTCACATCCTGGTCAACCAGCAATCCAATTTCTCACAGTAGTGCTAAAGAGAATGAGAAAGGAAGCTTAGATATATAATCATCAAAAGAGATTCAAGAAAACAACAAGTGCATCCTCCTAGTTGCAATATACTAACACAGTAGGTTCTTGAGTACTGAGGGAAAGAAATGTGAACAGTGTCCTGTTTTAAGGAGTGGAGACCTACGGGCTCATATAGAGATATTTGAGAGGTTGCCCCACCCATGCCTTGTTTTCATAATCAGCAGCCTCCCACACTGGAGTTAGATGACACCAGTGAACCCAACCAAAATTGGGAGTTCTTAGATATTTTTTATCCCAGGCAATTTCAGAGGTTTGGATATTAGTATACCTAAGGGTATACCTAAACACATTTTCTTTATTTCTTTATTTATTAGTGGGACTGCTCTACATAAAATCTAAATAAGTGAATAAAACAAACAATTGCTCAAGATATGGACCAGTTTTATACAAATCAGCCTTAGTCTGGCCCCAGCTGGAACAATCCATCCCTCATCAGTGACAGACGGGCCAAGTCCGATTTGAACAAAATTGGTCCCTGTCTGGAGTGACACATAGAGGAAAAAACTGACTGCAATGCTGCCAAAAATGATTAGCAGTGGTTGAGATTAAGTCATGCATGTGCTAATCTCTCTGTTTTCCTTGCAAGACTTTAAATGCAATTCATATGCCTACACATGAGGCCCTTCCTCACTATGCCATAGACAGAACTAAAACCTTACCTCATTGATGAGGGTCAACAAGGCTGAATCTGAACTAAGGTGCTTTTGTTCCCATTCAGAGGTGATGTGGCCTATCATTTCAGACTAGAGTGTTGCTAGTCGATGTGGACCAAGGCTAACTTGGACCTAATGGTGTTGGACCTGGTTCTTTTGCAAGGTCTCCCCCAGGTTTTTCCCTGTGTTGCTGAACACATTTTTGCTGGCATTATGACTCTGTACACTTTTTCCCTGCTAACGAGTGGTAGGGTGCGTGTGCTCTCTTCCTAAGACATGGTAAAATTGCATCTTCCTAACTGACACCTTTAATTAAGGTGCAAGTCCCTAGTAAATGGTACTATGTGTATCCAGGGCCTGTAAATTAAATGTTATTAGTGGGCCTGCAGCACACATTGTGCCACCCACTAAAGTAGAATTTTAAAACATGCCTAAGGTCTGCAACTGCTGTCTGAAGTGAAGTTTTAAACCT
The DNA here is from genome assembly GCF_031143425.1 of Pleurodeles waltl. Classification (NCBI taxonomy): domain Eukaryota; kingdom Metazoa; phylum Chordata; class Amphibia; order Caudata; family Salamandridae; genus Pleurodeles; species Pleurodeles waltl. Next base: position 195,792,137 of record NC_090440.1, on the reverse strand, counting down.
TTTGCCGGGCCTCAATCTTTCTTTTTAATGCTTGTAAGTCATTCCTAAGTTAAGTACTAAAGGCTCATAGGGAAGGGTCCATTATATTTAGGAAGTAGGACATGTGTACTTACGTTTTACTTGTTCTGGCAGTGAAAAACCCCTAAAGTTGTTTTTCACTACTTCACTTATTACATTTAAGAGATAACTTTGGATTGGGAGCGGATAGAGTTATGCTGTTTGCACTCAAGTGCATTGTAATTTAAAATCCTTTTTAATGGTAAAGTTGGATTTTAAGTCACAATTCTGAAAACGCTACTTTTAAAAAGTTGACATTTTCTTGTCATAACCATTTGTGCCTTCTGCCAGTTTCCTGAGTTACATGACTGTGAATACTTCTGTTGTTGAAGGTTTGTGTTTTGCTTCCAGACTGTGACACAAAGGGGGCTTAGGTGTGGATAGGATGGTTCATCCTAGCAGGATGGCTGAGGGAGGAGCTGTACCCAGGCCCACTTACCCGTCAAAAAGCTTTGCTACCTACACACACAAAGGCATCTAACTCCAGGCCTGCCCTGTCTTTTATCACCCCACACAGTGGAAGGGGAAGAACTTTTCAAAACCAGCTGTGAGGGTAGGATAGAGAATCCCCTGACACAAAGGGTGGCTCTAGGTATAAATTCTGGGCCTCAAGAGCCACAGATATGAACACTCCTTGACCTGTGGACATTACAGAAAAAGCTGCTGCTGAAGACTGGCTTGCAGTCTGAGAAGGAAGCCTAGATCTGCTTACCTTCCTTTCAGGCTAACCTGAGTGAGTCCAAGGGTCAGTTGGCTGACCCCTTGTGGGAGCTCTATCGACATAAGGATCTACAGAGGCCTCCCAGCAACTGCCCAGCTGACCTGCTGCACTGGACCTGCCTAGACCTGCAACTGAACCAGCCTGAGCCCTGCTGGCCTCTCCTGGAGTGAGTTCCTGATCCCCAAGAGGTGCCCCCAGGTCCTTTACCCTCCTCCAAAAATGAGAAAGTGAAAACCTGAAGTTTGAGCTCTTTGAAATCGCAAATGGACCCCTTCACTCTGAGATTTTGCCTCCTGTGATGACCGCCAGCTCGAAGCTATAGTGAGACCTGCTCTTCGCGCTACAGCAACCACCATCGATGACTGGGAGTACTAGATCTGAACAGTGAAAATAGTGACAGCCAATGCAAAGCTCTGGCAATAACTGTCCCAGATGCCCTACTGACTCACTTCACTACAGCAACCACAGCCTGTGACAACTGGCCTGCACTACGCACTAGAGCGACCACCATCTGTGACGCTGTCTCTGCTTTTCGCAACCTTCTCCACTGAGAGCAGACCTTTTCACACCGGATTCTCAAGGTAACTCTTCAGCGGGACTAACTTGGTCCCTCTATCTAACCCACACTCCATTGTGATCAACCTGATCTTGTGACTTCCTGTGGTCTAGCACGATCCATGACCGCGAGTGACTCTTTGTGCACTATATTTACTTAAAACTTCAAAATTCAATATCTCCGGTTCTACTGATTGGATTTTTGTCATTCTGATATCATTTTATTTATTATAATGTATTCTACTTGTTCAATTGGTTTTGGGAGATTTCTCCTGTTGTGGTTTCACTTTATTTCTGGGTGTGTGCTGCATAAATACTTTACACTGTGCCTCCAAGTCTGACTGCTTTTGTGCCACGCTACTAGACGGTTAAGCGCAGATTAATTTAGTGACTTTTATTGTTCACCCTGACAGGAATTCTGGTTGTAGCCTGAGTGGGGCTTCCACCCTCTAAACTAATAACCCAGTTTCTTACAGGTGTCCTCTGTCAGGAGTAACTGAATGGACTGGAGGGCTACCCAGAGTACTGATCAGTTACTTTCTTCTTGATTACACTAACGGTGTGAGGCCAGTTTGCTCAATTGAGAAAGGAATTATAATGTTAAGGGTGGCTTTGATAAACACTCAATCAGACTATCAATTATAAAAGGGAGAATGTGTTTTACATAAAACCCATCAGAACAACCACCTCGTGGGAGGCCTTCAAATAAACGAGTTGAAAGTAATGCTTTTCCAACAGCACCTCTTCTAATGGATGGCACAGATCTACCCCACGAACTATTATCCAAGAATCGCAACTCCAAAGCCATTGCTAATACCCATATAATACCTTGTTTAACGTCTTGGTCTTCTAGTATGCATTTATGTCACAACTGTACACCTCAGAAGTATATCATGTTAGATAGACTATTTGGTCATCATACTTTGATCTCCTCTTTGTACTTTCAGCATCTATAACCGTCAGTCTTTTAACCTGTACCTGAGGGCTCACTTCAACGGAAAGAGCTCCATCCTTGACCAGGTTTTATGTACGTTTAGTCACGGGTCTGCTATCCTTGGTGCAAATATTTCTGTGACAAGGCCTGGAACGCTGTTACTTTGCTCCATTGCACAAGGCCTAAGAGTTCGTATTTGTGTTATCTTTGCACAGTGGGGTAACAAAGGACCCCACAGGCCGATAGGTGCGGGGAAAGTGGCTCCCGAGCTCCATGGGCCCCCCTCAGCACAGTACACTATGCACGGCAGGAGACCCCTGACTCGGTCCAGGGAGGAGAGACCCCCTAGAGCAGTGGTCTCCAAACGTTTTAATGCTGCGCCCCCCCAGTTGAAAAATAAAAATCCTTGGCCCCCCCTCAGAATTCTTTGCAATTATTTTATAAAGATTGCAATGTTTAAATATGGCTAGACCTATTTAAACATTGCAGTTAAGTACTGTTACCTTTATAACAATGCAATAACATGCATCTGCTTAAAACAAAGCCCTGTTATCTGTCAAATGTTTATTTTGGCCAGAGCCTGGCGCCCCCCTTAGGATCACTTAAGGCCCGCCCCCCAGTTTGAAGACCTCTGCCCTACAGGTACTTTGCAGGGAGGGCCTTTTAGTTTTGTTACGCGATGCCCCCGTCTCCCCCCCCCCCCCCCCCCCCCCCGCCTCCCTTTACAGATACTTTGCAGTGAGGCCCCCTTCAGTTTCCTTCCGGCGTGTCTTTGCATCTATGCAACCTATAGGTAACGCGGCTTTAAATCGGTCTCCGTGCAGTGTAGACGGGGTGTTTAGTCCTTCCTTCCGAGCAGTCTCAACACGCAATGCCCAGCTGGAGTTGAGGCCAGACAGAAAAGTCCCGTTTAAATAAACACTCTGTTTAGACACACTGACCTCAAACAGCCTCTGCCTAGCTCCATACTCGCCAGTTCGAGCAGCTTTCGAGGCAGAATCACGGCAGCAATTGAGCTCATTATATACATTTCAGAACGTAACGTCCAGCTGGATTCTCAGAACGCGTGGATTCCTCACGCTGAAAATCAGTTACCTCGGGGTATTGTCTCAGCCTGCGGCCTGCTGAATGTATTTCAGTGAAGGGTAGCCTGGGTGAGTGAGCAGCTGCGACCCCTGACTTGCTCTTTGGTACACTTGGTACTACCCCTGCGTCATGGTCCAGCCATGGCAAGCTGCTGCAGTGGTTATTTATTTATTTATTTATTTTTGTTACTGCAATCATATGACGAAAAACAAAAAGAAGAAAACAAGATGGAGCACGATGGCCACATTCTTGCAATGGACATTTTAATTTAAAAACAAAAAAGGATGCATATAATTTTAACAGTAAGAGTGCTTCTTAACAGGCGGCTATACATAGAACTGGTGTAGAAACCCTTTTTGCTTTAATGCACAGCCAGGAAAATAAGGACTTTAATAAGTAAAACAAAAAAACTAAAAATGTACTATTAGTTGTAATTACTCGACTCTTAAGACATAGGGTAAAAACACATGGATGACTAAAATAATGGATAACAGATGGAAAGAAAAAAACATTAACCCACCACCACTTGGCACTGAAGTTAACTTTTTTAGGCCGATATGCACAGGTGATCAGGTAAAAAGCTATCGCTCAAACTGCACCAGAGCCAAGGGTTAAAGTGGGCCGGCCGATTGTCCCATGCTGCATCCTGTGGGAGGGGAAGAAGCAATATGTGCGGATTAATGCACGAAGACGGCTGACACATAGGGCCAGATTTACAAGGCCCTAGTGCCACCAGAGGTTCACTTTTTGCGACACTCCAGTGGCGCTAACCACTTCTCCATGTTTACGAGGAGGTGTAATGCCACTTTTTGTGGATTTATGCCTCCTTGTATATATAGGCCCCTCCAATGCAGTTTTCTGCAGCAGAGTGGCGTGCAATGGGTGTTGCAGTGGACGTTCCATGGCAAGAGCAATTGCTTTTGACGCTGCCCCAGATTTACAAGAATTTGTAAATCTGACACAGCGCCAAAATCTAATGTCACCCATGGGGAGTCATTAGCATAGCGTGCAGCACACATAGAAAAAGCAAAATGCTGTGGATTATTGTTTATGTGCAGGAAGGGACACCTTTGTGCACATAAACAATCACACCCCTCAATGCAGACACCCTTGGTGCAAGGACACCTGCGTTGGTACAGGCTGCTTAGTTTAGCTCCAGTGCAAGGGGAAATGCAGAGGTGCACCGCATTCTTATAAATACGGCGCATCCCTGCGTTTTAAAACTGGCGCAGCTCAGCACTGCTAATTTTGGCACAGCGCTGCGCCAGTTTCTTGTAAATCTGGCCCCTAGTGTCTGTATTTATGTAGAGATATACCTATGAGTGTTTTATTACATGAGTAGTGAGACTGCTTAGCTGGTTTTAGACCAGGCCTAAAGAAGATGAGTCCTGATTTTAGGTCTAGGCTAGAAACAGCTTTCGCAAAATTGCCAGTCTCATGTTTTTCAAAAGAAATCTAATAAAAATACATACATGTATACATACATAGAGGGGCTTTTGGTAAGCTCCTTTCATCCAGTGATTTGGTCTACAGTCATTCACATTTTGCTTTTGGCCACCACAGCATACTGCATGGTGCGATCTGTCATCCCATTTAAGCAATTGGGTTGCTTGCACTATGAGTGACAGTATTTTGCCTCAACGTGCACAGAGCTACCTGAAAAGTAGTGCAGTTTAATGGCAAGTCTGATGTCACTGGGTTGTTAGGAAACTGCTTTATTTTTATTTTTTTGTCATTTTTTGCATATTGCATATGCTTGCAAAATGTTTAAAAAAAAAAATAGAAAGTGCATCTTGCCAAGCCCACACCTACTGGATTTGCCAATGTTTGTTTTCTGTAGACTTGCCATATAGCAGCAAAAAGAAAGCGGTTGGGGAATGTGGTCTTTTGGACCCCGACATTTCGGTTAACCGACCTCCAGTGCTTGCAGGCTTCACAGAGTGCTTCCTCACTCACAGTTTATGTACCTACCAGGCCAGCAACTTGCGCCTTCCAGTCATCACTTTTAGAAACTGCTCGCCCACTCAGGCGTGTTGGTGCAAAACTCAGAGTCAATACGCTTTTGTTCTGTACCCGGCAGAAGAAGAATGTAACTGATTCCAAGAAGCTTTAAAAATGCAATCGCACCCCGGCCCACAACATGAATATATATGGAATCACCCGAGGCCGGGGGATTCTTCCAGAAGCATAGAAAGCACAGCATCTTAGTTTCGACATTAAGGGCCACATGTACGAATGTTTGAAATTGTGAGTTCCTAATTGCAATTTCATACAAATCGCAATAGGAAATCACAATTTCAAATGTATGAAACTCTTTTGAGTTTCATTCGAGACTCCCAGTGGGTCACAAATAGAGCTACCTCATGAACATTAATGAGGTAGGTCTCTTTGCGACACATTCGGCTTAGAAAAAATCACAGGGATGATGGCCTGCTGGGGTCAGCAGACCACCATGTATGTGACTGCTTTTAAATAAAGCAATCTTTTTTTTTTAATGCAGCCCGTTTTCTTTAAAGGAAAACAGGATGCGTTTAGAAAAGAAAATGAAAAGTTTTCTTTAAATTTTTTAAGAGTAGGCACCACTGACTGCTCTTAAAAAATGCTTTTAAAAACACTCACAAAGGGAAAGGGACCCCTTGGGTACCCCTTCCCGTTTGCAAATGGGTTACCACTAATTTGAATGTGGCGGTAAACTGCAAATGATTTGTGACCACATTTCGGTCGCAAAACATTCATACATACCACTGTGATTCAGTATTAGGAAGGGACGTCCTAAACACACCCCTTCCCAATATCGAATTGCAAAGCCAAATTGTGGTTAGGTACCAGGTTACATGCAAAAATGCTTTTTAGCGGTCCCAAATGGCCCATTCTGCGAATCAGACCTTTTGTGACCTCTAAAAAGCTTGGTACATCTTGCTCTAAGTGCGGTGTGGGAATTTTAAAATTTTATTACCTGGATCCTCTCACAAAAGCGTGGGCTTGCTCTTGCCTCCTTTTTGCTTTCATTTTATCTTCCCCTAATGGCTCTATCAAACGACTGCACTAATATATAAAAAGAAAAGAAGCAGCTTCAACTCCAGAAACTTTCTACTCTTTCTGTTATTCGACTCCCTTTTCAGTCCTGACCAGTTCACTATCAGTCCTTCTCGAACCCTACACTCTTCTAATTTATTCCTTTCTCAGCTACCACTTCAGCTCCCTCTTCTATTTTTTCTAATACATGCCGTACAATTTACTACCATTCCCTTCTCACCTTCAAATATCTCACAACACTACATTGTCTTTACAGCTACTTCTTTTTTAAGTCAAGCCTGCATGACCTTTAACCTGATGTAAGAATTGTGGGCTTTTAACCATTCCCACCTCACGCCCATCACTTTCACTCCTTCATGGGCTTGCCTTTCAAAAATCCCCTGATGTCATTGGTAATTGCTTTACATTTGTCCCGTCTTCGGGCAGTTTTGTTACCGCCTTGCAGACTGACCCTATTAGATGGATGATTGTACAATTGCCGATATACTTCACCGTTTGTGAACTATTTTTTTCTTTTGTCTTTCCCCTTCATGCTCCATAGCAGCCATGGCCCTCACAGTGGGAAGAGTGCCAACAGCGCAAACTCCATCATCGGTACGCTGGTCACATTGTTCAAACTGTTATCTAATCAGAGTCATTTCTTTTGGCTCTCCCCTTCACACTCCATAGCTTTCCCAAAAACATGTATAATTTATAAATGTTTTACTAACAAAAAGAGAAATCTAAAACTTGGCTCTACCGGCACAGCAGGAGATCCGATACTAAAATATTCATTGCACTTGGGAAAAGTCGCTCCCTAATGCTTTGCAAGCATTCTTTTTCAAAACAGTTTTTCCCATAACCCAGCCTGTGGCGGTCCTATGGCAATGGGACCACCACCAAAATGTTCAGCATGACGCAGTCTTTCTGTTTCTCTGGGTCTCCACACTAGGTTAGTGGGGACCCCAAAATAATCTAAACACACAAAGAGAGTCAGGGAGAGAAGAAGAGGAACCAACCCATACTATATCCCTATAACTAGAACCATATGTGGTGGGGTGTGTTTCCTTTACAGACTAGGTGGTCTCACACACTATATAGTGTCATGCTTCATCATATGACCACCTAGCCCCACCCAAGTAGGACAGTGCCACCTGGGTGGACTGAACCTCACTATTAAAAGAACAGGAGGGAGTGCATAAATTCAGTTTGTCTGGAGAAATGGGATCCAGCTATACTAGGGAAGAAGTAAAAACACCTAGTCAGTCACCTGTGTGAAAGTACACCTTTATTCTTGGTGTCTGCTGATGTGATTAAGAACAAGGATGGGATACCTCTGTGAGAACAAAGAATCACTTGGTCACCTATCTAAAAATTACTGTCCAACATGTTTCTGCCTGCTACTAAGAGCCAAAGGAGGTCTGGGGGCATTCTTCAGGACCTAGGATCTCTCATAATCATGCATTACAAAAGTTTAACCATTCTGCTAAAAGGAGTGCAGATAATATAAAGTTGAGGGGCCTACCTGTGGGGAGATACCCTATGGAGGCCCTAAACCTGAAAGGCTACTGGCCCTAAGTCAAAAGGAGGGGGAGTGTCCCCTTATAGTCACACAAACTCCAAAGGAGGCGCTCACTCTGCATCTACTCCATTCCCCTCTCGGTCTCCCTTTCTCCAGACAAACTGAATTTACGCACTCCCTCCTTTTCTTTTAACGGTGAGGTTGAGTCAGCCCGGGTGGCACTGTCCTACCTGGGTGGGGCTAGGTGGTCATATGATGAAGCATGACACTATATAGTGTGTGAGACCACCTAGTCCGTAAAGGAAACAACCCCCACCACATAATTTTCCACAGCACTTGACACAGAAACTCATAGTGTGAGTTTGAGGAACCCTAGGCGAAATTCCTCGCCAGCGGTTCCATCATATAAGTGAACCTCATATTCTTTGTGTTTATGGGACCCCCAAATAATAACACCCTCCTACCATTCAGTCCCTTTTTAAGTTCTCTTATGGCTGGAACTTTTGTTTTATAGTTTAGAGTAGTTTGTATTCTAAGGGATTTAGTATTGCAGTAGGCCTGCTATTTCTGAAAATGTGTATACCAAATTAATCTTAACAAGGTAGTAATGGAAGTAATAGTGCACGTCCTAGTATAGACCAATTAGAATTTCTTATGAGTAATTTAACTCACATTTGGTGCACAAGTGGTCAGCTCGCCCTACTACCTAAAGGCAAATAGTGTTGAGTATAAAAATAATTGTATACACAATATGCATAAGTAGAACTGAGACCACAGCACTCATGAATATCAATAGTTATACAATGTGACAGCGCAAACTCCATCGGCTGGTGTAGAAGGTCTAAAATGTATATTACAGTAGTCTTCTTGATGTTAAAAAAGATGATTTATTTTGTTCGGTAAGACACAGCCAACACGTGTTTCGTCACACAGTGACTTTTTCAAGGCTAGATAATGGACGAGCATCTGATACTAAATACTAATAGATACTAGATAGTAGTGTAACAAACTATGTTATCCAATCACATAAGACTAGAAAACCATTGTGCTGGTAAACAATGGTGCTGGGAGTTATGAAGAATAGGTCCTCCGTGAGTTGGGCAAGTAGTCATCAAGCATGTAAGAGGTCAGAGGGCCACGGTAAGTCCTGTGAGGGACTTTTCAGATGCTCGTCCATTATCTAGCCTTGAAGACTACTGTAATATACATTTTGGACCTTCTATACTTCTATAGCTTTTACTGTCACATTGTATGACTATTGATATTCATGAGTGCTGTGGTCTCAGTTGTATTTCTGAAAATGTGTAAGGCACTATGCCCTCTAGGAGCTAAATATATGTTTGCACTACATTACTTTGTGCCATTCTATTTTCATGTGGTTATGCCCTCTAGGGGCTAATTATATGTTTACATGACCATGTTTATTTACAAATGATATTTTTATTGTGGTGTCCTCTAGGGGCTGTTCTGAGCATTACAGTCAACATACTACATACTACAATATATGTTGCACTTGGTTATCCCAAAATGCTTTACAGGACATTCTTTTACAAAACATTTTTGCTCATACCTCAGCCTGTGGTGGTCTTAGGACAATGGGACTACCTTCAAAACAATCACCACAACCTGCCCTTTTGGTCCTCACACTAGGTTAGTAGGGACCTCAAAAAAATAAGCCCTCCCTCCATTCAGTGTCTTTTTAATCTCTCTTATGGCTGGAAC